>NW_027132585.1:3600000-4200000 GCF_026122565.2 Emydura macquarii macquarii | reverse complement strand
ACACACATCAGGAAACCAATGAATTCTGGCTTTTCTCCAGATATAGCAGGGGTGACAAACTGGCAGCATTTTCCCATAATCTTCATGCTAATGAAACCAGTGGGTTTTGTTCATATACACTTCCCCCTCTCCTGCCCCCACTTATTTCTGGGTGATGGGGGGGGGGGAGGAGGGAGGAGAAGAGGAATTAAGCAAAGTCCAAAGAGGAAAAAGAAGAAACTTCTGAAGGATTGTAGTTCCTCTTCCATGCAGTGTTCCAGTCCTTACCAGTCACATGCCACTTTGTTCCTTTTGTAAGTCCCCAAATCCTTTGTGGACTAGTGGAATGCCCTGCAAGGCAATTCCAGCCAGAAGTCTGCTGTGCTCTACCGCAGTGGTTCCCAACCTGTGGCCCGGAGGCCAAAAAGTGGCCCACGGGGTCTTTCAAAGTGGCTTGCCCCTCCCCTCCTGCTGGCTGTGGAAGGGAGCTGCCGCCTAAGGACCCCGGCAGAGCGCGTTGCCACAGGACTACAAGAGCGGTGCAGGCTCTTTGCTGCAGCTAAGGGGATGGGATATCAGCACTTCCTTCCCCCTGGCTGTTGCAGGGAGCACAGCAATGTGCTCCTTCTGAGTTCATAGGTGCTGGGGTCCCTGTTGGATCCAGGAGGAAGGGAGATCAGCACCTCTCTACACTGGTTCCAGCAGAGAGGAAAGCGCTCTGCCTAGGTCCCTAGGCGCTGGGGTCCCTGCTGGAGCCAGAGGGAGGGAAACACAGACTTCCCATCCCCCTGGCTGCAGAAGGGAGCCACTGCCTAGAGATCCAGTTGGAGTGCACAGGGCTACAGGAGGCGTGCAGTTTCCCTGCTACAGCCAGGGGATGAGAGATCAGCAAGGAGGCAGCCTCTTCGCTGAACTCCTTCCGTCTGGCTGCAGTGGGGTGGGGAGCACTGCAGCCAAGACCTACCATGCTTGATGAGGGGCAGGACTCTAAAAATCAGTGCCTTATGGTTTGACCTGCAGTTAGCAGGCCACCCACCGCAACTTAGCTGCCAGACCGTGTCCTTCAGTGTGTAGTGACAGTCACTCACCTACACTAGTGCTTTGTCTGTGAGTGTGTGACATACTGTGAGTAATCTGTAGGTGTAAAATAGTGAACGTAAAAATGAGCACAGTAGGATGAAAATGTTTACTTTAAATATGTAGTGATTTGTAGATCTTAATGGTGTATATGTCAATATTTTTTATGAGTTGATAGACTGGTGGCCCTTCAGGGTTATAAAAATGATATTTGCGGCCCTTGAGCCAAAAAAGGTTGGGAACTACGGCTCTATAGCCATGCACTTAGTTTTTTGTTTACTAAAGCTGGTGGAACCTGCACTATTTGCACAATTCTCTGTACAGTAAATGACTAAATGGAAGATTGTATGAGACATCCCACTAGTTCACCTACCAAAGAATAAGCAGCCTACAAGAATGGGCAAAATAGGACCCAATTAAATTGAGGCTATCCCAGTGAAATGTGTATTTGCTTAATTTAAAAGCTAAGTACCTGTGATTTATATGAAGGATAAACGATGGAGAAGATTGTCAGTATAGCAGAAGTGGAACATAGAGACTTCCTAGAAGCCATATATGTAAAATATTTATTAATCCCCCTCTCGCCCCATCGTATCAGGAATACCTGCATTTCACTCGGGGGTCAAGAGAATTTTCAATCATTGCTTTACTGTTCAGCCTTGCCTCAGTTCCCAGCGTCCCCTCCATGCTCAACATTATGGTGGTAAGTACCACTTCACCAAAGTAAGTTATCTTGTCTCAACGACTGGCCTGTGAAAGATCTGTCATCTTTTGAAGTCACAGGGCAGTTGTGAAGGAAGGTGAACTATTTCCTTCTCAGAGATCAGCCCACTTGAGAATAGTTTTTAGCCCACCCCAGAGTCCTGTCTACCCTTTCAGGAGAGAAGTGACAGGGAAGTCCTCTGAACAGCTCACTGGGGAAGTTGGATGCCTTCAGCCAAACAGCTCCTCCAGATGCTGATTAGCATTATTTTTCAAAGAAATCATTCCATGAGCCAGGAGACATTCTCTCCACCTTCAGATTAAGTGGACCGACCCCACACAAGGGAGACCTAAAGGCCATGTTCACCCTTATTTGAGTAGTCCACCACTCCCTATATTGTAAGGACCTGATAGATGTCTACAGAGAACCTTCAAGGAGCAGCTGTTACTGCAAACAAAAGTCAACAGGAATGGGAAGTTCTCTGTGTCCCATTTCAGCACACAGATCTAGGTCTGTCAGGTATTCAGCCCCCCCTAACAAACTCCATGAGATATGGGTAATAAGATTGGCCTTTCTAGTCTTCATGTGATGGTGATAGTCTATTCAGACAGCTCAATGATGGTGTCATAAATCAACAAGCAAAGTAACACCAGGAACATGAGGCTAGCATGTGGGTTCCTCGCAGAAAAAAGAACTCTATTCTGATAGGCCAATCCAAAACAAAATCCAAAATCTGGGCGACTTTTAGTTTTCTGCTTTAAAAACCAAAATACAATGACTGAGGTGTGGCAGAAATCCAAACCAAGAGCCACACAGGCTTATCCCTATCACAAACTGCAAATTAATATCTCTATTATGAAGTAAGGCTACTCTTGTCTGAGTGTCAGCAGACAAAATGCATTCAAAGCCATTTCTATACACTCTACAGGGCCTGATTTCCAGAGGGGCCTATATCTGTCCTCCACTGCTGCATACATAATGTGTTTCCAGTGGGGTTTTATACATGCAAATTCTAAACCCTGCATGATCCATTGTTATATGTCACTTACAAAACACAGGCATGAGTACACAGAAAATGCATCCAGACATTTGTGCACCCACAAAACTGCACATGCACAACTGGAAGCCAGAGGCTGAAAATCAGGCCCTGAGTTCAATAGCTCTCGCTGACTTCAACTGGCATTGTGGGTTGTCAGAACATTTGAAAATAAGCCCCTTCCTATTCTATAGAGCTATGGTTTTATTCAAAGGATTTTTAATATGTAATTATTAGAGTCATTAGCGAAATCTGTTGCTTGCATGAATTAATTATTTAAAGGATTCACTGTATGAAGTCAACATAAAATATCTCTTCCTATACAACTTTTCTGTCAGCAAACCCTTCGACCTGACACACACACTTATAATAGGTTAGCGGTACTGCAAAAAACCAAATATCCTACATTAAGCCTAGCCATGATTTTTATCCTCCTTTAATAGCATGGGCCTGAATTATTGTTAAATGAGATGGGGCAGGAGGAAGAGAGCATATCAGGGTTAAGTTGGAGCATTTAGTAGCAATTAGCATTGATGTGCAGTACGAAAATAGAAACAATAATAAGAATAAAAAAGGATACATTCGAAATACAAAACATTTGAGGGGAAAAGATTAACAGTTTAGCCAATTAGCGTTTTCTAAGTAAATCAAACATTTTATTTTTTAAATGGGGAGTAAACGAGAAAAGCCACCCAGGAATATTTACTTCCAAACATCAATGTCTGTGTGTCTAACAAAAGGAAGTACACTACCTTCCCACTTTTTCTGACCCTCTCTGCAATTCTTGGGGAAAATGTTTAGTTCAACATTATCGTAAGCCAGAATATGGCTCTATTTATATGACAAGTTGACAACATACAATTTCATGCTTGTTGAACTGATCTGTGTTATATATTCACTGTGAATATTATGAAGTCTCACCATTATAAATATGAAACAGTATACACTTATTCAAAATAACTACAGCAGTGGCAATTTATAGCTTGGTTGTTTGTGTGCTTATGAAGTCCAAAAGCCACCTTAAGAAGCTGCATCTCACTAAAACAGATGTGCAGTGTGACTGTGACCAAAACGGATTTACGATGACCTATGTGAAAGGAGGCTATTATATTTTTGTCTGTATGGCAACTGACACCAGTTTGTATTTAGATATGTGACTGGTGAGAACACACTGGAACACCACGTCCTTAAGGGTCTCTTAACGTGGGCCAAGACATTTGTCTGCCAGTATTTTACCACCGTTCTGGGTGAACATTATTTTTTCCTATTGCAAAAGGGGCATGCACTAGGCTGAGTAAAGATACAGTGAGGACATTAAACCTTGGCCACTCCAAGTGAAATGTTGGGAAGTGCAATGGAACATATGCATAACAGGATTGTGTGGCTGACTGTGTGCCCCTTTTTGATCACATGCCTGGGAATTCTATGAGGCCACTAAGCCATCAAACAATAAGCTCTCAAAGGAATTGTTTTTCGCTTTGGGGTTCCTTTTGCCTAAAGGTTTCAACCAATTTACAATGGCTTACTTCAACAGAAACAAATTTGGACTAGTACAGAACAGTACAATTTGTTCAGTTGGGAAAGAGAACGAAGAAATAATGCACCTTGCTCAAGCAAGATATAGAAAATCTGCATAAACACTTCCCAGCAAAATAGTAGGCGCTTGGAACAAAATAAATTGCACTTACTGCTTGAGAGTTTTTAAACCCAGGCAAAGTTTGTGGTGGATTATAGCTTACACACACCTGCCATACAGATGTAATGTTGTTGCTAAGATGCTCTTATTTAGTAGATTCAGAGCTCCAAGGGTATGCAGTATTACCCATTAATCTCATTCTTAACTCTCTCATTAATGTGTTATACAACTCAAGCCAAAAATATCTGTGAGGGTAAACATATTTGCATAACATATTTGACATTGCTGCACCACCAGTATAAGATTCCTGATATTTTGCCCTATATCCTCTCTTCTGTTCCTTTGGAATTGTGGATCTTTTCCTAGTTTAAAATGGCTTTTTATTATACCATTGTTATCTTTTATTGTTCTTATAAAGTTTCCTATCCCAAATCTGCATCTTCTCACTTTTACGTTTATTGTTGTACTAAACCTACAGTGTTGTCTGTTTCTCTACTAAATCTATCCTGTATCCACATACTGTACATTCATTTCTCTAGGACCTTGGTGGCTCTTATCTGCTTGCTTTTATGATCTCTTATGAACTGCTAGGAATAGCAATTTGCAGAGCTGTTTGTAAAGCCATCTCAGTCTGAACTCAACCTTCCCCTCCTTTGTCATACAGGGATACTCTCTGCAGTGAAATCCCATTTGCCATAGCAAAAATTCATTACAAGATGCATCTTAGAGGGATACAAGTTGCCAAGTATGCTAGACTTGTTTATAATATATAAAACATTTAACGTATAGCAATTATAATTTTAATAAACTACATATTAGTGCACTAATGTACGTACTAGTAGAAGATGGTCCTTGTGTTACCCTTAGATTTACTGATATGTTGCCCACTATACATTATTGCTCAGAGCTATTCAGTTTATGCTTGCTAAGGTCTAAGACAGGCTCCTATACTGTTCACACAATCTCAATTCTTTTAAGCACTTTGATAAGCTTTATTCTGCCATTATACCATCTAGAACATTAAACACAATGTTTAAGTTCTATGTTAAATCACAATCAGTTCCTATTAACTGTTCCAAGCTCCCCATTTTTATCAACAGTTACTTTATTAAATCCTTAATAATATAGATGGAATAGTTAGTTAATTTGTGTGTTGAGCCATGGATGTTAATTTGTAAACATAATAACATACTGCAATCATTTGCATAATAGCATTTTAATCTTTTTAGTAAAAGCTGTAATTCCCTACAAAGTACACTGCAGTAGAAACTAAGTGACTATTGGTAATAATAAAAAAAGGCCTTAAAATTCTGATCCTATTATAGTGTTGGAACATACCCAAACTGCTTCCATAATCTCTGAAATGTTACTGTTCTCTGATTTAGGTGTCTGTGTCAAGAATAAAAATGAAGTATAACTGGTAGCAGTAGACTATTTCCTAAATGTAATTTAGTATTCACTAAGCACCAGCACTTTGCAAATAGCTCTGAGGCTTTCCTTCAAAGTTCAGAGCTCTAGTTATGCATATTGTGTGAGGTACACCGTGCAGCTCACCTCTAGACTCTGTTGTGCTGAATAGATGGCTATGATAAATCATGCTGAATTGGCACTGAAGGGCATCAGCCATCAAGGATTTGACTACTATGTCTCTTTCCCCAAGATTATATCTCCTTGAACTGCCTGCCTTGGGCTACTAGTTTTGGAGAAAATTAAAAAGTGGAAAAAATTCTGGAAGAGGCCAGTTCAGAAAAAAATCTATAGAGGTTCAGTCCCTGGAAACCCATTAACACCAGTCACAAGACTGGCAAAGAAAACACTGGTGGTTATTTAAAAGTCAGGCCAAGTTATTTTACGTAAGATCTAGTAATTCATTAATCAATCTGGCTGCAAACCTTGAATGAGTAACTTGCAGTAGTAACAAAGACTGGCAGCACCACCGAAGATTAGAGTTTATAATCTGAACCGATGCAAATTACCCTCATGATGTTAAAGCCCCCCATCATCTTCTTTATGCAAGCCATTCCAAATGGATAAGCAGTCATTTATCTTCATAAGTTTCTCCTTTGCCAAGAACAGAGTATGCAATTCGTTGTGAATCTCTTTCTCCCTCCCTCATTCTCACTGCATGTAATACTGCATTTTTGGCAGCCCACAGTGAAACATTGTAGCCTATTCAGCTTTCCAAATATATAACACAGAGCACAGTCCTGAAAGTAACTTGGACTACGCTGAACAATTAAAAAGAAACCAAGAATTTTTTAAAAGTAGAGAATTACATTTCAAAACAAAAACCAGCAATTCAGTTCCAGGCAGGCTGAGAAATTCAGGTCTTATTAAATCTGTTTAAAAGTGAAAAATATTTTGTCAGAACAGCATACTTGAAAATTCTTTTTGATACAATGCTGCTAAATTAGACTTTAATTGGCTGCTGTCCAGTTGTATTTTCTCTTTTCAGATGACTTCCATTGATCTATTTGTGAAATGTGCAGACAGTATATACTTATCCTCTGTACATGTCTATCCTCTATATAACGCTGTCCACGAGTCATAAATAATTGTAAATATGACTGACCTCATATAGTGTGGTATGGTATATTTGAAGAACACCTCAGGAGGTAACAACAATTTTCATCTCCCACGGAAGAACACAAAAAAGCCTTATAATTCACATTACCCAAAGATCTACAAATCTCCACATTTCATGTAAGAATGACTTTAAGAATTGAAACCAATTTATTTTTTGTAAAAAGGCAGCAGAATCAGCTTTTTACAAATATAATTTTTGAAGGTCTGATGCCTTTCCAAAAGCAAATTATGAAAGTGAATGATAAAGAAAGCCATCTACATAACAAGTCACACACAACCAGTTAACTATTTACTTGCATGGAGTTTATGTCAATAGACAGTGCCCTTAGGGGTAAAAGCTCCCTTAGCATACATTTCCAGTGGTCAGAATTGTAGGCAATGAATATCAGGGGAGAAAAGAGAGGTTGTCAGGCTATTAATAGAAGAAGAAATTAACAACTTTTAGTCTGCACATCTACAACACTGATAAGGAACATGCAACATCAATGTTGGCGTAAAACCTTAAACAGTAAGGCCTTAATTTGCCACTGTGTTCCTCCACTTTCATGCCAGTGTAAAACCAGTTGCATTAGGATAAAAGTGGAGCAGTGTAGTGATGAATTAGGAACATCCATTCTATAGCAATGCTGTCCATTTAGCATCATATTTAGATATCATAATCTTTCATATTTAGACTGTAAATTCATCATATTTAAACTGTAATCTCTTCGGGGCAGAGACACGGTCTCTTATTCTAGGTTTGCACTCTGTCTAGTACAATAGGGTCATGTTTTCAGTTGGTCCCTAACCACTGTCATAATAATAATAATTCCTTTAATACACAATTTTTCAAATAAGCAATTCACTAATTTTTGGAAGGAAAATATCATAAGCATGCTTCAATTTTTAGGTGCCCCAGCTTGAGACATAAGCGCAGAGAATTCACCCTCTGAAATACAAACCCCATTAAAGGTGCCTCAGACTAGGCACCCAAAATTTCAAAAGTCCCTTTTGGAAATGTAGGTCCTCACCTAGACAGTGCCATAGGCAATACACTGGTAACTCAAAGGAGAGAGTTATTCACTTAAGGTTAGGTTTTCAATTATTGTTGTGTTGCTTGTACTGTACTTGCGATCTTTTGTTTGCAACTCCATTTTAAAACTATTTGGAATATATTTCATGCTCTCATAGCAATCAGCTCTCAGATAAAGGCTTTAAGGCTTCTAAAACATCCTGCCCCTGGAAGATTAAGATAGAATTAAATTTTCTTTAAAAAAGCTGAAATGCCAAAGCTAATCATACAGAAAAATACAGAAATTAACGAACAAGAGACTAGGCAGAGCTGCTACTCTCTGCGTTAACACAAATAGTTTGTCTCAGAGCATCATGGAGATAATTTCCAGAGAAAGGACACATCTTTTATTGTTCTTGAGCACCCCCCGTTTTCTCTCTGAGGAGCAGCAGAGACAAGAAATAGTGCGCCCCACACACACACACAGTGGCATAATGGAGAATGGGGTTGGGGATAACGTTTGGAAAAAGCTGGCCCAGAAAGAAGGGAAAGTTTTTCTATTCAGTTTGGATTGGCTGATCACTACAGCCTACCCTGTAAGAACACAACTCCTTTATTCCCTGCCTTCCTGGAACTAGATAATTGCTAAAGAAAGGTAGGGATGGAAATTATTGACGTGATACCAAGATATGGAACAGTAGTAGCCTTAAATCAGATTGCCAGAAGCTCTATAGAGATCCTCCCCTTCTCCATAACCTGTACTGCATGTAGTTTAGCACAGGCTTATATGCACAATGGGCTATACTCGGACCAGTCATGCATGGGTGTGTGATAGAAATTGCAGATGAACCCTTAGGCCCAGAATTTTAAAGGTTTTTAGGTGTTGCTGCACTCAGCCTTGCTATGTCTAATTGATTTAGGAGCCGCAGTCTCATTTCAAAAAGTGATTTAGGAGCCTAAAGACCATAGATTGTCAATGGGATTTTGGGTCCCATTTTGGAAATGAGACATAGGTTCCTAAATCCATTAGGCACTGCAATGCTGAACACAGCAATACCTAAATACCTTTGAAAATCTGGGCCGTAGCCTACTCAGGACACTTGCCAGAATGCAGGAAGAGTTCTGGAACTTGCCAAGCCATGCTTAATGGCTCGGTGTCAGTGGTGCCTTAGTGCTGCCAACAGCACTCGACACCCCAAGGGGGGCCTAGAAGTGTGTGCCATGACCCTGCCTACGTTTGATAACTGTTAGCAGCTAGAGTCCATCATAGGAAGAGAGTCCACTGCACCTTTTCAAGTCTCTTGTAATTGCTGCCCTTTAGATGTAATCCACCTACCTCCATCCACACTGATGCTCTGCACCTCCATATGCATGCCAATGCGACTGGGACTTTAAACCCCAACGCCACACGATGGACCAATGTCTTTATATATTGTTGTGCACTGACTAAAGCAGTTTAAATATAATAAATAAAAGACTGAAAATAGTGCTGCCCTTATGCCACAATATGGCAAAATGCTATAGGAAAACAATCTGCCCCTCAGAGAAAATAGTCTTGGAGTCAAAGAGTGCCCTCACTGACTTTAGTGCAATCTGTAACTCAAGTCAGTGAACTCCTTGAAGTCTGAGGGGTGGCATTTGAGTAAATGCTGGCAGAATATGTATGGCAGGGAAGATGAAAAAACACTTCTCCTCCAAATCATGATTTCTGACCTGTTAATTGCTGCCTCGCAATGCGCTCCCTTAGATGTATTCCACCTACCTCTTTCTACTGCACCCTAGTGCTCTGCACCTTCAAATACACGCAAATGTGACTGACTTTAAATGCACATGATGGACCAAAGTCTCTATATTGCTGTGCACCAACTAAGGCAGTTTAAACATCATATGTTCATCCCCGTGTTGGTACATTGTTTTGATCTTCAGGAATGAAATCAGCATGCACAATAAATGACAACTCTGTCCTTTGTAAATATAGGCATTGATTCAGCAAAGTGAATCTTAAACACATGCCAGATTTTAAGGTGTGAACAGTCCCATTGGGACGTAATTCCCATTGGAATGAAATGTATTAAAGTTACATGTATGCTTAAGTACCTTGCAGAATCAAGACCTTTGCTGGAAGACTAAATCCTTTGCTGATTTTACCTTGGCCAATGAAAGAGGTCTGTATATTTGTTTTTTTAGTGATTTGTTCAGAAAAATATTTATCCTGTAAGCAGGAGTTTGAGTTCTAACTCATTAACTTTCTCTTATATAAACACTGTTTTGACCTTACTTACAAACATTATTAACTTCTTCCCATGTTACTGACCCTATAAGAATACCATAAGAGAGCAGCCCAATGACTTGATTGTAACTTGTGTGACTTACTTACTATGATTGAAACTTAAGCACAAGACACGCAACATTTTGAAGTTTCATAAAACATGATATGGAATGTTTCGAAATTTCTCCTTTGGAGACAGAGAACCTGCTTCTGCTCCCACTTACACCGGTTCATACCAGTGTAATATCATAGACTTGAATGGAATTACTCCTGACTTACACCCCTGTGAATGATAGAAAGACCAGGCTCAGAGAGCTAGTTTCTGCTCTCAGTGTTAATCCACAGTAACTTCATTTGCTGCAGTTGAGTTACTCTGGATTTATACTAATCTAAGTAAGAGATTATTTTGGCCCAGAGTATTTCATAAAGGCTATGTTTCACTTCCAAATGCATTTTACCTTATTGTAGCATTTAGTATTTGCTAGCTATTAAATTAAACAATATTTATTCTCGGGATTCCTCAAGTAAATGGACCAGGAGTGCTTTCTGGAGAGGACATATTTGTGATTTGGTAGTCAGAGGTGAAGGATAGCTTATTGTTGCCCAAGGTCTTCCTGCCAGCTCACCAAGTGGAATATTGTCCAATTTCCCAGACAGAGGATGATCTACTGCATTTACTATCATCTAGGAAGAAAGAAGGTTAGGGATCAAAGAGGGGCCTGGTTGTCTGAGAATTAAATAGTGGAGAATCTTGAGGTCTTACACAGCAAAGGAGAATTAGTGGTTGAGGCAAGGAGGGCATAGCCCATCCCTTATACACCTTGACCCCAACAGCAGTATTTTAAAGAGGGCATTTAAATCTCCCCTAAAATCCTTCAGTTCTCTCCTTAAGACTGCCCTCTGCCATTATATCTACAAAACACACATCAGCGGCTAACCAATTGGGATGGTAAAACCATTTGTTTATTCTGCAAATCAGAATAATCTGACTCTGACATTGTGCTCCCCCATCTGTTTATTGCATCCACCTATAATCTCTCATCTCATACTTAGAGTTTAAGGACTTTTTGATACGTGTATATACAGCGCCTAGCACAACTGGGCCCTGCAGGTGTAATAATTATTAGTAAAGTATTAAAGTTAATGAGCCATCCATATATGCTGTATTCCACTGTGATTGTTTCTGCAAAATGAGCATGGAAGACGACAAACAGGTTTCAATTTTTTTTTCTTTGTAACAGTCTATTTTGCAATATCTCAGTGTTATGCCATAGTGTAACCTGGTATCTCTTCAGCCCTTTCATTCCAGAAATCAGAATTCCACTTAATTTTTTCCAAGCATTTCTTCTCTCCAGATAATAGGTCTGTTTTTGATCATGAGGATTAAGAGAGTCCATTGGACGCCACAACAGTTGTCACCGCTGTACGTCAGTATCTACTGGCTCTTTTTTTTAGAAGATTGTCATTCCACCTAGCAAAAACATGAGGCAATCTGAAATATACTCTTGTATCAGCTTCCCTTACCTCGAATATATTTGATGATTCATTGCTGTACTGATTGGTAATAATTTCTGATTGGTCGCTGTACCACTTGAGTCCACCCAGAAAGCCGTCTGCATCCAAGTCATTCACATCTAGTTCAGAGAGGTCAAGCTCTGGGAGATCCGGGCAAAGAGGTTGATCTTCACCAACCAGAGCAGCACACTGCAGGGAAAAGTACAGAAACACACACTTGCATTAATGACCGGAATGTGTTAACCGTATCAGCATGTGATGAGAATTAAGCCTCGATGAAGTCACTCACTTCCACAGAGCAGGTCACTAGAGTTAGCCTCGTTTTTAGAAAGACGCACTGCGTGTTAGATTGCAGCTAGCCCGGCAGAGGTGAGCAAAGTGGTCACTACCATCCTTTTTCTGTTGCTCCTTGTGAAGCCTAGCAACTGCAGCATTAGAAATCCCAACAAAGATTGCCAAGATATGGCCCAATCCCTCTTCTGTCTCAGACTGCAGAAAGGAGTCGGTGCGAGTGGGAGTGCCTGGGTAACCCATTGGTCAGTGTATTTTACCGCAACCTCCTCTGTGCCCGAACCACAGAATATGCGAGTCTGTAACAGCTGCCAGCTATACAACCTAGTTCTGCACCTAAAGATGTAGAGGCTCATGCTTTCAGCTCTATAGGGCCTTGGTTCAATCCCTTGCAAGATGTTGGCTGCCACATGTGCCGCACCCTGTTGAAGGATATAGCAATAGATGCTGCTGTGTGCACTTCCCAAAGCTCCTGAAAATACTGTGCCTGCCTGCCACAGGCCATGCACCTCTGTACCCATCTACCAAAGGCTATGGCTTATCAGTAACGGCGCTGATTTTAACAGCCTGGTTCTAAAATATTGTCCTGATACTAAGCAAATCATAAAATGTACCTTGTGTGCCTGCCAAGTACTATAGCAGTCATGTCTAGTTTATGGAGTCTTCCAACCTGTGGCTGGGCTGCTTGTACGTGCATATACTGCTGCAGCTAAGAGAATCACGGTCTGTAGGCAGTGGCTATATCAGAAGAGTCAAAAGGGAGCTTTCCTCTGGCCTACCCAGTCAGCACACTTGTTTCAGGCTCCAGTCATTGCTGGTGAAATTCACTGTAGATCAGAGAGGCTGTGCAACATTTAAGAACAGTAATGATGGGGGGATGGGTAAAGTGTGTGGACCGTCTTCACTACTGTGAATGACATCCTCTGCATATCTTAAAAATAGAGTACAGACAAATATAATATCAATCTCATTAATATAAACCCAGAATATTTTCTTTAGGTATCAACTGAGCTAAAAACATACACACTTTAATACTATCCTTCTACCATAGCACAGAAATTTTAATACTAAAAATACCACCTAAACCACTTTCTAATTATTAAAAAAAACCCAGGAAATGTACAGTTGAAGTCCACGCCTTCAGCAGTAACCAGGGCAGCAGCTACTTCTACCATGGCCCATATACATCATTGAAAAGAAAGGTGGAGGGTCCCTCTGTACAGAGGCTGCTGGCAGATCCAGCAATTAAGTGGCTAAAGGCCATAAAAAGCCAGTTGAGAATGGGTTTTCACCATTGTCTTTCATGTATTGTTTCTAGCTTTATCAGTTTGTCTTAATGTTAAGGATGGACCAAACAGAAATCCAGACCTCAGGTACTCTTGGACTCTAGTTAGCTGATTAGGCAGTTTGAATTATCTCCCAGTTTCAACTTGGAATGAAGTCAATTCCAGAAGTACTACCATCTAAAAAGACACGTTTGTAGGGCAATAACCTTATTATGCCCACTGATGTGGATTACTCAATATTTGTTACGTTACTCTTGAAAATGCTGTCTTTTACAGGGATATGAGCGAGCTGAAAATAAGTTTAAATAAAATAAATTTCATTTGAGATTTTTGTATCTGGGAATTTTTGTAAGTCTGCACTGCATGGGTTATATGCAACAGCAAAACTGTGAGTAACACTTTGGGAACCAGGAACAGAGTCAATAGTCTCAGTCCAGCTGCTAAGGACTATAATTTACCGTGCAACTTCCACTAATCTACCTGGATGCTACAAGACAATTATACAATAGGCCATGGGGCAAAGGAATCCAGGGGTTGCAAGGTGAGCCTTTGAAATATCAGTTGCTTTTCTTCCTATTATTTAAGAAGGCTTGGAACTTCAACAGGCCAAGGCCTCGCTTAGGTAAAATTTTGTACAATGAAATTTACTTTTTTTTATTTTGGCCACAGAAAAACTGTAAAGAAAAAGAAATTAAAAAACATCCCCATTTTCTAGCGCTGACATAACCTTCCAGTAGCAATCTTATAATGCAGAGATGACCTTTTTTTATGCACAGATGAAATCTGTGATCTCATTAAAGGATAATCTAGTTTTTGACTGAAAAGGTAGATTCTCAGCATCATTCCCAGGTTTGTGTTGTGGAGGTCAGTAGCTTAAAACTGATGCCGTAGACTTCTAAAGTATCCTGCTGATCTGTTACTACTGTCGTTTGTAAAAAAAGAAAAACTTCACTCTGTGCATCAGCTAGTTAAACAGCTTAGGACCATAGTAATATGCATTTTTAAAGTCCTGCAATGGGCATTTTAAAGCAATATAAACAGCTGTATAAAAACGTCCACTGCAGCTTTCGTAGGTCTGTAATGACTGCAATGTCACTTAAAAAATGTAACAGCTGAAATGAAGTACACATGCTCTTGCCAATGTTGACATGATAATAAAATCAATGTTTCTGAATATGGCATTATGCTTCTAATCTGAGACACATTAGTAGCAAGTGTTCCTGTTATTAATTTATATTTGGCTTTTGGATGATGCCAGATTTAACACTCTGAGTCCTATAAACTGTCCTCATTTGACATGTTGATATTTACTATTTGCCTTTACATCTGTAACAGGTGTGCCTGCATTGCCATAACACATTTCACTATCTTTCCACAGCTGTGACAGTTATTTCACAAATATATTCTTAATTTTATAATAAGATTTAAGAGGGTAGAGTAGTCGCTAAACACAAAAAGCTAATTATGTGTATTATTTCACCCCCAACAGAATTTTTTTCTTAGCTAACGCGCAAACAATAAATTAGCTTAACTGCACTGATGATAATGAATCATTATAATTAAGTATAATTCTTCATTAACCTTTTAGATGTCTTGTGCCTTTGAAGGTAAATTTAAAAAAAAAAAAAAGACTGGGCTTGTGCCATATTCATTATATTAATGTAAAAATAATCTTCTTTTTATTTTTAACAAGTTTGTTGAAACAGCCCAGGGGATGAGCCCAGTAAAGAATGACAGACTTGATGGAATGTGTGCCAAATAGATTCTCTCTATCAATCTTTGCAACCTTACTGTACATCACCTTCATTAAATTGTGAAACACTGGGGACTCTGATCAGCTATAGTGATGCAGGCCTTTATTAAGCAACATGCTGTCCTGTCATTTTATGCAAAAGGGTATAATGCATTTTAAGTTGACAACAAACAGTAACGATTCAAAAAATGAAAGCTGCCTACAGTACCTGCTGCTTGTAATACTGTAGATCAGTAAAGGTGATCCCCAGAGCCAAAGCAGCACGCAGCCACAACTATGTCGCTAGACAAAGTAAAATGCAAGAACCCCAGTTGGTAAAATTCTACCAACAGCTAATCCATCCACCACACAATTAATATGAAGATCAACCCTTTTTTCTCTGTGAAAAAAACAATTGCCATAAATTATCTATTCCGTTACTAGCTTGAATTTACTGCAGGAACTCTGGTGATTAAAATAAATCTTCAATATTTCCATATAAGCTGGTTCCTCAATCAAATCCTAGCAGCATTAGGAATAATACATGATGGAAAAATGAAGCTACAGCAGCTGAGACCCACGCTATAAGCCAGACAACAACCCACAGGATACTCTAGCTACTCAGAAACAATTAGGACTTTGGAGCCAGAAAGTCATTCACTTACAGCCTTGACTCATAATAGCTACAGGACATATGAATTATCCATATCTATTCCACTTTACCAAGATATCAAAACAAGATAAGAGCAATTACAATATGCAAACAGAAATCAGTGAATACAATGGCGTACTGCAAATATTGAAAACACAACAAAAAGAGTTAAGAATCCGATGCACAGTTCACTAGATGGGAAAAATGTATGTGTACAAACAGAGAACATGAGCACATTTTCACTTTAGATGTGTATCTCTGCACCACATACACATCTTATTTAAAAGATGTCTAAGGGGAGCATTTTAAGTACTTATTCCAAACTTGTAGTCAGGGTTAGTTCCTTTGAGCAGGTCTGTCTTTTAGATTCCTCTCAACAGGGTCCAAAGAAAGTTTCCCTTGCTTCACAAGTTGCCAGAACTTTCAGATAATGCTCCATTTTGCTGAATGCAAATATGCAGAAATCCTCAAACCTCACTTTATACTCCAGAGATTACCAGGGAATTGCTTGCTTTTTTCCTTTATGAACTGTAGCCAGCAGAAGCTGTGGATTTGATGTATTGCCATCTATTTTTATAGAAGCAGCGGCGGCAGCGGCAGCGGCAGCAGCTCACACAGTCCTGCATAAACTCTATTCTCATGGTTCATCCTGTTGTCTCTGTTGTACAGTAGGATTTAACTATTTGTTGGACTACTTGCATTAACTGAGAACCTTGTCCTATGGAACATTTTAACTACAATACTATAATCCAGTTCAATAATCAGAAGTCAAATAACATCTATTCCCAGTAATCTGTTTTAAAGGAATTTAAAACAATACAGCAACAACATCATATTTATCTTTGTCTGTCTGTCTGTGTCAATTCTGCAGTTGATAAATGAGAAAAATCCTGAACAGAGCATAGGAAAAAACAAAACAAAAATCAAAATATTAAAACCATTGATTAATTATAACTTTTTAAAAAAAGTCTTGATCTAATTATAAATAGACATGGCATTTTTCCAACCAGGCCACTAAATGCCACTGGAAAGACTTCAGACACTGATTCATATCAATATCTTAGAGCATAAATATTGCATATGACTGGAAAGCGAGCCAAAGGCACATGAAAATAGTTTCCAACTGCAGGAGATACTGATGACAGCAGCTAAGCTTTGATTTGCTCAAGGCATCATAGAGTAACCTTAAAATAGCAAACTTACTGGGGTTCAGATAAGATTCAGACTTCTTTCCAACAGATCCTATCTAATATAATTTTATAACTATTCCATTTTTAAAATATTCCCTCCAGAAGGTTTGCACACAAGACAATGCTCAGACTGTTTATAATGCAAAGCTCACCGCTATATCACTCCATACAGAGTCCTGGTTGCACATGTCCCACGCCATCCAGCTCCTGAATGACAGCAGTAAAGCTTTTAAACTACAATCCACAGTCTCACACAGAGCATACACTCATGCAGGCAACTAGACCCTTACTGAGAGTGAACTGAAGGCACCTGTCTTACTACTGTTCCCAGTCACATGACAAAGCTATTTAAAAAGTAGGCTGGGCTGTCACTCACCCAGCCTTCTTGTGCTGCTGCTAAAACTAGTGACGTCACTAGTCAGAGGCAGACCTAGGCTTATGAAGTAAATCTTTTTAAAAACCACTCAGACCTTTGAGTCTTCAGCACCACACTGTGATTAAAATCAGATTTTAATGCCACACCCCCTAAATTGTGCTGTTGCCATATAACTAAAATCCCCTCCAATCTTTTTTTAATTTCTTTTTTTTTTCCAAAACAAACTACAGACAAAGCTGTATTTATTACAAAGACAAAAGTGAAGTAACTCTAATCTGAGTTAAAACATGTATTCTTTGAAGACCTTGATTCTAAATGGGCTACTTAGGGTTGGCTAACTAGTGCTGTTTAATTTGGAAATGCAATTAGAGAGGTGTGTAAAAAGTTACTGCATGATTAATTTTTACTAGTCATTTTACACCTAGTGGAGTATTTTTTTTAATTGTGATATATTAGAAACTCATGATCAATAACTGCTGGAGTTAATTAATTTTTTTACAAGCAAAGGCATCTACACAGAACACATCTCAGAGTGATGCTACAAACATCAATGCAAAATCGTTACTTTAGTTATTTAGCATTTTCTGCAAACAAGGGGCCTGATCCTGCTCCAACTGAAGTAAAAAT
Organism: Emydura macquarii macquarii; assembly: GCF_026122565.2. NCBI lineage: Eukaryota > Metazoa > Chordata > Testudines > Chelidae > Emydura > Emydura macquarii. The sequence goes on along the minus strand of NW_027132585.1, from coordinate 4,182,054 downwards.
TTATTTTTTCAGCTGCTCTCTAATCGTTTCCATTTCTCACGCAGGCACCGTGGAAAACAGTGTTATTAAATACAACTGCTGTAGTCCTGCCCATAACTGCTTAGATTCCTGTCTGCATTTTCATATAAGTAGCGTTTCCTCAGTGCAGCCTTAGGGTGCATTTTTGTATAAACACTGTGTTCCAACCTCACTGACCCGAGCTGTGCATTTTCTGTTTGAAAACAGGAATGCGCTAGTTGTCATGTGAAAACACGACATGCTATTAACAGAAGTGTTTCTTCTTTAAGCATTTTATAGCTCTCTCCCTGAGACAATGGGTGCTGCTGCAGGTGCAACTGGTTTATGATGACACTACACACTGAATACATAACACACCTAAGGTACCAAACATAACTGCAGAACATTTCCCACAACAGAAAAAAAAATAAAGGTCTTATTTAACTATCTCCACCTGCCTTTTCATTTTTTAAAAAAGTTGTGTCTTAGTCTTTTTTTTTTAAATTAGCTGGATTCGAAAGTCTAGTTTGCAAAATATAAGTGCTGGATGAGTCATGCTGAGCTACTACATATAGTCACAAAACCATAATTGGTCATTCTCCTTGCTATGAAATATTCATTTTCATTGTTAAGTTATTTGCAAACTTGATTATTCTAAATGCTAAATGAATCTAGTTATTATGAAGCTGCAGAGATTTTGTTGAGAGGAAAGACAAAAAAAGGCTGCAAGACGTTGTTTTTCAGATACTAAATGTATTCCAAAAACTTAACACCTGGCTTATTTGACAATTTATTGTTGCCGGATTTGAAAAAATATACAGATTTTCCTGCTTGTGTTTAAGTTGCAAATCACATCACACGGTCATATTTTCATCAAACACGAATGACAAAAAATGACATTGTTTCTACTTTGCTTAATTAAAAAACCCACAACAAAATACCCTCTGACTATAGAAAACCTCTTCCTACAAATGATTAAATTAACGGTATTACTTGGCTCTCACCATGAAAAAAACCTAATTTCCTTCCCAATTATATACTGATTTAATGATAAAACTGCAGTAAATTATTAAGATCTGGGGCAAAGGTCACTACCTCTACCCTCAGAACAGTCAACTGTGAAATAATGTTGAGCACCCAACTGACTGAAGTAGAATAGATTCTTATTAATTATTATCAGTGGATGCATGCTTGGTGGAATATTCTCCTTCAATACCTACTTATAATTGTGTTCATTGACTGTACAGAATCCATCATTTTTTTTAAAGTTCCATTCACACCTTTTATAGAAATGTATTTACACTGGAACATTTTATATTGCTATTTGGGATATTTTGACCTGCTTGTGTTGTTTCTATTTTCTACAATTCCACTTCACTGCTTTTGCTTCAAATTAGCAAGTTAACTGATAAATACAAACTGTAACCTTCGTGGTGATTTCATACAAGCTTTAGAGATGAGAGAACTTCCTAGCACAGAGTGGATAGTACAAGTAATACCAAACAACATTATAGAGGTCTCCAGAGCTTTACTACAGGCTAGTCCATACTAGGGCTTGACCTGCTCTTGCAGCAACAATTTTCCAGAATGGAAGTCAAGAAATGTTCTGATCAAACTGTATTTGAAAAGCATTTTTCCAGCACGAGTCTAGATCACGTGGTTTGAACAAGGGGTCTCAGTCTATTATGGAGAGGCTTTCCTTTTTAAGAACTGTCTAGCTCAAATATTAGCATGAACTTGCCTATTAGATATCTTTTATCAATGTCCTTAAACATGGTTTGTAATCAACCATAAATGCAATGCAAAACAATATTACAATAGTATATCATGTTGGAAAAAGGTTTTGAAGTAATCATAAGCAATTGTTTAGACAGAGGCTTTTAAATTATGGGATTAGATTCTCCTATTGTTCTTGCAGAGCGAAGAGCCCTGGCAGGGCTAAATCTATCAAGGAAGCAGGCAAAGGCCACAAACTCCCCTCCAACAGGTGGGTAACTTACGGAGGCTACTCCAAAGTAAAAGATGGGATCCTATAATTGTGCATGAAGATGCAGCTTCTAATGGATGCAGACAGTAGAAATTAAAGCTACTCTCCCCCTGAGGAAACATGGAGTCTTACACCTCCCTGTGCCAGCTTCAGTGACTTTCACCCCTAATGCTTCACAAATGCTAAAAGCTGAACAAACATGTTTCCCACGCTGTTACTGAGGACACACTTATTACACGTACACTTTTCAAACCAATTAGACTGCCCTACAGCATCCAGTGAAACAAAAATATTCTCAGGCTCTCTACTACTCAGAGAGATCTGGTAGTAAAGATTTCAGGCCTCTTTGGCACTGTTTTTTCCTTCTCATCAGGCCAGCTCTCACTGGTTGCCATTTCTCTTCCTCTGCTTCCAGGGCACTCCATCTCTGCTTCTCTGTGCTTCCAGAACTCTGCCTTTTCTTCTTCCAGGCCCGTCTCTGGTCCTGCAATCTTTTTCTGTACTCATCATTCACTCAGTCTCTTTCTTCTAATACTCTTTTCTCTCCCCCATAGCTTTTGTCCATTTTGTCCCTTAAGCACTCACCTCCTCTCTGTACATCAGACTTTCAAAAGTGGTCACTGATTTTGGATTCCTCAATTTCTGGGTGACTGGGTGTCTCAAGACATCACAAGTCGTCTCCAATTGTGCACCCAAACATTCAGGCATCTAAACTCTGAGTTCACTTTTGAGAAATTTGGCCCAACATCCTTCACCTGCACCACTGATCAACAAGGGATGTACTTCCTGACCCCAAATACCATATGTTGCTGATATTGAACAGATTTAGCTACTTTAGAGATGCTATAGTCTAATGATGAGCAAACCCTCAGGTTTAACAAATTACAAATGTGTTAGATTGTCAGCAAGTTACAGTTTACAAACTAGTTTTCATTTAATTTAAACCCATTTCCACTACCTCCCCCAAGAGTGCTACTACATTTTTTTTTAATGTAAGATAAGCCTCTGCTATGTATAAAGGACAGAAGAACATTGCTCAAAAGCTAAGTTAGCACAAATGGGTGTCATATAAAGTATACATACTATATTAATTTTTTATTAGAAATGTTCTCTCTACCCCTCTGCACTCTGTATTTGTTTACCACTCTGCGAGCTTTGTGCTGCATTTTTGCCCCACTGGATTTTTTTGTTCTCTGCTCCTTCTCCCTACCAGTCTGCTCTAAGCAGAACCTGAACCCAATAACATCTTGAGCCTGTGATGTTCCAGAGAGTCAAAAATGGTAAAAGAACTTTGTCTATTTCCAGTAAAGGTACAATGGGCTCAGTTCTCCACCACTGAAAACAATGGGAATTTGGCCAAGATCTGGTCTAAAAACAGATACTTTCACAAACGTTGAGCCCAACTCCACAGTACTTATTTACACTGGTGAACACTTACAGACGTGAGTAATCCCATTGCCTTGAAGGTGAACTGTTACCAGAGTAAGCGCTTATCAGTGGGAACAAGGGTTTCACAGGCATGGCTCTTTGTGACTGTAAGTTTAGGGGGAGATTTTCAAAAGTGCTTAAGTGATTTAGGAGCATAAGTCCTATTGAAAGTCAGTCTCCTAAATATAATTGGCATTTTTGAAATCTCCCCTTAATAAACATTATGAAATTATTTATTATCCTTGAATATTATCAAAACAAGACAAGAGCAAGGGATTTGTTACCACCAAAACTGACTGTATAATAATACGCTTGTTATAATATGTTTTCCCCAACTTTTGGAACACGTGTTTTCCCGGAACGTATATTTGCTATAAACAGCACACACCCCAAAAAAAACCAAACAAGTTTGTCAGCCTTGTTAAAAGTAGTATGACCAATGTCTTTCATTCCAGTATCACTGTTTTAAAGAAACCACTAATCTTTAAAGAAATGTCCTCATTTTATTATATCACACCTGTGACCTTGGCGTTTTTCAGTCTTGGAAAGTTGAACCACATAAAGCAGTCCGTTTCCTAGATAAACCTTTATAAGGGGTTGAGAACAGATTTAGAAAAAAACTGGGTACTTCCAGCTAGTAAGGAAGACTGACTCCAGTTTTGCTACTTGTTTTGCTACCAGTTTTGCTACTGCACAGGGCCAGACTCTTGCACCCGAACAGAGTCCCAATATAGTGAATGGTGCTCTCTACCAGCACAGGAAATTGTCTGCATAGCGTCTGTTGCACGACTGGGTCCACAGTTCGCTGTTGAGACACCTCTTTGTTACATCAATGGGATATGAGTCACAGAGTTCTTTCTTGCTTTCCTCCCTTCCCTTTTTTAAAATGCATTGTTCGTACATCCCTAGAAAGCATGCAGAAACTTACTGTGGGCATGAGAGGTAGGCATCTTGCATTCCCACGCAGTGGCCAGGACAATCTGGCCCCAAGAATGCAAAAGCACCATACACCAGGGAGAACACTTTACTATCATTGCACCTTTCCATGTGTGTGCAGTTGCTCTTCCAACACAAGAAACAGCAAGGCAACCATTCTAGAGGTGGGATTTCCAAAAGCACATAAGGAATAGGACTTGTGCTCCTAACTCTCATAAATGCTGTGGAAAATCCCATCCAGACTCTCTTGGTTACACTTATTAGCATCAGTCATAACTTAATCTCCCTTCAGATTCCGTAGTGACATCTAGAAATCTCTTCCATTGTTTATCATTAACAATGATCAATTTTTTTCTGCCTTGTTCTGAGCAGTACCTGAGTGGGACAATCCCAGTATTTGATATCATATGAGGCCTACTTGGTGTAACCTTTGAACAATTTTTAGGAGCTAAGACTGTTCTAACATTCTCAGCTAAAGTACTTCTTCAGAAGTTTACATTAGACTGAAAGCTCTTTTGGCCAAGGATTGTGACTCCCTCTGTGTCCATACAATGCTGTGCACATTTGGTGCTGTACTGTACTTGGTACTGTAAATACTAACATATACAATTATTAACAACTAAATCTATTTTTAGATGGGTTGCTCTCTAAGGCAAATTAATTCTGTACATTTCTAGAGGGGAGCATTATATCATTTTCACAGATATCACCTAAAGATCCCCAAATCTATGCACTCAGCCAAAAAATTGGCACAATTTAAAATTTTGCATTATTGCATATTAAAGATTCCCTAGTGCGCACGGTGCATTTGAACTAGTCTCTGCTGACTTGGCTAAATGTTGCTAATAAACCACTACAGGGTTATGCATTTTCTTCATTCCTGAGATGACACACATGTGATTTGGACATGGTGCCATTTTCACTGATTCTATGAGACATATGTTCACGTACATCAGACATAACATTTGAGAAATACTGCCTTCTACAGGTAGTACTTATAGGGAAGGAGTTACTGTATAGGAAGCATACAGTTATGAACATTTCTGTTTCCTTCAAAACAGATGTTTGTATGCGAAGGTAGTGCTTGCAAAAGATGAGTTTAAAAACCATGGAAATTGAATCCCTGGTGTATCCACAGGATGGGTGATAGCAGCGGAAGCTTCTCCATAACATCCCAAATATGTACCTCAGCTGTGGACTGCAGTTCAGCTCAGTTTTGGAGATGGTTTTGCAATTTAATCACTTGTTCATGGGGCTGGGATCTCCAAGCACAAACCAAAATGTTGGGGAATTCTCACTGGTACGGGCAAGCACAACACCCATCCCTACCAGTTCCACCTCAAAGCATCACTGTCACTAATCTGGGGGAAAAAATCACATAGCTTTGTAACTCACTCTATCTGTTCTGTAAAACGGCTGGAAAAATGGTTTCACTGGCGTGTGCACAAGTCTGCAGCATGGTACTGAAAAGCACACTCACCTTTAAATACTCTAAAATCAAATCTTGTTTTACACAGAACTGCTATAGTAAACTCAATGTGAATGAAGCCCCTTTGAGTGAAGGAACAGAGAGAAAGGCAGTGGACAGCTTTAGTGCCTCCTAGCAATATTTTTTTAATAAACTAGAGATGACAGACAGCCTTACCAACACATCTCTCATCTTCAAATAAAAACTTCCTCAGACAGGGCTCTGTGGAACTGAGTCAGCCTTTTTTCCTGGGCCTAGCTCTTGGCATTTTTCATATTAAAACCAAGTATAACGTGGAAATAATTCTAAATTGTAGTCATTTGACCTAATCGTTGTAACACGGGGCATAGATTTGCTTGTTATGAACACAAAGGGAAATAAGATACAAAACAATGGAAATTAAAAAAATATGATTTTGTACAATATATTGGGCCAGGCTGTGCCTGGCATCTGAGTAAGCAAGTAGGAGTAGGGACAGGGTGTGGGAAGGGTACAAGACGCTTATCCCATTCAGCAGCAGGCACCACCTTAGTTTCTGAATGTCCATAAGTGGAGAGAATGTTATTTTCTCATGCTGCTGCAGATATAAGATATCCCCAAAAGGGCAGAGATTAGCAGGGAGGAGGCAGGGTCAAGGCACTGTCCACTCTCTGCATTGACCAAGGATCCTCACTTAGGAACAATGTCTCCTGGAGGAGCAGCTTCACATGAACCCTTATCCAGAATTGTTCCCGCCAGCCATAAATGAGCCCAAATGTTATTTTTAGCCATAACTCTCCTTGCATTACAGTTTGCAATATGTAAACTATGACCAGTGCTGGATAACTTTTCAAAAATTTCCAGGTGTCCAACTGATAGCATTTGAAAGTCCAGGTGTTCTTTTGAACCTTATTCTTTGATGAGCCCGATTAATCTGAATATTTTACAAGAATGGCCAAATGTGCAAGACCCCAAATAATTCAGATCATTTAATGATTTTCAGGTGAGCACGCCAACTTTTGGGTCTTTACTCGAACCAAATGAAAACTCCAAACCTTCTGAGGTCCACCTACCTCTAATGAGGCTTTTATTCAGTATTTTGGCATGTCCACTTAAAACCAGGGCCAAAAGACAAGCGTAGAGATAAGTGCACATGAAATATAATGGGAGGAAAGTTAGCCTCACATTTTCAACTCTCTAAAAGATGCGGTTCAAGTTCAGTTCAGTTTTTGGTTGCTTTCTTCTTTATCCAAACCATGTGCTCAGACATTTGTGGGGGAAAGTGAGGTGCAGCAAGTTGAAAAGAGGTGGTTAGACGGGCCATGTTGAAAACTGTTACAATAGAGCTGATCCGAAACCCAGTGAAATGAAAGGGGGTCTTTTCATTGACTTCAGTGCATTTTGGATCAAGCTCTATCACTGGAGGCGCAGCCAAGAGAATTCAGAGCAGAAACTCTTCCAAACCTCTCTTCCTTATTTCATTTTGATGTGGGTTAACCTCCTATATTCCAGAGCTTTCTCCTGGAATGAAACAGGAAGGTAGCAATATTCCATAACTGATATTGCATTAGCCTTTACCACCTCATCTGGGAACTTCTTTGTTCCTACCAAGTTTTTAGTATTGTTATAACATCCTCCTCCCTCAGGCACAAACCACTGACTATACCCGTAATAGGTGAATGTCTGCTATTTGTTTCATTAACATGTACCAGCCCTATCCTGAAAGCTGTTCTGTACGCCGGCTCTTTCATCATTTCAATGCCAAAATCATGAGCTCTAAGGGGGCCCAGTTAAAGTTCAAATCTATGTCAGGCAACAAGTAAAATGAATTTTCTGGTCTCCTGCTTGTCCCTAGCGAATATCTTCCCCCTGCTGCAAAGCTCCCAGGCAACTTGACACAATTGAGCAATATTTGCAGTCTCTGCTTAATAAAACTTCACACCTGGAACAGCAGATCAGGACTGAGATGCATGAGCAAAAGCAGTGCCTGCACCAAGCCTTTGCCTTGGCTGTAGCATCAGTCTCTTACTCATGTCCATAGATTCACCCTTCTTCTACCACCAAAAAATAATCAGCCACCCAACCAAAAATAAGAAGCTGGTTAATTTGAAGTTTACTTTAATTTACAAATTTCAAGTAGATCCTGCAAATAAAAAAAAGCAAGCAAACCCAAACCAGAGAGCACTTCATCATAATATTATTACCAATTTATTAAACCAAAACTGCAAACAATGGAGAAATGACTAAGAAGGATCCCTAGGGGTTTTGTGAAGGTATATCTCCAGCTGTTTCTTTCTCACATGCAACCCTGTTTACAAAGAAATACAAAAATGTTTGTGCTCCAACCCAAAATAATATTACATTGTTTGCAGATTTCCTTTTAATGGGGGTGTGCAAAGCAAACCACAGACATATACTTTTAGGGATAGAATGCGGATAGTTTTAGGATAGGGTGGGGGAAACATATGGTAAAGGTTAATCTGAGCCCTGAACAGCGCTATAAATCGTAGCAGAGCTGGCAATTCCTGCCCAGTATACATGTTCAATTTTGTCTCCCATGAAAGGAGTGCAGGCACTATACAACAACATGTTTTGATTTTCATTTAGCCATTTTAATGATAGGGGATATTAACCAATACAGATAATTTATCTTCAGATTTATTTTATACCAGAGAAAATGTATTATCAATTTTTTTAAAGTCATTTACATAAGGGAATAAATCTTCTCAAACAATAAGTGAGAAAGTCATATTTCTTTAATTTTTCTAAAGTCTAAAATGCTCATGTGGCAGTGAAATAGACAGTAAAAATATTTTAATCAAGGATATAAAAGATTCTCCTCCAAATAAGAGACACAGCTTTACTTCAAAAAATTTCATCTGATTTAGAGAGCAACATTTTGTTCAAAATCTCTGACAAACCAGGAGAGAGACATGTAATTTTTACATCACCCTCATTTTTAGATCAGTCCCAATGCTAAAAATAGACAAAACCTAACCTTTCAAATATCTGTACTGCTGCATACTAGAAACGTAAGCTTTCAGTGCTTCTTATGGCTTTCAGTGCCTTGTGCTGTGCTTGTCTTCTCTATTACATTATCCCACGTTGCATATTGCGCCAAAGCACGACAGGAGTTGCTAGCTGTGATGTGCAGTGCATTGCAATATGTGAATTCAGGATGAGCAGCAAGATCATTTAAAGTAGCATTTCCTCTTTGTTGTGGTGTTTGAGCTTAAAGGACACTGGTAAAAACTGAACTTGAGAATTTAAGATGTGAAAATTAAGCTGTGGTGGCTGATCCTGGAGTTCTGCTTAGGAAAGCCAGGCTCTCTATTTTGCAATATGCCAACTTTTAAAAAGTATTAAAAGGAGAGAGGAAAGAAGAACGGTTATATTCAGATTGTTACTGTATTATTGTTTACTCTGCTACAGACCTATTACTGAACATTTAATAATGTGACTTCTCAAACAGCACATTGAATCCTGCTTGACTTACCATTTGGTGATGAATTATTACATGGCAGAGCACACAATTATTATTTCCTTGCATTTTTATATAATAAATTACATTTCTTATAAGATTTGTTGTATTTTTATATAACAACTGCTTGGCTTTAGCAGAAAGTGTCAGATTTATCTCTTGTGTAATTCCAATGACTGGAGTGCCAATGGATTGAAAAATTGATGGAGTTGCTGGAGTTACACCAGGAATCAATCTGGCCCAGCTTTTGTAGACTCTTACTTTCACTTTACATTCTTCACTGTCTCTCATGATGCAGTAAGTATAGTTTCATGTTCATTACTGCTCTCTGTTTATCAGGTTTTCATGCCATATTATTACTTACTATGGGGTAAGTCAATGAAGTAAAAACTCAGGTTGTGGGGCAGCCCTGGTGCCTTTTAGTTTTTCTGTGAATTTTGCTTACAAGAAATCAAAATCAACTTCATGCTGGTAGATCCCTGGATATTCTTTTGGAGACACTAGCAGAAACAAGATCCAAAGGCCTGGCTTTACTTTGTCATACTCTTCTACATTGATTCTCTGAGTCAAAAGTTTATCAAGATTTTTAACAAAAATGAACAAAATAACTTAAATGGGTCATAAAAATGCAAACAATGAAACAAAGAAGCAATAGACTCAAATTAGCTCTTTCAAAGAATTTGGATGGCGAATATCTTAACTGCTGACAGAGAGACAAGAATAGAAAACAAAGCCATAGAAATAAAAACTATTCAATAAAAAATTGATTTCATTCCCACCACCTATACAACTTAATTTTCTTGGCATCCATATCTTAATGCAGGTTTGTGATAGATTGTACAATCACTTTTTAATTAAGCCCTACTGCGCTTTGTATTAAGAACAACGCAGTAGACATTATGGGATAATATATCTATCAAAATATTTAGTGCTTATTCTTTGCATTTTGGAATTTAAAAGTTGTTCTCTTAGGAGGTGGTATCAGTATTTAACAACATTCTTGACAGCAAGTGTATGAAACAAAAGCTTCGTACTTAATCTAAGCATGTCAAAACTCAAACCCTTTAAAATAATTGCTTTCTGAATATATGGTACTTTCATTGCATTATTTTATTATTATCCAGCTTTCAACATCTTAAGATGCAAAACTTGTTCCATCTCTTACATACTGATGAGATATGAAGACACATGATGTTAGAAAGTGACATTTGACCAATTCAGTTGAATGGCATATAAAATGGAGGTCATCCTGTTACAAAAGAGATTTAACAAGAAGCTATAGAAGACTGGAAACTTCCTGGGATGATAATATTTTTTCTCAGCTCTCATTTGGAATATCACACTCTACTGCATGTGGTGGTGCAGATCCTGAAGGAGAATAACAGCTTTTCTTCCACTAGAGTACTGGCACTTTTCAGAAGGCAACATTCACTTTAATTACTAAAATGTACCCGCCTTTTTCTTCCAAGGAAGAAAAGACTGTTGTTGCATATATAATGTAGCTTTAGTTTTTAATGCCAGAAATGAATCAGTAAACATAGTTACATTATGGTATACCATTTCTTATGCTGTACCCATAGTAACCAAATTAATCTCAAGGCACTGCTGGCATTAATTCAATCTGAAGCTTGTACTTTGGATTTCACATAGGTGCCTTCATCCTATTCTTCTTCTCAACTAATAAAATGTTAATATATGGCAATATATTTATTTCTGGTTCAGTTCAAGTTGAGGAGTGCAGTACTTTGCAAAAACCTAATTAATATCAATCATATATTACAGCACTGAGGGGTTTAGTATACAAGAGAATTCTGCGCTAGCAGAGGGGGATGGAATAGATGATCCTGAAACTCCTTTCCGGCCCTAACTTCTGTGTTTTAGGAGATGACAAATAGAAGCACAGGCTAGTCATACTTCTAGCTGGGCTGAACCCACCCAATAGCCCCCACACACCATGGCACCGCCTTGGAGTGGCAATAGGTTTGAGAGTTAAGATGAATGAGGCAGTTCACACCTCTGGGAGCTAATTTTTCAGCCTGTTTGCAGACTCAGACAGACATCCATGACACTCAGTTCATGTCTTTAAGCATTTCTTGGCAGCCATGCCAGCTAGAAACATAATTCTAAAAAATAAAAGTGGAGATTTTTATCTCATCATGTAATCCCAAGAGCCAAGACCCTAGGCATGGGCCTATCACGTGGGATTTTCAAAAGTGCTTAAGGGAGCATAAGTCCCATTGATTTTCAAGAGCATTTTTGCTCCTAAGTGATTTAGGTGCTTTCGAAAATCCCACCTATAGGCCTCGTTCCAGTCATCCTACTCATTCCTTCTACTAATGGACATGGCCTTTCTGCCAAAGCAATAGGAACAGACTGTGTCACATTTACTTACAGTGAGTAGTATCTGATTCAGTAAGCAGTCCCATCGAAATCAATGAGACAACCAATGGAATAAGGTATCAAGAGTAAGAGTGGTAGAATGTAGCCCGTAAGGATGAAATTCCTGATTCCTACAAAAATTCTGATGATCAGGCCATATGCAGCTGTTCAGCGTGAAAGAAATTCACTCCCCAACTGTGGGTTGGGCCACATGACAGCAGTATACTATGGCTGAGTATTGTCCAAAGCTCTTCTGTGGTTGCCGTCTGAGGGTTCCTAGCTCATGTATCCACAGGTCCACTGGTCTTTCACATTTCACCCAGCCCACCTCAAATTTGCCCTAAGTCAGCACACAGTCCACCTCTCTGGTGCACAGGAGGTTCAGAAGTTCTCCACGTGAAGCGTCTTCACTCAACTCCTGCAGAGATACACCAGAGATTCTGGGACAGAGAGCCTTGGATGACCCTCTGCCACTGGGTCAATGTCTCTCCCAGGGCCTGATTTGGTAGTCTCAGTGCATCTAAAACTCCCAAGAGAACATTATACAACTGTTAGGGCCACATTTTACGGTTGGATGTTCTCACTTGCCTTCCATTGCCTTAAGTGGAAGCTGAGCAGTGCATCCAAGGGCATAATGTAGTCCTTCATTTTTACCAATTGCTACTAAATAAGGATTCCCAGAACTGCTCAAAGACTTACTAGTTCAAGCTTGAGTCCCTGTTACTATTTCAGACTCTTCTCTTCTTCCACAAATTAGATACTTTGCTGGCTTCAAAAAGCGAGACGGAAAATACATCCCCAAATGTGCACACTTCTGATCATTCCAAAGGGAAAACAACACCAAATAGCTTAAAACGCTTGTTAGTGAAAGTCTTTTCCATATCATGCAAATAGCAGACAAAAATATCTGCTAGGCAATTGATATATATACAAATATTGGTTATTTTAAACAGGAATTTATTATTGAGGACATTTCACTGCATAAGATAATACTCAATTTCCTCAGGATTTGCATGGAAAAGGAGTTGGAGAGCGCATGATCAATCATTTATCTATTAGATAAATGTATCTATCATAAGATCACATGGCTTTCAAGTGAGTTCAAACACATTTAATGCATTAATGTATGATGAAGAAACTAGTCAACGCGCAGGTCTCAAAGCCCAATCTCAATCAGATATGCGGTTGGTGTAAATATGTACAGTATCATGTGCTTTCCAACAGCTTTATGTCTCCAGGGAGCAGTCTGACATCAGCAACAGAGACAGGTGGTTTCCTTTCCAACTGAAGGGAGGAAAAGGAGTTAAAGGCACAGTATAAATATAGAAGTAATTTTCCTTTACGTTCTGCCTATGGTTTTTGTCCTTTAATGACACTTTATTACATGTACAATTCTCATAACATCCTTGCTACAAATCACTGAGTATATGTAAACTGGCTTCATGTCCCCAGACATTTATAACTGTAATGTAGTGGAAACTGACAGGGTTTGGTAGCATTGGTTTTGGAGTGCTGACAATTTCTCCCTTTTGGTTTGCTAAGAAGGGATTCCCAAGGAGCCATGAAAACCCAGTTACATTGCCTTAAATATGCCTCTTTCATATGGTAGCTTGCTGTTACTAATAACTCCCAAAGGAATGACAAACAACAGTCAAGTCATGGTGCAATCACATGCATAGAGCAGGTCACAACGGATTTTATCCAGTTTGACTTTGAAAGCTATAATGGTATGAGATGTGCTTACAATTGTTTGCTTTTGAACTTTGCATTGCTGGAATAAGAGCATAGTGCAACCTGCGTATAAAATTACCTATTTCAGCTTTTTTCTCCCCCCTATCTGAACATAGATACTTTTACACTGTGACAGCTACTGGCTCTTAAACCATTTTCTTTTGTTGCATTTCCTTAGAAACACAAATCTTTTTCCTTGGCAGCAGTTGCTGTAAGTGCTGTACCACATGCCCAAACTAGTTCTCACTCACAGCTTTAATTCACAGTAAGTGGCATGAAAGGAGGTCAACACTTCTCAAAAACCACTTTCAGTTCTTTGCTGCTTCAGTATCTGTTCTAGAAAGCCATCCTCCCTAATAGAAAGTTGTTTCTCATATTGAGTCCCTTGCTTTCATTTTTGACATCTTTATGGAAAGGACTGCAGAATATACAATGCAATAACCGGTGATTATGCATGAAATCACATGCCTTGCTTTCTCTTTCGCAGAATCCTGAAAATATTAACGAGACATTAAGTTTCCCCAATAAAAAACAAAATATTCTTAAAGTGCCATTCTCTGAAAAGTGAGTATGGACAGATGTTATCTTGGGGTTCCATGTTTATTGTTATGTCTCAATCCCAATCCAGTTTGCTCACTTAACAAAATGATTATTTTTGAACTGCCAACCTGTGAGTACATCCTGAGATATGAATATCAATGAGAATCCTTTCTGGCTCATATAGTATCATGAAACACAAAGGTCCTGCAGACCATATTCTGCTCTCATTTACATCTGTGCAACTCCACTGCCTTCACTGATGACAGATTTTGGTCCTGCAAATTCAGCATCGAGATACACAGGTTCAACATTAATTGGTTTTAGTGGAAGTTTTGTTCATGCATCACAGGGCAGACTTTGGCCCTTAATTAACAATTCGATAGATGACACATGAGCCAGAATTGAATCCAGCTCCTTTTCCCTTAATTTTGTTGGCTCTGCAGTACTACTACAAGTAAAAAAGTAGTAAAAGCATATTTATGTCCCTAATATCAACAGAGGTAAGTGAATAGACAGGGAGCAGATCTGCTGAGTAAGACATTGCCATTTTTACAGTTACTTTTCAGACCAGACAAAGTTAGTTACTGTATGTTATTTACACAGCTTCTACTGTAGTCTCTTTTCTTTCTTCACTTATAACCTCTTTTGTTTAACTAATGGGATCATAATACAGAAGAAGTACTTCCTAGTCTTGAATATTTTAATTGGTTTAATAAAGTAAACAGAGAAAAGATAATCCTCTCCACAACCATCACCTTTAAAAACACAAACACATAACACTGTATGTGGAATACTTGGGACATTTACAGGGTATGGTTTCAGACAATAACTGGATGATCAAGTGATCCATTAATCCTAAACAAAGTGGGCCACATTTTGAAAACAGACTCCTCTTGTGTATATACAACTTTCCACATGCACACACATGCAATTTTTACACAATAACCTGCACATGCAGTGGACAGAACCTATCACTTGAGTGCAAAGATGATAAAATATACACATGCAAAAGCCATTTAGACAATTGGGAATTGTGCATTCATCTGCTCATCTGTGCACATTCTATAACAGGGGCGTGCACAAGGGGAGGCAAGCAGAGGCACGGGCCCCTCCAGTCATCATCGCCACCACCGCCCCCAGCTTCTGTCTTGGCCCACTGCCTGGGATTCCCTCCCCCGAGCCCATTCTCCCCACTTTCTGTCCGGATGGGAGTCAGGCTGAGTGCAGCTGAAGAGAGGTGCCTAGGAAAGGCACTACAGCTAGTGCTTCCACTGAGCCCCACTAGATGGCGCCCGGGGGATGGAAGCCAGAAGGGGCCATGGAAGTATGCTGAATCCTGTCCCTTCCTTGCTTGCAGCTTCCATCCGGTAAGTGTTTGGAGCCCACCTGAGTTGCGTAGAAGGGAGCTTGGGACAATGGAAGCAGAGGCAGCAAGGTCTGGGGGTGCTGGGGAGATGGGTGGGAAACCCGGGGAGGCAGCAGGGCCTGGTGGGTGGGGGAGGCAGCAAGTCCATGGGGTCTGGGTGGGGGAGCCGGTTTTCAAAGTGCCCCTCCAAAAGTTGTCACATTTAAATCCCTGCCATGCCCCTGTTCTCCAGAGGATATGGGTCTGTTTCAGCCCCAACTAGAGAGGCTTGGCTCATGCTTGTTAGCTCTGGAAGTCTTCGGTTCAATTGCGTCGGCCAAGATGATGGCCATCACACATGTAAATCTTCTCACCCACATGCGCAAGTCTACTCAAGAAACACACACAAGCAGGCATGTCCAAGCAGAGGCTAGGTTGAGGCCCTTTTGAAAATCTGGCCCTGTGCATCTAATGAACTGCGTACAAGTAGACGAATCTGCAGGAGATCTCGCATATGGTAAAAATAAACTCCTTTCTATTATAACATCAACTCTAATCAACATATTAGGCATGCAAAGCATCAATTATCTTGTAAAGAGCAGCAATACTCATATAGTTCAATTTACTTCAGATATTTAACTATTTTAGTCAACAGAAATTAAAGGAAATAACAGAATCAGTCCCTACAGAGTTTATTTTTGTTCATATTGCTCATCATAATAGATTTTATGCATATATAAAATTACAAATACACACAAAATACAGGGCTCTAAATACAAGGAAAAAACATGTAAGCAACACAATAATTAAATGAATTAAGTGAGGACCTGAGGATCCAGCCCTGGTCACTGAGAAATTCCACTCAGAGCGATTAACATTATGGGGAAGGTGATTTTCCTTTCAGAGGATTCCACTGTATTATATGGAGAATGTATGTACCAGAAGAAACGGAATATATACACACATAGGGTCTGATCCTACCCTTTTCCTGTTGAAGTCAATGGGAGTCTGGCCAATGATGCCAGTGGGAGCAGAAGTTGCCCCTTGCTGTGAGCCAAACTCTGAGACTGTCTCATACTGAATAATGCCTTATTCCGCAAATAGCCCACTGACTTCTATAGGACTTGTGGCAGAAGATGCTATTCATTTTTGAGTAAAGGCATGGAGGGGAGTTAGGCACCAATCTTCAAATGATTTTTAACTTCAAAGAGTTTCCCATAAGTCTGGGGTTTTCTCCAAACTTTATGACCTTGTGAACCTGCCAAGGTCCATCCATCCCTAACCGTGACCTACCTGGGTCTAACTTCATTTTTTATTTATTAATGGAGACAATGCACCTATTACAAACTATCTGGGGGCCAGACAGGCAGATAGCCAGTTGATCAATGTCAACAAAAAAACCCTCCTCTATAAAATGAACTAAAAGTCAGCCCCTTTTCTAGAGACACCACTTCTTATTCTAAAACCATCCAAAAACACAATTTAAGAGTCCTGCTCTCAATGAAATCAATGGGAGCAGGAACTGGCCCTCTCTGGTGCTCCAGCATCATTTAAGGAAGCACAACATGCAAGAATATGATCATTCAAGAAGTGCTGATTCAGTACAGAGCAAGAAAAGGTTGCTTGGTACATAAGCTGGGAGGCAAGTACAGTAGATACAGAAGGTACACAGAAAGGTGCACGTTATCAATCTAAATAAATATATATACGACAGAATATGCTAGAGTCTTTACAAGTTTTTAATTCTTGATATCACTGTTTAAAACATGTACATCAGTTCATCTATTGAAACGAAACCTGTTAATATATCTCTAGCCATAGGGGGAAAAATATTTGCAGATGCACCGAAGTCTAGTAAATCAGAACTGCTGCTCTATTTTACAATAATTTTTTTTCAATTAATTAATTTCATGACTCAAAGCAAATGTGCATGGTTGGAAACAGAGGATCCTGCTGATACCAATCTTACAGAATAGAATAGTTTGTTCATTGAGATATATAGCAGATGTACTCCTTGGCGCAGTTCCAGGTGTGGACTAGGAGGTTTAGTGGATAAAACACAGGCCTATAATGTCTTTAAGTCTAGTATTAACTCCTCAGTGAAATTTTTTGGGAATCTCAATATATCATATAATGAAAAAGCAGTTTAAAATCCAAATTCCCAGAACTGGCATGTTTATAACTAGAACAATTCGATACGACTGGTATTAGCATGAGGTAGGAAGATATCATGTAGGGCCAAGCTGACAGAATGAAATATTTCTCAACCTTAAAACGGGGAATTTTCCAAGTAAGAGCTGAATTTGTGAAAGAGGCAGGTTATACTGCAGTTACCTATAGCACACAAATCCTGTAAATAAATGGAGCATCTCTGTTTTTACTACACCCCATAATAAAAACAGATATTCTCACATATAAAAAATAAGGTCTGACTGATACACTACTAATCTGTCAGGACCCACTTGATTAAGAGCTACTATTGACCATAAGTTCTACCATTTCATGTGCTGATAAAGCTGTTTTTCAGACTGTTTGCACCCTAAGAAAGAAAGAAGGTTACATTGTAGCTACTGAGTCAGCACAGTAAAAACAGCAGCAGACAAAATGAGAGACCCTGCTATAGCAAAACTAGCAGTAGCCTACAAGTTAAGTAAAGTAATGGAGTCAAGTATGGAAGACAACAGAAACCAAGAATTATTGTTTGAATCCTGATTTACCATGCTTGATATTGTTTGACTCACAGTGCCCACACCTGACTAAATACAAATGAAATTAATTTTACAGCTGCAATCTTTACACATTTTAAACACAATGATTAGTTTACAGAAATCCCATCACAACGTGTCAAAAATGTGCATAAAAATAATGCCTACAATTTTCAAAGAAATGTCATAAATATAATGATACAAAAACTAAAAAATATTACAAAGAAAGAAGGACCGGATGGCAAACAGGTACGTTAGAATGCAAACTTTAAATTGCATGACCTTCCAAACCAGCACTTGTTTGGTCCTACACATGTACAGAACCTTGCACAGTGTTGAGATCAAGGCAGGTCACTTCCAACAAATAATAGTAATACACATGTTGCTCTGTTATCCAGCTATTCAAATCAGTGTGCAAACTGAGTGTGGATAGGAATGCAGTGTTTATGGGTTAAAGTGATGCCTTTCAACATTAAATAATTTGGAATGACAATCCTTCCCTTCCCCCCTTGTCCCCACTAAGTTTTCCCCTAAACCCAGATCAATATAGTATCTGAATTTTCATCGGGTATCCTCTGTCCAATCTGCAACCTATTTTATTTATTTTATATTCACTGTGAGAACCTGGTAAGGGAGAGAGATCCTGTTCCATATAATAGGAATTTTTTTGTGAGACCATTTCTGTTAAGACCAGACTTCTGTTTCTTGTGCCCCCCAAAACTGGGACAGACACAATAATGGATTTACTAGTTACCAAAGTTTCTCATCCAGTTGCTGGACACGTACTGAGTTTCATTTTTGTGGTGTGCTGTGTGACTGAAAGATGCTGCCATTCCTTATTCTGTGTACTACACCTTTAAATGTAGAGGACTCCTTCTATCTGCTGCAGGAGGAACCAAGTCATACAACCATCATTTTAGGCTCACCTGACTGACGAGAGCTTCCCTTCAGATCAATAGGAGCAGTGCTCAACTAAACTCAGTCAAAGGTTAGTTTTTTGCGTTGCACGTTTACATTACTGAATCCACACTGGGAGCATTTCATAAAACAGGTCAGTGAAGGCTGGATGAAGCTAGAGAAAAATCACTCGCTTTTCTCAGAACTAGTCACTAAAACTGCATATTGCTTTGTGATTTTTCCTGTCTCCCCAAATTACCACAATTACAGCAGCATTGACGGCTATAAGTTCTCAGTTCTTCCCCAAGCGTTTGCCCCATCTCTGTGAACGTTGATCCTACTTTTGATCCTTTGGTCTATACATTAACAACTAAACTTTGAAAGACTTTGACCCTTTGAAAAACTGCAAACAGCAGACCTGTTGTCTGTAGATAACCATTTGGTACAGTGTATGGGGTTTGGACAAAAGAGACCAAAATCACTGAGCATGACAAGGAGTATTTAGATACAAGTTGGGGGCTGTGGGAAGGGAAGAAAGCTTTTTTTGTTTTCATCGTCAGTATTAAAGTTTGGGGTTTGTATCGAATATTAATCTCTTCCCAAATGCTGTATAAAACACAGCATGGTCCTGCTTCTGGGGCATTTCTAAAGCTTTAATGACACATTGTACGCTGGATTGTTTGACATTTTACTGACAACAAAGGCCCTTGGCATGGGACTGTGGGAAGAGAGGGGTTAACAAGATAAACTCCATTTGTGTAGGTTTTTCATGGAATTTGCTTGTAAATAACAGTGCAGAATACAGTGAAAACAGAAGCACAGGATTTTCTGTTTCTTAAAGCCTGCTTGTTTGGGGCATAAATGGATATGCTGGTGCTGCACTATGAGGGAAGCTCAACCCGAAAAGGAGAAAAGAATTCTCCAAAAGAAGGAAGCCGTCCCTTCTTAGGCAAGCCATATCACTGTTGAAGAACTAGAAATAAAAGATAATTAGCACTGCTGAAGAGCAAGGCCAGTCACCATATGCACTTGCCACTGGTGTGGAATTCTAGCTGATGCTTTGCACAAACAAAAAGATTACTCCACACATTATCACACAGCTAAAATAATATCATTAAGAAGGCAACACACTTCCTTACAGAAACAGACTCCTTTCACATACATCAACAGACATAAACTGAACCTCTTTGGGTACTAAGTGGTACTCAGCAGTTTCAGTTCCAACAACACAAAACAAAACCTACCAAGTTTTGCCTGATTTGGACCCTGAATCAAATGAAGCCACCAAGTTTCATCCGGTTTCCAGCCCAAATGATAAACCAGATTAAACAAAACTCAACGCAAATGTGTTAGAAACTCAGCCCAGGTTTGCAGAAGGGTTATGAATACTGGGAAGATGAATAGCGCAGGAAGCAGGAATCAGCCATGTTTAATGTAGTTGCTCATTTGCAATGATTTCTCTTCCCTCAGAACTGCAAGAAAATGCTTTATTGAAAAAAGTGCTCAAGATGGTGTCCATCTATGAGTGAGAATGGTACCAAACAGTTAGGCTGGACTGAACAGCCAAGTTGATAACACACAGGGGACCTACTTATTTAAGTTAACTATCTACATACTACAACATCCACTTGTAATTGAGCTGGGTAATTTGCTGCCACCTTAGCTGGCCTCTGAAACAACAGGACAAGATCCAAAGAAGCTGCTAAAAACTGAAGTGGAAGCTTTGTAAGTTAACTTTTGTGTTTTACTATTCTGAACTTTGCCTAAGGGCTCTTGCTTCGTTTGGCCCTGCCCCTGTTCTGAAATACTACATGTTAGCCCCTTTAATACAGGCTTTTAAAGTCACATGAAAAGTTGCCAACCGATATATAAAAAACAAAACAAAAAAAAGAAAACCCCCAAAAAGCTAACCAGCCAAAACCTACTCATCATTTTTACCAGGATGATGATCAAAACTAATGATAATATATTCGCCCATCAAACAATTACACAACCCTGACAAACGTAGTTTGTCAGGGGTGCCTTAATTCAACTTTACAAAAGAAACAATCAAACTGGCAAACTGTAGTGCCACTGAGGCAGCACCTAGCTGGCAACTGAACAGTGTTGGCAATAAACAGACATGTTCTATTCCTAGCTGCTTAGTAACAAGAGGCCTGAATCTGCAATGTGCTGAGCACTCCCTACACTGTGTTGAATATCCTTAACTACTATTGAAGGTGAGGGCCCTCAGCTCTTTGCTGGAAGTCTTTGGTGCCTTGCAGAATCGGGTCCAAATTTTGTAAGAAAGCACAAAACACTTTTAGAACTGAAATACAAATATGTTCATAACCCTGTTCAAAACCTTCTTCTATGAAGGCAAGGGCTCTACACAACCAATGCTTGTCTGTGACCTCAGCCCTCAGTTATATAAGAGTAGGAAGCATGTACAATTCATTCTTAATGCTAGCTCAGTCCTGGCCTCTCCTGGGCACTAACCGAAAATAATACTAAACCATGCTGAATCATTTACAGTAGTTTTATAATCTGGATTATCAGTCACAGGGGATTGACCTGACGCCATCAAACTCATTTCATGCAGTAACACAGATTGGACTCAAACCAGTTTCTAAAGAAGGCCACCCATATTGGCAACAGCATGCGGATTACGCATTCATGATGCAAGGATCATGTATGTAATAAAATTGCTTAAAATCTTTCCTTGCATTTAAACCTTGAATAATTGATCCTTGCATGCCTTGCATTTCCAGGCATGATCCCTGAATTTTTGTCTGCATAGGCACTGCTTTAAACTGTAAATCACCCAGCCTTACTTGCAGTTTTTATTTCAAACAGCTTCCCCACTCTATTTTCAGAAGGACATTAGGGCCATTATGAGAAAATATTTTGTTAATTAATGCTTCCAGCAGTTGTACAGGTTTTTAATGCCTATGCTACAATAATGGCCCTTTATTTTGCTTTTTTTCCCTTCAGACACAGTTTCTGGTCACAAGACACTGGAACAATTTACCTCCTCCTGGATATTCAAGTTTTTATGTTTCTCAGTCATGCAGGACTTGGTCATATGGCTGCCCACTGAATTCCTTCTCTTTCCACCATCATAAAAGGGAATACGGACACTGTTGCCATTTATATTCTACTGATTACATAAGCTATTTTCATTTCAGGGCCCTGCTGTTGCATTCCATCTTATATGTTGAACAGACTGAGCTTTTTACTGGATTCTGTTGAAATGGATGTTTGGTTCTGATACTACAAATTCATCAGGTAGGGAGCTCTATTATAGACATTTTAAAGTAATTTCTATACACATCCTTTTAAAACAGCTTGAAATGGTTGAATGATAATAGTGTATATAAAACAATAACACCTGTGCACTGAGAAGAGACTTTTAAAAGCATTTTTGTTCAATGTGAACTCAGAAATTAAACTCTGACCTCAAAGATTCTTATTTTTAATTGGCTTTTCTAAGTGTTCTCATATCACTAATGATCTCTTACAGACATATTTGAATCTGGAGAAAACAAAGATTTCAACTGTAGGACAGTTTCATTTTGGTAATGAACTGTTATCAATCATCTTTGTTTACAGCCAACTCCTGCACTAAATAAAAAAATGAATACAAGAATAAGTCTGTTAAAAAAATACATGTATTGCACATCAATCCCTGCAGGCCATGTGCTCATAAGTTAATAGTTTAAAATGAAAACATCTGATCAAGGTAATATACCTGTTAAAAGAACATAAAATCCCAAACCCAATGGAAAAATATAAAGATTATAAAACCTCTTAAAGGAGCCATCAAAGTAAACTATTAAATGGATACATCTGCTTCACACTAGAATACATTTCATCAGTGCCTCTCCCAATAAAATAGCATTAGGACAAACATTTCATAAAGGATTATGCCTGTAAATAGATTTTTGTGGACATGAGGAATGTGTGAATCAATTCAGGTAAAATAAATGAGTAATTCTTTGACCTTCTACAGCACCTTCTAGCTAAAGATCTTAAAGCACTTTAAAAATATTAATTATTTAAACTCAAAGAGCACCTCTGAGGTAGCAATTTATTATTCCAGTCTTACAGATGGAGAAACTGAGGCAAAAGAAACATGATGATTGGGCCAAATTCTCAGAGTGAGTCAAAAGAACCAAGTTGAACCGCTGCCCAAAATGCAGACTGAATCCTTTTTAATTTGTAATTCAGTTAATTTTTCATTTGTCTGATATTTTCCTGGCTTTGCACTTCACAGTTTTTCCTGGAACAGGAAACAAAATTCTGCAACACAGCCATTCTCGTGGGATTGTTACATCTCCCACAAACAGGAAGTGATACAAGTCTCACAAGGAAGCCTCTTTCTGTGATATTCCTAGTGTAGGGTTGCCAGGTGCCTGGTTTTCAACCGAAAGGTCTGGTTGAAAATGGAACCTGGCAGTGTCCAGTTAGATGTACTGACTGGACACCAAAAGTCTGGTTACCACGAGGCAGGGGGGGGGTGGCAGGTCATTAACTTGCCCCAGTCCCTGCTTAGCTGGGGCTTCCTTCTACTTGTAGGCAGGCTCCTTGTCAGGCTGCAGCAACTCCCGTCCCAGCCCTGGTGCACAGGGAGCCCAGCTGGAGGGGGGAGGGGCAGGAAGGTGGAGATGATCCAGTGAGCGATGGAGGAGGAGGAGAGAGGAGTGAGTGATGGGGGCAGGGCCTCGGGGCAAGAGACGGAGCAGGGGGGTCTTGTGGGAGAGGCAGAGCAGGAGGGCTTTGGGGGAGGGGCAAAGAAGGGGGTGGGGCCTGGGGAAGAGGTGAAGCTGGGGTGGGGTTTTGGGGGAAAGAAATGGGGGAAGGAGCAGAGCCTCAGGGGTCCAGTTACCAGCAATTAGAATCCCTAATGTGAGGGGGTTTTAACAAAATGGTTCGGAAAAGTATTTGAATTTTGGACACTTATCCAAATCCAACATCTAAGTCTTTGGAGGCTCACCCATAATTAGTCTGCACAAAGCACTGGGCCATATCCTGCAGTCCTTACTGCCTCAGATCACCCTGCCTGGGATGCAGCAGTGGAAAGGCCAAAAGTGACTGGTCCATGCAGAATGAAGAGGAATGTTTTTGCACACTGCATCATTCCTGCCCCAGGCCTGAAGAAACCCCCTCTGTGGGGTCAAGGCTTTGCAAATACAAAGGAAGAGGGAAATATGGTGGAGCAGGAAGCGGCAGGGTATGGTCACTCTCCATGGCATCATCTCCCTGGATGGCCTGTTCCTCTTCCCATTAAAGTCAGAGGACAAATAAACATGGCAACCTGGCCAAATTCTCACAGTGAGTCGAAAGAACCTAGCTGAACCACTGCCCAAAGTGCAGACAGAATCCTTTTTAATTTGTAATTCAGTAAACATCATGTGCTACATTTAACACATAAAATCAAAGGACTTTAGTGGGACACTTCCATTTACTTCGATGGAAGCAGGATAAAGGTCTCAATGCACACGATAATGCTGATTTCACACCTCAGTACTTGCCAACTTTATAAAAGAAGAATGATCGTATGCATAAACTTTCCCTAACCATCCACTTCCCCTTACCAGCTCCAGCCCCCCTTCACTCCATCCCAATATGCAGCATCAGAACCTCAGATGCCAACTCGACCTTTCTGCTCCCTGCCGGCCAGCTGGAGGTCCCCTGGGGCTGAGTGAATGCCTCACCCAGCTTCTGTAGCAGGCCTTAAACCTCACAGCACAAGATCAAAGTTATCCGCAGGTCAGTGACCTATTTCTGGCACACACATACACACTCCCTTTTAGGCAAACAAAATCAGGCCCTGATCCCGCAAACATTACAGCACATGAGCAACTTTACTGCCGTGAACAGTGCCAATAGAGTTACTCAAGTGAGTAATGTTACTCACCTGTTTCCAGGATCAGGGCCTAAATCATTTACACCTTAAAAGTTATCTGATGGGAGAGGCAAATAATGGGACAAGGCCCAGATAACAGGGCTATCTGCAGGAACGAGCGATCAGGATTTGACTCATTATGTTGATTTATGATTAATATCTGCATTGATTTAAAGCACTAACTTTGCTTGATATCATCATGTGCTACATTTAACACATTTGTCAAAACAGTTTAACAGTCAGACTTCTCCGCTACTATAGCACTTTATATAACACTGCATTCTGACATTGTTTTTTAAATACCCTGTGCAGTTGTCAGACCGTTTAAAGGGTACAATGTATGTGTTTGCCTCACACTCCCCAGTCAATGTGCAAATCATTACCTCTCGGAAATCCTCACCTTCTCACTGCTGACATTTATGTATAACACTGAAAGTCTATTTCACCAGCTAGGACTTCCGTGCATTTCTCAATAACTTTAAAGATCAGCCATGACAAAACAAAAAGGCATCTGAATTCTACTGGCACATGCTGTTCAAAGAAATTCTGAAATACCCGCACCTGCCACAATTGATATTATTTAAAAAGAAAAAAGAAGAAAGCATGCTTCACAATTCTTCTCCACAAATCTGAACTCCAATCTGCAAGCCTCAGGATATCAAATAGTCAAAAATGTTCTTCTCTACAACATGGAAATAAACAGAATCACAGTTACCAAATGCTCTCCCACTAAGCCCCCCTTTATGGGGGTAATTTACAAGTAAAGCTATTCCGGAAAGAATGGGTTAATATTAGCTGCATGGTATACTCAGTGGTGCCTTAAATAATCATCACATGGCTTCTGTAATCTGTTCCATGCTGTCAGCACTAGGTTAGTCATAATAATATCAGATAAGAGCTGTTCAAAGTGACATACTAACCAACATGAGAGCCACATGACTTTCTGGCTATACTGCTGCCCTTCATGTGAACTTTGGCTTAGATAGTCATAGCCGATATTAGAGCAGTGCAACATGTGCTGTTGTCTGGGGGTGTCTTCTTGCATCTGCACTGGGCAGACTTCCGTTACCCACTGCTGAAGAGTGGGTCCAGTGTGTTGCACGGGGTCCCTAGCAATGAAACACTACAGCCCCCTTCCCAATCCTTGGGACTGAAAGAACAGTATAAAGGGAAGGAAGGCGGAGGGATAAAATTAAACCAGGTGGAAAGTAAGAGAGTAGAATTGGAGTGTGTACCAGGAGAGAGACACCATAAAATAGGGAAGGGAAAAGGTAGAATCAAGACTTGTATCAGCAAATCTGGGGGCCCCTGCGAAGCCATTTAGCCAAGTGCCCAGATGCAAGGGCCACTCAGAGTGCAATCTTCTCCTTATACCTACCTAATACTCATATGCCAGGCCAGCTGGGGATGTTAATTCCCAATGCAGGGAATGGACAAAACTGAGCTATATATTACAGTCCCACTGTCTTCTTATATCTGTCTGTCTGTGTCCATCTGTCATCTCCTGTCTTAGATTGTAAGCTCTTTGGGACAGGCCTTGTCTTTTTGTTGTTGCTTACATGCATGTACCACAACAAAATCCTGCTTTCTGAACAGGGCTTCTAGGTGCTACTGTAATATGAATAATAAATAATATCATCCAGAACTGGCATGTGAGTTTGTAGAATGAAAATATCCTGCTAAACAGGAGGAGCAGGGGGGAATCTGCACCAGAGCCACTATATATTTGAAGACTTCCTGATTCACCAGGGAGCACAAGTTATCCTGAAAGAACACTGGCAGCATTAATAATATTATATTCTATACCGGCGGCTCTGGACTAAACATTAGGCATTTCAACCTGTCCTTACCAGGGAAAGGGCTCCCATACACCGGGGGCTCCATACAGCTACAGGTTTAGCAGCCTGATACACATTTATTTTGAGTGCGCCAGGCTGCAGCCCCTTGACCAGCTTCTCCAGAACTTTCTTCTTCAATTCTGACTGCACTTTTCCCTGTACCTCCAGATCTACACCCATCCCATCCGGGACCCCATGAAGTCACGAAACCTCGTCAACCTCCTCCTGGCACCTGGCCATCCATCATACCAGGAGGAAGATACTGGATGGGGAGGTTCCTCTCACAGGTCATGTTTCTGGACAGAATTCCTCTGAGCCATGTCCGCTGGCTCCCTGGATACCTTCAAGGAGCAATGGGCACTGTCTGGGGCTCCCTGCTTTTGACCCTGCCACCCTCACTCATGTTCCTGTTTTATCAGAATTACTTGAGACCTGGGTCTGGTAGCTGTTCCCCTTAGATGGGAGGGAGGAGGGGACACCTTTTAGTTGTGGGTGGGCATAACATTCTCAATAGGTGCAGGTTTAGCAGCATAGTTTGAACCAGCTATAGAGGAGCCCCTCTAGTGGCTGGACTGTACAGAACTTTATGAGTCTGAAAATGACTTTATACTAAAAGCTGGATCTTGTAGCTCAAGCAGCAGCTCTGCCTGATTTTAGATCCCAAAGTCCCTGCTTTGAGCCCCATGACCTACCCAGAGGAATTATGTTATTAATTTTTCTTTATGTTATTACTTAACAGGGTCAACAAGTATGTTAGGCATATCAGAGCTCAGATAAGGTCTTCATGGTCCCCGAACAGTCTACCCTCTCTCCAAAATAAATGTTTCTGGGAGAGACACCTATTAGTGAAGGCTGAACATAGCATCCTAAAGAATTCAAAATGCAAACTTTTCTTGGGGCATCCCTTTCCTTCTTAGAGATATGTGAGGTGGTGGTGAGGAACTGTAAGGGAGGGAAGTAGAACTTTTTTCTGAATACACCTCCTCTTCCCTTGATCACTGACTTCTTTACCAACAAGCAGGCACCCCCTAGTGAGATTCTTACATGTCTCCAGAAAGTTGTAAGACTAGCTCTAGCAGGATACAAATCCACACTAATACTGAAGACTCTCAACAGTGATAATTTAGCAGATCATTAATCCCACTCTCTAAAGAAGGCTGTAAAGCAGAACTAAATATGCAAATCCTCTCGTGCTTTAAACTTGCATCTGTCTGTCCATCCATCCAACCATCTACCTATTGTAGTGGAATTCTCATAAGATCATACTACATTCTAATCCATTAATGTAGCTCAACTGGAGCATATAAGATTAAATAAAAATAAAGAAAAAAGGACATAAAAAGAAAATAACATTAGGGCTCAGGCTATCAGAGGGTTTCCAAACAGCAGGTAATCTCACATACTTTATGATCTCCAGTACATCTGCAGAAAGGGAGTGAGTGTGGCACTAGGGGTTAGTAAATTGGCCTTTTATCACAGAAAACTGACATTCAAATCCTGATTATTCTAAGTCACAAATGCAAATGAGGTTGGTGGCCTCTTTCTAGCCTACTTCACCAAACTGCCATATGATCTGCAATCCCTACTCAAGACAGGCAAGGCTGAAATACAGGTCAGGACTGAGATGCATTGTCAGGGTTGTGAGAGGTAAATTTGCACAACACCTACCTGTATAATGGCTGGGTCTAGGACAGAGTTATTAATTCTTCATTTTCACGAGCACTGAAATCCATCCCCAAATTTAACTAAAAATAAGATTTACTCTCCATGGCCCCTCTGACATAGGATCATTCCTGCCTTTACTTAAATTGTCTTGTTTTTCTGGACTTAAATCAGAATTTTAATGTTAATTTATCAATTAAAAATATAGTGATCTTTGCTATTTAAAAAATGCACTATAAACTTTGATGGGGCAAATTTATAGTGAACATGTCAGTGATTTTTAAGATGCAGGACAAATGCTATCATTCTTACATTGTGCTGTAGCACTCTGGGGGATATCTTTGTACACAATACTATGCAATATTTTATTTTACAATGTCCATTGGAAGAAATGTTACAAACATGCCAGTCACTTCCATGGGACTCTGTGTGTGTGCGTACACACTTGCATGCATTCATGAACTTGTGAGCATATGAATGTCCAATCAGCAAAGAGCTACCACACCCGTGAGGCTGAACTATCAGTCATGGAGCAGTTCCACCATTACTCTATAGCCTCATGTGGCAAGTTTTTTTCTTCCACATCTGCCCCTGCAACAATCCTTAGCACCCAACTCAGCTTCTTGGGCTAGGAACCGGATTTGGAAACTGCAGAAGCAGAACAATGATTTTATCACAACCACATATCACATACAAGGCAAGACAAGCAACTGCTTTATACTGGCATGTAATATTAAGTCACACACTAAAACAAAATATGACGGCCTATTATTTTTACTGCTGAAATCAATGGTGACAGCAACCCATGAATTTCAATGGAACTTTGCATATTGAAATACCCAGAATAAAATGCAGTGAACATAATGCAAAGGAGAACATTTGCTAGTTTGTGCGTCTGTATGTGTATCTAAATGGGCCACACACACACACACACACACACACACACACACACACACATCTATATCTATATCTATAGATAGATAAAGATATAAACAAAGAGAGAGAATTTTTTTTTCAAAGTACCTTCAACCTCAAGCAATAGAGCCCCATTCAACAAACTTTCCCTGGCAACAGGAAGGAAAGACAGAAAAGTTAAAAGAATCTGAGACCCATATAAATAGATCCCATTGACCAACAATAATAGAATCATAGAAATGTAGGGCTGGAAGAGACCTCAAGAGGTCATCTAGCCCAGTGGTTCTCAACCAGGGGTACACATCCCTCTGGGAGTACACAGAGGTCTTCGAGGGGGTACATCTACCCTAGATCTAGATATTTACCTAGTTTTACAACAGGCTACATAAAAAGCACTAACAAAGTCAGTACAAACTAAAATGTCATACAGAGAATGACTTGTTTATAATGCTCTATATACTAATATACTCCAATGTAAATAGAATATTTATATTCCAATTTACTTATTTTATAATTATATGATAAAAATGAGAAAGAGGGCAATTTTTCAATAATAGTGTGCTGTGACACTTTTGCATTTTTATGTCTGGTTTTGTAGGAAAGTAGTTTTTAAGTGATGTGAAACTTGGGGGTACACAAGACAAAATCAGACTCCTGAAAGGGATACAGCAGTCTGGAAAAGTTGAGAGCCACTGATCTAGTCCACCCTTCCCACCCTGCGCTGAGGCAGGACCAAGTATACTTAAACCATCCCTGACTGTTTTTCTACCTGTTCTTTAAATCTCCAATGATGCAGATTCCACAACCTCCCTTAGTAATTATTCCAGTACTTACATATCCTTATGGTTAGAAAGTTTATTCTAATATCTCTCCTAAATCTCTGTTGCTGCAGATTAAGCCATCTACTTCTTATCTTCCTTTCAGTGAACGTGGAAGACAACTGATCACTCTTTATAACAAATAGTACTTAACATATTTGAAGACATTTATCTGGCCCCCCTCAGTCTTCTTTAATCAAGAGTAAACATACCAAATTTTTTTAACCGTTCTTCATTGGTCAGGTTTTGTAAACCTTTAACATTTTTCTTGCTGTCCTCTGGACTCTCTCTGGTTTATACATATCTTAAGATGTCGCACTCAAATCTAGACACAGTACTCCAACTGAGGCCTCAACAATGCTAACCGGAGTAAGACAATTACCTCCCGTGTCTTACATATGGCACTCCCATTAACACACCCCAGAATGATATTAGCCTTTATCACAACTGCATCATATTCTTGGCTCGTGTTCAATTTGTAATTCACTACAACCCGCAGATCCTTTTCTGCAGTTCTACCACCTAGCAAGTTGTACTGTTAATAGAAATTAAACCTGATCCACAGATGTTCAGCTGTACCAATTTGTATGCCATGGTTTAACCCAAAATGCAATGGCTGAGCTATTAAACATTAGATGCCAAAATGAATAGCCCATACTAAATACTAATTGTAGATAAAATGTCTCTTAAAATAATGGCCTGTGAAAGATGGAGCTTGGCAAAAAGAACAAACATCTAAAAACATTAACAATCTATTCTGTTTAATGCTTTAGAACTAAAATAGCCTAACCAGTTTATGTTGCTCCATAAAAGAACATCTGGAATGACCAGTTGTAATACATACATTTGAGCCCATTGGGCAACATGATAACACCCTGAGAACTGAGGCTGCATCATGGAAATATACCAGATCCTTAACCCCTTTCCTAAAAATAGAGCCAAATTAGGGTAATCAGGAGTCCTAGACATATCCCACCCACCTGGGTGCTCACCCTTGCTTTGAGGCCCTCACTCTGTTTTGTCCCTCTGTAGGATGGCATCAGGTTCAGAGCTCAGATAAGTAAGGGTGGCTCACACCTTTTGGAGCTATTGTTGCTGGTGGGCATCAGTTACACTTGGGTCATATTTTCAAGCTTTTCTCCGCATGCATGAGGCCTGAAAACGTAATTTAAAGGAAAGATAAAATTCTGATCTCACGTGACATGAGCAGCTGATGTCTCTGCCTCCATTTGGCCCAGCCTGAAGGTGCTCACAAACTCTTCAAGGACAGAGAAAACGTTATTTCATGCATACGTAGACTCCTAGTTAGCAACATGATCTATGCAGGTGAGCCTGTGTGCCCATGAAAAGCCCTAGGCAGGCTCCCATCCCATCTGACTGCAGGAGCAGGGCCTTATTTTGTAACCCATAATGTAATCTGTTGTTCTACCAAGTACCCGACTGCATAGCAGAGGGCACCAGTTATACCAGTTTAATATCAAACATCATTAACAGGGCATATGGTCTTATAAAGGTCATTTATTTCTATATAGCATGTCAGCTTTACATCCACAGAGTCTTACAAATGCCACATTTGTGGATGTGTGTTGTATATCGTCCATAGTATACGCAAGAGAATTAGAGCTGCCTGACTGGACACCATTATAATTACAAGGAACAACACCTATTTTTTGTACTACTATGGCTCAGAATGATTTTATTTATATTTGATTAAAAATAAAATAATTAGATTAATACAACGTTACCATTTCTTTCAGTGACTGTCTAGCTCTTGTTTAGTGAATGAATAGGCTTTGGATCACATGCATCCAAACTTCAGGCTGGCAAGGAGCTCCTCAAGAACACAATACAATCTATTCAAAAAAATCTTCTCATTGCCAAAGACAACGTCTTTTTCAAAGAGAACAGCAAAAATAGCCAAGCACAGTCTCACTCTGGCTAGTCTCGAAAGAATTATCCCATAATTCTGCTTCTTGCCATTTCTGATCCACAAGAATTCTTTTGAGGAGGCATTTTACGGATTACTGCAATATACTGCAGTATTCGTGCATGCAGTATGGTTGAAAGTACAGTAGAATAGCTACTGTTTGTGTTAATAGAAAACCAGCATAAAATGTGCCCCTGTGGAGGAAGGATTAGCATTAATTGCCTGTTGTCAAATTCGTCAAAGTTATTCTCAATTTATTAGAAGTTTTGTGCAATGCAGTACCACCAGAACGAGTTTGTGGGTACTGCAATACACCAGGCTTTATTCTGTCTTTGGCAGAATTAATGCAGATATTTTGCCTTATGATTATTCCTAATTAACAAGATGTTTAGGAAAAAGCCCCACTCGTTTGGAACTCCAGTGGTCCTATTAGTCATTTGAAATTCAGCTCTGAACTTTTTCTTTTTTTTTAAAAAAAAAGTGCAGTTCTCTCTTCACTGCATCCCATTTAGTGAGAGAACACTTAATATTAGTAAATTGGTCCCTTTGGGAATCCAAATTTAGGCACATTTTAATAGTACAAGTTGAAAACCATAATTCTGTCATAATCACGTCTCATTTTGGGTTTGTTTGTTTTTTGGGAGAGGGAGGTGGGTTAACTGAAAAAAAAGGTTTCCTCAGAGAAGATTTACAGTATGATTGCAATATTTACATAAACAATTTATGTTTGGAGTGCAAGTTCATTCATGCACAGATAACCTTTTCATATATGAAGTCCTTCAATGTGAGGATATACAGTTAAATAAACTTGTGCACTACGGATTAGCTTCAGGTAACCTGTACAATTTTCTGCATAAGAGATCAGCAGATCAGCCTGAAAACTGCTTATGAATGATTTAAAATATAGGAAAAATAATACAAGACTGTACATCAAAGCCTCGGGATATATTTTTAAATGGTACTTAGGGTGGGTGACTCCTATGTACAGGGCATTCTTATTTCTCTAAGGCTTTCTAAACAGTGGAAGGGTGAGGGAGGCAATTAACTCTTCCTGAGTCTGTAACTTTAGTAAATGAAAAAATTACCAGACTAACTCCACAGTCAGCAAAAGCTTCCTGTATAGCTCACTTCAGTGAACAATAAACAAACAAACAAACAAAAAAGGGGAGGAGGGCCACAAAAGAGGCTTAACCTGATTTCCTAGTTTGCATTTCCAGCTCCACTGACGCATTAACCAAGAAGCTCATTCTCATGCAATCTGCAGAGGTGTCTCACTGCAGGAGACTCAGAACTGGCAGATCTGTGTCTACATGGAGTCTGATGCTACCACCCTTCCTCACATTGCATAACTTCTTACTCCATGTGTAGTCCCACTGTCATCAATGGACCTAAACTCAGAGCAAAGTGATATTGAATTGGAGTAATGTGGCAGAATGGGGTGACTTGGATTTATGTAAAATATGCAGGTTTTCCCAGAGAAAGGGAGACAGAAGAGGGTGAAGAGGGAGAGGAAGGTATTGCCTTTCTTTAAAAGATAATACATTAGTGACTATATTTTTTGTTAGATCCCAGTTTGTCTAGTAGTGGAATTTATGGACTTTTAAAAATAGATTTTGCCAAACAATTGTGTGGGCAAGTGCTGACTTGCAGTCTGCAAGATACCATTCCGTCATCCCCAGGAAGATTGAAGCAGGTTCTGTTTTCATCCAGAGGGAGCTAAGGATGTAGGCACAAAGGAGAAATTCACTTTTTGTCCCCAACAAGATAAGCCCCTTGCCAGCCAATGCAGTTATCCCTGCAACAAATGCCAAAATAACGTGTTGCCTTCTATAGTCCCTTCATGTTGAAGAATTGCCTTGTACTGCTACGCGTACAGAGCAGGAGTATTTCCCAGTTCCTGGGTCTCTCGTTTAATGCTAGGACAAATTCCTTCCTAATTTTGTGTGCCAAAAACCTGACAGAAAAATAACATTAGTGTACAAAGGAGGAAAATCTCACTGCACCATACAAATGTGGGTAAGGAAATGTAACTGAAAATAAAATGTCCTCCAACAGTTCAGGGCATTACTTCTTGATTTTTTTTAAAGCCAGATTCTAATCTCAGCAGCATGGCTCAAATCACTGCATATCATGAGTGAACAAGCAGACAGAGAAGCAAGTCACAGACTGAAATCTCCCCGTTTTTGTGGAGGAGAAAAATTACCTCTGACAATGTATCAGACTAAGTGAGCCTTGTACTAAGTAGCATCTTTAAGGGCTCGATTCTCACCTCATTTACATCAGTGTAAATCCACAGTAACTCCACTGGCTTTAGTAGACTTACTCCAGGCTTACATTGGTAGTAGTGAGCCACAAATAAGCAACCCCAAGTCCTGCCACTTGTCCAACTCCTTGTTCCTCTCAGCTTCTTTTTTACGTAGAACCAAAATCATATATATACATCTTGATCACATGGAGCCAAATCTTTCTTCTTTTGAAGTCAATGGTCTTGATGCACTCCTGGTTATTCCAGTTTTATGATGGTTTCAATCCATTGAAACCAGTGGACTTTAGCTACTGCAAACCTACTGAGGATCCTTATGAAGTTCTCCCTGAAGCTTTCCATGGGGGCAGGAGGGAGAGTGAGGGAGTGTCATTCCCCCAGAATGGGGATTATGAGGGTTTATCCCAGACATTGCTGGCCCTAAGATCCTTGCTGGGAAAAAGGGCTTTCCTCAATAATAGATCAGGCCATAAGTTAATGGAACACTAGGCTGCTGTCTTTTACACAGCCACTGAGAGCATAAACCAGGCCTGCCCACTTCCCTCATCTCTCCTCTCCTCAGCCATGGATTCCCAACCCAGCGCTAGAGACTCTGCAGTGTTCAAACGGTGTGAGTAGGGAGGGGAGTAACAGTGATACATGAGAAGAAGTAGAAAATTACTCCTAGGAATTCTTCATGAGCCTAAGTTTAACCAAACAACCTTTCCCCAAGTACCTACATAATATTAACATATACATGTATCTCAGTAATTATGTATTTACAGTACTGCAGCCCTTCTGCACTGAGAATGCCCCATCAGTAGGAATAATATGAGTAGTACAAACACAGGACATGGCCCTAGCTTTTTTTATTGTTTGTATAGCACTATAAATGTATCTGGCACTTTACAAATCATGTAACAAGACAGATCCTCTGTCTTAGAGAGCTCATAATCTCACCCGAAAAAACATGAGACAAGAAACAAAAGCTGAGGGGACAGAAGGTGAGCGACAATGGTCCGTGAGGAGATAGGCACAGGAAAGTTTGTGAAAAACATGTGTTTTATGAGTGGATTTGAAGGATAAGAGAAATAAAGTTCAACATACAGCAAGCGAGGAGCCAGAAGAAAAGGGGAAAATGAAAAGTAAAAGGAATATTTAGGAGACAGGACACAGAGTAGTATCGGAGAATATGTCAATGAATAATTATCACAGTATTGTCTCTTTGGTGAGAAGATAGAAAAACCCATTTATTTACCCTATAATGTAACATAATTTCACAGTAAAACACTTACTATGTAACTTAATTCAATCAAACCACAGCTGCATAGCTAAAGAGTACTTCTAAGCTTTTTACTGCTGTGAGCACATTTCCCATGAAATATTACATTTTTATCATACCCTGCACTACAGTACCTTTTTCCAGTCACAATAAAGTAAAGGTCCTCCACAGAGTACAAAATGTAGAGGCATGGCTGGGTAGAGAGTAGCATCTCCGTAGAAGCTGCCATTACCTATTAGGGTATCAAAGTCAAGACAAGAAGACAGATAGACCAAGAGCAAAACAGCTCACTAACTTCTGAAGAGTCAATGTAATAATCTTATTTATAAGCATACACAGGAACAGATATATACAAAATGAGTTAAATACTGTAAAACTTTCGGCAAGCTGCACTGTTTCTCCCATTGCTAAAGTCCCACAGGACTAAACAAACAAAACAAAACACTGCATTACATACAGGTAGGGACTGCATATAGCTATGCCAGCAGCCAGCAGGCTTTCGGCAACATCCCACATAAGGCTAGAAACAAGTGTGTCGGCTAATTAGCACTGGTATTAAACGAGAGAAGGGACACTGACCAGGACATTGGGGTTAACCTTAATCTATTTAAACAGTGCCATGTGATCTTTTATTCCATCTGTTATCAACATACTTCAAGATTAATCCAGTAAATTCACTACCCACCATTTTGAATAAGTGGATACCATTTTGTTACTCCATATCATACTTCACAAGTCTTAAATGTTCAGTGGTGATTGACAGTTTGAGATAGTGTCACAAGATTATATGACAGCCTAGCACCTTTTCAAGGGTAAGGAATATTTTATCAGACATCCAGAGGAGATTTTTCCTGCTAACATATTTCCATTGTTTCCCTCACCTAAACCTTAATCATACACCAGTTCTTAAGGATGTGCTCCTGTAACAGAAACCCACAGCCAGTGATGGGAAAATATCTTTAGAGGGACAAGCCATAAACACTCTCCACTTTGGCACAGAATGCAAGTCTTCTCCTGACCCAGGGACATGGAGGAGAGATACATGTCGACAGAATGTCTTAAGGGCAAACTATCGTATTTCAACAATTACACTGAAAACAACAGGACTACTCATGTGATTGAGGGGATCTAAGACCCATTAGCAGGATGGCACTGGAATTTTGCATTGCTGCTATTTATACTGCACCCCTAGATGACCTCAAACTCCAGTCAGGTCCCCTGAGGACTATATTTACTTTAAAAGGCATTATCAACATAAAAGACACAACACTTCAATAGCCTGATCTAAAGTTTATATCAGATTTAATACAAAAGCAGAAATCCCATAATGGTTGCAGCGACGTAAGTGGGAACAGTACAGCCATCTATATGGTGCAGAAGCCATTCTGTTGGTGCATGGAAAGATGGCTGAGGACAGCCAGGAGGATACATGTAATGGGGGATATGCGCTGTTACCTCTTTAATAAAAAGAGAACAGGAAAAGTCCCTAACATATGTGCAGCTGCCTGGGAGATGAACATATGAACAGTGTCTTCTGGTTGGCAAACTGCCACTATGGGAGCCATAAGCCCAGATCTTCAAAGATATTTAGGATGCCTAACTCTCGCTGATTATAATGGGAGTTTGGCACATAAATACCTTTAAAGATCTGGGTCATAGTCCCTCCCTCCCCCACCCCATGGGAGTGCCAGACAGAAATCTTGCACTGCTGCCTTACAAGCAAGTTAGACGTCATAGATTCATAGAATCATAGAATATTAGAGTTGGAAGGGACCTCAGGAGGTCATCTAGTCCAACCACCTGCTCAAAGCAGGACTAACCTCAGCTCTTTTCCCTATGTTCTCTTCCCCATTGTGCATCCACACAAGATAGGGCAGGATTTTGACAGTTATTGACAGGAGCTCTCTATTAATTATAGAAAATAAAGACAGTTAACAATAGCTAGCCATTAATCTAGTATTATGCTGTGAGTCAAAATGCCCCTCTCTTTATACCTCATTGTCAATTTCTTAGGGTCTCTCAGCATCATGAAATCCTGTTTGAAGCGATGTAACCTCATGCCACTATCACTGTATGTGTCCTGCTGCATGGCCATGAGACAACCTGACACCTTGATATAGAAACCAGAGAATAAAGTATGGCCGTAACTACTGCACCAAGATCTATTTCTACAAAGATCAAAAGAATCGATCATAGCCATTTGTGTGCATGTGCGTGGGTGCAAGAGAGAGCACCAACAGATGTGACATGAGACATCAATAAAGAAAAAAATACGATTCTAAAGTAACAGTTAAAACCTATGAACATTAATATTTATCAAATATTATAATATCTGAATGATTGTTATAGTTATCGAAGCTACCACTATCATTTAGCATATGGCACCTTGTGCTAGTGGTGTCCTTTTACACCTCTGCAATAGTATTATAATCCCAAATGTATCTGTTGCTGAATTTAAATAGGAGTACCTGTAAGGCATTGACTGTATTTTTCTTGTTTATGCTTTTGGTGCTTAATTGAGTCTCAAACTAAATATGCTGAATATATACTTAATTAAATGTGCTAAAGAAATATAGTAGGTGCATTTAGAAAAGATTTGTTTGGTCAACTAAGATGTTTTGCAACTGTAATTGCATTATTGTTATTGGCATTTCTAAATCACTCTCTGCATTTCCTTTGGAATAAATGTCTCAGTAGCTCACCAGTATAATGTATTACTACGCTACAAAACTGAAGGAACACATTATGTATTCATGGACACTTGGCTTTAACCACTTACTGTATAACAATGAAGTAAGGATTATTATGCAGTGAGTTTGCTGAATCATCATTCTTTTAAACCATAAATATACTGTGCATATACCACAACATCCAACCAATAAGAAATTAAGTATACAAGATGGCCAATATTCACTTATATCCTGAAGCTGTATAGGATAGTTAAAACTAAGTGAAATCAGTCAAAAAATAGCATTTGTTTTAAATTTAAACTGTAGTTTGTATACTAGAGTACAAGCACAGTATGCTGGTGTAATAAGCACTTATTTTCTCTTGCAGTACTATACGTATTATGATGCATACTTCTAAGAGCTACAAGCATTTAAAAACGTTACAATTAAAAGACACATTTAAGAATTAGATTTTGATTATGGTCTTGGGTAATTAAAATGCAAAAGTGATGAAAATTCCCTTTATATTTTTTTCTATAGCATCACCAAGACTGCAGTAGAGGAAGAGACATCCATATCACCACCATCAGCTTGTTACTAAGCGTGATATATTTTTACCATGGTAATACTCTCTTTCTAACAGTATCCTGAATATTTGCTTTCTCAAAAGAAATCCAACAATACACTGGCACTATAATGACATAATGAAAAGAAAGGAGAAAAAAAATTTTTTTTTAAATCACGGTCTTTATAACAAGCTGACTATTTTGTATGTGTCCAGAGAAATAAGAATTTTTCCACTCTAGCAGTTTAGTAATGTATGGGGATTTTCAGTTTCCATGTATTGCACTTTTGCTAATAGGCTGGTCCCAGGCAGAGGCTCGTATAACACAATACATATTTGGTTTTAGCATTAATAATTTCTTTAATGACCTTTTTCGTCATTGCGTCATATTTGCAATTTTTCACTTAATAGATTATCCATGTTTTACATTTTTAAAACTCTTGAGATTCCCTCTCTCCCCCCCCACTACTTTGGGCATCTAATGTAGCGGGAAATACTGTAGCTACAGTACAGAATTATGCTGAGCAAACTCAGTTTTGAAAGTCTCTTCTGTAATCATAAAAAAGCAACCCTCTCTAGGTAGAGGGTCTCTTGGCAGTGGAACTGATTCAGTTCTGTTGTTGAAGGGTGGGATAAGGCCACGCAGAGTTGTACGTTCTTGCCCCAATCCAGCAAAGCCTTTACCTACACACTTAACTTTCAGCACGATTAGTTGCAATGGCTTCAATGCTCACACCTCTGAAATTAAGCACATGGATAAGTGCTTTGCTGAATTTGGGCCCCTACACGTGCTGTAGAGCCCAGCTCTGTGCAAGACAGAACTCAGGGGAGTGGAGGAGTGTAGTTCATTCAAAGAAGGGTGATCCTCTACTGTGTGCTCCCATGGCCTGATCTCCAAC
Organism: Emydura macquarii macquarii; assembly: GCF_026122565.2. NCBI lineage: Eukaryota > Metazoa > Chordata > Testudines > Chelidae > Emydura > Emydura macquarii. The sequence continues at coordinate 4,142,477 of NW_027132585.1, read as the reverse complement.
AACCGTTGAAGTCAATGGAAAAAGCCCTATTGATTTAAGTGGGCCCTGGCGCAGGCCCGTAGTGCTTTCCATACTGAAAAGGCAGGTGGGGGCTAGAGACACAGAGGTTGACATTAAAGCCCATTAAAATTTTTCTGTTGAAAAGTTTTATTGACAGAAAATGATTATTTTGTCAAAATGGGACATTTCCACAGGAAATACCTGTTTTCAACTCAATTTTTCAGGTTTTGGCAACAAAAATTTTTCAAAAATGATTGGGGTTTTTGATAACCCAAAACTGAAAAACTTCAGCTTGTCAATGGAAATTTTCAGAAATTTCAAAACATTTTGCCTGATCAGCTGAAATTTTTCAGGTTCAGGGATTTTCAACCAAAACTTGAAACATGTTGATGAAAATGAAAAAAAAAATAAACAAAAGCAAAAAACAAACCCCAAACAAACAAACAAAACCCCCAAGCCGTTTCCTCCTCAGCTCTAGTTTCCTCAGACACAGAGCAGTTCCCTGGTGTAGCTTGGTGGAATAAGGTTGTGGGGAAGAGAAGGGGTGAAGATTCCTTTCCTTACTCCTGCAGCTCTCCATAGCTCTTGGCCCAGCTAGTCAGGTTGAGTCATATAGGGGAGAGGACTTTCCCTTTAAAGAACCAGCACAGCTCATTGTGATTTAAGTATCAAGCTTGTTAACTATTTAAATATAAAGAAACTAAAGGGTATTGATGTAGAAATTCTAGATTCTGTGCTTATTCAGTAGCAGAATCATATTAAAATAATTAGATTTACATAATAGTTTTCTCAGATAAAACTCAATATAAAAGGCTAATTTTTATTATAGTTATTGTTTTCATAAATAGGAATTAGGACACTGTTGCTGAAAAATCTAAATGTCTATGGGAATGCTTCCATGAGTAAGGGATTTCTGGATCAGGCCTTGCTTCTGTCCGTTAATATTTTAAAACTGAGTTAATCATAGTTTTTTATAATAAAGAAAATCTCAGTAGTCTGTGTGATCCTTAAGCTACTTCAATATTTAGGTAACGTGCCAATAAGACCATGAGTTGTGTTCTCAACAATGAGACATCCGCATCACAAAAGCATATAGTTTTGCTGCAGTCTTGCTACTTTCACTATGTGTCACTGTGTATCAATGTTAGCTGGAGGAGAAATAAGAGCCTGGCTAACAAGAGAAAAAAGGGAAGTAAAGATGGTGACATATGATTTTTCTTGAAACATCACATTTCTTTTTTTCCATATTTTGAGAAAAGGTTACATTCCCTTTGCTTGTAATTATAGAACAAAAATATTAATAACAAAGGTTCAGCATAAATTAAATTCTAAGTGTTAAGCAGAAAAGGAAGTCCTTTTAATATATTATCCAAATTGGAAAACAAATTCAAGGCTGGGATTTCTATCACTGATGCTTTCTAATTGTCTCAAAAATACTGGATAACATTTATGTTTCCATTAATAAATGCTAATTTTTTTTTACACCGGAAAACCTCTGGAAATACATGTGTTATATGCACTGAATACTAAGCAAAATTGATTTATGCACTGAGAATGGTGTTTACAATGAATAACAAACAAATTCATTATGGTGGCATAAAAATATCAAACTAAATTATACCCAGTGTTTTATTAAAGTTCATGGAGCTATTGAAAATATAGCATCATTTAATAGTCATTATTATTATTCAACGTAAATACTGCTGTAAAGGAAAAAACATTATTTAAATGTCCATACTTTGAGCGTGATCCAAAGTCTTCTAAAGTAAATGGATGTTTTTCTATTGACTCCAAAGGGCTTTGGATCAGGCTCTTAAAGTATATGCCGAAAAATTCAAATGTAATCAGTAAGAATGAAGAATGTAAGAAAACTCAAGGTGACTCAGGCCATATCTACACTGCTGCGTAGTTCTGAGTAAGGGGGTGTGAGTAACAGTGTGCACAAATGCTGCACTATAACTCTCTTGTGTGGATACTATGGGCACAAACTTAAAGGTCACACAAACTCGGAACCTTTAAATTCGCATCCACAATGTCCACATGGGGGAGTTACAATGCAGTACTTTGGTGCATGCTGCTGTTCACACCCCCTCAGTCCAAACTGTGAGTCGGTGTAGACATGCCCTTAATTTGAAATCTATCACAATATTTTTTAAAGATTAATGATAGACTTTTAAAGGATGAAAAAATAAGACCTATATTTCTAATTCAAAGCTAAATCCCAAATGCAGCGGTCTAAACATAATCCCCATAATTAACAGACAGTCCAGCATGCTGGGCTTTCCCCTTTGAAGCAGAGGAAAAGAGAGAGAAAGAGAGAAAATACATTTTTCTATCTGATATAAAGTATTTATATGCAAAACTTTAATTCATATTTGGATATTTAAAATATGTTTTAAGAGATAGCTGGTATGTGCAAACCTAGTGCTATTCTTATCTTGATGCACAGGGAGATATGCAGAAATCTCAGCAAACCTAGATGAGAATACACCTAGCCAGTCTGTTTCAGAGACATGTCCAAAATTGCCACACCACATGGCACAAACTGGCAGTATTTGTTCGGTATGGTTACTGGAGGGAAAACAGGACTCTTTTCAATATGAAGAATTCTTTCTTCAATGTCTGATCAGAGAATAAATGCAAATGCTGCTGCACTGATTGAAGGGGAGGGACCATATGGTCTTTCAGAATGAACTCTAATATGAGTGAGGAGTTCCTTTTTTGACATAGAACAAGGCAGGCAAGTGAGTGGACACCTGGTCAGATAAAATGCACCAGAATTTGAATGGGATGCCCATTCGCCAAATTGCTAGTGAGTATCTGAGCCAAGAATAAATAAAATGTGTTTCCCTCGTACATTTCAGCTGTTATGTTGTATCAGAATGCGTTGCATGGTGAAATGTGAAAACAAGTCAAAACTGACTTTCTGGATTTTAAAAAAATGCTAATAGCTTTCACTATTCAAAATCACATACAACAAATGTTACTGTTACCATACCACTTTAAAATTAGGGCTAATAAAGTTCAGTCCCTGGACTGATATAAAACAAAACATATTTTTATTGAGTGAGACCCAGTCTGAATTCCAGCTATTACACAGTCTGCCCTAAAGGCACATTATCATATTTAAGGGACGACAACGGAATATACTCCTATGTAAAAATCAGCAAGCTTCTGCAATGGAGGAAAGTCTGTAGTTTTTCTTTGATTGCTAAACTCATAGCAAGAATACCTGTCACCTCTCTAAGTCATTTTATGGATTTTCTTAATGAGTTCTCTAATTCACTCATAATGTGGATCACATCTTAATATTTTCTCTTGGACCCCTACCCACCCAGTTGCCACTGTCCAGACCATCTTCCTTCCCATTCCCTTTTGCTCACCATCCCTGTACCAGTCACAGAAATTGCTTACATGAAAAAGTCTGGGAACCACTGAATTAAACCTTTCATTTCTCTCCATAGATGCTGCTGCACTCAGTTTAGTGTATAGTAAATCTTTGTATTATTTAGTTTCATGTCATATCAGTTAAATACCAAAATTCTGTTATGTTCATTAGAAACTAACTGTGAACATTTACATTAATTAAGCTTCTGTCTACACAGGCTACTAATCTTACATTACAGCTGAACTACCAGAAGGATTTCTATAATGGTAGATTTTTTTTTCTAGTTAGTGGTTTTTAACAGACAGATAAATAAAAAACTCAAACAAACAGGGAGAGGTGCAATTATATCCTCTTACCATTTCAGCACAATACATACAATGATATTCAGCTCCCTCCCAGGGGTGTTGTGAGGCATAATTCATTAATGTTTGTAAAGTGCTTGGATGGAAGGCCCTATAGAAATGCACATTATTAGTAGTAATTATTAAACAGAACAACTAGATTCTACTTACCAGAATACACAGGTTAAATTCACCTCAGCTGGGCATAGTAGGAGCTTACCAGAGTTATTATATGTCATAAAGATCTGACATCTATTAACCTACAAAAGATCGATCTATGAAAAGTAGTTCTGATTCAAATTTACAACTTCTGGAATTCATTACCCCTTTCTCCACCCCCCACACAAACAAATTCTCTGACTTCTGTACATGCCCTGCATGGGGGATTGTGGTCAATGGATACACACCTCTTCTCCAGCCATTTCCAACCCTTCCCCTCCAGAGCTACTGAGGAACACAGCCCCACCATGCACAGAAGGCAGAATCCCCCTAATCGCCTGTACTATGCATGCTCTTTCCCTTGCACTGTACTGCCATGATGCTCTTAGAGTCCTTCTTTTCCCCCCACCATGATGGGTGAATTTCACCCTACAAACATAATTTTTCCAAAAATAAAAGAAACAGACAACTTATGCATTTGTGTAACACATTACACTGATCAGTCAGAACTAGAACGAAAACTGTCCTTAATATCATGTATAAGCAAAGGTCTAAAGTACTTTTGCATAGATCATTTATGACTGAAATTAATGTCATGGAGCATCTTTGTTATTTTCTAACTTCACTGTTAGACATGAAGTCAATTCTGTCTGTGTTGGGCCCAGCCATCCGGGGCTTTACATCTTTCCAGGCATGCTGGACAGGCTGATGCATATACTGGGGAAAAGCTGTAGACAGACTATTCAGAAGGGACAGCAGGAAGGCTTCTGTTATTTAGAAGAGAACTGTGGAGCCTCCAGAGGTGGATGAGGTTATGGGGTTTCCATCCCTTGCACAATAACACTCCTGTTGGTTAAGAATAGGGGACACAGTATGGATAAAAGGTTCCTTCCAAGAAGTTCCCTGTGTTCAGGGACAGGGCCCAAGTCATGATTCCAAGATGACACGTCTGAAGACAGAAATTATGCAGTTTTTGCCCATCTCAAGGAAAGTATTATGGATGGTATTACAGTCCTCTCCTCATGCCAGGGATGGGTGGAGAAGACTGCTGAGCTTCATCCCAGATGACTCAGGTTGGAGAGTGGTTGGGCTAAAAACACTCCCTCAAAGAGCCTATGAAGAGGGATTACACTCCAACAAGAAACTAAGTGGGCAGGAAGAATGATGAGAAGGATTCTCAAAATATATTAATTCATATAACCATCCAAAATGTTATTTTAGTCTCAAAAGCTTATCCAAACTGCACCACACTTCCAAACCTTCCAAGTGCTGCCCATCACTGATACTCACAAGTATCTACAATTTCCATACAGGCACATATTGCTACCTACCCCTAATAGAAATCTCAGCAAAGATGCCAAGGATGAGCCACAGAAAACGAAGTAGGCTCTCATTTCAGGGCAGTCACTTACTTTGGTGGGAAAGAGTGCGTTACTCTGCTTGTCTGTTTGTATAGTCAGCAGTGCTGCTTTTGCCAGCTCCACATTCACTTTAAAAAAGACAGGAAATTCCTGCATAAGAAACAGTTTTCCAAACAGTGGGTACTATGAGGCAACCCAAGAGTGTAGCTAAGGGGAATCATCCAGTTTCTAGTGATGTATTTGCTTTTGTTTCAAAGAAAAACTCCACTCACTTTGCTCAGCATAACAATCTGAAAGTTCAAGTGGTAACACATTTTTAAATTACAGTGGCTTCATGATGATGGGAGCTACTTGCTGAAAAGTAACATTTGTAAAGCTGTCTCCAGAGAAGAAGAGCTCTGTGGCACTCAAAAGCTTGTCTCTTTCACCAACAGAAGTTGGTCCAATAAAAGATATTACCTCACCCACCTTCTCTCTCTCATTTCCTGGGACCAACACACCTATGACACAGCAAACAATCTGTGAAACTGACATTCTAGGAGTCCTATGTCAAACACTGGAAGACAGGACCTAATATACGGGGTATGACAATCAGAAGAAAGATGTTAAAACACTTTAATTCTTTTTAAATTACTGTTGAAAAACAAAAATGACTCAGTGGAGACTTAATTGCACTTTCTTCCTTCACTGGACTCCCATAATGGTCCCAAAGGAAGGCTTTTAGCCATTTTGCCTACATGTGTTCTCCTGACTGAATTCACAACAGGATTGGGCTGAATAATACTTAGGGAGGAAAAACATCTAAGGCTCTGTCTACGCTGCAATCAAAGACCCTGTCTACACTTACCTCTGAGATTTGGCGGCTGTCAACAGGAGTTACTCAAGCTATGCAAAAAACTTGTGTAACTCCCATCGACTTCTCTGCATCTCTTCTGTGTGCCGTCTTCACTGCACTGCGCTGACGGGAACCGCGTTCCCGTTGCCGCAGCGCTATGCCGCTTGTGAAGGTGGTCTTAGTACGTCGATTTCTGGATCGACTGAGCGGGTCTTCACTGACCACTCAGTCGACCCAGAGAAATCAATCTGATGGCGGTGACTATGCTGCCATCAGTGTAGCTGTAGCCAAAGATGCGTTGCCGCATAGGCTGGCATACCCATGCTAGCTTTAATCTAGCTAGCGCCACTAAAAACAGCTGTGAAGACTCATTGGCAAAGGCTCCAGTGCGAACTGTACAAGTACACCAGGGAACCTGGATGCCTAATGGGGAATCTGTTAGCCTGTGCTGAATCCCATGCTGTCACATCTTCCCTGTTATTTTTAGCGGTGCTAGATACATTAAAGCTAGCAGGGGAATGCCAGCCCACACAGCAATCACATCTCCGACTGTAGTACTGACATACCCTTATGGACACGCAGGTCTTGCAGGAGGTGGTGCTGATGATTCATTCAGTAATTGCTGCTCTTCTCTCGAAGCTGATGCTGAACTCCAGCATAGCATTAGAGGCGTTCCATGGTTCTTGGAGATGCTGATTTTATGGGTGAGATGTAACACCCAGTCCATTTCAGGGATATAAGCTCCATTTGCAGAAAGAAAGTAACCAATTTATTTGGATTGTGGCACGTGAGCTTTACAATACTTTTTCATGTGTCTTTCATTTTTATCTACAGAATTAAATCCAGGCTGCAAGCAAATTCTAGTCCTGTAAATATAATGTTACTAGGCATGCTTTGAGATATACTGAAAATGTGTCACAATCCCCCAGGGGTCAGCACCTCTCAACACATCCTTCCAGCACCAAGCAGACTGAATTGGGAGTATGGACTGAATTGGAGGCGTACAATTTTTAATGCATCTACTATTGAATTTTTAATCTGTGGATTATTGACTGTATGGACTGTAATGGCTTTGAACAACAGGATAAGTGTGTATGCCAGACATCTGAAGTAATTCCATGTGAAAAAAGAGATGGCAAATTGCTGGAGCCCTTAATTACACTGCTATTTAATAGTATTATGGAAGGGCCTCAGCAGTGTAATATTCCCCTCTGCACACTCAGATTGTTCCATCTATATTTCCATAAAATGAAATACCATGCTCATTTCTGCAGGTTATTTTTTTGTCTTGTTTTTTGTTTTTTTATTAAAAACTTCTAATGGTGATAGCACTAAAAAATGCAGGTCGAAAAAGAAGTCATCACTTAATTAGGTGGAATTTTAACCATTGAGCTTCTAGCATCCTAGCATTCTAGTACCAAGATGCCACTGTATATAATGTTGCTAACCTTCTGCTATGCCTGGCCCTACACATATGCATACTCTAAAAAGATACTCTCACCAGCCATCCCGCTCACACCTCATGCTTTTCAGCTACAGGGCCTGCTCTTGCTCCCCCTAAAATCAATGGCAAAGCAATCATTGCCTTCAATAGTAGCAGGGATGGCCTTTTAGACTGGCTTTTGATGCCATTATATTACACAAACCGTTCTTTCAACAGGAAGCAGGCACAACAGGCACTTCATCAAAATAATATATAAGCCACCTGTTGGCCTCTTTTCCATAGGCAGGCCAAGGTCATCCCAGGCACTCTTTTCTCTTGGGCAATGGGGATCTCCGCTCATCCTTTACCTCGCCATTTTATTTAGAAACAAAAATCATGTCCCCAAACATTAGTAAAACACAATTATCATGACTAAATTTTACCTACTGCAACAAACATTATTACTATGTGAATATTAGGAATATAAACACACCCGCCCCTGTGCCAAAAGAGGCTGTTTGAAACTAGGATGCCACAACGAAGCCTAGTTGTGAAACAAATCATTATGCGAACCTCTTCACTGAAAACATTCTATGTATGTGCTCTGAACCTGCTGAGAGCCCCCATTGACCTCCCTGACTGTAGAACTGGACCCCAAAGGCATGTTATTAAGTGCCATACTCTAGAAGATTTGTAAGATCAAGGCAAGTTCACCACTCCAGTTCGCAGTGAGGAAACCACCTCAGTATAGAGAGGCAATCTGGGTTCTTCTTTTACCACCATTTCCCCTCAGTTGGTATTGGTGGTGAAGGTCTTGAACAAGTACAGAATCAGACCACAGTCTCACTAAAGTTTGCTGCTGCTGCTCATGATGTATTATCAGAAAACAGCCTAACATGTCCGAGTCCAGTCTCTTCTGTGCTTCACATCATGAACTACTGCTATGATCTGCCCAATGTGTCAGTCACATATGTGCACTATTATTATCTAATATCTGCCCAACATTGATAGGCATGTGCCTGGGGCAAAAGCAATAGGTGTCATCCATGCTACTTTGCTAATATTCAAAAATACCATTTACTGCATAGCTCATTTAAGATCAATATATGTTAGTGGCTCTGCTTTGCTGTAAAAGTTGACATCTTTACCCATTATTTACCCACCCACTCATTCTATGCATTGAATATTTACTTTTCTGTAAACCTCACCAGGTCTCTTGCTGTTGAAGAAGGGATATTTAAACAAATATTTCATTTCAAGCTAACCGGGCAGGTCGTGGGTCAGAGTGAGGGAACTGGGGAAGGATACATTAGAAACTCTCCTCAATGTCAGGTCCTTAACTTTGCAAGTCTCTGTTCTAGAATTTTGTTTTGTGCTCTACATTTTTCACTTTTATACAGAGTGCCTTGGAACTCTGCTGACTATTCTTAGAGTGCTGTGGTGGAAGGATGGAATGCAAAGAGACATGCGTCTTAAACCTTGCATTCACAATGTCTTATCAGTGTTGGACATACATAATTTTTTCTTGCAAAGTTTTTGGTATGAAATTGGTTGTCACACAAATTCGCGTTCTTCTCCTTGCTGAATTTTTTTAAACCCACTGCATTACATTATTTGATGTCCATTTTAATGTTCCTAAAAGATAAAGCAAACATTCCATACTAGAATTTCATGCACCCTTTTCTTTGGTTTAACAGAAGTGAATTCTCACTCTACAGTTGGATTTCACATACAATTTAATAACTCTGTAAATTCCACCCAGATGAAAATACCCACCTCCAAGCATAAATCCTTTTTTCCTAATTGAATTTAAATGCAACTCCCCTCCCCCACCCACCCACAATCCCTGAAAATGGACATAGCATGATCAATCTATGGAAGTCACTGTTATTTAACGTGGGACAGCTTATCTGACTATGGATTTGTTAGGTCATGAGTGAAGGATAAATTAGTGGCAATAAAACATAAACTGGAACTAAAACAAGCAGGTAATTTGCACCACTGGAATTCATTAGCACATCAAGCAAAAATTATTTTATTAAACTATAATATTTCTCACTTTGAGTGTAACCCACATAAGAACTTTCCAAAGGCATTTATAAAAATGCATAATGACAGGTCTACTTTTATAATTTAGTCTGAAAGCGAGTAGATTTTATCACATAATGTTGAATACATGAGGAAATACTAACTATTGAAAGAATAATTTCCATTGGTACAACTATTGAGTAACCTATTCAGCCAAACCCTCAGATTGGTTTTTGAAAAGCTTAAGTTGAAGTACCTGGGGGCGAAGCTCAGAGAAGAGAAATGATAGCTGCAGAGATCCAGGTGGAGTGATTTAAACAGAATTGCAGAAGCAACAATAAATTCTGGATTTAGAGTGCTTAGTGTCAGAAAATAAGGACAGTTCCAAGGATTTCATGTTGAAAGCTCTGTGTGGAGGCTAGTTAAAATTAAGACAGTTTTGATAATGATGGAGTAGAGCTGAGATAGGTACACAGGCCTAAGACTGAGAGAACAGAAGCACAGACTCAGAGAGATGTAGGGCTTCATAGAGATGAAGGGATCTCAAGAATCAAGTTCAGCCCTGTGCTGAGTAACCCTAGACCATCCCTTACAGGTGTTTGTCTAACCTGTTTTTTAAAATCTCCAAGGGTGGGGATTCCACAATCTCCCTTGGTAACCTATTCCAGTGCTTAAGTATCCTTATAGTTAGGAAGTTGTTCCTAATATCTAACCAGATTAAGTCAATTACTTCTTATCCTACCTTCAGTGAAGGTGGAAAACAACTGATCGCTGTCCTCTATATAACAACCCTTAACAATTTGAAGACTTTTATCAGGTCCCCCCTCAATCTTCTTTTCTCAAGAGTAAACATGTCCCTTTTTTTAACCTTTCCTCATAGGTCAGGTTTTCTAAACCTTTAATCATTTTTGCTGCTCTCCTCTAAACTCTGTCCAATTTGTCCACATCTTTCCTAAAGTGTGGTGCCCAGAATTGGACACAGTAGTCCAGCTGAGACTTCATCAGTTCCAAGTAGAGCAGGACAACTACCGCCCATGTCTTACATACAACACTTATAATACTGTGAGCAGCAGCTATTTTTATTATTATTATTGTTATTACTATTATTATTTGTATTATCATAGAACCTAGGAACCCTTATCATAGACCAGGACTCCATTGTGCTAGGTGCTGTACAAATATTGACAATCTAAACTAAAGGGGAGCAGCAAACAGAGGGCTTTCCAAGGAAGTTTTAAGGAAAGAAGTTGAATTATCTGGACACTTGCAGTTCCCAACAAATGAATAAGTTCCCTGTGAGTAATTATCTTATTGGAATATAGAAAAAAAAGAAACCAAAGCAATCCCACATGTAAATCATGTGACATTCTTTTCCATGAATGAAGACCAGGAAGGTTACCTTTGTACCAAGAGCCGGCTGGTTTCATGCCTGAAAAGAAAAGTACAGTGGAAGTAGGGTGACCAGATAGCAAGTATGACAGAGAAAGTGGGGCGGGGGAGGAGAGAAGAGGGGGAATAGGCACCTATATAAGAAAAAGCTCCAAATATCAGGACTGTCTCTATAAAACTGGGACATCTGGTCACTCTAAGTGAAAGGTACTGAGAGAAACTAAGCAAGTAAAACTGGATAAAGCCCAATGGAAAGAATCATAGCTCTCCATTTATAGCCCTCACCTTTAAAGAGGCATGATAGGACTATGGCATTTAACATTACTCACCATCAGACACAACTCAAGAGGTTTCTGCTCTTTTAATGTATGCCTCACACAAAAAAGTCACTAAAGAGTGCTGACCTTAATGTTTTGCTACCATTAGCAACTGCCTGCATGTTAGCCTGCTTTTCCCCTCCAGGTATAACAAGAGGTACTGAACAGAGAAGAGGAAAGTGTTAAGAGTTGTCACTTTGAGGATGTGTTCACCAGAACATATTCATTTGCATCATGATGTTCTGAGGGAATGCCAATATGTCATTCAGGATGACACAACTGTCATGACTTGGGAGAGCAGAATGACAGCATGGAAACACCAGGATTTGGTCATACATGTTTTGATCAAGTGCTCAGTCAATTTTCTACCTCCAGGTTTCAAAAATATATGTATATGATAATAATCGCTTACATTTGCATTTGCATCTTACATCAATCATTTACATTTACGTCTTACATCTAAATGGCTTTACATGCTATTGTCAGGGCTCATTGTGCTCAGTGACTCTATGGCCATTGCATTTGCTACACCATCCACCTCTTGCTGTGGAACTGTGCTCCAGAATCTAAGCTTTATTTTTCATTTTTTTTCCCTGAGTTCAAACTGATGCAGTAATGTCTACCTAAGTCTGCAAATGGCCTGAAACCGTAGTCTAAAGGAGATGTAAACTGTCCCATTCATCCCATTGGGGGTTTTCATTTTAAATTCTAATTATGAAACTTTAAATATCAACCTTGTTAACTATTTCACTGCTGATCATTTTAGCAGAAAGATCCATTTAATGTGCTAATGTGCTAATCTCCAAATCCTAAAAACCCTCCTGATTCCTCCAACCAACCCTATCCATCTACCAAACCCTCCTGATTCCTCAACAACTTCTACAGTGCAGGTATATGACATGATTGTGCACCAGATCTTGCAAACACACGTTTACCTTTACACAAACAACTAGTCTTCCTGAGGTCTTCACAAAGGGAGTAGTTGTAAGAGCAAAGTTAAGCAAACGATAAGTGTTTGCAGGATCAGGTGCTGTGTTTGCAGCATGACATCGTGACACAATATCATGAAACAACATCATGACGCACCAAGTTTGTCCCAGAAAGCAAAGTCTAAAAAAAGTAGAAAATTGTTCAGACAGTTGTTTTGCAGAGATATCATATTCACATGGAATTAGATTAGCAATAACATTATGCACAGCATGGAAAAATAAAAGAGAGGTAGGAATATATTTGCGACACAGGATTTTTTAGGGGTTTGATAGTAGGATGCAGAACTTTTCACTTATAACTCATCAGGCCAAAGTTGGTAACGGCTCAAGATCACTAACACCCACAGATAGCATTGCACGTTTAGTATGCCCCATATTACATATATAGTGTGAGAAATGAGCTGATGAAAAGAATATAGTTCCTAATGGTCAGGTATCCATATCATAGAAATCACCATAACAGCAGGCAGTAAATAGAACTCTAGTTGACAATTTCAGCAAAGTAGCTAAGAACTGAGTGGGGACAGAGGACATTCCCCCTCCCCCCCATATTGGTGGGGCATTGATGGAAAGCCTGCAATGTCACTACTTGTTGTGCTGTACTTGTGCTGTACTTGTTTTAAGGGTAAATTGAGGATGTTGGTCTTCACGCTCTATCTTCAACAATCACTAACTTTTTTTTTTTTTTAAACTAACAATACATTTTAGAAGAAAAAATTCTATGGCTCAACAGAAAGGTGGATATGAACTTAAGTTGGCAGAACAAAAGGCCTAAATAACAAACCCATGTTCCTTGTATATTTTCCATCCTCTATCTGACTTTTATTAATGAAGAATAAATACAATTAAGAAATGAATGATTCTCACAAATAGTAACTATGGAAAAAAATCTGTTTGTTTTTTGTGGTAATCAAACTTCAAGGAACAAGAATCTAAGTTATCACTTTAAAAATGTAAACCAACATTAAATTACACCAACCTGATATTAAATTATTATTGCTATTTATATAATATTTCACCTACCTTGTAGATTTTCACTTTTCATGTAACCATTTTACAACTGTCCACTGAACAACAGCAGAGTTACTGTTTTCAACAAATATTTGTAGAAGGAATCCTCTCAGATACAACTGTGTGCCTGTATCCATCAAACGTATACCATTCTGACAATCTATCTAGTTCAACTCCAAACAAAGCAATAGACTTGTTCAGAGGACAAAGTTTTCCATGCAGCTAACTATCATACTGGGTAGCTACTTCCAAAGATTTAATTTATTGAGAAGTTAACTTTCTGAGTACTGAGGTCATGTTACCATGATACTATAGTTATTCTGTGTTCAATTACTGGCTGTTACTTCAATTCACTTAACAGTGGGGCCATTAAATTATAGTCCATTTATTATAAACATTTTGTTTGCATACAAGATTTACAGTGTTTTATTAATCCATCACAAGTACTCTTAAAATATGATGAATTATGCTGAATAAATTGTCATTCTTTATATAGTTTAGGTGATTGGGCAATTAACATTTCAAACCATCACTGCTATATTGAATCAAATGCTTTTTCTCTTTCTTTTTAAATACAGATCCATATCCCCAAAGACATCTATTGAATTATACTATACATGATAAATCTAAACATTTGACAGCATTATTTCTGTCAAGTTATTCCAAAATCTACCTTATTTGCATAACTAAAAACAAACAAACAAAAATAGTACTGGAACCAATATTTGATTAATGAAAAAACATCTGAAATTACTCCATGCTATTTCATCCTTACACAACCATTTTTCAGACATGTTTTAAAACACGGAGTGGGCTTTTTTTCCCTAAAATGTTTTATTAAAAGAAAACAAACCGACACAGTTCTTGTTCAATATACCATGGCTGTGAACTAGAAGCAGCTATGAAACACATCAGAGTTCGCTTTTCTTGGCTGAACAGAGGCTTCTTCAATTATAAAAGTGTAAACTGGTGAAGATTGAATCTCAGCAACAAAAGTAATATAAATATGTGTCTCATTGCTCACAGCATATAGAGTACAGTTACAGCAGCAAGCAACACCTTGTTGCAAGTCAGGAGAGACAAAGAGAAAGAGAAAGAGAAAGAGAAAAAGAGAGAGTTAATGTTATTCACCGTATAATATTACATTGAAAGGACATTACATTTTCCAAACTTGTTTCAATAATAGCGCTTACCATAGCAGTGTGCCGAATATTTGGTTGATATTTAAATAATTCAAGAATGCTAACATCACCACTTTTTTAACAGAAGAATAAAACCATCATATTCAGATGCTGACCTTTTTACTCTGCTATATAAACCCATTAACAACACCAAAAAACAAACCCCAAACTTAAAAAGCTTTGAAATATCAATTTTAAAGGATACTTTCTACTATATCCGTTATTATAAATGTTACCAAGACAAAGGCAGAAAACAAAAATCAATTTTAATAAGTTCTTTCTACCACAGGGCATCAGGAACATTAATGGTTTCTGCATCTACATGACTACAATTATAAGCTTTGCTCTTCCAACATGCATCATTAAAAAACATGATTAATGTATAATTGTATATAAATTTTAAGCACTTCTGGATGTAAATTAATTAACAATAATGCAAAAGACACAAACAACTATTCTACTGTTTGTTTACCCAAAAAAAGCATTTTGATATTTACATAGCTGCTTAAACTTAGGCAGGTGCACATTTCAAAACATTGTATGTTTTATATTAACCTACTTACTGAATCCCTAGTAAAGAAAGAATCCAAGGAAGAATGAAATAAGTTTTTACATCTGTTTAGATGCTACTTCAACTCCGATGTTCAATTTGCTCTCTAAAGCAAATATTTGGAAGGTTTTATGCCCCATAAACAAGGGCCCTTCAAACTTTTAATGGCACAGACACCAAGATTATGTGATTAAACCATACCAATGCCACAGAAAATAGTCATCAAAGTAGAAGTGCCAGGAAGTACCTTCATCCAGGTGACTGAAACGTCAATGGGAGTCACAGAACAGTCTGCACATTCTAGGTATATTCTGTGGTGGGAGAATAGTGCCCTATGTTCCATTTCTCATTTTTTCCTGCTTCTAGGAGCCTTGCTTCTCATTCAGATGCACAAGCTTCCTCATATGCCTGTTTGTTTCACTTTTCAAATCTCTTCTCCTTCCACCAAACTCACTCTGACCCAAAGCCACCATTATCAATACTCTTTCAACTAATCTATTTATCACATTTATGGAGCCCCAATCACCCAAGTGCTAAAATTAATCATTTGATTCACAGAGCATTCTCTATAGAAGATATCATGGCACATTCTGCTTATCATGGCACATTCTGCTTTTCACCTTTCCCAGATTCCACTCAAGATCATATGTATATAAATATATTATATGTATTTATATGATGTGTATATATATAAAACAATAATTATATATATATATATATATATGATCTATAAAACTATATTTATACGGTGTGTGTATGTACATATAAAATTACATACCCACACCATATATTATATATAAAATAAAATCACTGGGAGTTGTTTTATCCTAGAATTCAGAAAGTAAGAGAGAAATATCCAAGGCTCTGGTAGCAGAGAACAATAATGCCACAGACTGGAATGCTGAGAGAAGACTTAAGAAATTTATAGACTATGCTGGCTGTGAGTTTGAGATTTCTTTGAGTCTCTTTTTGTCTACTTTAAATACATCATTTTTTAAAGATTGTCCCATATTTGGGAACAAATTAGCTGTTCTCGTGGACTGTGGAGGGAAAAGGAAAAACATCTGTATTATCTGAGCCATGTGTTGATGGGAACATTATGTTTGTGTTAGGCCTCACATGAACTCTCACTACATCTCCACAAATAATAATCTACATTCCCCACCAGTAACAGCAGATAACGTGCATCACTACTTTCTGGGACAGCAATCCTCTGGCAGCATGTGTCAGTCCTCTCTTGTATTCCCAACATGTGTGCTTCTCATACTCTGGGTTCTCTCTGTTGCAGACATACATAAATGTTACTACTGAGTCTGCAAACTGCTGGCCAGTCACTAATGCAGACAAACCACCAATGGATGGATCTCACTCTTTGCACACTTCATACATTCCTGCAACTGAGACAAATGGAGCCTCTTTCCCAGTTGAGCTAAAATGATGCCTACCTTTTTCCTAGCCAGGACAAGCTTTGCTCAACTTAATTCAGCTGGAAGTCACTCTTCACATATCTTAAGTTACAACCTGGGTTTTCTGGTGTCATATCTAAGGCACTGGTGCCTGCCAAAATTTCAACTTCTTTTTTTTTTTTTTTAAAGTAACCTTTTAAGTGCTAAATCAAAAAAATCAGCAGAAACTTACAAGACTTGTGAGGGTTTGCTGTCTTTGAAGCGCAGCAAAAAATTGTCCAACAAATTTTGAAGTAATTTTACAATTTCAGTCTGGAACAATTAAAATAAAAAGTCAAAGGCTGTTTAAATTATATTGTCCCTGAGAATTAAGGCCTGTCAGGTCAATGTTATCAGTTGCAGATTCCACCACTAGGTGAACCATAACAGAAAAATGATCTTTGGTGGAGATTTATGCAATGCCCTGACCTGTACTGGCACCTCTGGTAATGAAGTGCACTTTTAAAATGCCTGTGCATACCATGAATAATTCTGACTCCCTCCACTGTCTTAGCGCAAGAGGGAGAGTTAAGAATACTTTTGTCCTGAGCTTTGCTGATAACCATAATGTCATTAAAATATAGATTTCAGCCTGGGAACAACCACAGTCAAACTATAGACACTGTAATGCCATTGTGGTAAAACCTGTTAAGCTCTAGCAACAGAGACTTATCTCAGTCAGTAATACATTTCCTGGAAGGAGTGTAGCCTTTTTAAAACAAAGTGTGAAATGTGAATTCTCTCAAGAGAAAGAAGATTTTTGTTCACTTTTTTATGTTGGTCTTTGCTATCTATTGATAACCTCCTCAGCATGTTGCTGAATACTACAGAATACCAACCAAATAACCATAAAGTAAATCTTTTACCAGCATGTATTAACTGAAATACCTTAAGGAAAACTAAAAAATGCTTCTAAAACATTTACATGAGATAAACAGAGCTTGGATTTTTTTTAAAGGGCTACTTACAATGGTTTCCTTTATAACTATTTACATCAATTAGACTTTAAATGAAATGACTTTTTGACTTACCTTCTCAAAATCAAAATGCTTTGCAAAGAACTCTGGGGTCTGATGCAACACTCAATTCAAAGAAGTATTACTAGAACTATTTTTATCAGATTAGTACTTTATAGGGTTTTGTTCTTTTTAATAGAGTGAGGATTAGAAGACATTGGATATTTTTTCTTCTTTAAGTCTAGGGTGGTATATTTGTCAGGGAAAGTTTATTTATATTTCATACTCAATCACATCACCTTTGTGTGCATAGTAACAATCACTACAGACAATATTACAGAATCTTAATCGTCCATAGCAAAATATCTACTGCATTTCTATAAGGAGGCCTAGTGTAACTTATAGCATTATGGACATCGTTACATTTTCCTTCAAATGACACCAGGCACCATACTCATTTATTGTTTCCCTGTTTCTTTTTGCAGTTACTATAGGGCTAGACTGTTGCTGGGGCTTTGCTCCCCCATCATGCATGCATGGGCTGTCCAGACCTTAGGTCAAAATGTGAGAGCCCACCCACACTTCCCAAGAGCAGCTGGTGAGGGAATGGGTGGAGCCCTGGTTCTACCTCACAATGCAAGAATCAGCAGAGCTGGGATGGCACAGAGGTGGGTAACCATTTGTTGATGACATAGGCCAAAAGCAAGTTGCCACCCCTTGGGAGCAAGGAAAATGCATCCTGAGGATTCTCTGGTATGCTGAGTGCAGCTCAGGTGCAGCACAGGGTCTGAGCCTTGGTGTTTACACAATATGCAGATGATGTGACTAATTGCCCCCTTTGCTGATCTAGGGTAGGTTGGTGTAATATACTTGCCAAGTGGTATACATAGAACACTTCATGAAGAAGAAGAAGAAGATGAAGAAATGATTAGCATGGATAATGTATAAACATCTAAACCCTTAAATTCAGTTATTTACCGAATGTTATACTGGTAACTGTGAATTGCTTGGCAAAAGCTAGATAGTAAATCATGTAAAATTATACTCTTGTGCAACCTTAAATTTTGCATTTTAATTGTTTTTAAACGGATCTCATCAGACTTGTAGCCTAAAATAAGCAATATAATCCTAGATAAGAGAAGAATAAAATGAGAGATCACAAAAAAGTAATAAGAATAATGGATGGATGTGTTTCCTCTCAGCGAAGTTCTTTTTATGACTGGTAAATTGCTAGTAAGCAAGTTGGAGTTTTCTCTTTTTTTCAGGCTGGTACATTGGGCTTTCATACTGCTTGTGTCAAGAATGGCTGCTGCCAACATGAAGCTCAGAATTGTTTGTGTGATCGCCGCCATTTTGGCTGAAACAGCAGACACTGAACCAATGACTACCAGAGCTAAAATCACAGATAGCTTGAGTTAAAGCTTTCTATCCGGGCCTGTAACAGACTCTGATATGCTGCAGGAGTATGGGGGACCTATAATACACACTAACCAGTAGATTATATTTGCCATATTTTCAAGTACTATTTATTCACAGTAAAATGTGTTTTTAAACATTCAATAAATAAGTGGAGTTTTTTTTAACTAATGCTCAATTCAAATTTTTCTGATAATATGGTAACATTTTAATCATACATGGGTTGTTGTGCAGGTTGACTTTATATAATGTTTCCCCTCCTTTGGTTTTTCAGCATCAGGCTTCACTTGGCATTGACAGAAGTTGATACCTGTAAACAAGTAAGTGGTCAAAAGCTCAATACAAATGCAATAATACCTATCACTGTTTAGAGACTACCATTTGTTTTTATTGTTCATATAACTTGTATTGATAACCATTTGTTTAAGCTATATAAATAATTTCCACGTACAACTTTTCTATTAATCTGTGACAAACCATGAAATCTATTTGCACTATGACCAACCCGTGAAATCAAGCCACTTTGTCCATAATTTACTCTGGGTTTTGAAAGTAATAATATTGTACACATTGTAATAACTTATGTGATATAATATGCACAGTGTATGCATTAATGCAGCCATTAAAGAGCATAGCATTGCCACAGTATTAATGCATATTAGACTTTAGTAAGCAGAACTAATACACATTAGGTTAGATCATTTTCCTATAGTAATTATTAAAATACCACATTATCCATAAAAAACTGTCATTCACCTTCAAGAAAAATAAGTAATCATTTCAGAACGGTAAAAACACAGCTGGCCTCTCTCAAGACTAAGCTCCCACTGAGCAGTACTACACCTTTCATGAACATTGGAGATTTAAGTTACAGTGCTTTGGTCTTTTTGACTGCTTGAAGAAGGAAATATTAGTGACATGGGAAACTGTTACAGAAATGCTTGGCACTTAGGTTGATCAAGAGTAGGGATTTTACCTAGATATTACAGAGCACAGTACGTCTAGGGCTTCTGACTCCATTTCTTTGCTCAAAAAATTCATGAGGGAGAGGAAGAAGAAAGCTGTTCTTTATAATGCTGGAAGGCAGAGGTTTTTTTAGGACTTATAAGTGCTGCTCCTGATAAGTGGAGATAATGAAATGAATTTTAAAAAAAGGAAGAGGTTTTTAGCTTAAACCAACAGATACTCATAAATGTGCACGTGTACTTTAGCTGTTTTTAGCAGGAAATGTTGGTTTAAATTATAAATTGATCAAAGATAGGATAGGCCCATTACTCAATGAGGAGGGAAAGACAATAACAGAAAATGCAGCAATGGCCAAAGTGTTAAATGGCTTGTTTGTTTTAGTTTTCACCAAAAAGGTTATCATTGACTGTTCAACTAACATAGTGCAAATCAGTGTAAATGGGGCAGAATCTGAGACTAAAATAGGAAAAGAACAAGTTAAGAATTACTCATGCAAGTTAGATGTCTTCAAGTCGGCAGGACCTGATGAAATACAACTGATACTTAAGGAACTGCCTGAAAAGATCTCTGAGCCATTAGCAATTTTCTTTTGAAAACATGTGGAAGACAGGAGAGATACCAAAGGACTGGAAAAGGACAAACATAGTACCTATCTATAAAAAAGGGGAATAAGGACAACCCAGGCAATTATAGACCAGTCATTTTAACTTGGGCACTGGGAAAGATAATGGACCAAATAATCAACCAATTTGTAAGCACCTGGAAGGAAATAAGGTGATTCGTAGCAGTCAACATGGATTAGTCAAGAACAAATCATGTCAAACCAACCATTATCCTTCTTTGACAGGGTAATGAGCCTTGTGGGGCGGGGGATGAGCAGTAGATATGATATATCTCGACTTTAGTAAGGCTTTTGATACTGTGTCACACGACCTTCCCATAAACAAACGAGAAAAATATTGCTTGGATGAATCTACTATAAAGTGGGTGCACAAGTAGCTGGAAAACCATACACAGAGAGTAGTTTTATATGGTTCACAATTGAGCTGGAAGGGCATATCAAGTGGGGTCCCACAGGGATCTATCCTGGATCATGTTGTATTCAATAGCTTTATAAATGACTTGGATAATGGTATAGAAAGTATACTTATAAAGTTTGCAGACAATACCAAGCTGGTAGGGATTTGCATGTGCTTTGGAAGACAGGATTAGAATTCAAGAAAAGATTTTGACAAACTGGAGAAATGGTCTGAATTAAACAGGATGAAGTTCAGTAGGACAAATAAAAAGTACTACACTTAGGAAGGAATAATCAATTGCACAAATACAAAATGGGAAATTGCTGCTTAGGAAGGAGTACTGCAGAAAAGGATCTGGGGGGCTATTGTAAATCACAAACTAAATATGAGTCAACAGTGTAATACTTTTGCAAAAGAATCCAACATCATCCTGGGATGTATTACCAGGAGTACTGTAAGCAAAACACGAGAAGTAATTTTTCCTCTCTACTCAGCACTGATAAGGCCTCAACTGGAGTATTATGTTGAGTTCTGGCTCCCACACTACAGGAAAGATGGGACTAATTGAAGAAAGTCCAGAGGAGAGCAACAAAAATGATGAAAGGTCTAGAAACATGATCTACAAGGAAAGATTGAAGAAACTGGATTTGTTTAGTCTGGAGAAAAGAAGACTGGGGTGTGTGTGAACATTATAACAGTCTTTAAGTACGTAAATGGATGTTACAAAGAGGAGGGTGATAAATTGTTCTTAACCACTGAGGATAGGATAAGAAGTAATGGGCTCAAATTGCAGCAAGGGAGATTTAGGTTAAACAATTAGGAAAAACTTCCAACTGTAAGGGTGGTTAAGCACTGGAACAAATTACCTAGGAGATTGTGGAATCTCCGTCACTGGAGGTTTAAGAACAAGACAAACACCTATCAGGGATGATGCAGATAATACTTAGTCCTGCCTCAGCACAGGAAACTGGACTAGATAACCTCTCAAGGTCCCTTGCAGTCCTACATTTCTGTGATTCTATTAAAGCTTTCATTTGATCACTTGGGAGACTTGACCTTCACTTATCTATCTCTAGAAACTATTCTCAGTCTGTCCAGTACCTAGCCACCAGGAAAAGTGCAGGCCCAAAATGTTGGATAGAGAGTGAGTTCCCAGAGCAAACTGTAAAATCTCTAAAGCTTTTTCTTTGTAAAAGAATTTTGAATTGGGGCATGCTCAGAGGAACAAATCTACAATGGGGGGAGGGAGGGGTCGTCAATGTAGACAAACACTTTTAATAAAACCTTTTTAATAAAATTTTACACTAAAAATTACTCCATTTGGTTTAGACGAGCTTGTGCCTCCAAAATGTCACAGTTTCACAAAATTTGGGTGAAATGGATATGCTTGGAAAGGCCACAGGAAAGTTTAGAAAGACAATCCCAAGAGAAATCTTGTGTTTCTTACATTTTCTAGAGCTGAAGGACCAGAGTTCTAGTCCCAGCTCCCGGCTTATATGTGCTTACTATAGTTCTTGGGCCTCTTGTTTGCAGAGAGAGAATACTTTACACCACTCTTTTCTTCAAGACTACCCACTCTGTGTGGACTGACTTCCCAGTGTGCCAGGCCCTCATCTTCTTCCCATTCAAATCCCTCTTGTAGACTGACTTCTCTGAGGACCTCATTGTGCAAAAAATATTACATTACAACATTATCCAATGTGATTCCTTCCTCTGGGTCTCCCTGTGCATCTTGTCTTTCTACTTCTGTCATCTAGATTGTAAACTCTTCAAGGCCAAGTCTACACTGAAAAGTTTTGCTGGTTGGATATTTTATTTTTTATGACATAGTTATGCTGGAAAAAGGACAGTGTAGTCACAGTTATACCAGCATAAAAGTGCTTTTGCCTCTATAGTTTATTTCGATTACCAAATCAGAATAAGCTATGCCAGCAAAAGCACTTTTTTCCAGTATAACTGCCTTTACACTAGCAGGGTTTTGCCGTATAGCTATACCAGTGAACCTTTTCAGTACAGACTAGGCCCAAGAGAGCAACTGTCTTGATATCAGTGCCTTTTACACCACAATACTTTGTTGGTGCTTAACAGATAATATATTCCATTGTTCAGTGTCAGCTGGTGCCCAAGATAAAGGGAGCTGTTGGGCGGGGCTGACTCTCTGCTGAGCAGCAGACTACCCTGGCCAGTTAAATATCGCCAGATACCCAGGCCCCCACTGCAGGCAACAGATTACTGTCGAGCCCCCATCTCTACTGGGCAGCAGAGCCCCTTCATTTTAACAAGCACACTTGCCACTTCTGCTCTTCATACTGAAAGTATGGTGGAAAGCCAGCTCCTCAGGTTTGCTGCCTCCCATGCAGACTCCTTGAGCAGTTCCAGGGGAAAGAGGGTGGAGCGCTGCACTGAGACTGCTCAGATTTTGTGTGAAGAGCTAGGTATTATTCTTATTATCTAATTTAGTTCTTATTGTCCATATCACAAAAGCCACCCCCAACTGACATACATGGAAACTCTTCCTATTAATCTCAGTGAAGAAGCTGAATCTTAAAAAGGTATGTTAACTGAACCACCCCCATATACAGAAGTGGCCATTACAGAGCAAGTAGAAGGAAGCATATTGGGTAGGATGGTGTAAGGAAATGTATACGTTTATCAGTGCCTCTTCTGTGGATACACAAAGGGAATTCAGTCTCCATTACTGTCAGCCTGGCACGTAACATGAGCAGTATATTCATTTATTAAAAGGCGGGGGGAGAGAAAGGGGACAGTGATTGAGATCCTTGCAGTAGTCCATTAATTTTATCTCTACTTGTAGCAAATCATTACATTTTATTTTGAAAACACCTACTCCAATGTTTAACTGTTCCTCTTCTCCTCCACATTATCCCCACACAAAACACAATACATCAAGCGAAAACAGAGACCTTCCACCAACAACTTATCTCAAGATTTGAAAATGATAATAAACTGTTGCTGTAGCCAAAAGGATGGAAGGCAAGTAGGGGCTTGATCTAGCCCTGTTGAAGTCAGTGGGCGTCTTTCTACTGAATTCACTCAGGTTTCTACTGGCCTTCAGCAGAAAGAATGGTGGCAGGGTGAGGTATTCAGCAAGATAAATTACAGAAGTTGAAATCTGTCACCACTGAAGTCAATGGTAAAAATCCCATAAACTTCAGAGGGGCCAGGACTGTACTCGCATTCAAACACACACACTCACATGCACACTCGTGTTTTTTGTATTGTGTTGGTTTGTTTAACACAACTGCTTTGGGATGCACCCTGTCTTAACTCCTTGAAAACAGATGTTGGAATTTCTTGATACTTAGCACTACTGCAATACAGAGCAATACTTAGCAGTGGGAGATCTATCCCCACTACTGCCTATGGGTTAATACGAAGACTATACAACTCTACAGTATGGATGTGCTCACAAGTAATTCCCCTGACTAGAAGATACACACCAAAAAAGCTTTGTCTATTTAATTTTCTCTTTTCTAAATTAGAAATACCTTTTCTTTTGAAAATGAGAACGAATCAGTGTCTCCTTTTCAACAGTTAGCTTCTCAGAAGAACAAAGTAAAGAGAGATATTTATAGCACAATTCAAAAAGTAAACCATACCTGAGAAGCCGGATTAGACAAAAGTCCTTTTTTATCTGAGGTTTTTGCTGCAGATTAGGCAGGATTAAGAAAACATTCTGCTCTCACTGTACTGTGAACAACTGCAGCAAAGGGGAAGTTTTAGCAGGATCTCTATTCACATTAAATGCCAGCAATGTGCAAAAATAGATATAAAGGAATTTCTCTTATAGCCAATGCTGCTTCCCTATAGTTGACAGCTGTGAAGTTCAAAACAAGTAGTTTTGGTTAATAGCGCACTTTCATGTAAATACATAAAGCTTCAGTACCGTAAAGCTAATTTTAAAAGGGACATATATCTTCATAGTTCCCGTGAGCATTATAAACTCTATGATATTCTTCCTGCCATAATGTAAGTTTCATTAAAGAGCTGACGCTATAATTGCCTACATCAGTACATACCAGCAGACTGGATAAACTGTCTATATAAATTGGTTGATACAACTCCAAGCCCTTGTTTCACAGTACAATAACCTGACCTTTGGAATGGTATCAGTGAGTCCTAACTAGAATTACTCCACTTAGCTGAAACTTGGGAAGGTTCAAAGGGAAACGATATGACCCAACAAACTATCAAAAAGTTCTGAATTCCACAAACATTTATCCATTAAAAATGTTTCGCTACATCCTCCAATGGGCAAAACTAAATGTCAGTGATATTAAAGATTTATGTGACAATTATATATATGAGGTGATATGTAGGCTATTATCATTCTTAATAAGTCAATAAAGTCATATTAAAAATTAAACTGAACAAGTATGAACCATTTGACAGCAAATATATTTCAACCTCTTAAGCTTTGTCATTTTCATTGCCATTTACTATCTTCACCACAACAGGGTTAAATCAGAGATATGAATAAAGAAAAAGTAAAGGTACAAGAATAAGAGTTATAATACATTAAATTGCCACTTTACAGTAAAACAACTTGGAGGAAGGACATTGCTGTGATTAACAGAACCAAAATATTTTTTAAGTCAGTTTTGTCTTGGTACTTGAAACCAACATTCGTAAGGACAATTCTGGAGTTGTACTAAAATATATGGTATACTGAAAATATAGAGATGTAATTTCATTGGTTTAAGGTTTCTGTGCATTATCACTCATAAAATATGAATGCATTTATTGACCTAATAGGTAGGATGCAAAGCATCTCCTCTTTGGAACAGAAGATGATGGAGGGAAAGCTTTGAGAGAACAGACATCTTACTATAGTGATGCAAAGGCTCAGCATTTTATAAACTAATTTTTTTTGTCTTAATTACATGTTTACTATATTCAAAATATATTTGCACAAAATATTTACAACGGTCAGTTCTGTCTCCTGAAACAAAATAGACAGTAATTTAATTTATTATGTATTTTGTAAACTGACATCAATGCACAAATGTAATAATATATGGTATATACATATGTATTTATTGTATTTTTATAAATCTGTGGGCATCAGAGGGAGAGTTTGAAGTTTTTAGTTCACATTTGGTAGGCTTGATACAAATAGCAGAGTACACAACATACGCAATACATCCAACTCTTCCATGTGTACAAGAATATCAAACAACTCTCCTTGAGTGCCTTTATGAGTCACTGTATTCCCTGCCTTCTTTTGTGGAAGTTATTGCTGTATTAGATGTTGTTGAACATATTTGATATGAAAGCATTGTCTGTTTGCTACCAGTATCTAACGAGTATCTCCCCTAGAGTTGCCAGCAAGGTGCTGATTAATTAACTGAAGTAGTGAAGCTGAATCGTACAACAGCTGTTTAGAGAATTGTCATTAACTTGGTCTCCTTTCCTGTCTATTAGCTTTCTTCTAACGTTACCACTAAAATGCACATTTGGAGAACTTTACATCAAACCTACCTTTATTTGTCCACACTCCATACTGAAGAAAGAGCAGCTAGTCAAGGTTTATTTTTAAGAGAAGGAAAGGTAGCAGGGAAGGAGAAAAAGAAAATAAACTTCCTGGAAGTCACAGCTCTGCTGTCACTTGTCAATGGCAGCTGAAAATAGATGGTCCTCCAGGCAGAATGTCAAAATGGGAATCGCATATATCCTGAGCTGCCTGAAAAGTTCAGCCATCTGACAGTGTTTCATTGGGATCTCTTTGCGTCTAAGGAAAATAGTTCTGCATTTTCAGAGTGGCTGTGGAGAAGCAATATGTATAAGCAGATGCAGCCAGCTCCCACCATCTAATGACAGTTGGCAGAGGATCCCAACCTGAGGATCTCAGCTGCCCTGCAGAATAAAGATGATTATTCAGAAGGGCATTATCTGTATTAAGTGGCAGACTGGAGGGAGGGAGTGTTGATAGGACACTAGTTTGTCATTAAAGCACTCTGTGGTTAGACTTTTTGCATTTTAGACAGAATACAGAGAATCTCCTTGGCAGATTTCAAACACTCAGCACAGCAACAATTTATTTCATAATAATGTCAATTAAATTATTTCAAGACAAAGTCTGGCACTTTCTCACCAGGAGGATCACCTGATAACCTGAGTAAGCTCTACTTATTCCATCTGACATGTTCTACCACAATATGTACTAGAGATCGAAAATGTTATAACACCAGCTGCATCTGTAACTGCTATTCTGTACAATTTAATTTAATACTATGCTCCTTCACATAGGACTTGCTTTGTTATGCTTGAGAATTACAAAAACTGGAAATTACACATGTGATTAAACACCATCTAATCACT
This sequence comes from Emydura macquarii macquarii, assembly GCF_026122565.2. Lineage (NCBI taxonomy): Eukaryota > Metazoa > Chordata > Testudines > Chelidae > Emydura > Emydura macquarii. The sequence continues at coordinate 4,115,361 of NW_027132585.1, read as the reverse complement.
CCATGTACTAAATAAGCCAAAATGCAACTCAAAATACATGAGGTGCAATTTTTGTGTGAAACGAATGAATGCAGGAATGTATTGCATTGATATAGATGGAGCATCTGCCTTATGATAAAATTAAGTCTTGTGACAGAAATAAATCACTGGTAGGGAAGAATGTAAACCATTATCCAATAGGATTTTCTCTTTTCTTCTTATGTGACAGGACTTATTGGATTCCCTGATGCTAGACAGCTAAGTGCATCCATGATATAATGATAAATCAGAAAGACTACATGATTTGAAATTTAACAGCTACTTATTTTTGAGATGTTGAGATAAAGGAAAAAATACTTTGATTTCTGTAAGTAACTATTAAATTTGGAATCTCCTTTTCTGATAATCTGATACTCTGTTACTGTGTCATATCATCAAACAATGCCAACAACCAGCAGTGGGTAAAATAGATTTTGGACTAAGATGAATAAGGGAACCACTTATCTTTCTTTTCTTTTTTCCCCCAATATTCACAGTTTTATCTAAAAAGCACCACATAAAGGTTACTGTTGACATAAAAATGTACTGTTCTTATTACATTTTCCTTTTTGTTTCAATATATTTTCAAATGGAGATAAAAATATATGTTTTTGTTACTACTTTTTACATTTGAATGAAAAAAATCCATATATTACGTTAAAAATACAAAATAAATAATGGAACTTCAGCCTGTACAGTGGTTGATAAATGTGATTCACAAAACACACTTTCAGGTTTTAATGGCTTTCCATTGTTAGAAGTATGCTATTAATTAGTGGAAAAATGGATTCATCTATCCAGGACATACTTGTATCTCTTGTTTTTAACCCTTTTCTTACTATCGAGATTTCTTAGCCACTATCTGAAAAATTAATGGCACAATAAGATGGCGAAAGAAAGTATATGTAAATTATATTTATAGAGGTAAATTCTTATATTGGAATAGGTACACCATTGACACTTAAAAATATAAATAAAACAAGTGAATCAAAATTAAAATGATAATAAACCAAATAACGTAAGAACTACAATAATAAAAATAAATAATGGCACTTGTAGCTATTAGCAGTTCCCTTAGCAGCAGCCTTTAAAATTGACAGTCTAGCAAGTATCCAGAAATCTTGAATGTGGGGAGCACAGTGTATTTCAAGAATCATTCCTAAATGTTTGCATTCTCAGCTAAGTAAATGGTGTTCACTATAAAGCCACTTTCACTGAATTTCCTTTCTATAGCCTGCCTTGAAATAAACTGTGCAAAAGAGGAGAGGGAAGGGGGAGAAAGAGAAAGCACTGTATGTTGATCACTTGTAATTATGGTAATCTCTTTCAAAAACTTTAACTGCTCTAAACTCTGGCTGTCTTCAGACAGAGTTAACTCCATGTGACAACACCATAAAGGCCGTTAAAGAAATGTAAACTACTACTGCTGGATATCAGCTTTTAATTAGAGTGTAGTGCACAAACATGGGGCTCTCCATGTAACAGAAAGCGATATAATAACTCTGTCAACCTAAAAAGGAAGAGATCTAATCGGTAAAGTTGGACTCTGACACAAAGCAAAACCAGTTTTAAGGCATAAAGTAGAACCAGAATGCTTCCTCCCAGTCACGGGAAGGGTGGGAGGGTTCATTCAAAATTGTTTACTTAGTACTTCTTTTTTCAGAGAAATTGGCTGACAAAGGCAAGATATAACCAGAGTTGCCAACGTACCTTCATGAAATGTAACGCTATAATGCCCACACTGTAATGAGGCAAAGCGTTTTGGTGCTTCAAGCTTGCTGTGAATGGGGAGCTGGCTGCTAGCAGAGGGTGGTACTGTGAAAGAGGAACATGTATGCACAAGGAGCAGAAGGTGTCGGCCTAGCTATCACCCTCAGAAGACTTCCTCAGACTGATTAGGGATGTTGGTGGCCTAGGCTGGCAGCCCCCAAAGAAGGAATAGGGTGGAATGCATGGACAATGCACGTCCATCTGAGCCTAGCAAGGGTCAGAGATATGTGGACTCCACCAGGAGACATTAAAATGATAAGTAAGGGAGAGAAGGCTCTACTAGAGGGCCTGGACAAATTTATGCGCTAGACATGAATGAGTCTATTTTCACTTCTGATTCATGAAATTGGCTTTTCCTTTTCAGATTGACCCAATATTCAGAGGGGGAATCTAGCATCTGACTTCCTGATTTGAACAGCCTCAAAGTTCAGGAGTGCTCAAGGTCAGTTTGGACCACGCTCTGTTACTTCATTTCTCCCAAGTCAAATACCAATCTACTGTAAATTGGTGTAGAAAAAGTAGGATAAAATTGAGTGACAAATGTTGGCATCTTCCCAATGCTAATTAGGACTGGAATGGCTATTTTCAACAAACATTACCACTGTTTTTTAGTTTTGTTTCCCATAAAAACATAAAAAGACGATGACAGTAATATTGCATTGTCAAGTTCTCCGCAGACACTCAGAGTAGAACAAAGGAACAGCAAAGGCACCTCAACTTTTCCTCATTATGTGGGACAATTTCACAATATGGATCCAGATATCCTCCAGTCACACAAACTGATAATTGTTCCACTTTATTGCAGTTCCATAACCATGCAGGAACCAGTGCTGCATTCTATGCACAAACCAAAATTCCAACTGAATTCAGAAGCACCTTGCTTTTGTAAGCATACCACCTGATATTTTCAGACTTTGTAAGTTAAGCAGGTTTACATTTAGTAATGGGGTGGGAGACCTGTCAGAAAAGACTCCCACTGGCTTCAACTGGCTTTGGATGGAACTGGTTATACACTGGGGTAACTCCACTGTCTTCATTTACACAAATGTGAGATCAAAACCAAGACTGAAGTTTTTCATATCAGACACAACATGGAGTAGAGCAAATGCCATTAAAAACTCAACATTCAGTATCCAGGAACCCACAACAACCATGATGTCAACCTGTACTTAGCATAGAAGATACCACAGTATAATGGCAAACCTTGAGATTTCGCATGGTGTCTATTGTATGTAACATCACGCAACCCAAAATTTCGTATACCTTGCCTACTATGTTGCGGCTGTTCTATGCTGGTGTATCAGCCCTTGGAGCTATGCTTGAGGCCAGGCTGACATAGAACCAACTTCAGAACAAGGACTGGTTCCTTTGAAGCTCCTCTCAGACAGATGGCCCAGTTTATAGTAGGTATAGGTGTAGCTGAGAAACTGGACCAACATCTTCAAACTGATCATGGTCTAGAGTAGGGGCATAAAATGCTTTTTTTTAATCCAATTCAGTCACTAGGCCAATGAATGGAAAAAATACTAGGCAAGAGAGATATAATACACTAACATGCAGCATGAAGGTGAATGAATGCAAAGCATGTCTCATTTCTAATTGTACCCACAGATACTTTAAGGCTAAATTTATCTTAAAACCCATCTACACATTTTACAATTGAATTACTGTGACAAATGAAGCATCAACAGTCTAGAAGTCAAGTCATAAGCAACCAATATCTTGTCACTGATGGCATTCAAGTTTGGTTGCCCTTCAGGAGTACAGAAGATCTTGTTCCTAAGAGCTTTATATATGAATACAGTCTTTTGTCTGACAGCATCTAATCACCGGAAAGACAGCAAACAAAAGCTGGAAAAGCAGAATTCTCTGTTAAAGTTTATGCCTGCAATATCTATTGGCATCTGATCATTCAGTTGTGCAATTATCTGCTAACTGAAGATATTATTATTCTGCTGTTGTAGTAAAAGTATAGTGACCTTTCTTAGCAATGATAAAAATATGTGGGTTCTTTTCCTGCAGTTTATATATCTTACAACTTAGGTCATTTATAGAGCAGCTTGCTTCTTTACTCTCCTACCATTTATCATTCCATTCTGAGAAAAAGCTAGTTTATTTAACACAAAAAGACCTTCACATAACTTTCTAGTATCAATTATTATAGTGACACTCTAGCTCCCATGTGAAATGCTTCCTGCAATGTATCTTGCAGACCAACAACAACAACAAAGAAGACAAAGTACACATAACCTTTTTGCTGTCCATTTTACAAGACTATCTATAAGCAAATGGAATTATTTGAGTTTTTTACTGTAAAACACAAGGATTTTGACAGTGAGGCTTGTATTAGCAAGCCATTATTAACATTTTAAAACTGCAACTATATGAAAACGAAGCAAGAAAATTATGAAACAAGCAATTCAGAAAGTTTTTCTGTATTTGAAAAAAAAATTGTGCAACATGCTATGAGCAAGAAGAGTCTTTTTTTATACATGGATTATAAAAACATTTGCATTACATTAAAATAATACAATTTTAAATGAAAACTAACGAGTAGTTCTGAATAACTAATGAGACCATTATCAGAACAAACACTGGAACTCCTTATGTTATAGTACCCTCCGTATATTATTTGCTTGCTTGAATACACATCCATATATATTTTTAATACCACCACTGGAGTAGTAGTAATATCTGAAATTTGTATATTAACTTTCACTTTATAGCATTAAACATTATGTACATACAGGAATCACTTTTTCTGTCACTAAAACACAGTCAGGTCTGGGTTAGAGGACAGCAACTAGCCAAACAAAAAGTGGGTAAACTGCATGATGGCCAAAAATACTGGGCCAAACTCTTACTCGTTAGGGTAAGTGTATTCAGATCTTTAACGAGTAAGCAGAGTGAACAGGATGGTTTTTTTTTCTTTTAAGGTCTTGTCCAAAAGACCTTCCTGAAGCAGACTGCATGGAACGTGTCTTGGAAGAATGAAGGACCAAGTTGACTCTGAATGGGATTTGAACTCACAGTCTCAAGATATTTCAGATATTCTGCTTATGCCACAAAGCCATTCCCTCTAGGAAAAACAAACCACATAAGTCAAGGTACTCTAAGACTGGGGAAGGGATAAGCCAACCAATGATCCCATCATAGTCCTCCAAAATTGGCGAAATGTGGATAACTCTAAAAACGCAGTGCATATATAATGCTTTGGTATTACTTCAGATGAGTATTGGCTTTCGAGGAAAGAATGCATGGAGCAATAAATGAAAACAGGGTAGAATACCTCCGCTTAATGCTTTGTGGGAGATCCTAGAGGTGACATGTAGCAACCCATGAGTGTGAACAGAAATATCAGTGATTATTACTCAGATTTCCCCCTCCCCATTTTCACTGTTGTTGAAGAGAATGACCCTCATACCTACCCCCATGTCACAACTAACGACCAACCCTCCCTGCCATATTGTATCATCATAAATCCTGAACAGGGACCTGAACTGCAGCCTCATAAAGCAGGCAAGTTACTCAGACAGAGTGTCTAGAAGCTGAACCACAAGCCCGACTTTGTTGCACATAGTTCATATGAGATATACTGAAAACTGTACCTTTTAGAACAATTATCACCTTTTTAAGGACCATTATGGATTATGTATGATATATAATTTATTTTGGAAGTTACTGGCTTATAAAAGAGTTGTAGGCACATTGCCAAGTTATCATCTGAACTGAAATTATGAGCAATAATTTAGAGAGAAGGTAAGTGAGGTAATACCTTTTATTGGACCAACTTCTACCTTACCTACCTTATCTCTCTCATAACCTGGAAGCAACACAGCTACAACAGCACTGCAAGCATTCATTCATATTCTGTTTTTAAGATAATGAGGTATCCAATATAGAACACATTATGTGGATTTTTGTTCTTATGCTTCCTTAGATACTAGAATATAATTTAGTTGTATAACTTGCCTTTCAGACTCAAGACATCCTGAAAATACTTTACAATAAAGTGAGTTAACTGTCAGGGCAGTGACTGTTTAGGCAAACAGAGCACCACTGTGTGCTCAGCAACAGCTCACTTGCATATTAGTACTTGTACTGCTGAGAGAAGAAATGCTAGCTAGGGTAACATGATTATCCTCTAACATTTTTCAAGAAAACATTCTCGGGGCTATTGCCCTTTCCAGCTGGACACCAGTCACCCACAAAAGGCAGGAGTAACATCAGTGTAACATCTCATCCAAAGGACAGCTCATATCCCAGTAGCAGCACTAAGGATGGGCCCAAGTTCTGTCATGGAACTAATGAACATGCAACCTTCTGGCCCAGGGGTGAGAACCCTAGTAAATGAGCTACGCTGTCACATGTGGGCTGGTTTCACCCTGCCAAACATATAGTTTGTTTTTATTGAAAATCAGAATAAAATTTAGACCAGTGAGAGACTGGGCTTACCCAACTGGGGAGCAGAGTCACAGTTATTCAACAAAGCAAAAGCAAATGCAGAATGAGCTTGATCAAAGGGGTAGAATACCAAGAAATAGATTTAACATAGGGAAGTAATAGAGCTGATCAGATCAATGCAGAAGGAGCTACCTGGTATGAAGCTTCACTGAATGGAAAGACAGAGATTATGTCAATGACATAGATGGTCACGTAGAAGCTGTAAAAAGGCTTGGGCCCACTACACTCTATCATCAGAACATAATATCTACAGATACTGAATCTGATTTTCGCAGATATTATGATGGCAGGATTGCCAGATATAATCTATCCTCTGTGCCCAAAGGGCTACTTATGGTAGCCAATCAGTGTCTTCTCCCATCATCATTCCCACTCGAAAAATAAAAGTAACAAATGATTAAGTCCTTGGCACGTGCACAAAGAAGTAATAAATAGATGATGCCATAGCTGGACTTTTCGCCAGCCATGGTTAAGTGGTACTCTGGTGCCAAGTATTAATTATCTGAAAATAAGGGCTTGGTGATCTACCAAGTCTTTTCTCATCATCATTCAGTACCACTGGCATTAAATGACAGAGGAAGAATGTCCAAATAACTAGTAAAGGAAAGAATTCTGGGAAAACTGAAGAGAAAGCATGGTAGATTGGAGTAGCTTCATTTACTTCAGTACAGAACCTACAGAGAGATCAATCCAGATAGAGCTCAATCTGCATGGAATTTATGTCCCTTTGGAATTTGCCATGAGAAAGATGATGATGGTGATGATTGACTTCAATTACATTATGCCGATTTATGCCAGATGAGGAGATCTTGGCCTCATATTTCTAACCCATCGTGGACTGCCACTGAACTAGGTTGGTTCCTCTCCCAAACCAGGCTAAATAATATGATGAACATGTGGCAAATTCTGTAGCTGTGCCAGCTAGTGGCTCATACACAGTGCTGCATAACTGGTAACTCACATTTAATTTAGTACCATTTGGCTGCTAACAAGCAATAGCAACATTTTGGGGGGAAGAGGAAGAGTTTGTGGGGAAGGGCAGTACCATAGGGTCACCTACAGGCAGAAGCCAATGGGCACCAACAAGCAGGCTCCTTGCTGTAGTCAGAGCAACAACTCTGCTCCTTCATCCTGCTGACTCTGAGTCGCTAATGTTTTACGTATGAAAGGAGACTGTTTTTGCTTCAGTTTGATAGGAACAGGGGTGCCATAACACTTTTGGTCTACATGTGAAAAACCTGATGCAGGTTCTTTAGATCAATATATTTGTCTCTCACCTTGGTATTGAAGCACCATCACAACAGCTACTCACCTTTTAACAACATCTTCAGTGGAAGAGGGAGATGGACTCTTGGGTCCTGACTCACTGCTGCATTGCTCTAGTGTATCTCCAAGTCTAGGAAATCAACATGGGCATAACACTGCAATTATGCAGTGGTGAATCAGACCACTGATATTGTTCTAAGATTGGCAGTCCTGTATATAGTATACTTCAGGGGTACAGAGGGGCAAATTCTGCCCTAACAAACACATGCACAACTCTGATTGGTGTTAGAGGAAGTCAAATATTTGCTTCTAAGGCCAGAATTTGGCCCAATGCAGATTTGTTGTGCATGGATTTCAGAGTACCCATGGTTACCTATTTCATTACAATTTTAGCAAAAATCCTGAGACACCACCTGTTTGTTGTGGTGGCAACATTCCTGAATGACAAATGTTTGCTTCTCTTACCAAGTAGTCTTCCACATGTAAAACAACTAGAATTTGTTTTACTTTTCTGCAGCAGAAGTCCCAGCAAAAGCCCAGTAACAAATCCATGAAGAGAAGAAAGAGGAGCTGTCCGGTCCCAATACAAAGCATGAAAACAGTTTGAAAATTGAAAACTATGAAGGCCGGATTACCCATGGACCTGGAGGTACCTGATCAAGTCAGGTATTTAAAAGCCTGTCTCTAGTCTCCCTGCCTCGTAACAGACTCGAAAATAAAATATAGTTTCCAATAAAATAAAAATATAACTGAAAAAAACCTATTGTTTATGATCATCCTAGTCTCAGATTTGAAGCGCCTCTGTTCTTCTACCTTCCTGACTGGTCACAGATCTGTTATACCATGGAAAGAGAGCTTTTGCACCTCTCTTCAGGCTTGCATCTCTACCCCACTCTCAGATCATCTGGTGTCTCTCTCAGTCACACTTCAGACTGGCATTATTATTTATCATGGATATCATGCCAACAGTGTTCTAGGCACTTCACAGTGATAGAAGACAATAAGTCCCTACTTTGAGGACACTATAATCATTTCAATCAAATACTACAATAGGCTTCCATCAAAAATAAAATAAGTTGCATTCTAAACTTACAGTGGTGTCCAATGCTGCAGTTCTTTGGCTTTTAATAGAAATATAGAATTGGAAAGGACCTCAATATGTCATCAGGCCCAGTCCCCTGCACTGAGGTAGGACTAGGTATTATCTAGATCATCCCTGACAGGTGTTTTTCTTCCCTCTTCTTAAAAGCCTCCAATGATGGAGATATCACAGTCTCCCTAGATAATTTCTTTCAGTGCTGAACTATCCTTACAGTTAGGAAGTTTTTCCTAATGTCTAACCTAAATCTCCTTCCTAGGCAGTCCTTTCCCATTTTGTATTTGTGCAATTGATTATTCCTTCCTAAGTGTAGTACTTTGCATTTGTCTGTACTGAATTTCATCCTATTTATTTCAAACCATTTCTCCAGTTTGTCAAGATTATTTTGAATTCTAATTTTGTCCTCCAAAACATTTGCAACCCCTCCCAGTATGGTATCATCTGCAAACTTTAGAAGCGTACTTTCTATGCCATTATCCAAATAATTTATGACGATATCGAATAGAAACAGACCCAGGACATATCCCTGCAGGACCCCACTCGATATGTCCATCCAGCTTTATTGTAAACCGATGATAACTACTCTCTGAGTATGTTTTGGTTTGGTTTTTTGCTAATTTCAAGTCAGTGGTCCTATTTCAAGTTCATGCTCACCTTAACAGACAAAATTCACCTGTTACATTTACAATTATTTCATTACTAACAGACATTGTTCTTACTGTGTTTATGTTATAAGTGGGTCTCAGTTTCTATCTGGGAAGTGATGGAGAGTCCAGAAAGTAGCAAAGGAGCAGCATCATATTGTTATTCTTCATAAACACAAACCAGGATCTAACTTTTCTGATAGCTGAATGAAGCTGATGCCCAGAGGCCCAGATCTTAACACTAACAATCAGGCAAAGTGCCTATTACTATGAGCATTCTCACTGGATTCAATGGATCTACTCACAGTAGCACAGAATGTGCCCAGTGATAAGTGTTAGGATGTGGCCCAAAGAGCCCATGTTGGGCTAAACTATATCTCAAATGTGAAGGGGCAGATTTTCTTTCCTTGTTCTAGCCCCTGTCCCTCACGAGTGGCACAAGGAGCTGGTATCTGGCCACAGCTGGTCAACTGAGACTGGAGTCTCAGATGGCATAAAGCTTTTGGAGGCAACTCCAACACCAACTGCAGAGGGGGCATGTGGAGGAGAGAGGAAATGACAAGGATGAGCATGGCTCCGCTGTGTGGCCATAAGTAGCTGCTGTTAAGTTGGAGCAGCCTCTAAACTGCTGCCATTTATCCCTGGGCCAGATAAAGTGCTGTTTAAGAATCAGGGAGTCAGCCATCTCTCTCATGGTCCTCCTAGTATCTCTATTGCTGAGTGGATATTGGTGCAATAGACTCTAGAGAATCTGGCCCACCTTTAATGGTTATTTTAAAGAGTTACATGCAACAGAAAGCATAAAATATTTACACTGGTTCAAACTAGGATTGTCAACCCTCCAGGATTGTCCTGGAGTCTCCAGGAATTAAAGATTAATCTTTAATTAAAGATTAAGTCATGTGATGAAACCTCCAGAAATACGTCTAACCAAAATTAGCAACCCTAGTTCAAACAGGTTTGCTAAACTGTCAACATCTGCTTTCCTATGTAAGTTTGTAATGGTTTAAAGCTCAGAAGGAGATAAATGCACTATTATCTATTAAAACAAATGGCATTGCTTAACTTTTGTTCTTCAGGTCACAGATAGCCATTATATATACATACAAAATATGATGCCTCACATAAAATACAAAAAGATTGCCTAATTCCCCCCAATGCAGTTGTATACTGGGGCTATAGAAAAAGCAACCCTATTTTCACTCTACTTAGCTATAGAAGCAGTACAGTTTATTAGCCATTCTTTCATGCCATTCAAATTATAAAGGGGAATTTTATGTCATTTTATATCACTCCTCTTCAGATAGTTTTAGCTTGAAAACACTTAAATATTAATGTCTTCAATTCACGTTGTTGATCACCCTTTATAAAACAATTGCTACATTGGCTTCAATGCCTGACTTCAACCTCTGGCTCTAATTACTCACAAAAGTAAAGCTAGCTAAGCAGTATTATCCACTGTCACGGGAAGCCAGCTTTCAAAACCCACAAGACGTTTTGGGCCAATCCTTCAAAGGCCAAACTCCCAGGATATTCACCTGAGTTAGGGAGGTCTTATGGATCAATCCCTTTGTAGATTATTGCCACTTGGATGTTCCTGTTCCAGTGGCTCTGGAGTCAAAGGTTGCTAACAAGGGAAATAAGCTATCTCAGATGGTGACTTAAAACCACAAGCATGCAGTTCTCGCTTCCATGATCAAGAGGAGCCACAACTACCCAGTGGAGTTACATGGAGAAACATCGGACTTCTCCATTTGTTTAGGAAGGTTGATATTTTTCCACTTTACTCCATTAGGCACTTGGAGCTTGTCTTAAATGCTGAAATAGGAATTTGCTGTGATGTCATCAGTAGCATGGGGTATAGTCTGCCTCTTTGATTTTGACAGAGAGGGGACTCAGCTGATGACAAACATTAGCTTTGCTTTAATCTTTGTGAAACTATTGCTTTAAATTTTGTGGCATTTCCTATAATTGCTATTCAATTTCCCCAAAATTATAATTGAATAAATTAGGTAGCACTGACACTTTAAGGTCAAATATTTCATGACATGCCAGAGTAGAGAAACAATCTACTGGAAATATTATGGATGCTTCCAGGAGCAGGAAAGTTTTCTAAGCATGGGTACTGGATCAATGATCAAAAAGAAATGTTTGTTCCTTGATTCTCAACACTGCCCGCTGAATTAAACTCATCAGCCCCAACACACAGTACCGTTACCAACCTCTGTTACCTACCTCAGCTCAGCAGCACAAACCAGCACTGAAGGTGGGTGTCTGAGTTTGCCTAATGTGTGAGGGCTGGTTGCCTGCCTGAACTAGGGATGATGCATGTGTGCTGGAACCTTGTAACATGGCATCTTAGCTAGCAATGCATCCAGTCTGCCCCCTGGTTATTTCATTTTTTTATAAAATCCCTTAGAACTGTGTCCATGTTACTGGCATAAAGACCTGAAATGAAATCACGTTCAATTCTTCTCCCTCCTTGCAAGGTTCTCTCTCTTTCTCTATGTGTGTGTGTATATATATATATACACACACACACGAGTCAGCAAAGTGTTTAAAATGTCATGGGTTACTTTTTCATATTTCTATCCACATCTTCGCACTTTGCACGATGTAACCAGGTTTCTCCACTCACACTGATTTATGAAAACTTCAATTTAAAAAGAGGAGGAGGAAATCATGCCTTACGCTGCCCTTAAATGTCAGTCAACCTTAAGATTAAGGAACAGGTCCCTACTTTTCAAATGTCAGTAAGACTTCTCATAAAAAAAACATGGGCGAGATGTCTGTATAGTTCACATGCTGTATGATCTCATTTTCAAATGTTTCTGATCTTTCCTTTCTTTCTCGGTTTGGCTGGCGGAGTAAACCCATTCACAGTGCACTCCCGTCTGCATCTCTATCATAAAAACAGTTGTGTGCCACCCTGATATCTCGATCTCTTAACACTGGCCTTTTTTTCCCCTCCATTTTTAATAATACCTTCAAGTTAGCTTTAACACCTCAGAAAATAGTGCTATAAAAATAAACAAAAGACCCAAGACTAAAATTGAACATAAAAGTTGTTGCAGATATTGTTTCTTGACAAACAGCCTCTCCAAACATCATAAATTGTCCAAAACCTCTTAAACCTTTGCTCTACATCACCCACATAGGACTGCAAAGGGAATACAGCCAAGGAAGTGCAGGCTAATTGAAAAATCATTCACTTGAGATACGGTAAGTATCATGCTCCAGTTCTATGAAAGTATACAGAAACTTGACACAAGTGGCATCCTCCATGAACTAAGCAATTGACTAATCAGCAAACTCAAAAGGAAAATAATCTGTTTTTTCCTCCCTTGCATTGCTGAATTTGCATTTAATAATTCATCTGATATGCAAAAAAATTCCATAAGAAAGATTGGGTAGCACATATTCCTTCCACATTTCCAGGTACTGCTTCCTCTTTGAAGGAAAGCTTCAGTATTGACTGTTAAAGCAAGTACAAGGACCCAATAGCTGATATTTCTAAAACCTATTATTTAAGGATTGTTATTGCATTTTTCCATTAGCAGAAGTACAAGTGTTTCTGTATAACTCTGACAATGTTATTTTGGGGGAGAAAAAGACTATCTTCTATTGCAAAGGGAATCATATCAACCCTTATTTCATAAGAATATTTGCCCCTTTTCTTGAGGCCATTTAACATTGTCTTCACCTACTATTAATTTGACAGTCAGCAGGTATTGCTTGATTTTACAGATTCAATGCTAATTGAATCCTTTTTAGAAACTTTTATTTACTCAATGTGTTTGTATTCCATGCTCTCTGCCCCAAAAGTTCTTATTTAGCAGGTTTAAAATGTCCCTCTTTTGTAAGAAGGCATTTTAGACACGTACAAGACTTTGTCCTTCTAGCAGGTTCATGATGCAGTGAAAAAGGTCATGATGTCACTATTCCCAAAAGCCTGCTCAATAGGCTAACAGCATTTACCTTCATCCTCTCGTTTCATGCCTCAGTAGCTAAATTTTTCACTGTCATCAGTTCCCTCACACTTCTATTCCCTTTGAAGCAGTAGGAGAGCACATATGAGTTAGGACATGTATTCCTCTCCCCAGTGTACGACAGTACTATCAGAGTAATTTTATTCAGTGAAATACATCATTCTGTCCATTTCAGAATCCCTATGAAAATACCATCAAAGATGTTGACAACATCTTCAAAAGATCTTTCTGTTATCTTCCTTAGAAGATCATGGCATGGGTCATTCCTATCTACAGTCGCTAGCTACTAAAGTGATGAGACAGAATAGCACATTTCTGAAGCTATAGAAACAACTATCAAACAGGTAATCCCATTTAAAGCTCCACATTTTTTATGCACTATGGTGCTTTTTAAAATGTGTTTTGCAAAACTCTGTAACAAATGTACAGGAAAAAAACAGTTTGGACAATGCCCAAGGAAAAAGAATTCACTCACTCTAGATGTACAGTAGGCAAAACCCCAGAAAACAACATTTAAAAGCACAAATTCACACTGTGGAATGTCACATAATTTCTTCTTATTGAAGTGTTAACATCATAATTTTTTCTTATCGGGTGTTAACACCTCATCTAATTGTGCGAACTGAGGTTTAGGAAAGGGTGAAAAGAAGCAAGGAAGGCAGAATACTAAGGGAAGGGAGAAGCTAGAGGATACTTAATTCACAGTCTTGTAATGTGCTCAGCTAGTCAGAACATGATGCCTGCATGGAGTTCCACTGACAGTAATGAGACACTGTGAGGGTACAGGGTTCCCCACAATCACAATGGTCTGTGCAAGGAGGACTAGAGCACAAGTAGCATGTGAAACATGGGACGTGTGAGCTTTATTAAAATAATGAAACAAAAGTATTTTTTATTTCTAAAATCTTCTCCTTGGTCCGTCACTGCCCACAGTGCTACAGAAATAATTCAAATCAAATATCAATTAGTGCACACTGTAAAAAGCAAATGAAACTTTTGCATAATGTACCCACAAAGATAGTCTCCCAGCTTCTAGCCTGGAAAATCGTTAATCCTGATAAAATTTAGTTCTGGATTATTTAGAGGATAATTTGAGGGTGCGTTAGGTAATAAGTATTTCCTGGATTACTGTGTTTTCCTTCTCAATGCTAAACTCTGATTGGCTATTATAAATCCTTCTGCTCTGTTCACTACCTACCCTCACATATTTAATCATTTACTTTGATTTATCAAACTACAAACAGATGCCCATCCAAAGTGCCCACAACACACATGGCTCTCATTATCCCAGAACCTCATTCTCCTCAATTGTCCATGTTCCTCTTTGTTCCACCAGGGAAACTTCCCCTCCCTCTTCTCTAAAGTCATGACTGTGTGCAACTGATTCCAGGAGACCCCTGCTCCTACATGCAGAACTCTGGAAGTCAGTGGGCTTTAACGTGAGCACTGTGGTCTGACTGCACAAAGTCAGTTGCAGAGTCAGGGCCTAAGAATGATATTTCTGTTTTAATTAAATATTATTTAATATAAAAAATGGCAGCTGGGGGTGGTCAGCCCCCCTGAAAAATATGCCAGAGATGTCTAAAATTGGGCACCCAGAATAGAGACCACTTTGGAAATTCTTGATTTTAACTTCTATATGCCTCAGTTTCCCTAGCTGTTTAATTAATAGTACGTACCCACTTTCGTAAAGTGCTTTGAGAATTGTGGATGTAAAGCTCTATGAAACTATCAAGTATTATGTCTTAGTAGTAGTAATAGTATTAATGATCACAATCTAAAAAAGCAAAGAGTTTGAAAAGCAAAGGCTTTAAGTAGATGACTTATTACATTTACTCAAGCTCAGGACTTGACTCTGCCACCCTTGCTCATGTTGGGTAGTATTTTACTCCGCAAGGAAATCAGTGGTATTCCTTGCCGAGTAATGTATTGCTCATTGTGAGCAAATGTGGCATAACTGGACCCACAGAATTTCAAACACATTTAAATGGATTCTGCTCTCCTTAGCTCAAGATTGCCTATATTTACATTCCAAAACTGTGTGCAAAGGTTTGTTTTTTTTCATGTTCACTATTTTGTATTGATGTTATAAAAGAAAAGAAAAAAAATAGCAAACAGTTATATAAGGCATGAACAGAAATGGGAATGGAATGCAATGCTGTGTCTGCATAGACAGTCCTCACCACTAAATACAATTTTATCTTTTTTTCTAACTCATACTGCAATAAGATTAATTACTTGCAACTGGCACTTGTACACATTGTAACATAAGCTTACTAATGCTCCTCCTGATTTTTCAGCTTCTTGTATAAAGTTGTTTCTAATAAAAAGTCAGTTAAAAGTAATAGTATCACATATTAAAAATTATGTGTTATTGAATTACTTGCATAGGTGTGATCCTACACTAAGGGAGTTGAAGGTGGTAAGCATCTCATGGTATCTACTTGTATCACACAAGTACAGTAATAGACTACAATACAGTGCAAGAACAGAGAACCACTGCCATATATTTGCTGTGCCTAACGTCTATGGACATTTATCTAATCTCTAATATAATACAGATTGACAGTTTAAAGAGACCAGTTGTTTCTAATCTGTACATATTCTTAGTATAAGTAAACAGGCTTTTCTCCTACTTTGTTTCCTTAAAGTATGTAGCATGCAATTATCTCTTACTGTTACAAAGGTAATGAAATGTTACTTAGTACTTTTAATAATAATAAATTCAGTCTTTGTGACAAGATTGTTTAAAACTGTCAAACTATGAAGGTGCAGTGAAAAATTTTCCTGTGCACCGCAATGGAGATCTTTCTTTCCAAAGGCTAAATGATCTTTAGCTCTTACAGTTCTTCAGACCTGAACTCTCAAATACAGGACACCTACTGTGGTGATTCATGCAATGACTTTCTGAAGACTGTTGTTCTTCAGGTGCTAAATGAGATAAATTAATTCAACTGTAAGAAAGACCAAATGTGAAAACCATGTCTTGGGGGGAAAAAACCACGTACAAGGCACGTCTATGCATTTCATTAACATTAAACTTCAAGTAAACATCTGTGAAACTGTTGATACAGTCTATTGCACATCATCATCTTCATGTCACGGTTAGATCACTGTATTTCAGGAGTACTATAGAAATCTGACTACAATTAGAGCACTCAGATTAAAAGCCCTCTCCCTCTTCTTCTGCTTAATTCTCATGTTTTGATGGATAAAATGCTTTCTTTCACTATCCAGATCTTCCTGGGACATTTTTGCCTAATCTTTGGTGTTTGACATGTCTCTAATTCCTATTTAGAACTGCCTGTCACTTCTGTCTAATACCTCACCCTTTAGCAGATGGGTATTTTCCACTGCACATAGTTATAGGGAAAGCAGCTAAGAAAATCAAGTGCAGATGGCACAGAATGAGGTAACTGTTGAAGCAGTGGATCAGCTATACTAGTGGGGAGGGTAAAACTATCTAATCACAAACCTTTTTAAAAAAACTGGAATCAGGGTGCTTAAAATGACCACACACAGAATATACATGATCCCTTATTTTAGGAATATTGTGGCCTAGTGCTGCTGTTCAAAGTGCAAATGCTGCATCTGTGATAGCATCATTCAGGATGAAGTACTTAGGTGCTGAGCAACACCCCCCCCCCCCCCCCCAACAGCTCTAATGACACAAACCTGACCTGCAGAGCAGATCAGCAAATAAATGGTGAATTGGGCCAAAATGGGTGAGAAGGTTGTGATGATGTGTGCAAATATCCACTAGGATATCACCCTTCCAAATGCTTCTCAAGTATGACCTCTGAATGTAAACGTTGATGGTCTGATTTCTCCCGAAAAGCATGTCACTCCCACTGACATAAATGGAAGTAAGGCAAGCACTACATTAGGAGAAGAAACCCCTAAATCTCAGGGGTAAAAGACATTCATTCACTGTGGTATGTATACCTTGTTGCTATATCTTACTTCTATTAGGTATTTTGTACTCATAAGAATTTCAGAAACAGGGAAAACCGGGAACCATAAACAGTTATCTGAAGGCTTGAAGAAATTGGGAATTGCCAAGTAATATTTTCTTGGGGGTACTGACCTTCTATTCTTCTAACAGCAGCAAAATGAAATGGCAATAAAAATGTAAATGGGTAATCTGCTGGGTGTCACTCACTGAATACCCCACTAGATACTGAAAATTCAGTAGTATCTTTCCTCTGCAACATGCCATCAACCTCAGTGGGGTTTCATTGTTTTAATCTGAACTTTTAGCATTCAGGAGAGCAGTGGGAATGACAAGCCTGGAAACTGCATCCTATATTTATCCACAGAACATATACAACCTGGGCTACAGAAGAGCAAGACTGTCTCCCCCACACGGCTTCCAGCCTGATCTGGAATGACTTCCCATAGGACCAGGAAATCAGTTCAACCTCCAGGCCCATTTAATCCTAAATCTCTCCACTGAGAATTCCCAAAAGTGCGTCTGATGCAGACATAAGAGGAACCGAACTGAGACCCTCAGCTCATTTTAACAGGCTACGGAACGGCCATCACATGGTAATAACTGATGTAGCCTGGATTCAAACTAGTCACCTAGAGCTGAAAGGTTCTGTAGTATATTACTAATCCCCTAACCACCTGCAACACTGTCTTTAAAGACTAACACTACTGGTACAGCCCCAGAGCATGTTACAGTAGAACCTCAGAGTCACGAACACCTCGGGAATGGAGGTTGTTCGTAACTCTGAAACGTTCGTAACTCTGAATAAAACATTATGGCTGTTCTTTCAAAAGTTTACAACTGAACATTGACTTTATACAGCTTTAAAACACCACTATGCAGAAGAAAATGCTGCTTTCCCTTTTTTATTCAGTAGTTTACATTTAACACAGTACTGTATCATATTTGCTTTTTTCTCTCTCTCTCCCTCCAGCTGCCTGATTGTGTACTTCTGGTTCCAAATGAGGTGTGTGATTGACTGGTTTGAAACTCTGTTATTTATAAATACCTACTACTTCAATTTTTCAAAAATTCACAGAACTCTTCACTATTCCAGGACTTGACGCAATACCTGCAAATGGAGTGGTTTCACCCTGATTACGTAGTTCAGTCTGCACGTGCCAGTCCAAAATTTACAACATAAACCAGAATAAGGGATGGGGAAAGAGAGCCCTTTTTGATATCACTAGGCACATATATTTAGAAAAAATAAAGATGGTTTTCCTCTGCTGTTGCCATTGAAATCTCATTCAACAAGTGCATTGAAATTTAGCATTAGCACTGTTTTTTCCTAATGAATAATTGTTGGAATTATAGTTGCCAACTATAGTATTTATAAAGGGAACACATTTACCTGTAAAGTAATATGGGAGCCCTCTGAAAATGTTAGGTTCTGATTCTCTTCCTAGAATATACAAGTGATTCCTCCTAACTTCAATGGACACAGGAAAATGGGCAACTGTAAATGGTTTGGTATTGAAAGAGAGTTTTGTAAATAAAGGCCAATATTGCACAAAGATCTGGTTAGATTCCCAGCCCAACTTCTATTATTAGATTATCGGATCACAGCAATGACCAAGAAAGGGTTATTTTTCCTCATTTGCTTTGGTCCAAGAGATTTTTATTTCAAATGTGGACCTTGTTACTATCATCCACCTTGAGAATTTTTTGAATTTCTGCTCACTTGAAGGATTGTTATATGCTAATTTTTCAAAGGAAAGATGTAGCAAATTGAATGGAACTTGGAGGGAGGATCTCAGGCTGCAGGAAAGAAGAGTTTGGAGGAAGCACCAGAAAGCCAGTCTGTAAACACGTGGTTGGAATCCTAATTTCACTTGTAGCACCTTTGTAAAAAATTCTCTTACTCAACAGCCAGGTTAGTTTTACAAGCATGGAATCCTACAAGCATGGAGTCCTCTCACATTATTAGCCAGCATGTGGTATATGAAACAAAGATCAAAATTCGGTATCATACATAATATTGTTTGGCTGGAAAATCATACATCTGCATTCAGAAACTGATACTGATGCAGAATACAGTGATACATTAATTAGAAAGACTGTTCTTCTGCCTATATACCAAGCGCTCATATGGTCCTTACTACCATAGTATTTGCCTTTGGCAAACAGAAATCCCTGACTATCCTGGCTAATAGCCATTGATGGACCTATCCTCCATGAACTTATCTAGTTACTTATCTATAACCCCGTTATAGTCTTGGCCTTCACAACATCCTCTGGCAAGGAGTTCCAGAGGTTGACTGTGAGTTGTGTGAAATACTTCCTTTGATTCATTTTAAACCTGCTGCCTATTAATTTCATTTGGTGACTCTGAGTTTTTGTGTTATGAGAGAGAGTAAATAACACTTCCTTTTTTACTTTCTCCACACCAGTCATGATTTTACAGACCTCTATCATGTCCCCCCCCTTAGTCATCTCTTTCCCAAGCTGCAAAATCCCAGTCTTTTTAATTTCTCCACATAAGCTTTTCCATAACCTAATCATTTTAGTTGCCCTTTTCTTTACCTTTTCCAATTCCAATATATCTTTTTTTGAGTTAGTGTGACCAGGTCTGCATGCTGTATTGAAGATGATTGTTCAGAGCTCCAGTATGAAACTGGAGAAAAGCCTGTAGAGAGTCTCTGGGTTAAATTTAGAGGCGAGAGCAGCAAGGATGATGTCATGGTGGGCATCTGCTATAGACCACCTGACCAGAAGGATGAGGTACATGAGGCTTTCTTAAGACAACTAACAGAAGTTTCCAGATCATAGGCCCTGGTTCTCATGGGGGACTTCAATCATCCTGACATCTGCTGAGAGAGCAATACAACAGTGCACAGACAATCCAGGAAGTTTTTGGAGAGTGTTGGGAACAGCTTCCTAGTGCAGATGGTGGAGGAACCAACTAAGGGCTGTGCTCCTCTTGACCTACTGCTCACAAACATGGAAGAATTGGTAGGGGAAGTAGAAGTGGGTGGCAACCTTGACAGCAGTTACCATGAGATGGTCAAGTTCAGGATCCTGACAAAAGGAAGGAAGAAGAACAGCAGAATATGGACCCTCAATTTCAGAAAGGAGACTTTGACTCCCTCAGGGAACTGATAGGCAGGATCCCCTGGGAGACTAATATGAGGGGGAAAGGAATCCAAGAGAGCTGGCTGTATTTTAAAGAAATCTTATTGAGGGCACAGGAACAATCCTAGGAACATCCCAATGTGCAGAAAGAATAGCAAATATGGCAGGTGACTAGCTTGACTAAAGAGAGACATCTTTGGTGAGCTTAAACAAAAAAAAGAAATATACAAGATGGAAACTTGGGCAGATGATTATGGAGGAGTATAAAAATATTGCTCGAGCATGCAGGGGTGAAATCAGGAAGGCCAAAAGCACAATTGGAATTGCAGCTAGCAAGGGACATGAAGGATAACAAGAGTTTCTACAGGTACGTTAGCAACAAGAAGGTGGTCAGGGAACGTGTGGGTCCTTACTGAATGGGGGAGGCAACCTCGTGACAGATGATGTGGAAAAAGTTGAAGTACTCAATGCTTTTTTTGCCTTTGTCTTCCAGACAAGGTCAGCTCCCAGACTACTGCACTGGGTAGCACAGAATGGGGAGGAGGTGAGCTGCCCTCAGTGGTGAAAGGACAAGTTAAGGATTATTTAGAAAATCCAGACATGCACAAGTTCATGGGGCCAGACGCAATACATCCGAGGGTGCTGAGGGAGTTGACTATTGTGATTGCAGAGCCATTGGCCATTAACTTTGAAAACTCATGGTGATTGGGGGAGGTCCCAGACGACTGGAAAAAGGCAAATATAATCTCCATTTTTAAAAAAGGGGAGGAGGAGCAGGGGAACTACAGACCAGGCAGCCTCACCTCAGTCCCATGGAGCAGGTCCTCAAGGAATCCATTTTGAAGCACTTGGAGGAAGTGGAAGGTGATCAGGAACAATCAGCATGGATTCACCAAGGTCAAGTCATGCCTGACCAACTTAATTGCCTTTTATGATGAGATGACTGTCTCTGAGGATGTGGGGAAAGTGGTGGATGTGATATATCTTGACTTTAGCAAAGCTTTTGATACAGTCTCCCACAGTATTCTTGGCAGCCAATTAAAGAAGTATGGGTTGGATGAATGAATTATAAGGTGGACAGAAAGCTGGTTAGATCATCGGGTTCAACTGGTAGTGATCAACAGCTCAATGACTAGTTGGCAGCCAGTATCAAGTGGAGTGCCTCAGAGGTCAGTCCTGGGGCCAGTTTTGTTAAACATTTTCATTAATGATCTCGATGATAGGATGGATTTCAACAAGTTCGCAAATAACATTAAGCTGGGGTGAATGGTAGATACGCTGGATAGGATACAGAGTAACCTAGACAAATTGGAGGACTGGGCCAAAAAAAATTTGATGCAGTTCATTAAGGACAAGTGCCGAGTCCTGCACTTAGGACAGAAGAATCCCATGTACTACTAGAAGCTGGGGACTGACAGGCTAAGCAGCAGTTCTGCAGAAAAGGACCTGGAGTTTATAGTGAACAAGAAGCTGGATATGAGTCAACAATGTGCCAAGAAGGTTAATGGCATATTGGTCTATATTAATGGGAACACTGCCAGCAGATTGAAGGAAGTGATTATTCCCCTCTATTCAGCACTGGTGAGGCCACATCTGGAGTATTGTGTCCAGTTCTGGGCTCCCCACTATAGGAAGAATATGGAAAAATTGGAGAGAGTCCAGTGGAGGGCAACAAAAATTATTAAGAGACTGGGGCTCATGATTTATGAGGAGAGGATGAGGAAACTGGGCTTATTTAGTCTGCAGAGGAAAAGAGTGAGGGTGGATTTGACAGCAGCCTTCAACTAGTTGAAGGAGCGGTTCCAAAGAGGATGGAACTAGGCTGTTCTCAGCGGTGGCAGATGACAGACTAAAGTGCAGTGGCCTCAAGTTGCAGTGGAGGAGGTCTAGGTTGGATATTAGGAAAATCTTTTTCACTAGGAGGATGGTGAAGCACTGGAATGGGTTACCTAGGGTGGTGGTGGAATCTCCATCCTTACAGGTTTTTAAGGCCCAGCTCGACAAATCCTAGTTGGTATGATTTAGTTGGCGTTGGTCCTGCTTTGAGCAGGGTTTTGGATTAGATGACCTCCTAAGGTCCCTTACATCCCTAATCTTCTATGATTCTATGTGGGTGCAGCATGGATTTATGAAGAGGCAATACAGTATTTTCTGTCTTATTATCTATCCCTTTCCTAATGATTCCCTACATTCTGTTAGCTTTTTTGACTGTCACTGCACATTGAGCAGACGTTTTCAGAGATCTATCCACAATGTGTCCAAGGGCTTTTTCTTAAGTGGTTACAGCGAATTTCAATCCCATCATTTTATATGTATAGCTGGGATTATGTCTTCCAAAGTGCATTACTTTGCATTTATCAACACTGAATTTCATCTGTCATTTTGTTGCTCAGTACCCAGTTTTGTGATATCCCTTTGCAACTCTTCACAGTCTGCTTTGAACTTAACTATCTTGAGTACTTTTGTAACACCTGCAAATTTTGCCACCTCACTGTTTACCTCTTTTTCCAGATCATTTATGTCCATGTTGTACGGTACTGGTGCCAATAAAGACCGCTGGAGGACACCACTATTTACCTCTTTCAATTCTGAAAATTGACCTTTTATTCCTACTCTTTGTTTCCTATCTTTTAACCAGATACTGATCCAAGAGAGGACCTTCCCTATTAACCTATGACAGCTTACTCTGCTTAAGAGCCTTTGGTGAGGGACCTTGTCAAAGGCTTTCTGAAAATCTAAGTACCCCTTATCCACTGGATCACCCTTGTCCACATGCTTTTTGACCACCTCAGATAATTCTAGTAGATTGGTGAGGCATGATTTCCCCTTACAATAACCATGTTGACTCTTCCCCAACAAATTGTATTCATCTATGTATCTGATCATTCTGTTCTTTACTATAGTTTCAACAAATTTGCCTGGTACTGAAATTGGGGTTACTGGCCTGTAATTGCTGGGATCGCCTGTGGAGCCTTCTTAAAAAAAATTGTCATCACATTAGCTATCCTCCAGTCATCTGGTACAGGAGTTGATTTAAATAATAGGTTACATACCACAGTTAGTAGTTCTGCAATTTCACATTTGAGTTCCTTCAGAACTCTTGGGTGGCTAGCATCTGGTCCTGGTGACTTATTACTGTTTAATTTAACAATTTGTTCCAAAACTTCCTCTAATGACACTTCAATCTGGAACAGTTCCTCAGATTTGTCACCTAAAAAGAATGGCTCAGGTTTGGGAATCTCCCTCACATCCTCAGCCATGAAGACTGATGCAAATAATTCATTTAGTTTCTCCGCAATAACCTTATCTTCATTGAGTGCTCCTTTAGCATCTCTGTGGTCCAGTGGCCCCACTGGTTGTTTAGCAGGCTTCCTGATTCTGACGTACTTAAAATAAATTTGCATTTTGAGTCTTTGGCTAGCTTTTCTTCAAATTCTTTTTTGGTCTTCCTAATTATATTTTTACACTTCACTTGCCAGAGTTTATGCTCCTTTCTATTTTACTCCATAGAATTTAACTTCCACGTTTTAAAGGATGCCTTTTTGCCTCTAACTGCTTCTTTTACTTTGTTGTTTAGCCATGGTGGCACTTTTTTGGTCTCTTACTGTTTTTTAACTTGGGGTATACATTTAAATTGAGCCACTATTAGGGTGTCTTTAAAAAGTTTCCATGCAGCCTGCAGGGATTTCAATTTTGGCAATGTACCTTTTCATTCCTGTTTAACTATTTTTCTCATTTCTGTGTAGTTCCCCTTTCTGAAATTAAATGGTACAATGGTGGGTTGCTTTGGTGTTTTCCCTCCACAGGGATGTTAAATTTTATTATGTCAGGGTCACTATGACAAAGCAGTTCAGCTATACTAATCTCTTGGCCCAGATCCCATGCTCTACTGAGGACTAAATCAAGAATTCCTCTCCTCTTGTGGTTTCCAAGGCTAGCTACTCCAAGAAGCAGTCATTTAACGTGTCAAGAAACTTAATATCTGCATCCCATCCTGAGGTGACATGTACCCAGTCAATATGGGGAGAGTAGAAATCTCCCATTATTATTGAGTTTTTTATTTTTATAACTTCTCTAATCTCCCTGAGCATTTCACAGTCACTATCATCATGGTCAGGTAGGTGGGCTGTAGTATATCCCTACTGCTATATTCTTATTATTCAAGCATGGAATTCCTATCCATAGAGATTCTATGGCACAGTTTGGTTGATTTAAGATTTTTATTTCATTTGACTCTATGATTTCTTTCACATATAGTGCCACTCCCCCAGCAGTACGACCTATTCTGTCTTTCTGATATATTTTGTACCCTAGAATTACTGTGTCCCATTGATTATCCTCATTCCATCAAGTTTCTGTGATGCCTATTACATCAATATCCTCATTTAATATGAGACACTCAAGTTCATCCATCTTGGTATTTAGACTTCTAGCATTTGTATATAAGCACTTAAAAAAATTGTCACTTTTTAGCTGTCTGCTATTATGTGATATAATTGAATGGGACTCTTTCATTTGACTGTTTCTCATTAGATCCTACCCATAGTTTATCCTCTTCCATCTTCTCCTCCTTTCTAGGATATAGAGAATCTCCATTAATAGATCCTCCCCATAGGTATGTCTCTGTCCAAACCATGTGTTCCTCTGCATCTGTCAGCTTTCTCCAAACCCTTAGTTTAAAAACTGGTCAATGACCTTTTTAATTTTACGTGTCAGCAATCCAGTTCCATTTTGGTTTAGGTGGAACCCATCCTTCCTGTATAGGCTTCCCCTTTCTGAAAAGGTTCTAAAAAATCTAAATTCATCTTCGTACACCATAGTCTCATCCACGCACTGAGACCCTGAAGTTCTGCCTGTCTAACTGGCCCTGTGCGTGGAACTGGAAGCATTTCAGAGAACTGGTTATTTCAGAGTATGGTGTATATATATGTATATATGTAGAAAACTGTGCTCGTAACTTGTAATATAATTTCAACTATACCTCACAGTATCAAGGCGCATCTCCCAAGACAGGTGTTTACATGAAACTGGCTCAAAGTACCGACCCATTGTCCAGTCAAGAACAGACAATGGTGGACCAATAAAGTTAATGAAAAGACATTAAAACATTCCTGCTATTAAATCAAGAGGGGGTTTTGACACTCTGAGTAAACATAAGTCACCGTGGACTAAGAGGGAAAAAAAGGAGAAAGCCTTTTAAAAGCAGGCTTGTGTCTGACATTTAGCATCCAAAAACTGAGAGGCAGTCCTTAGCAAGTGCTGGGTCCTCACTGTTGCCAGGGAATACTCTGAGAAACTATTCAAATGCATTAGGTAACTTGTATTAGAAAATAATTTTTTCCTAATATAGAAGTGTAAAGCCAGAGGTTGCATCTTTGTTTATTTTCTGTGTGACTTGCTTTCCCTTACTATTTCATCTTTGAATTTGTGGTTTTTCTATTAAATAAACCTTTTCTTTCTTTTATATCATAGTTGGAACCCACACAGGTTTCCATTGTGCAACCTGTGTAGAGTGTGGGTGCCAAAGCAAGCTGGTGTATGGGGGGGGCTGGTGTCACACCTTCACGGGTGACAAACCAGAAAGGGAAAGAACTCAGGAAGGATGGATTTGGGGAGAGTAAGGACTAGAAGGGCTGTGGGTGTAAACTTGCAAGGAATAACTAGACTGCTGAAAGCCAGGGTGAGACCTTGTGCTTGTGGGCAGGCTACTGGTATCTGAGTCTGAACCAAAGCTGCACAGCATAAAGGCACCCAAGATTACCAGGCAGGTCCCGATAGAACCCCTGACATGTCTGGGTGATTTCCAAAAGGCCAGAGCCTAATTCTCCACTGCCTTACAAGTGGTTCAATTACCTGAAGTTCTTACTTTCTCCATTATTTTTATTTCCCTTGCTTTTTCTGATTTTCTGTTGTTCCTTTAAAATCTGTAGGCAAGGAAATGTAAAACCTACTGTTAATGTATATTATATAACTCTAAACAAAGAGCTATAGGGGTTCCTTGTTTCCTCATAGTTCTATGTATTGGTTTAGTACTAGTAAGAGAGCCTCTTACTAAATCAGTCCCACCACTTCCTGCAGCACCCGTACTTATCTTTAGAGGCTTCTGTCCAAGTACTGACCAAGCCCAAGCCTGCTTAGCTTGTGAAACCTGAGGAGATCATAGCCAAAGGTAATAACTGCATATAAAAATAAACACAAAACTGCATGTCTCTTGCTGAAGACAACAGTGACAGCCTCTGACAAAGAGGCCTATGTTGCTCTTTAGGAAAGAAAACACAGACACTTTGAAAAACAAAAGAAGCATGTGTAATCACGTGCTAATTTAGCAACCATCAGAAAATTGACTTCAAATCATCTCTTTGTCACTGTAATTGATTAAAAGTCACATGAAAATTGATAACATGATTTTCTGTGTGTGAGTGTGTGTGGCACAAACTCTCAAGAGCTCTATTGGCTTCATATATTGACTTTCTTCCAAATAAAGCTTTTTAAGAGTACATTAATCAGTCCACTAATAAACTTAAAATGCAGTCTAATTACTTCAGTACAATGCATTAATGCATGTTGTGACTAAAGAATTTTGTCCCAATGATACCATACTGGAGTAAAACTCAAACCTAGATAAAACCATCACACAGGATAATAATCTTGTTGTTGCTGTTGATGTTCACATAAGCTGGCAATTTATTTCCCTTGCTTTATTTTTCATTTTCTATTTTCTCCACATTTCTTATATTTATTCGACTTCTGTTGTAAAGTCTCCACTAACTTATCCACTTATCCATTCTTCACTAGTTTGAGATTGTTTTTGAAGTGCGGGTTACAGATATATGTACTGTTTTTCCCCCCTCAATGGATCATTTTCTGCATGAAAAAAACAGATGCCACTTTGTATCGACCTCTGAGGAGTGTGTGACCAATGGAGTACTAAAATGCTATTAAACTACTATGTACACAGTGGGATTTTTTATTAGTTATTATTATCTGTATTATCATAGCTCATATGAGCCCCAGACACGGACCAGGTGCTAGGTGCCGTACAAACATATAACAAAAAGAGAGTTCCTGCCCCAGAGAGCTTACACTTTAAGTATAAAAAATGAGACGACAGATGGATACAGACAGATGGGGGAGTATATTTAGGGTCTGTGCAGGTCCAATATGGAAAATATATGCATCACTTTTATTCTGCCACAAAAAGGCATCTTGAATCATTAGGAAATAATCAGGAATTACTTTGATATATACAGAAATAAGTGCTAAAACTGACTTACTACACGATGCCAACAGTGGTAATTTAGAAAATGCTGCCACTTTCTCATTTTCTGTTGTGGGTGACAATGCATACTTTTGGGTGATAGAAACCAGGACTTGCTCTGCATGTTTCATTTACAAGGCATAGGAAGCCAATATCAATCCTAACCCCACACGCATCCCATGCCCAAACAGAAACACAACCAGTTGATTTTTCAAGTAAAACCTTACAAAGAGACTCTCCAAAGATTTGCCATCACAAACACCTTCAATTTATGGTCAAATGTTCCACTGGCCCACAATCCATACATAGCCAGAGCAGCAGAACTCTATGCAGGTGGGAAGATGAGTTCTCTCTTTCTGCTTATTTCACTGATTAGAAGATTTGAGTAGACCCTGCCAAATATTAGCATGGGTCTGCCCGCATCTGCTGGAAAAAGAATGAGAAGGGAGTATAGCAGGAGATGTAAGGGGTAGATGTGGATCAGGGCCACTAATGCTGATCATGACAGAGGAAAGAGATCTGCAGATGAAAGGGGTTCCAGAGACAGATGGTGGTAGTGAGGAAATGCAGAGCTGGAAAGTGTTGGAACTGGAGTGTGGGAAGGAGGCTTATACGGCTGTCAAAGGAAGCTGATTTGCACTATTGAAGTTGTGGGAACAGACAGTGAGGTTGCAGAAGATGTGAGACAAGAGCCAGTCTGGTGCTGCTAATGGAGGTGATGGTGTGCAAAGGTCAGTTCTATTTCTATAGCAAGTATGACAGTTACAGTAAACAAGACTATCATGTCTCCAGAAATGTATTTATTCCCAAAGAATTAGACAGAAGGAAAAAAACACGTCAATCTGACATTGAACGAAAGCTTGCTCACAACTAATACTGATCGTTCCTGTGCAAATGAGATCCTGGCAAAGCTACCAAGTTTGGTGAGGCCTATGGCAATAGGTACAATGGAAGAAATTCACTCTATTGAAGAGTGCAAGCACTATGCCTACACCCTCCTTCAAACTTTCCTTTGCCATCATGCTTACAAAATACTTGACAATGGCTAGGCCACTTATGCGCTGATCATTGTTCCCTTGTACATTCCCAACCGCCTTTCTGTGTCCCTCTGTTGTTTCTTGTCTTATACTTAGGCCTGGTCTACACTACAGAGTTTGGTTGACGTAACCTACCTCTGTAAAATGTAGCACCCACCAACGTGACTTGCCCACTGCACCGACTCAATCACTCCATCTCCGCGAGAGGCGTAGCGCTTAGGTCGACGTAGTTATGTCGATGCAGCGTCAGCATAGACACTGCGTGGCTTACACTGACAGTTAAATCAGTGCAAATGCTCCTGGTGAGGATGTGCACCGCTGACACCAGGAGCACAGTGTGGACGTGTAAAAGGGATGTAATTACTCCAATGGCTATACGTTGTCATAACTTAAGTCGACAATTTGGCAGTGTAGACTTTCCCTGAGATTGTAAGCTCTTTGGGGCAGGGATCATCTTTTTGTTCTGTGATTACGCAGCACTTAGCACAATAGGGTCCAGGTTCATCATGAGAGCTCCTATGTGCTATGGTAATACAAATAACAACACCACTTTAGTTTCATTTGAGCCCACAACATAGCGCTTGAGACTGACGTGGTGCACAGGCCTCATGCTGGCCCTCTCTATACCAGCTTGCACTTTCACCCAGTAGGCAGAACTCTGTGTACAGGGCAGCCCACTGGAGCAGCTGTGTTGAGCTCACTGGCACTCTGACATTCCTGCAGCAGCTTTGAAGAAATTCAGAAGCAGAAGTTTTTATTGAATTAGATATAAAAACCAACAATGCTATCAGTAGAGCATTCTTGTGCTATTTTATTAGATACTGAATTCAATACGGGTTGGGAATGCTTTTCCGTTTATATTTTGCTACCCCTAAAGTGTCCAATGTGCCACCAGAACTTGTCAATAAATACATTTATCCTGGTAGAAGCTGTGTGGGAAAGATGGAGGTTTTCCACTGGGTAGAATGTAGTTGAGGCTTTAGGCAACCAGGAAGTGTTTTAGCATCCAAAAGGCCATTGGGGCATCTTGCATTGTAATTGGGAAGCACCTCTTTCTTTCCTTTCCTCTTATGGGCAGGTGCAGAAGCACCTTGACATTTTGGTAGATCTTGAACACTGAGTTCCCACCTCCATAACCTTGACAGCAATCAGCTCCCCCAACTGTCTATCCCCAATGATGAACTGGCACATTAGCTAGTCTTTTCAGCAGTGAAATGGGTTTTGCACATGTAAATTCTATCACCTGCACATACAAGTGATGCAGCATGGACAGAACACAATTCCTGTGTCCATGTTTAAATTTGCACTGTCATTTACCTTAACTCTTAACAATTATTATTCAGCATTTCAAGTACCATCTGTGCTGCTGATAAGTAAATGCCTTCAAGTATATTGGAACCAGATTTTCTGAAGGTTTACCTTCTACCAGGCACAGTTAACATCAAAAATATGTTCTCTGTGGACGTTAACAGGTATTCAGTTGGGTTATTTTTAAAGACATTGGGGTATTCAAAATATTTAAAATGTACATAATTAAGTTACACAATAGAAAACACACACAAACTTTGAGGAAAAAGTCATTTCAATTCAAATAGTACATCCTCTTTCTAGATCAAATTCAGAGCTGGCATATGTGGGTGCAACTCCTTTACACCAGGAATGAATTTGGTCCTATACCTCTAAATGCGGTCTGAGATAAATACCATGAAAATGAGAAAAACACCCATAAGCTTAATGCCTAAATGGTTCAACATGTCCTGACATACACATCAGTGGTTATTAAAATTAAATTGTGAAGTATAATGACTGATAGCTACAAGACAAATGAAGCTGACTGTGCTGAGATTCCCACTGAGAGTTGAAAACTAGTCCAAGTGACACATGGGAACAGATCCAGTGCAACACAAACAAGGTCTTCCCTGCCCACTGTTTTAGTGTAAATGTCAGAATGGAAGTACAGTGTGTGAAAAATATTTTAACAGAAGCTTTTTTCTTCTTTTTTAAATCAATCATTAACAACTGTTTGCTAATATGTCATGCTTTCTTCTCAAATAATGCCATGGGAGTTGAAAGACCAGGGTCGGTGATTTATTTATTCCTAGAGGGAGTAAACCACGCACAAATCTCAATGCTGCAGACCTACATAAGTACTGTGAAATGATATATTTTAGGAAAAAATAACGCAATCCACAGGAAATGATATTTAGAGAAGGAGGAGACAGCAACCAATACTTTCTGGGAGGCAAGTTACTGAGTATTTCAAGTTAAGAAACAAACAGAGGAAGGGGAAAGAGAGAGTGGGAATTTCCTTTCGTTCCCCATCCCCCCAAATGCATTACTGACTGTAATATTAATGTTATTTACATTGCACTAGTGCCCAAAATGTAGTAGGCACTGACAGACATATACAAGGCACGAAAATTAATATATAGAGAGAATGAGAATGGGCATGTTAGGACGTCAGGGAGAGGTGGGACATTGCGAACCAACAACGAAAGCCAAGGTAATAAACGAGAAATTAGACTATAATTAGATCAAGTTTAAGGGTTGAGTGGAGATGATGACGTCAGAGGCTGAGAGAAGCATAGTGTGGGCTGTAAAGTGAGGCTGGAAGGCCCTGACTTTCTCCTGCACCCTCAGCTTTTCTCCCAGCAGAAAATAGTATAATGATCAAGACCCAGAATCTCACTGTTTAAACAAGTCCCAGCAGCTGCCAATCTTCACAGGTAGACCAGAGGGAGAGAAAGCACAACAAAAAGTCCACTGAGCAGCCATGATGTTGTCTTCATTGTCCTTTTTATCCCCTTTCATCTTGAGTTACAGATCTACACTGTTTAATTACAAACCACAGACATGTGCAATTCTATTAGCAAGCCTAAAGCACTGACATTATATAAGCTTGTGCCTTGAATCCAGTTACTAAGACACTGCCAACAGACTCAGCCTCTCCTTCCAGGCAGGTCCGTTTGGCCTGAAAATAGCATACATATACACTGGCTTGAATTTAACAAAGAGCGTTAATTTGGGTCAGTGAACTACCACTAATTGAATTCTAATAGATGTCACCATAACTCACGGCTCTAGCTCTTCCAAGCAAAATGGCAGTAGACTACAGCGAGCACTTCTACAGCCACTGAGAGAAATACAGTTTGTCCTTCAACACTGTTAGTTTCCTTCTTTTCCAGTTCCAACTACCATTCAGTCTTTCTAAAAAGCAAATGAGATCCTAGCTTTAAGGCCATTTTTTAGACTTAAAACTGCAGTGCTTTGCCTCTTAAAGAAAAAAATCCACTGCAGGAAGAGCAGCAAGGATTTTGAAACACAATGCTGTCACTTTAAAAGCATATCAGACTTCTGGGTCCCACACACATTTATGTCCACCATTTTGAACTCTCTCTGCTGTAGAGCGACTTCTCTGTGACTGTTTGGAGCATTAAAAACTTCATTTTTTGTTCTTCAATGACCTTTTGAGCATGAGTTCTAGGACACTAATATTCTGTAGTTCTCCTCACAACCAAATATCCAAGCACATAAAAGAAATAGACGTAGTGCGGCGTTCAAAAGGAAAAGCGTACTTTATTTTAGCTGAAACAAGCTTAGCACAACTCACACTAGCCTTGCCAGGGGAAGGCTCCCTTTTAGCTCATCTATTGCTACTGGATTTGCTGTCAATGGACCATGAGGGTACTAGTTTGCGCTTAGGCTGAACTAAAGTGTAGAGCACAAACATAAAGGGCCTGATTTTCCACTGCCTTGCACCTAGTGTAGTGCTTCAGACCTGTGCAAAATGGATGTGAAATGCTGCCAAATCAGAACGATGGCCTTTTTCACAGTATATAGATAACTACGCAAAGTGCAAAATCCGGCCCAGTGAGTCCTACCTAGATTAAGTCTGCTTCAGTATCTGACCATGTAACAGGCAACGCAGGTGAGACTCAGAAAAGTATTTAAAGTGAGTTCTGGAATTTGAATCTAAGATTATGTCTGCAACTGGAACTGGGGTGCTACTCCCGGCTGGAGCAGACATACTTGCTCTAGCTATCAAGGAGCTGGCGCTCTAAAAATAGTAGTGTAGCCATGGTAGCACAGGCAGTGGGGGGTTTATACTTAGGACAGCTAGCCTGTGTTGCCGCTTGCTACTGCTTACTGCAGCTACACTACTGTTTTTAGCTCTCTAACTCAGTGGTTCCCAACCTTTTTGGCTCGAGGGCCACAGATATCATTTTTACAACCCTGTAGGTTGTAAAACCCCCCCACCCACTGCAGCCAGATGGAAGGAATTCAGCGAGAAGGCTGCCTCCCTCATCGCTGATCTCCCGTGCTTCTGGCTGCAGAAGGGAAACCACACATGTCCTGTAGCCCTGTGTGTTCCACCTGGGTCACTTCTGCAGCCAGCAGGATGGGAGCGGCGGGCCACTTTGAAAGCCCCCATGGGCCACGGGTTAGGAACCACTGCTCTAACTTAATGGCAGCTAGTGCGAGTATGTCTTCTTGAGCTGGGACTCACACACCCATCTCCAAGTGTAGGCATAGCCTATGTGGCTTCTGAAACTGAGATACCAATCATAAGCCGTTGCTCAGTAACATGAGTCAGCGTATTTGAAAAATCAGGCCACCTATTCACCAAAAGGACAAAAAGGATTTTGGAGCCCAATTTTCATTTCTGAAACACTTTACCTTTCTTTTTAACTTGAGCATAGGTGACATCCAAAGAAGAATATTTGGGAGGGGGAAGAGTATTAGTGTGTGCTGGGGGGAGGAGAGGGTAACCAAAATAGGACACTGCGGAAGACAAAATCTGGAACCAGGGCCATATTATCCATTAGGCACAATAGGCACAGTGCCTAGGGCCTATGAAACTTTCAAGACCTACGAAAAAAAAATTCATATATAATTTTTTATTTTTATTTAAAAAACTATTTATTAATAGCTTAAAATCAAATTAGTTATTTCGGTCGGGAGGCCTACGAAGGCAAGTGTGCCTAGGGCCTATGAAGGTCTTAAAACGGCCCTGTCTGGAACAACAGCCTCAACAGGATGGGTCCAAAAGGCCACTGCAAAATCCTGCCAGAAGATCACACTTTTCAACTGCTCTAGATCTTAACCACATACCATGTATTGGCTTAGCAGAGGACTGCAATTTATTAGACAAATCTAACCAAACATCTGATTTTAGAAGCGAGCCCTCAGTTTGGTACGATAGGCAGACTACTGTGTACACTGCAGCACACTCAACTTTACATTCTGACACAGATGTTACTAATAGAAAAGTCTTCCTGGTAACACACTTTAAAGTGATTCCTGAAATGGCACTGTGAGTCATTACCAGTGTGAGACATATCAGTTCAACATGCCACGTCTTACTTGTTTATGCTTTGATACTGGCCTGAGGTGTTGCAATAAGCATCAGAACTATATTAATACTATATTGGACCTGATTTCAACCACAACTTATGGGCCCCCTGGACAGCAGGCAGCTTGTGCTGCACATACCAAGCATGTCAAAGTCATACGATTCTTAGCATCTGCCTCTCTAAGGTCATGTTGTCACATATCCTTAGGACTGGAAGGGGACATCCTGGACTCACGATACATCCCCTCCATGGGCTCCATGCAAGAAGCACTTGACCAACTGGCAACGATCAGCTGTGTGCTGTGATACATGCTGCTCGCTGCTACATTGAGGCCTCTTTGGAGCCTATGGAGCTGACTTTAATGCCCAATTTCCTAACAATTGTTCCATTGCAAGGACTTGTGTGAGGAAATTGTAAACCTTAGGAAGTCAGCTATTGCACTGCTCTCAGTTTTTATTAGGAAATTTGTCTGATCCACGTCAATCACATTTTATGGGCTAATTGCTTTAACCACACAATGTAATAGAATCATAGAAATGTAGGATTGGAAAGAATCTCAACAGGTCATCAAGTCCAGCCCCCTGCGCTGAGGCAGGACCAAGTAAACCTTTGTCAAACCTGTTCTCAAAAACCTCCAATGATCGGTATTCCACAATCTTCCCTGGAAGCCTATTCCAGAGCTTAATTACCCTCATAGTTGGAAACTCTCATAACAAACCTAATCTTCCTTGCTTCGGATTAAGCCACTTACTACTTGCCCTACCTTCAGTGGACATGGAGAATAACTGATTGCTTTCTTCTTTCTAACAGAGCTTAACATACTTGACAACTGTTATCAGGTCTCCCCTCCGTCTTCTTTTCTCGAGACTAAACAAGCCCAATTTTTTTAACCTTTGCTCATTGGTCAGATTTTCTAAATCTTTATCATTTTTGTTGCTTTCCCCCAAATTCTGTGCAATTTAGCCACATCTTTCCTTAAGTGTGGTGCCCAGACTTGACCATAGTACTCCAGCTGAAGCCTCATTAATGCTGAGTAAAGTGGGACAGTTACCGCCCGTGCCTTAGAGCTGGTCTACACTTAAAACTTACAGCGGCACAGCCGCTGTAAGAGCTCTTGTGTAGCTGTATTATGTTGATGGGCGAGAGCTCTCCCACCAATGTAATAAAACCACCTAAATGACTGGTGCTAGCTATGTCATTGGGAGAGCATCTCTAACCGACATAGCACTGTCCACATAAACACTTATGCCAGCAATATTTATTTCGCTCAAGGGGGTGTTTTTTTGGCATAAATTTTGCTGGCATAAGTGCTAGTTTAGACGAGGCCTTGCATATGACATACTCCTGTCAGTTCACACAAGAGTATTAGCCTTTTTCGCAGCTGCACCACATTGTTGACTCATATTCAATTTGTGATCCACTATAACACTCAGATCCAATACTATTGCCTAGCCAGTTATTCCCCATTTTATAGCTGCTATTTGATTTTTTCCTTTCCAAGTGTAGGAAGGAACTTTGCACTTGTCTTTATTGAATTACATCTTACTGAGTTCAGATCAATTCTCTAATTTGTCAAGGTCTTCTTAAATTACAATCCTATCTTCCATATTGCTTGCAAATCCTCCAGCCTGGTGTCATCTGAAAATGTTGTAAGCATGCTCTCCACTCCATCCCACTCTTAATTGAAAATATTGAATAGTACCAGACCCAGGACTGAACCCTGCAGGGCCTCACTAGATATGACACTCCCCCCCCCCCTTCCCCCGCCCCAGTTTGACAGTGAACTACTGAAAACTACTTTTTGAGTATGATCTTTCAATCAATTGTGCACCCACCTGATAGTAATTTAATCTAGACCAGCAATTCCCAACCTGTGGCAGGGGTCCGCCAGGCTACTACAGGGGGTCCACGGAAAAGAAAAATAATAATATCCTCACCAAGAAAATGTACAATTTCAAATAAAAACAGAATGTAAAAAACAACTAGTAGCATGTGGTGTTCCGCAAAATATTTGGAGGTTGGAAAAGGGTCCGCACACTCAGAAAGATTGGGAACCTCTGATCTAGACCATATTTCCCTAGTTTACTTATGAGAATGTCATGAGGGATTGTGTCAAAAGCCTTACTAAAATCAAGATTATCAGGACTACAGCTTCCCCTCCATCCATTAGGCCAGTAACTCTATCAAAGAAAGAAATTAGGTTGGTTTGGCATGATTTGTTCGTGTCAAATCTATGCTAGTTGTTACTTATAACCTTATTATCCTCTAGGTGCTTACAAACTGATTGTTTAATATTTTGTTCCAGTATTTTTCCAGGTATCAAAATTAGGCTGACCACTGTATAATTCCCCGGGGTCTCTTTGTTCCCCTTCTCAAAGATAGGTACTCTGTTTACCCTTTTCCAGTCCTCTGGGGCCTCCGCCATCCTCCATGAGTTCTCAAAGACAATTGCTAACAGTTCTGTTCCCTGGGTACTTCCCACTTGTACATAACCACATAATGACAGGTAATAGAGATTAAAAAAACCTCCTGGGTCATCTAGTCTAAACTCTTCTCCATCTGCACTAACATATTCTACTGTAATCTCCTAAATGTTTTGTCTGTTTTTCACCACCACTAGCACTGTTGCCACAATCACTTTCTTTGGCACATTATTCCATTGCCTAAGTGACCTACAGCAACTATAAATACGGTGGGGCTTCCTTTCCTATCTGCATCTTGTATGTCCTCTTTGAAATGCCAACATTCCAGCAGAAAAAAAATGCCGCCACATTCTGCAGCAGCAGAGGTGTTAAATAAATTATCCACACCCCTTCCTAAGTCATTGACGTTTTTGTATGAATAGATAGTGTTATCTCTTCTATCCCTAAACCCTGTTGTCTCTTCGCTTGAATACGCATTCCATTCTCTTAATCTCTCTTCATATGTCACACCCTGTAATTGATTCAGAATTGTGTTCCCTTCTTTCCCATAGCCATTTTTTGTGTTCCTTCCACTTAAAACTTCATTTTATAATGAATAACTCTCAAACAACTGCATGTTTGGCCTACCATAGACACACATAGAGGAATTTTATAGCTGTATTTTCCTCTTTTTTACATTTCCTCTATGTTTACAACTCTCAGTAGAAAGTTCCTTGTTTGGAACTGCATCACATCCTGAATGCACATGTAATTATTGTCCATTGTCACCCACTGGGGTCATCTCTGAATTGCTGCAGTAAATGTAGAATGAGATGTAAAATAAAGGTCTTGAACGATTGTGGCCAATAAAGATCCCCCGGCACTTTTCAGAAGAGCAGGAGTGTTAAATAGTATGCTTGACCCATTCTAACTTTCCTAAATCTCACTGCTATTCCTCGCGTTTGCCCTAAATTGTTGTGTACTGTTGCTGTGTGCTGTTGAATAGCTGCTATGTTCTGTACCAGAGATGGCTGCATTTCAATGGAGGATAAACTAATCCATGTGTGCAGTTTGCACATTAGTTTATTATATTTGTAAGGCACTTTGGGATCCCTTATGAGGAAGGTGCTAAATGCATATTAAATATATCACTATTATTGTTGTTTTCTAACCAGCATTCTTCCATTTGGTAGTTGGCATTTTTCTCCCTTAGTGTATGACCTTCTATTTTATCTAAATTAAATCTCATCTTGTTAATTTTTCCACAGTTCTTTAAAGTCTCAGGCTCCATGTGTTATCTCTCTCTGTCTTCCACTGTGTTTATGATCCCTCTTAATGTAGTATCATCTGCAAACTGTGTTACTGTGTGTATATTGTTTCAGAAAGTATTAAACAATAATGGGACCAGTACTGACCCATGTGAAACCCCTCTTGGTATTTTTCCTAAATTGATGTTGTAACAATTATAATCATGGTCCAAGAGGTCCTAAGTAGACGTAACAGGCTGCAATTAAACAAAGGAAAATATAGACTATCAATAAAAACTTTCTGACAGTGAAATCTATGAGACTGTAGAATAGTCTCCCAACGGAAGAGGTTGAACTGCCTATGCTTAATAATAAAATACATTAGCAGTAAATAAAACACTAAATAATAATAATAATAATGCTTAGCACATACCATATGTAGTGCCTGGCATATTTAAAGCTATTTAACAAAATATAACTAATCTTAGATATATTTAAAACTTTGCTAGACAAAGCACTCAATAATATATTTTATTTTATCTTAAGGTTTATGAAATAACCCTTTCAATGATTCAGGGTACATGTATTCCTGGAATAAACCTAAACTGGCAGGGGGATGCACAAGATGATTTATTATTAGAAGAAGAGGGCATGATGACCTAACATTCTCCAATTTCTGTCTTTCTATGCCCCACACATACCCCTCATAAACACTGTTCATGAGCATGCAAGGCAAGTCATTAATATGGGAAATATTATGTTCCCAGTGACCAAAACTGGTTTTTCTGATCCACAAAGTTCATGGATGCAACTCCCACTGATTTTTTGGACTCTATAAAAAATCTCAAGGCTAATTTTGGCTTGCAAGTGAAATGAGGGAAATTCCTAACCCTTTTCCTTGTGAAGACAGACTTGAGAATCAATGTTGCAAGACTGCCACCAGGATTTTTATCAAAAGCATTGGTTATTCCTTGTCTCCTCTATGGTCACATGGGGTCAAACTTTGGTGTGCAAAACCTACAGCCTCAATTTTGAGCAGATTCCAGAACAATATGTAGCGGGTACCTCCCAAGCTGCTGC
Source organism: Emydura macquarii macquarii (assembly GCF_026122565.2). Classification (NCBI taxonomy): domain Eukaryota; kingdom Metazoa; phylum Chordata; order Testudines; family Chelidae; genus Emydura; species Emydura macquarii. Next base: position 4,076,667 of record NW_027132585.1, on the reverse strand, counting down.
TGACATTAGGGCCAATTCAAGGTCCTTCCCATCCTTTGGCTGACTGCCGGCAGCTGAGACAGCATCTCTGCTGAGCAGTCAGAGGAAATGTCTACACTGCAATAAAATAGCTGTTGTTGGTGTAGGTCAGCTGACTAGGCTCATGGGGATGGTCCCAGACCCTGGGTTCCAGCCAAGCCTGAATGTCTACACTTCTATTTTATAGCCCCACAGCCCAAGACCAAGTCAGCTGACCCAGACCAGCCATGGGTGTTTTACCGTAGTATAGACAAACCCAGTGTGGCCCCTGGCTACAGGGAATAGCAGCTCATTAGCATAAGGCACAGTATGGCCTACTGAATGAGGGAGCATTCTGGCCCTGATTCAGCAAAGCACTTAAGCATGAGCTAAACTTTAAACGTGGGCATCCCACTGACTTCAATGGGATTGTTCACTTGCTTAGAGTTCAGCATATATTTAAATGTTTTACTGGATCAGGACCAATGCACTCAGCACCTTACAGGATCAAGCCTTGACAGTGACTCCCCATGATGCTTTGGTCAAGTCACTTGGGAGCCTGATTTTCAGAGGTGCTGAGCACTCACAACTCCATGTGAAGTCATAGAGAGCTGAGCATCGTTAAAAACAGGTCTTTAATCATTTTCCCATAGTTTCCCAATCCACTCCTTGCAACTTTGCCCTCCTTGCAAATATACCCTTCCACTCTTTCCCAAGTACAGAATGGATATGCCACTAGTTTCAGTAGCTGGTATATACCAGAGGGTAGGTGCAGAGTCTTTCGGCACCTTCAATGCTGTTATCTGGAATTCCCTTGAATGTCACAGAATTTAAACAATAGTGATTCCTCGCCCTTCAAAAAATTCTGTTTTATTTCATTCTGAATGTCTCTCAAACTAGATCACAGTACAGGGATTGCCAATATTTTAAGTCACCGACTGTATATGGCCTTTTGCAAAGAAGACATTCAAGCACTTCTATTTATTAGAGGAGGTTCTCTAGAAGTGTGATAAATGCACCAAATTTAAGAATTAAAGCCACATTAGAAGGCATTGATTTTCTTTACAATAAGATGAGCCTCTGTGGGAGCTGGAGAGAGGTAGTGAACTGAGCAGACACAGCATTTGGCGAGGTGGAGCATTTGGGGAATTACTCCTTCAATAGGAAAAAAATTGTTTTAATTAGGTTGGTTGGTGGTTCCGAAAGCAATGTGCTGTGCGTTTGGGGGAGGAGCGGCTTGTAAACAGCTTGTGCTCTGAGTTTATGAGTCACAGCACAGAGAGAGAGCTTGCACTCCTGGCTCAAATGCCGGAAGAGTCTTCATAGAATTCAATTTGGGGAAGGGAAATGGGAGGTGGCAATTATGCAATGATCCTCTGACTATCCTGAACGGCTTGTAAAATCAGATGAGCTTTTGTTCTCCTGGACTAGGGAAAAGATGCTAGGAAGACGATAACAAGCAATTATGGAAGGAAAAACATCCAAGAACAAAACTGACTGAAAATAATAAAATTAAAAAGTGAGTTAGAGAGGTTTTGTCATTTCTGTCTGAGATTATGTTGGGGAGGCTGAACTCAATTTTATTGAGAAATCAATTCTAATTTGGCACTCCATGCAGTATTTGGCAGAGGACACTGGTAACAGTCTCCATTGAAATCTGCTAGCTAATTTACTTCTGCTGACTTTACACTAACAAACAGAAGCAGGAAAAAGTCTTGTAGTAGAGATGACATTTCCCACTGAGTTTCTCATACTAATATAGGTTCTGAATCCTCCTATTCTTGCTTTATAGATAAACACTCAGTTTGCAGGGGAAAAGATTGCCCAAGATAAAATGGGATGAGCAATGGGCTAACGGTCAGAAGTACAATATATGTGTCCTAAGGACTGGGCCTGCATGTTACAAGTTTAGCTAGAGGGAAAAGCTTGGAAACAGATTCCTCTGTCAGCTTTTATAAAAGTTTAACACCATCTGTTCTCCAATTAAACTGATCATTGAAGTCCAGCACCAGCAAGTTTTACAGACACCAAGTCCTGCTATTGATTGTCAAAAGAAAAAAAGCTTTTAAAGATTGTGAATTATTGAAGAAAATGTGTCTGTAGATGTTTCAGAAATGTACTGCATAAAATGTATCATGAGTTACGTGTCTGGGAGCACAAAATGTGCCGTTTAATGCTATGCTTTACTGACCTTTAAGCACTGGCAGCTGTCCTAACTGTATTCTCAGTTTATGTGTATTCACTCAGAATTCATACAAAGTATCATTTATTTTTGTGAGGTTTGTGCCACTAAAGATTTTACATGCACTGAAAAGCTATTGCTTGGTACATTGTTCATAACAAAAGGAAGGAACTGTTTCCAAATGTCAATATAAACAAGAAGTGAACAGTTTTCAGGCTTCACACTTACCAATAAGTTTAACTGACAAGGAGCCTGATTTTTCATGAAATAGTTCTTTTTTCATGCACAGAAGAGAAAAACATTTTTATTTCTTTGATTTACCCACTGACTTTTTCTTAGCTGTTATTAAACCACCATGCCCCTATTTCCTTGGCATTGCGACATGTTCTTTTTCAGGGAAGGTTTCCCTCTGTAGTCAAGTAATAGCCATACAAAAGTCCCAAGTTTGTAAGTGCACAATGACTTACATTTCCACACGCAATTTATAAACCAGGCTCAATGCTCCATAAGGACCCAGTTTCTCCCCCTCCCTCCCAGCAGTATTCTTCCAGTCTTTATAAGGATCCATTTTCCCACTGTTATTCCCAGAAGTCAGTTAAAACTAGGGCAACATAACCTAAAATTACTATTTCCCTCAAAATCCCAGAAAACCTATGGCCAACCGCTCTTCTGCTTTATAGCACAGCTATCACTTGAACAACATTGTGAGTATGCCTATAAGCACTCAGCTACAATGGTACACTCTTGCACCTTCCAGTTCCCTGTGCTGCGTGCACCCAAAAATATGCTTTTACTTAGTCTTATGAATAGGTCCATCATAAAGCTATGGACTCTTGACCTAAGAAGGCATATGTGGCTTTAAACTCCAAGAACTAGAATCTGAAAAGACTGAACTTTATCTCTTAGGAAAGCAGTACGGTAAAAAATGGATGTAACATTGTTTTAAATTATTGATGTTGCACTCTAATGCTGTTTCCCTTTGTATTACCGCACATAGGCTTCTTAAAAAGATTTTCTCAAGCTGTTTATTATAGCAATAACTACATTTTTCCTTCTATTTTAGCAACAATGTTTTATCCATAATGTTGCCTACAGATAATGTATTAGGAATACAAATAAAATAACACTGTATAGGAATGTATGGGTTGTAAAACGGAAAACCTATGGTTTAGACTTGAATTCACTAGCGCTGATTATTTTGTTTGCTGCTTTTTTATTTTTGTTGTTGTCTGTTTTCTGTCTGGCTGCTGCCTGTATTCATTTTGACATTTGTACAATGCTGCAAATAAAACCTAAACACTTTCACATTCATCTTTAATTCAAGTCCTGTGGAAGAAACAGACTTGCATGAATAAAGCATAGAAATCCAGCCTTAAAACTTAAGCTTCTTATTGATTGTCATTTTGTGTCACAACTCTCAAGTTTTTCCAACAGGCAGTGATATTTGTAATGGAATTTCTTTTCTTTTCTTTTCTTTTTTCCCCCCATGGACCAATATAATTGAAGGGCAGGAGTTTTGCCTTTTTTACCTATAGATAGGGTCCAGCTGAATATGATTTACATAGGAAAATCTCCAACTGAAAGCAGCACTTCAGAGGCCCATGCCAAGATTGGGCCCCAATGTGGTACTTGTAGGTGTATATAGAAGAGACAGTCCTTGCCCCAAAGAGCTCACAATCTAAACAGAGAAGACAGACAAAGGGGGCAGAGGGAAGAAGTATTATTATCCCCATTTTACAGATGTAGCTAATGGGCTACATAGTGCAACTTTGATGGTGATGAGGATTTACTGATCATGTGACTACTCAAGTGAGTAAGCTCACCAATGTGAGTAAGTGTTACACAATTTACTCCTAAATTATTTATTTGCCCCAAGTTCAGACAGCAAATCTGTGACAGGATCAAATCTCCTAAACCGCAGTTCAGTGTCTTAAACACAAGTTTCTCCTTCCTCTCTCAATGGGAGATTTTTTTGTTTTTCTGTGGCATGGGATGCATGGGCTCAATGTAAGTGTAATGAGCTATCATGGTTCATTTACCTCTGCACTCCAAAAACCTCTTTACCTTTTTTAAAATCTGTCACTTCAATGGATATTTTGTACCCTATCCATTTGCAGTACACACTATCAGGATGCTAATACCAAGGACATGTGTATTAGAAATATTGTGGTGCTATCCTGGTGTTTTAGAGATGTCTCACCACACAACCAAGCAAGTTAATGGTAGGATTTACAAAAATGCTCAGCACTGGCCTAATTCTGTTCTCACTAAAGCTTATGATCATTGCCGCCAGTGAGAACTGAGACAGGCTAATGCTGGCATTTTTGAAAATCCCACTCTAATTGTATCCGAGGCTCTTACCTTGGTCCCTCTCTTCTGGAATAGCCAGTAAGAGACAGGAATGATGCAAAACCAGCATGCTCAGTAACGGCCAATTGAAGCAAATCTAGGAAAGCTATTCAAAGGAACTCCCAGCTGTAAGGCACAAACTTCAGTATGTGACAATCCTCTAGTGTCTGCCCCAAACTCCTATACCTGTGCCACTGCCATGAGTTCAGTTTCATAAAGAGGGGTCACAAAATGGGTGTGTCTCCAGAACTGCAGTGCATGTCTGCAGGAGACCTTAGAAGAACAGTGGATGGAGGCTATCTGCAAAACAGGATGAGCCTGGGACATGACCCATCCTGGACTCTGATACCCAGAGAGATATCCTGAGGCAGGAGCAGATGGTAGCTCTCCCTGGACGCTCTAGGGGAATGAGAGTAAATAATACATACATCTGGCATACAATCTCTCATTAGGTATGGGTTGAAATACTTTAAACCTGCACTAAGTATTTCAAGAAAAACACTCTCCCTGCCTCCAGGAAACCCTTTTGGTTTAGTTTTTACAACAATACAGCTTCCCCGTCCTAGCCAAACCTGGGGTAGGGAGCACCAGTATTGTGCTCTTATGCAGATCCGCCAGTTGCGTGTGCGTGCATGCACGCACACACACATAAAGAGCATAAATTGCCTGGCTATAGCTCAGCCTGCCCATTTCTTCTGTTGTCCCCACTGTCTTCTCCTTTCTGCATCCCAGCCTCACAAGATGAGGAGATGCCACATCACTACGTAACACTGACAGCAGGGATGACATTCATCAATTTGACAAGGTCTTCCTCATATCTCACTGTACTTTAATTAACTCTGATATGGGTGCCAAGAAGCAATCCAGAAGGTCCTTCCTCAGTTGCACAGCACTTCTTCTAGCTGTAGGTGCCAATCCAGCAAACGTTTATGCACATACTTAACTTTAAGCATGTGAGTAGTGCCACTGACTGCCAGGGGACTTACTTGCACGGCACAAGTTAAGCATGTGTGTAAATGTTTACAGGATCAGAACCTTAATTTGCAGTCCCACCTGACATGCTAGAAATGGAGCCAGTCTTTCCAATAAAGCAATATGTCTGGTTTACCTATGTTTTTTGCCTGAAGACACTATACCCAATGAATTCTGCATCTGCAATACTGAAGCATATTCTAAGACAAATGCTATTTTAATTTGCTTTAGGCACTGAAGACCTATACACATTTCAGTGAAGGGAGTTGTGTGTTTTAATTGGTTTATGAAGACAAAGCATATGCCATGACACAGTTAAATGATTAACAGATTCCTGTGAATGCCTTTGGCATAGAATATCTATACATTAATTAGCTGGAACAATTCATCTTCTTGATAAAACTAAAATTAGTTATATAGCAGGTTTACTTTTTATGATTAATAAATGATAAAAATCTAAATTAGCCATCTGAAATGTCTGCTTTCTTAGCCATTAATCTCACATTTATCAGCTCCTACAATTCATGTTATTAGTTTAAAAATCAATTTTACCAAATATTGTTTTTAATTTGCTATTAAAAACAAGCAAAATACATGAACGTGAAGTAGCATCTCATTTACAATGATATTCTGGAGTGATTTCTAAATCAAGATATAAAAAGGTGTAACATTTGATGTATTTTGCCATTATAAAATAAACAGATACAATGCATGATTGAGCCTATATTGTATATGCTAAAATAAAAAAAATCTGCTTAGTAATAAAATATCTGTAACAAAAGACACGTCATCTAATTTGGATTTTGCAGCCTTCTATATTCATTTTGCAGAGAAGCAAAATCCAGCTCATGTTGCAGAAAAATAGCTTGGGATGAAGTACAGTGGAGAATGTGCTAAAAGTCAAAAGTACAGTACAGTACTGTCTGTGTCCTAGAGATTGTCTACCAAACAGGTTTAGCTAGAGGGAAAGGCTTGGGAATAGATCTTTGTCAGCTATTTTAAATGTTGAAGACCTTTTGTCCTCTAGTTAAACTAATCAAGGAAGTTCATGATGGTACACTTGTGACTTTGCTCTATAGCATTCTTATTAACACCAAGGGCTTATTAAGGCATCTAGTTTAGTCACTTCATTTCTGTTGTCAAACGCTGGTTATTTTGAATTCCCGTGGTCATGAAAAGAAGTACTCTTTGGAGAATCAGAGAAACTACATTTGTAACATTTCTTTAAAAAAAAAAAAAAAAACAGTGACAGCTGTTGGAGACCTAAGCGACTTGTTACTTAACTAGTGGCTCTCAGCTGCAACATGCTGCACTGCCTTCCAGGAGTCCCAGCATTGGGAACTGACTAAAGGCTCTAACTCCCTGAATAGATGAAGGCTGGGGGGCATATCAGAAGGCAACACACACAGATCTGTTGAAGGAAGGAGCAGGCAGCAACATTTACTTGCTGACTAACAGCTCTTCTTCCCAACTTGGAATAAGAATTAGATCTGGTTCAATGCTCTTTTCTCCTCTATAGGTTCATATACCATTGTAGTATCCGAACTTCTGCTTGTAGTGCATTAAACAACCTGACTACACACCATGGGTTATTTGCTCTTGTCCTCGCCCAGGGAAGGCAGTGGGGAATTATGCCCAATGGAGTGTCATGTTTTGGTAGAGTTTTAGGGTTTGTTTATTTTTTTTAAAATATACACATTGCTATGTTGCATTTACAGGCTATGAATAGCAAAAAAAAAAAATTGATTAAAAATATTTGTGTGAACAGAAGTTCTGAATGTGGCACACTGTGATTCCTGGGGTGATTAATCTGGGGTATTCAGAAAATCACTGCGTATTCGTGAAAATCTCTGCAAATCCCACAAGGCTCATGAACTTCTAGATGACTGGTCTATGGCTGAACATTCACCCTGGAAGTGAATTGTTATTCATTACCCACATTTTTTTTTAAATCCATTGAGGGACCAACTAAATCCATTTTTTTTTAAATCCATTGAGGGACCATAAAAAATAGTTGAAGCAAGTAGTTCCTGAAAAAACCAGACCTGAAAAAATATTTGTCCAAACTACTACAAACAGGAAGCATATTCATGAACAATTCACTACCCAAAAATAAGGGGTTACATTTGTAAACAAACAAGGGTCAAGTTTTCCTGGATGGACTGAGCTTTGCTTGGTGCGAATCTGGAGTGGTATCTTTGAACCAAATTTGCAACTATCAGGTCCTCAGGCTGGAGGATGCTGTCGCTGACTCTTGAGCAAAACAGAGCAGTCTGATGGCTGCTCTCTCTTATTCCATTGCCAAAAGCCCTATTGGGCATCCCAGTAATCATGTACGGCTGGCATGCAGGGGTGCTCTAGCCATACCTTTTTGCCCTAGCCACTCCTCCTTCACCGTGAGCCAGGAGGAGAGGCTGTGTAGGAGTGGTTATGACAGCTCTACATCACCAGAATATTTTCCAAATTAGGATGAATCCTTTCAGGGCTATTTAACTGGGATTTTATCTGCTCTGGGCTGTTAGTGTGGTACAAAGCAGTTGGAGAACACCGGAGAATTGAACCCATTATTGGTAACGAGTACTTCAACCTTTTCCTTCCTCAGGATACTTTCTGAGACTGAAAGGAAGTGCTGTGTCAGGGTGTGCAAATCTAATAAAATGAACAATTTATTTTTATGTGGCATCTCTGTGTTGTGATACCAAGGCCCAGCATCTGCACAAATATTAGATGTAGAGCTTTTCCAATAATAGTCAAACAATTTATTGGATGAATTCTGGCAGCCTTCACTCTTTCAATTATTCAGCAAATAATTTTTCCCATTATTCTGGCGGCTCTGTAAGAGGCTCAAACTACATATGTTAAATAAATGATTTCATTATTTTTGTTAGTTATCAAATCATTTGCAAATAATTTTTTACATTAGTTGAGCAGGTGTAGGGCCTGATCTCCACTCACTTACTACTGGATATATTAATGCTTACGTCCCCAATTCAGTAGTCCATCACTTTCCAGCAAGACACTAAAAACATGCTTAGGCCTGGTCTACACTGGCGACTTAGGTCGACTTAAAGTCACTTAAGTCGACTTAGTAACACCTGCGCGACTCTGGCACCACTCTTAATTCGAATTAAGGTGCCTGTAAAATCGACTTAATAAGACCACCTCTGCAAGTGGCATAGCACCTAATTCAAATTTGTTAAGTTGACTTAGTGTCAGTGTAGACGCAAAGGAACTTAATTTGAATTAATTGACCTCCGGAATGTATCCCACAATGCCCCGTTTTGACTGCTCTGCACAGTCGCGCTGTGCTGCTCAGTGGTCACGCTAGCAGGAAAAGTCCCCTCCCCTCAAGCCCCAGGAAGATTTGCAGCCAGCGTGGAGAGAGCTTTGCCACTGACTGTTCTCCGCAGGGCTACTGCAAAGCCCAGACGCCCAAATGCACTCCTCATCGGGCTGTGGGGCGAAGGGTCCATTCTGGCTCAGCTCAGAGCCAGCAAAAGGAATCTGGACATTTATGGGAAGATATCCCAGGGCATGCTGGAGAAGGGACACCAGAGGGATGCTCAGCAGTGCTGCATGAAGATAAAGGAGCTGCGCTAGTTATATCAGAAAGCCAGGGAATCTAACAGCCATTCTGGGTCATCACCCAAAAAAATGCAGGTTCTATGATGAGGTGCACGCATTTCTAGGTGGGGATCCCACCACGGTGCCTCCCGGCAGCATTGATACCTCCCCACAGCATCGATACCTCCGTTAGGTCACAGTCCATGGTCAACGATGAGGACTCCGTGGATGAGGAGGAGGAAGAAGCTGAGGAGAGCAGGGTGCAGGAAAGCAGGGTGTCCATTCTCCCTGAAAGTCAGGACTTATTCCTGACCCCCGAGCAGTCCAGCAGCACACAGGACAGCACAAATGATCCCGGGGAAGGCGAATCTGGTGAGTTTTCTTCCTTATTAGCATTTCTGTCCTTGTACATTGGGTGGGGCGAGGGGCACGAAGGGGATCTCAGGTATTTCGGTGACTGTACTGGGGTGTTACCCAGGGATGAGTTTTTTTATGTGATAAAAAATGCTATGTTTATCATCAGTTGATATCTCAGGTAAAATCACGTATGTAATCTGTTATCCTTCGAAAAACTTTTCAGATGAGGGCTGGCTTGTTCCTCCCTCCACAGTAGGATTCTTCACTGCAATCAAGGTAGCCTGCATCACGGCAGAACACTGCTGGTACCCCACTGTGTCCAGCAAATCTGTGTTTTCAGCATAGCCTCCCCCCCTCCATGGTATCTGCAGTTCCTCTCTGTCTTGGTTTAAAATAAAAGTAGAGATTTCCCACACACACACACACCATGCCATCCGCAGTTGCTCTCTGTAATGGTTTGAAATACAAGAAGAGAGAGGAAATCCTTTGCTACATTGTATCATGGGATCATTATCTAAATTGTTACATTTGTATAATTTTCTTCACTATGCTAACTGTGACTACCTTGTTATTTTTCTTTCATTCTGTAGACACCTCGGCACTGGACAGACCCTTAAGAAATGCTGCGGACAGACTGTCTCAGATTAGAAAGAGGGGAAAAGAACCCGAGATGACATGTTTGAGAAACCCATGAACACTTCAGCAGTCACAGAGACAGAGCAAAGAGCTAGGTGGCTGACCTTGTCACAGAATATGGACATGGACAGGGAGAGTTGCTGGGAAATGATGGAGCATGATCTCAGCACCATGCAGGAAATGCTGCGGATCATGCGGGACCAGGCAGACATGCTCTGGCGGCTTGTGGAGCTTCAGGAGGAGCAGAGGCAGGAGAGAGTCCTGCTGCAGCCCCTCCATAATGCTCCTCAACCGAGTGCTTTTCCCCCCTCCCCCGGCCTCTCTCCCAAGAGGTCTCAGAGGAGATTGTCCAGGCTGCAGTACGTGCTCTCCGCCACCCTAGTGGAGGTGATCAGAAAGCTTTGGTGGCCACACTGACTGCTGGCCAGCAAGCTACCACCCTCCCCCTTGAGACAGTGAATGAACCCTCCCCCCCAACCATCCCCCATGATTTGAATGTTAAGAAATAAAGTTTTGCATCATTCAAAAATGTTTCTTTATTAAAACATATCTTGTTCAGGAGGGATTTGGTAGGCACAGATATCGTGGGGGTGGGGGATGGTTTCACCAAAGGCAAACAACATACAGGAACAGAAATCAGTCCTGCATCTCATTGCAGAACCTGGTTTTCAAAGCTTCCCTAATGCAAAGCGCTCCACAGTTAGCTCTCAGCGTAGTGCTGGCATCTGGCTGCTCATAATTGGCAACCAGTCTTTCTGCCTCCACAGCCCAACCCTGAGGGAACCTTTCCCCCTTTGCTTCACACACATTATGAAGAACATAGCACACAGATATCACAGAAGGGAGGTACTTCTCACTCATGTCCAGCCTAGTCAGGAGACTCCTCCATCTACCCTTTAAATGCCCAAAGGCACATTCTACAACCATTCTGCAACTGCTTAACCTCTTATTAAAACACTCCTTGTCGCTGTCAAGGTGACCGGTGTATGGCTCATTAGCCAAGGGAGCAAGGGGTAAGCAGGATCCTCCAGGATCACTATGGGCATTTCCACACCCCCGATATGAATTTTTTGCATCTTAGAGAACAGCCCCGAGTTATGAAATACACAAGCGTCGTTGCACCTTCCCAGACCACCCCACAAAGATGTCTGTGAAACGACCCCTGTGATCCACAAGCCCCTGCAGGACCATGGAACAGTACCCCTTGTGGTTTATGTACTCGGTCGCTAGGTGTGCAGGCGCTAAGATGGGGATGTGCGTCCCATCAATGGCCCCCCCACAGTTTGGGAAGCCCATCATGGCAAGCCCCTCCACTATGTCCCAAAGTCACTACCCTTCGTAGCAGAAGTCTATTTATGGCACTGCACACTTGTTTCACGGCTATGCCCACTGTAGATTTATCAACTCCGAATTGATTCCCCACCGAGCGGTAACAGTCGGGAGTTGCCAGCTTCCAGAGAGCAATAGCGACTCTCTTCTCCACCGTCATAGCTTGTTTCAAAGGAGTGTTCATGCGCTTCAGGGACGGTGCCTGAGCACAGTTCAAGGAAAGTTGCCTTTCGTATACAAAAGTTTTGCAGCCACTGATCATCATCCCACAGCTGCATAACGATGCGGTCCCACCAGTCTGTGCTTGTTTCCCTGCACCAGAACCTGCGCTCCATGGACTGCAGATGACACGTTACAGCCTGCAGCAATTGGGAATTTTTCTGCTCGATGGCTTGTAGCAGGGCAGCCTCAGTGGCATCGGTGTACTGTCTTCTTCACCTTCTTGCTCTATTTCTAAAATAATCGATGATAAGCCGCGATGTATTTGTCACACTCACAATTATAGTGCAGAGTTGAGCTGGCTCCATGTGTCTGCAGCATGGCGATCACGGGGAGTAAAAAAACAGTGCAAAAATACTTTTCCTGTTTGTTTGTGGGGGGGAAGAAGGGGCGGAAGCACCGTTGCATCCTGGGACGATGACACTTGTCCCAACAGCCACTGTGGCTAGTTGCACTGTGGGATAGCTACCCACACTGCACTACTTTCTAATTCGAATTAAGGCTGGTCAGTCTGAACGCAAGAGACCAGCGCAAACACCGTAATGTGTACACTCTGCTGCGATTTCTAAAAATCGCCTGCTGGAAGTCGAATTAAACAAAGTTGACTTCCCACGGCAGTGTAGACATAGCCTTAGCTTTAGGCACATGCTTAAGTCCCACTGAATTAAGCTGCTTTATTGAACAGAGATGGATGTCAGCGTATCCGTAAATGCTTTGTGGAAATGGCCCAAGTTCCCTTGATTTCACTGGAACCATGCTGATGTTAAGCACTACTTCAAGTAGTGCTTTCAGGTGTTTCGTCTTGACTCACACTAGTAGCATGGTGGATAAATGGAGGAATTATTCTGAGTCGTTTTAACAGCAAAATGAAGTTCCAAATGAGACAAGTTGCTAGTTACACAATTCCATGCCCCGAAACAAGTGTCTGTACCCTCCATGTAAATCACTAAAGAGAGCCTGAGAATAATTTATCAAGTTTAAAAGAAGTTAACAGGGTATCTTGGGAAAACAAAAAGATAGGGTTTATTTATTTTTTAAACACACACACACGTGCTTTATATATAAATATGTCACAGAGAAAGTTATTTTAAAATAAAATGCCCATTTCACCATCAATTTCTTTAATACCAAAAAAGCAGCTCATAAATAAATTGCATGAACACTTCTGTACTGGCAATAAATTGAGAATAATTGACCTTGTCCTAGCAAAGGATGAGTATATCTTTAGATCCTAAGTGCTCTGAATGGCTATGAACAGACTTAAAGTACTGAGCAACAACAAACTAAGCACAGCAAGCACTGTGCATTTCACAGAGTATTAAATAGCTGAGGTTCACAGAAGCAGATTCTTATTCTTTCTTATGTTGGTCTTATGTTGTTTAATTGCTAAAAGCATAGGCCTTATAATATCAGACTTTGCTCCTAATATCTTTACTTTCTCTTTTCCCTAATTATATATCTTATTATCCAAAACCTACTGCGTATTATCCTGGAGCACCTGTGATAACACTCTTGGGACTATGAATGAACCTGATTATTCGAGGGATTGACAGTCTTGTTCTTTGCAGATGTTTCCCTTTTAATGCAAGTAAAAAATGGTTATGTACCTTCCCATAACTGTTGTTCTTCAAGATGTGTTCAACACGTCCATTCTACTGTAGGTGTATATGCACCTTGTGCACAGTTGTTGGAGATTTTTCCCTCCCCAGTTACCATCAGGGCAGCGTGAGTGCCCTCTGGTGCCTTGTGCCACTGTACGCAGAGCTGCAGCTCTGCACACATGAGGGGGGAGCTCCCTGCCCCCCGCTCGTTTAACCGTTCTATTTCTATGTTCTATTTTTAGAACGTTTAAACAGATTAATAATTAAAGGAATTTTTACATCCCTAGTACCAACTAGTTCATTAGTTCCCAAGCTGCCTTGAACGCTTTGGGAGTAGACTGTACCACCAAAGGCTCCTGACCCTGCAGAACCAGGAGTTGTATCTGTCCTGGAAGCAATCTCAATGGGCCTTCCTAGGTTTTGGAGTCAGCAATTTCTCTTTGCAGGGTGATTGTGTCTGGGAGTGTTCTTTGCAGCACCCAGATCTTGCAGGCTCCGGTACTGAGTCCTTTGAAGACTTACAAAGTCTTTTCTTTCGTACCAGTGATGCTGGTTTGCCCAAAGATTCAGATAGAGTGGGTGGAGCACTCCTGACTGACTCGGACGTGCTTGGTATCCATTCAGAGTAGGATGAAGTGCAGACTCCATGAGCAAATATTTTGATCCTGGCTACCCTGTCCTTTTTTGAACAGGCCTTGAACCCTCTACAAATTTGACATTTGTCATCTATGTGGCCTTCCCCCAGTCATTTCAAGCAGCTGGGGTGGGGTTTGTTGGTTGGCATTGGCTTGCCACAAGTGTGACAGGCCTTAAAGCTGGGAGATAGCAACATGAGTGCAGTACTGGGCCCACTACCCAAACGGTCAACGAAGCGTGGTCTACACTAAGAACTAGACTAAAATTATTCTGATTTGTAACTATATACAAGAAACAGTACTCTACCTGACAGGAACTATATACAAAGGTGAGGGAGGATTTTTTGAAACGCAAAGATCACAGCTTCAACAAATGTCACTGGTGGTAGGAAGAAACTGAGGGAGTTCGGGGGGCAGCATGGCCTTTTATACCTGCATGGGAATAATCTCTGAAAACTGTGCCCAAGGCGCATACCTGCCTACAGTGGAATGGACATGTGCAATCACTCAAAAAATAACTCCCATTGAATGCTCATGAGAAGATCAAGGAGAGAACATACTCCTAGGAGTAACTGAAATAAGGGGAATCATTTTGTTTCTTTGGGTATGGGGTCTCATCCTCAAACGTGCCCTGATGTCCAGTAATGAACTATTCTGAAGTGGGCACAACATGTTCTTCCCTTCCAAATACAAAGTGTCCAAATATGTACTGTCTAATGTGATGGGTTGAGTAAAGGTCAAAAAGTACATGGCTAATCTCAGAGATGACAGAAAACCACCTCTGGAGTCTAATAACTCTAAAATAAAACTTCACTGGCATTCATTAGCTGCCTTTTCTCTATTAATAGGCCATATTTTTCTCATGATATTTTATATTTATGTATAATCAAATGTCCTATGTTAATACTAGAAGAATAAGTAAAATATATATATATATATACATATAGTAAGATCAGAAGCCTAGACTAAAATTTAGCATTTTCATTCTGACTATCTGTTTTCAGTTGCTTGTAACTCACGATTCAGGCTGGGTCTGCACAGCCTCATGCATTTGTAATAGAGGATCCAATGCGAGACAGAGAACTAAGCCCCAATCCTATAAATCAGTCAATGTGGGCAGACCCCATGCTCTCATGGAGCCCCACTGACTTTTGTGGGCTTCAGTTAGCATATAGGAGTCTGACCATGTGAAGCAGCTTGCATAACTGGGACCTAAAATAGTAATCAAGTGGGGTAAGGTTTTAGGGTAACAGCTTTTAGTTTGTAACAGATTATGGCCTGGATTCAGCAAGGTACTTGAATATGTGTCTAACTTTAAGAACATGAAAACTCTCTCATACCTGAAGTTAGGCATATGTAATTAAGTATCTTGTTGAATCAAGGTCTAGGTCTCCAAATGAGGGAAAAAAGCACCTAAACACATGTTGAAGTACATCCTGAGCAAAACACTTACACATGTTTAACATTAAACCTCTGTTTAAGTGCCACTGTGTTCCATTGGATTTAAGCACAGGTTTAAATGCTTTGTTAAATCGGGGTCTAAATGAACAAAGGGCCTGAATCATAGCTAACTGAAGTCAATGGAAACACTCCAAATCAAATTCAGTATACTTAGGATCAGGCCGAAAATGCATTAACAATAGCACTAGGGTGACCACCTTTTCAAAAGGCAATAGTGGGACACATGCAGGAGACCCATCCCTATATGGCCTCGCCCCCTGCCCCTCCTCTTCTTCCTGAGATTCTGCCCCTGTTCCTCCTCTTCCCCCTGAAGTCTCACCCCCTGGCCAGGCCAGAAGCCAAACCAGGCTGTGTAAAGAGCTGGCCAGGAGCCCAGACCCTGTGAGACTATTCTACCTGCCCTGGGCGGGACAGCAGGGTGCCTGAGAGCAACCCCCGGTCTGTGTCCCTCCCCCCCCAGGGTGTGCCGTGTAGGGCAGAGAGAGGGTCCAGGGCTCCCCATGGAGGCCTTGGTTCCATGGGAGACTCTTACTACTGCCCAGAGGGTGAGGCCTCAGCAGGAAGAGGAGCAGGGTTGGGGCCTCATGGCAAGGGGAAGCTAAGGCCCACATCAGCCCCGCCTCCCCCAGGGAAGAGGCTGGCACCACCCCTGAGGCCCAGGCAGGCACAGCACTGCAGGGAATCCAAGACAAATGCTGTTCCAGAGTTACTGAGCCCAGGACCGGGACTTGAACTCTGCATTTCAGGACTGTCCTGCCCAATTCATGATACATAGTCACCCTAAATAGTACCTAATAATAAATTATAAATGGCCCTGAAAATGAGTGTAATGAATATGCTATTTCATAAATGTTTTTGCCCTCATAGTTGTCAATGACTATTACAAAATATATTTGTAACTGAAGATATTTTAAAGATAAAAATTAGATCGACAGTGGCCACTCTAAAGGCTGTCATGATATAAATACATATAGAAAGAAACGTTTTGTAAAAGAACAATTTGAAAAATTATTAGCTTGGAGCCAAACCATGAAACCTTTATGGACAGTTATTCAGAGAGGGAGCTCCAATGACTTCACTATTTGAAGAGGTTTGCAATCTTTCTCAGTCAGAGCAAATGTCACATGATGGTGCTCTCATGATATAAATTAGGCCTCAGTTTTAGGTAATCAGTTTTACTTCAAAGGGGGGGGGGAATCCACTATGGGGAGGGGACAAAAGTTTTTTTTAGATAGTTACATGCTTGTCTGTAGTGCATTCGTAGATTACTGGCTGTGGAATAGCCCTGCTGGACTATCACCAATGTAAAAAAATAGTGCCTATAGCACTGCAATCAACACTAACAAACATTTAAAAAGTAAGTGTGAGTTTCTCACTCATTGCTTTCATCATCAGAAAAATAGAATTCATTTCCTTGAGGGGAAAAGAAAACTTTAGTCGCTTAAAATTTCTGATTCTCTTACTACACGTGACAGAAGAATTTCTTCAGGCTAAATGCTTATTAATTTAAGAATGGAAAATTTTACAGGCTTTAGGATAGATTACGCCACACCACAGAACAGGAATTAACATGAGAAGTTACACATTACTTCAGCCAAGTGATTTCTATCTCGCCTTTTCACCATTCTTTTTTTTTTAAACATTGTAATAACTTTTTAAGACACACACACAGAGTGACTGATAACTGTTTTTTCAAACAACACTATGTCATGACATTGGGGAACAGGAGTCTTTATATTTTATATAGCTCTGTTTCCTCTTTTTCTGAAGCCACATAAGTTCTCATTTCAGCCAAACTCTTCCCCATTCCCCACAAATAAAGAATAGAATAAAAATTTAAATGGAAGTGGCAAGGAATGTCTGTTCATATTATCCTGTCAGAAAATGATCGTCAGACTGTTGAAGGCTCTGACACAGTGCCTATTTTCAATCAACCGTGTGCTGATCTCGGAGAAGGATCACAAAAGATTCAAGAACTACTTTCAATATTTTTTTCACTGTACCCTTATTTGCCCAATAAAGACATTTCTTTCAGGCTATATAGTAACTCAGCACGCCAAAGGCAAAGCTTAAAGTAGGCTTGAGACAGAGGCCATGGTCTGATTTAGCCATGAATTAGGTGGAAAACTTTTGAGATCTCAGTATGTCAGCAAAGTGATTTGCTGCTCTGATAAGTAGCTGTGACTGGAGTATTTCTCATTTTTCGGGACATTTTGGACTAAATTTTCCTCTCACTTATGCAGGCAAAACTCCCATTTAAGTCAATTGGAGTTATGCCAGCATCCCTGAGGGCAGAAATTGGCCCTGAATGTGTAAATGTGAAGTAAAATCCATTTGTCAGAGTCTATCTTCTTTTTTTAAATATTAGCCTCCACACCCTTTTATATAGATACATTTTTTACCTTCAATCTCCCTGCAGAGAACTGGTCACCCCAATGAGCGATTGTCTATGGTAAAATTATGTCAGTTTCATGACAATTATAAATCTGTAGGATGTCAGAAGTTGTTTCCCAGGAAACATCAGGAAAAGGGATCAGACAGAGTTTTGGAAACCTGCTTTGAAGAATTGCTTAAAATCAGCAAGAAGGCCCATCTTTATTTATAGAATATCAATAAATAGACAATGTCGTAGACACTATTATAGAGGAATCTACTGTGTATGGGAACAATGTGGGACAAACAGTTAAAAAGTTAAGTGATAGGAAGTGAATTATAATTTTATCACATTTTAAAGAAAAAATTGTCCCTTTAGGAGCCGACTCTACAATGTAAGCCCAGGGTTAGTGGGACTCGATTCAACTAACCTGGGGTTAGCAAGCCCAGTGGTAGAGTGTCTACACTAAATGTCAAACCTAGGTTAAAATTTTTTAGGCTCCAATGTGAGGCTCTGGTGTCCCACACTGCAGCACACAGACCTGAGTAAAACCAACCATATTCCAGACTCCCTAGTGCCCTCCCAAAATGTGGCTGCTCTAGCCCTTTGATAATGATGCATTGTGGGAAAACTTGACTGTACATCCTGCACATTACAGGAAGTTTGAACAGCTTGCCAACACATCCTACCGAGCAGTCATTTTGGCCAGTGTGCTCCTAGCAACTGGCAGTATGGAAGAGGCACCTTCTGAAGGACTTATCTTGCTTGAGCTTTCACTCCTGTGTCAAGAAATAGGCAGAGATGCCAGCAGTGTTCAAACATATAGTGACTGAACAGCACATCTATGAGTGGAGTGGGCTGGTCAGCTACCCAGCTGGAAAATATACCATGCCCAGAATTGGACTATCTATCTGTAGTTCCTGCTACAGGAAAAGTCTGCAGCTATCAGCACCCGGGATTGGGTCAGAATTCGTGAGGATTCAGGATGCATCAACAGGATGCTGCATGAGCTTCCACGTGGCTTCGCCTGTTATGACTGCATGAAAACACACAGAACTCCACAGCCATCCTCCTAACCCTTCTCCCTCCACATTCCAGCACTTTCTGGACAAAATTTCAAACCCCATTTCAGTCATGTTTGGGACAAACAGTTTTGTCACCTATGAACTACATTTAACTGAAATGGACTAGATTTATAAATGAAGCACATTTCCACAGTTCACAGTTTCCATGAAGTTCATTGCGCCATTGAGCAGCTGCACAGCAGCGTACTGACAGGCACGGCAATGTCAGGTTAGTATATGTAACACACAGGAAAGCCCTAGCAAAAAATCTGCATCTTTCCCCTAAAAATTCACTTTCAAGGCACTTTCATGGGTTGTATTCCCCGTCGCCATTTTGAAATCCACATGGTGGCGGTGCGAGGGGGCGAGGAGATGCCAAGGTGCTGGTGTACAATCTACCATTAGCGGATACAAGCTGCTAGCTGGGGCTTCTAACAACTTTTGCATTGGTCCATAGAATGGAAATCCCACTCGTTCCTGTACTATTAAACATTAAAAAGAAGCCAGAAACTTACCAAGCTGTGAGGTAGCTTCTGTCCCTTCCGTGTCTGCTGTAGGCTTCACGGCAGGCTGCTCCTCGGGGAGGGGCAGGCTGAAAAAAGCTCCTCCAAGTACAGTCCCAGGATGTGCTGCTGCTGCTGCAGCTCCTTCTGTGGCAATGCCTCTTCTGGGACCAGTTTCAGCAACAGAGTCACCACGTTGGCATTACTTGGTGCCCGCTGCTGGCTCCCATCAGTCCCCATGCTGGATTCTAGGTCCAGCAAGTCACCATCCCAGCTGACCATCAGGCACCACTGTTAGCTCCATGCTTGGCACAATACCAACCACCTAGTCAAATTCCTCATAAAACAGGAATGTTGTCGGGCAGTTGCCTGAGCTGCAGCTCTGGTCCCTGGCTTCCCTGAACTCTGTCTTGAGCCATTTAATTTGCTCCCTGCACTGGCCACCAGTCTGGAAATTTCCAAAGCTTCCAGCTTCTTCACTATTTGCTGGTATGCATGGTCACTCCTGGTACTCTCACTAAAGTCCCCTGTATTGCTGGCTTGGCACCAGAAAGTCACCATAATCTGGCTAGGCTCCTGTGACTATGAAGCAGTGCGTGTTACAAAGGACTTCTTCTGTCAGTTTCCCTTGCAAAGAAAGAAGGTTCTCTGAAGGTGTGCCTGCAGCTCACAGCCAGAACACAATGGGAGGGATAAATGCTGACCAGCTAAGCTGCTACACTACAACAAGTGGGGGGGAGCTGCTTCCTGTTTCCCTGGATTTGACTGGTGATTCATAGGATAGAGAGAAAAAAG
Source organism: Emydura macquarii macquarii (assembly GCF_026122565.2). NCBI lineage: Eukaryota > Metazoa > Chordata > Testudines > Chelidae > Emydura > Emydura macquarii. The sequence goes on along the minus strand of NW_027132585.1, from coordinate 4,056,629 downwards.
GAAGCTGGCCAATGGGATTGTGGGATACCTTTGACAGACTCCTAGGTCCCGAGTCTGAGGGAGCTGGGTCTTCACTGCAAAGTAATAGGGCTTGTATCCTAAGTCCCTGCTTGACTTGGGCTCAAACCCAACACCCCACAGGGTCCCATGGATCTGAGCCTGAGTCTGAAAGATTTGTGTGTCGATGAAATGGGTGGGGGTTTGAGCTCAAGCCTGAGTTTGACCCTGGGCTAACATGGCAGTGTAGCATACCCACAGTATATATTCAATTTTCCAAACTATATTCCCTTGAAAGAAAGGCTGAAAACCTCTTCTTCTTACATTTGATGTTGATTCAGGTGTATTTGTTTATTGCACAGATCTTTCACAGTAGGAGGAGTCCATATAAATAGCCTGATTTTCAGAAGTGCTAAGCTCTCAGGAGGCTCAGGCCACTTATTTAGGAACCCAAATATGGACTTAGGCACCTAGCTTTAGGCTCATGTTTCTAAAGTCTTGGCCCATGTAAAAGAAAGAAACATACACCATCACCTAGGTGCTTTTTAGGACGTGCCACTGGAGAGAAGCTCCAGCTCTGCAGTATTCATCCGAATTCTGTTCTAAGCCAGGCCCATCATCCTCGTACCCAGGTGCCTTGCAGAGCAAAACAATACCAGATTATTTACAATTTCAGTGAGATTTGGGCACCCCATTCCCACAGAGGTCTTTGAAAATCCCATAATAACTGAATAGGGAGCCAATTCCAGGGCAAAACATCTCACACCATATCACCCCCTTCTCCATAAAAATGTGTGAATGGGTAAACGGGAATACAAAAAGTTCACAACTGTGAAGCTGCAGAAGGGGTATCAGATGCTTGGTGAGGGAGCAGGCATATGGTATCCTCAGGCTGTGGAGCTTGAGGATTTCTCGATCCCATCCCTATGCACCACAAGGATGGAGTGTCTGGGACCTTCCCTGTCCACCTCCCTCACTTATTAGCAGCAAAGGCAGTTCAGTTGCTAGGTTGCCATTGGCTCACACCTCCTCATCTCAAAAGGAGGCAGATGTGTAGACTGAAAGTTAATGCTCCTCTGAGCAGTATTAACATCAAACTATTTGTTACAGGAAAGCCAGTGGATTTCAGGGAAAATCATGTTGCCTAGAGAAGCAACTCCCTTGTTCTGGTCTCAAAACACACAGAAATGTACATGGAAATATCACAAGCTAGAACCTCAAATCTATCTAACTGTGCACATAGATTAGCTGACTAACACCATGTCCCTATCACATTACTCTCATCTTTCCTTCCTCCCCCCCAACCTCCAGGTACTAACTCACTCATTGTATTCTGTCCTAAATTAGACTGTAAGTTCTCAGGGCAGGAACTGTCACCCAGTCTGTGTTTGTGCAGCATGTAGCGAAACAGGATTGCGGCCTCTGGGTGCTACTGAAATAAAAATAAATAAATAATGCCACATAGACGCTGCTGCCCTCCATCTTCAACTTCTGGGCCCCATTCACACAATTTAGTGCACATTTTCTTCCCTGGGTGGTGCTGATGGGAGGGGAGCATTTGGCCTCTGCTTCAGACAATCCTGATTTTGTATTAGACAGCAGAATTGCATTTCACCACTTATGCAGCCAGTTCAGTTGACATAAACAATCAGAATAGGGAGTTCTATTCCCTTCTCTAAAGCAAAGTTATAGGGAAGGTGTCAAATTAAACACAATTTTCTTCCTACAATGGAAAAAATGTATTTTGGCATGAGGGCTACAAGTAACCCACCCCAATCCTGGACTCTTGGTACAACTTCACCTGATAGAAATAGATCAAATCAGCACCTTACCTGAATTTCTCTTTATAATGGCATCACAAAACAAATCACACCCACACCCCCTTATAAGGAGCAGCAAAAGAAAGAAGAATCAACTTCATGACACATCTCTTGATTATTGTTGATTGACTAATTAAAATGCAATAGAGCAGATAAAAAGTGCATAGATGATTTGTAGGACGTAATGTAAAGAGCAATCAAAGCCACTCAGTGGGGCTTAGCAGGTATGAAATGGCAGTATCTAATTCTGCAAATTTGAAAGAGTTATTGCATAATGTAAACATTATTGCTTTGCACACTTTAATGGAAACTGGCTGCCTTTGGGATGAATACCAGGCACACCTATTGTGAGTACAACATAATCAGGAAAACATTCACTGTGTATTAAAAGAATGGCCACCTCATCAACAGAGGCTAAAACAACCTCCTTTTTACAAGTTACTATGACACCACGAAGTAATAGGATGACAGGTGTTGCATTACAATTTTATAATGGCATGAACTTGCATTTACACAGACAAAACCTACATATTTCCTTTGATATTACAGCAGACACCTGCAACTTGTTAATGTAAGGACCTTTATTAAGCAAGTGTAAATTTAGTAATGTCTGTAGATTTATAAAATCCTGTTTACTTGTTCTGCAATTTGGAATAAATGGATCTGGAATGCTATAACTATTCTTTCCAAGAAAATGAAAACATAATGATCACATATCTCATATGAATATGCCTTCAGATATTGCTGTGCTATAAATCAATGTGTGTGTCTCCCCTGTACTTAGGCTAAAAAAGTTTAGAGATTTTTAGTACTTAGATTTAATGCACTCCCAAAGCATATGTCTTTGTATCACTAACCTGCCAGCTAGCTTCCCGTCGCAGCCCTTTTATCCAGTCTTCTTCCAAGTCCTTATTCTCTCTCGTGGATGTTTCATCCATAGCTGATGCAGCTTGCACAAACTCGATTGGCCACTGGCTGTTACACTATCTTTGCATGCCTTTACCAAGGCAGCAGCAAGTGCAGTTCAGAGGCAGACTGTCATGAAGAAAATGTCACACCACAGGATGGGGGGTTTGGACAGGAAGAATCCACGTGTGAAAAGATTTGGAAAAGTGTGACTACGCTCTGACATGTGCCACCTGCTCCAGTGAATGCAGAGGTACAGCCAGGGAGTTCACAATACAATATAATGAAAAAGCTTTGGTAAAATAGCCCTAATTAGATGTCAAGTATATTATTGGTGATGATAATGAAAATATTTTCACACACCTCCCCAAAATATTATTTCTTATACTGTAATAGTGCTCATTTGTGTCATTATAATTAAGAGTATATCAATGGAGTGGATTCAAGCACAGACTACACAACCAACTACAGTCTGTTTTTAAAAATACATATATACTTCAATGTATCTGTTTCAAAAATGCTTCATGAATTAATCAGTAGCCAATAAGCATGAATAATAATATGGGCCATTTTGATAGAAATGGGCTCATTACCATAATGGCTGCTGAGCCATTTCAGACCCCAAGTTCAGCAATGCAGAAATGTGTACTACAGGACGCATATATTTCTACCCAACAGCAGAAAGATTAGTCCCTCTCTAAAACCGATCAATAAAAGTCACTTGGGCCTTCTCTTTGTGCCTAAAGATGCCCGTCACACAGACTCTACATGGCAAATGTGTTCTCAAGACTTTCTTTATGACATTTTTCATCACTCCTTGACCTAGCAGAAGCCCTACTCAGAGGGAGTTCAGCATCTACACTAATCTTCAAGGAGAGACTGACATTTGTGCCACACTGCAAAAAATTAGGAGCACTGGTTCCCTAGTGTATTGTTTTGTTCACTAGAGGCTAGCTGAGATCACCAAACTCATTGCACTCAGAAAATCAAAGCAGATTTCAACTGGTTGTAAGTGAAAATCAAACCATGGCTCCTCTGAACTATTCAACCCAAAACAAATCAAAGAGTAATTTTGTTTTTGTGCCTACTTGTTATAGTTAAAGGGACACTGTCGTGTTTAAAATTATACACACACACACACACACACACACGTAAAGAAACAAACATCCTAGTGTAAACAACATTTAAGATTATTAAAACTGAAAGACTGTTTAAAAGCCTGCTTACTTTTAAGGTTCATAGCTTTTGCACTCTGCACTGACAATGAAAATAAACAAGTCAGTTTCATTTTTGTTTATGGTCATTTTCACTTTGGGACTGGTAGGTGCTCCCACAGTGCTGTAAAGTGTGGAGTGCAAACTCTGCACAGAGGTTTTTAAATACAAACAAAAACCACTTCTCTTGTTTTTTTTTTTTATTTTGGGGAAACATTTCTATTGCTCTTAGGTTGTACTAATATTTGTTTTCACAAATTCTTACCTTTGGATCTTACACAACCCGACAACATTCCTAATATAAATCTGTATCTGACATTTTACATTCAGGGCAGACCTATACATACATCATGTATCTAAAGTACAATTCTACTCCTCAGCTCAGAATTTTTTTAATGTTGCTAAAGTAATCAAAAGATTTTTGTGTGGACTATAAAGCAATATTCTTTGGGGCATTCAGTTTGACTTTAGAACTTGGGTTACGTAACAAGAGCAAACGTGACCACCAGATTCTATTACACATATGGATATTTTATTTTTAGATCAAGTGAGCATGATGTAAACCAATACGAACACAGGAAGTATTCAGATGCTTTCACAGACACAAAGAGCTATATCAGGCAAGCAACAAAAGAGATGGAAAGGAACTTTTTTTTAAGAAAGTATTTATTGGAATTCCTTCTTCTTGGGGATGGATAAATTCGCTGTTAATAAAAACTGGAGGCATCAACTAATGCTGGCTTCAACGCACTTGCGATAATGCTGACCTCTCCTGCCCTCTACTCGTTTTCAACATTATGAGCCCAGCAAAGTCCAGTGGGATATAATATAGTAACCAATAACAAATAAATACTTTAAACTATATTTGTGTGGTGATAACAGGCCACTTGCAATGCAAATGACAAATCATATGATTCAGTGTCTGGTGAGAACAAAACATACCAAAAAAAAAATCAACACAAAACAAGCTCTGTTTTACGAGTGCTGTAGATTGCAAAGGACAGAATCTAGGCAGCAGATGGTCTGATTCTGGAGGGATAAGAAAAATAAAAGGAATTTCTGTCTCACTCTGAATATGGCAAAGACAGATGCAAACCGGCATGCTGACATATCTTTATTGAGCAAGGAGCGTAATTCTAAATCTAAGACAAGATACCTGACAGGAAAGGCTTAGCTGCAATTGTAAATATTTACAGTGCTTCAAACCGAAGCTACACTGGACTTCAATTAATTATTTCATGACTTTAGCTTGCCTTTTTTTTACAATCATGAAACAGCACAAATTATGTACAAATTTGTACAGGAATATGAAGACATTTATTGATGGAAATCAAACTACTTTTTTCATCCATAGTGTTTGAATTACTTTGATATGTTAGAGCCTTAGGCAAAGAAAACATAATAAAAAACAATATATAGACGAAAACTTCAATTTTTCCCTACATAAGAATCTGTCACTTATTTGCTAAGAATCAAATCTAACACTGCACAGTTAAAGAAGTTCCATACATCATTCTCCATAAGCCAGTATTCTACTCAGATACATCTTGCTTGCAGTTCATACAATATACTTGATTTTACACTGCTCTAGACAAAATATCTCTAGATATTACACTCAGACTCTAAAAGGCGTTAGTAGCAATTCAGCTGCCACCAAAGAGAAAAATACCACTGTGAAAACAGATTTATCAATCCATAGTAAACGGGATGCTTCCAAGGTCCATTCCAAAAACTGACTTAGACCACAAACATGCAGTCAAAGTTTTGACTTTTTAAATATCTCCACAGTTTGTTATTGCTATACCACATTCTGGCAGCAGGATAATGAAACAAAGTGAGAAATACACACATTTTAACAAGGAATGTAATTCTAGCAGCTAAACACTGAATTCCCAGAGAGTCAGATTTTGATTTTTCAAAACATTATAGAAACTGTGAAAGGGATATGGTCGCTGGATTCTCAGACTCTACACAGCTTCTATATGCCTGTCCAGCCATCCACAGTGGCTTTAAACATGTCAGATATGGCCAATGGAGAACTCACTTTGTCTAAGCGAACCCTCTGATGGTTTAGATCTGCTCTATCCGTTACTACGGCATCCCCTCTCACAGCTCCCAACATAGGGTTAGTGGTTAGGTGGGAGAGGGGATATCCCTGTATCCCAATAATCCCAGCTATTAAAAAGGGCTTTTGGAGGATATTAGCAGCTGGTATAGAGTACAGAAACTGTGAAGCTACTCTTACTTGATGCTGGGTATCATAGCAGGCAAACTGCTGCAGAAAGTGGTACAGGGTGTTGGGAGAACACAAAGCAGGGTTTAAAAAAACCCAACACCTTTTCCTCTCCCCACCCACACACAAACTGTGACAAAGGCATGTTGGACATAACCCAGGATATGATCCATAATCTCTTTATATGCTCCTTCTTACTCCTTTTGCTCTACCAATAGTGACACTCACAAGACCCCTTTCATTTTCCTCTCACACTACTCAGCTTTGTATCTTGTGCCACGTTACCTCATTTGACACAGAATAACTGCTCAAGGCCAGAGTGTCAAGCCACCCCCTGATACTCATTTAAATACCTCCTAAATACTCCATTTTTCTGCCCTGCCCACAAGCCACAACCCACATCATATGCCTTCTAAACCTTAGCACCAGAAGAAAAGAGTATGAGATCCTGGAAAGCAAAGCTCTAAGCTTACAGTCTTATTAAGGTGTCCTAATCCACCTTTTCTTGTATATTTTGGTCTCCTAGATGGTAAATTCCTTGGGGCATGGAATGATTTCTACTTGTGTCCTGTACAATGTCAAGCTAATTGTTAGTGCTTAATATAACAACAACAACCTTCCCCTCTTTTGTTCTTCACAAGGCATGAGATGTCCACTCAGAAGATCCCTGTAATGCACTTACACAGGGATGGAGAAATACAAAGCTTACAGAGGTTTACAATATGGCCCCAGATCAAGTCAGTGAAACATCTAGGGTAAAATTTTCAAAAGCATCTAAGTGACTTAGGAGCCTAAATCCCATTGACTTTCCAAAATCCTAAATCACTCTTAAAATGTGTCTTAGTCTCCTAAAGCCACGTAGGCACTTTTGAAATTTTTTACCCAAAGACTTTACAGGCCACTTTCTCATATTACAGATGAGAATTACTCTATCTTATTCAAATCAATTGCAATCCTGCAAAAGTAACTGCAACCCTTGGCAAGTTGACAGTATGGCAGCTCTACACTGTTTAGACATGCTTGCCATCTTATAAGTATTGCTGCATGCGTTATGCATATTGATTATATGTGGACAAGCTGTAAATAAGGTTGTCATCAGAGTATCATGATGTGTGACATTCAAAAGGTTGAATCAGAGTTCCATTTTTTCTTGCCTTAATCTAAATGTTCTTTGACTACATGATAGGCTCTCTCTTTCCTACTAGTAAATAATCAGGGTGGAGTTTGCGTCTCTATTTTGCCACTTCTGAGCTTCTGACTGAGAGAATTCCTCATTTGTTAGTGCCAGATTGTCATTTCTTTGAGAGCAGTCACAAGATCTTAACGGACTGATGTACATGGCTGTTATATTTATTAGTTTAAAAAAACCAGCAAATGACAAGTGAATAAAGCACTCCTTTGGACATTTCGACTACAGATTTTGTATAAATCAATATTGAGTGCTATAAAATGTCAGAAAATACCAAATGAGGAGAAAAGAATCAATAGATACCCTGTGAGTTATATGAATGATGAATATTCGTCACCAACCAAAATAAATTAAACCGCAAAAAAACCTATGTTAAAGTAACATCCAGGATCTGATTTAGAGCTAAGCCTGAGACTCCTCCGTTCAGTTTACATCACTGGGGGACAGAGAGGAGGAGGAGGAGAACAATTAAAACACCCCAAAATGAGTTAAAAATGAAGTGCTGACTCAGTCATTTTAAATTTCACTCCGAATTCCATTGATTTTCTTGGCTTGAGTCAAAAGGACAGGGATCAGCTTTTTTCTATGTGTTTGTGCAGTGCCATCCTGGAATGGGGCCCATGGATAGAACCACAAATACAAACAATAACAACATCTAATATATTAATAATTTCCTGTTAGTTTCACTGAGGATTCAACATGCAGATTGTATATTCAGAATTCTGTTACGACCTCGTTAGGGGTAATGCCTCAAGCGGTCAGATAAATATGCTAATATTATGCCTTTAATTACCATGTAGCTTTGGATCTATACCAACCGTGGCCTGTCAAATCTGATAACTAAGTTCTACTCAGACACCTAGCCACCTGACCAGGATTTCTCAGTACAATCAGAATTCTCAGAGTTAGAAAGAAACAAACACAAACAGCTTGTTTGGGGTGGGGAGGAGGCAGATTTGCAGTCAGTGTAAATCAGCACAGTAGTTAAGCAGATAGCTATTTCTTTATTTCACTATGGCACCAACCCAGGAAAGCACTTTTATATATAACATACACACACAAAAACCATTACTTTACTATCATGCATCCTTTATCTGTTTTCCACTGAGTAACAAGCAACCAAATGCACTCATAGCGTGGTAAAAGCATTACGCTATTTAAGTTTATTTTATTTCTCCTGGTCTTTAGGACCAATGTAGCACTAAGAAACAAACCAAGGAGTTGATAATTGAGGCTAATGATTTAACCAAACATTATCAGTTCAGGAAAGGGACATGGGCATCACTGTGTACGGGTCAATGAAGCCCTCTGCCTAATGTACAGCTGTGATCAGACAAGATATTAGGATGCATAAGGAATGGGATGGAGAATAACAGGGAAAATATGATAATGCCACTACATAAATCAATGGGTGTCCTGCTCTGGCATTCCATGTGCAATACTGGTCACTCCACCATCTCTCTAGGTAATCCATTCCAGTGCTTCACCACCACCTAGTGAAAAAGTTTTTCTTAATGTCCAACCTAGACCTCCCCCACTGCAACTTGTGCTCCTTGTTCTGTCATCTGCCATCACTGAGAAAGCCTAGCTCCATCCTCTCTGGAACCCCCTTTCAGGTAGTTGAAAGCTGCTATCAAATCCCCCCTCACTCTTCTCTTCTGCAGACTAAATAAGCCTAGCCTCTCCTCATAAGTCATGTACCCCAGTCCTTAATCATTTTTTGTTGCCCTCCGCTGGACTCTTTCCAATTTGTCCACATCCTTCCTGTAGTAGGGGCCCAAAACTGGACACAATACTCTAGATGTGGCCTCAACAGTGCCAAATAGAGGGGAATAATCACTTTCCTCGATCTGCTGGCAATACTCCTGCTAGTGCAGCCCAATATGCCATTAGCCTTCTTGGCAACAAGGGCATGCTGTTGACTCATAACCAGCTTCTTGTCCACTCTAACTCCCAGCACCTTTTCTGCAAAACTGCTGCTTAGACAATCAGTCACCAGTCTGTAGCAGTGCATAGAATCATAGAATATTAGGGCTGGAAGGGACCAGAGGAGGTCATCTAGTCCAGCCCCCTGCTCAAAGCAGGAGATTCTTTCTGCATGGGATTCTTCCATCCTAAGTGCAGGACTCTGCCCTTTCCTTGTTGAATCTCTTCAGATTTCTTTTGGCCCAATCCTCCAGTTTGTCTTGGTCCCTCTGTATCCTATTCCTACCCTCCAGCATATCTACCACTCCCCCAGCTTAGTGTCATCTGCGAACTTGCTGAGGATGCAATCCACCCCATTATCCAAATCGTTAACAAAGATGTTGAACAAAACTGGCCCCAGGACTGACCCCTGGGACATTCTGCTTGTCACCAGCTGCCAACTACACATCGAGCCATTGATCACTACCTGTTGAGCCCGACCATCAGCCAGCTTTCTATCCACCTTTATAGTCCCTTTATTTCTCTTTCCCATGATATAATTTTAGCTCACATAGGTGCAGAAAGTAGAGAAAATGAGCTGAAAGTTCAATAAAAAAACACCAGTCATGAAGTGACTTTCCAAATACAACTTTAAATAGCTATTGCTGTTCTACGGAGAGTTAACCAGTCTGGTGTCTGGAATAACACGGAAATATCCGACAGCTTTACTTAACCATAGTACAGGTTTGATACACAGGGCCCAATCCCCAGTTTGGCACGTAGTGGGTGCAAGGCCCAGCTGCAGCCCTGAAGGTTATCCAGGCTCTCCACCCACAGAACGCTAGTTCCAATTTGAGGAGGGTAGCACTCACCACCACCAACCACGAAGGTCCAGCCCTTCCACTGAAGGAAGAGTTCCGCACACACGCTAGCAAATGCCATAGTTTTTGGTAGACTGGGCTGGGAGATTTCCATCAAATGATTTTCCAACAGAAAATGCAGCTTCTATGAAAGTGAACTTTTCTACGGGAACGTTTAAATGTTGCCTGTATTAAGTATTAATTATTATTTATTATTATTAGAGTTTTCTGGAGGGAAAATTGAAACAAAATATTTCATTTGGGGCTGGGGTGACACAAATCAAAATGTTTCAATGTGTCGTTTCAGAGCACCCCATTAATCTGTGTCTCCCTGAGCTGCCATAATGGCTCATGAGAATTGTATATAGGTGCCTTGTACCCCCATTTCTCTCTATGGGACAGGCTCTCTGGCTGAATTTTAAAATATTATCACTGATAAGATTCTTGCTTCCCTTAGAAATAAACAGAAAGGAGAAGAAATGTTATCAGCTATCTATTATTTTACAAGCAAGCCAACCTACTCAGTTTAAGCAGCTGAACTTTGTAAGGTCACGAATTGTTATTTTTAATTTCCCACTTATAAATGGAAAGTATCTCTTGCAACATCTCTAACTCTCGCTCTCATACTGATTACCCTGCTTTTATTTAGGCATATGGTAAAAAGCAGGCATTCTTGCAAACTAATAACCTTTAGTTTATCCACACATTCAGTGCTGAAGTGGAGGAGAGCTTCCAAATGACTTTAGTTTAAATTCTCACAAATCATCACGGACACTTGAGCAACAAATCATCTGCCCCATCTCCCATGTTAGAAGATTACTAACACTAACAATGTATAGTAGAGAAGAGGGGGAAATGGTATAAATCTTTAAAGTAATATATTGCATCAAATCCTGAGACAAGTCTGCTAGTGACAGATGGATGCTCTATTCACTCCTTTCATATTGTGCTAGAAGTGAGCATCATTTAGTGAAAAGGAAAGAATGAAATAATCAAATTCATTGTCATTTTTCTCTCAGTTCCCCCGTAGAGTCAAACTGGAAGGAAATCTGCCCACCTTTCTCTCAGAAGTAGATCTCCCTACAAGTACTGCCAGTAAATCTGCATATAACACCAATGCTCAATATGACAACTCTGGTGGAAGTGTCAAGGTCTACCAGCAATTTGTCTACACTTGATGCTGGTTTTCTTTTTTGTTTGTTTGTTTTTTAAGTTGGCATTGTAAATATCCTGAAAATGCATAGAAGAGAAATCATGTTTTGCCCATCTTTCCCCCCCAAAATCGGGACATACAAATCAACACCTGAGGCAGACTTCAAACCAGCACTGACCTGGTGTGTGGTTACATCACTCCGCCTTCTACAGAAATACCCCCCGTGGCACACAGAAACTCTTTGCCATCACAGAGGTATTTGTCTTGATGATTTAAAGCTTTTCTAAGTCCAGTGGTGTGTGGGTCTGGGGTTTTGGTTCTGGCTCATTTTTAATGAAAGATTTATAAAAACAAGTAAGTCTTTATTATTACCTTTGGTATTCATTACAGGTACCTGAACATTTTATTATTATAACTATTATTATTCAAACACCTTGAAATTGTGTAATGATAATTCTATCAGAGGATCTCACAGCATGTTACAAACATTAATCAATGTAGCCTAACACTCTCCATGTGAGGCAAGTAAGTATTATTATTCCCAATGGACAGATGGTGAAAACGAGGCTCAGGTATTTAAGGGGATGATTCAACTCCCATGGAAGTTAATGGAAAAACTCCGACTGGCTTCAGTAGAAATGAGCCCTAAATGACTTGTCCGCAGTCATGTAGGAGTTCTAGGTACAACCGGAGATAATACTCAGATCTTCTTGCCACAGAGTCCAGTGCCTTAACCACAAGACCTTCCTTCTCCATCTTTATGTGACGTTGTTACATATGTACAAATCCTGTTCCTGCTCCAAAGTCACATGAGGCCCTAAACACAGAGCTAATAGGGGGCAAGAGGTGTGCACAGAGGATCTGCACCTTAGCACAACATGGAGCTCTGTTTCACACTGGTTTTGTGGAGGCCTAGTATGCAGTGTGGTATTGGGGCTGGTGCTAGTTGCAGTGTATAGGAATAGGTCAGTATCCCTTTGACTCATAATTTGCAAGCCCTCTAGTCACACTCACCATGTTCTATGTTTTAGAAGCTGCCAGAAACCAGGCAAATGTGTGTAAACAAGCTTTTGCATGTTGTACGTATGTTTAGCCGACACGGTTATGAAGGACCCAGCCATGCCTATGTGGTTTCTTCGCATTGTTTTGTTGTGTAAAGAGCAAAAGACATAACATTGGTGAATCTTCATGATGAGCTAAAGGTAGAAAAAAGTTGATAGCCCAGCAGGAGCAGAGGTGAGCAGCTGCAGCAGTTACAGTTACACCGCAGGGAGGGAGGGAGGGAAGGAGGGAGGGAGCATGTGTGTGTGGGTGGGTAGGTGGGTGTGGGTGGAGGGGGAGAAAGGATGACAAAAAACCCAGTCCCTCCCAGGTACTGCCACACCACAAGGGGAAAAGGGAAAGATGAGGCCCAGATGGCTTCACCCTCCTGTCCTAGCAACCCCCAAACCCAGACCTTTGCAAAGGGAAATCTCCATAGTGCACATGGGACCATCTGCCTTCCCCACAGCAACATGAGCCCGGAGAAGAAAGAAACTGCTGGGAGCAGCCACACAGTCAGCTGGCAGAAGCAGAGAGGAGCAGCAGCTGTACAACAGAGCCATTTGAACACTGGTGATATCTTCAATGTCCGACTGCTTTCTACAGCAGTGCCCTGTGCTGACTGGCTGTTTGTGCCAAACCCCTCTCACCATCTCCCTCTCATTCTCTTTGCCTCACTCCACCTGACCTCCATGCTCCCCTCCTCCCATCCCATTTCTCCCTTCCCTTATTTCTTTAGTCACCTCTTTTTCCCTCTCCTGTTCCCCCCACCCACAAATGCAATATCCTTCCTCCCTTCCTTTGTCTCTCGCTATGTCTACACTACCACTCATGTCGGTATAAATTATGTCACTCCGGGGCGTGAATATTCCAGCCGTTGAGTGACATAAGTTACACCAACATAACTGCTAGTGTGCACAGTGCTATGTCGGCGGGAGAGCGTCTCCTGCTGTCAAAAACAAAAAGTGGGACTATTAATGCTGTTTGCAGAACATCACACTGTGCACTGGGTTTGCATGATGTTTCCTCTTCCCCCATCTTTCTTGTCTATTTAGACTGTCAGCTCTTGAGGCAAGGGCTGTCCATTACTCTACATTACTCCATTACTCTACATTTGTACTCTACCCTAGCATAATGGTGCCCTGATCTCAGCTGGGGCCTCTAGATGCTAATGTAATACAAATAAATAAAATAATAATAATTTGTTGATCCACTGGAAGAAAAACTTGGGCCACTGAGGAGAGGGGCAGGGAAGCACAGCAGCAGACACTGCTACAGCAGCCCTGAGACCTTATTGGGGGAGATTCCTTCCTCATCCACCTGGTCTTTACACCTCTGCGGTACAGAATCCACTTCTTTTCAAAGTGCACTGGGGAAAGGATTTGGCCCATAGAACTATCACTGTAACTAGGCATTCATTAAGTCATAAATCTGGTGTATTTATAATTATGACTACAGTGAGATACATTCCATTTTTAACGTACCCTTTGATCTGAGAATCTCAAAGCACTGCAAAATAATTAAACAATGACTGGTTGGGAATAATGGGTTAAGAATATAAACGGGGTAAGAGGTGTACCACATTTTAGGGTTTGTTGAGTTGATCTAGCCTTGACCAGCTGTTACGATATATTCTCCCTCCCAGCCTCCCATTACAAACCACAGAGCACTCCACCTATAAATGTAGCAGCTGCAGCCACAGAAGTCGCATCTGGAGGAGCTTTAAAAAAAGAAACATTCCTATAAGAATAGGTTTTTTTATTAAAGGGCCTTGTGGGTACTCAGATTTGAATGCAAGGTTTAATGTAGAAGTCTAAAATATACATGCACCATCAAAGTGGTTGTGTGTAGTGTTAGCATAAAATGGGTATGACATAATAAGTCAAAACAATGTGCGTGGCTACCAGGTAATAGTGCTGTCAAGAGGCAGCCTTGTGAAGCACCAATGTAAAAGAGTTTGTCAGCTGTGGAACAGAGTTGACAGTGACCAACTACAGCATGGAACAAAATGAAGAGGGGAACTAACTATTCACATCTGTTTTGCACCAATGGCATCAGGGATCAAGGTCTGGAAGAAAAGAGGGATTTCATTTCTAACATGAGGAGTGGTTGCTCTAGTCAGTGGTAAGTAATGGCAGTAACAGAAACCTGGTGAAGAATATTACCCACACAAAATGACTTTCCTGTCTGAGATTGACAATTCAGGGACTCTCCTTTTGTTCTCATTTACTTGCAAATAATGGTTCCCTTGCATACCTACCAAACAATATTTATGCTGGACTGGATATATAGCTCTCATTAGAGCAAATACTACTTCCTAAATTGGGCTATTTGTGACTCTACACCTCAAGTTTCACTCATCCCCGATCTGAAATGCACTAAAAGCACATTATGACTGCTTAAGATGCAAACTACTATGCAGAAAAATATCGCTTTTTACCTCGGGCGAAAGAAGTTAAAAATTAATGGTTAGCTGAGACTAAGGTGAATAGTAAACAGAAATTCCTTGTGACCATGTGTGGGCTATTCTCAATCTATAATCAAGTTATACTTGCTAGTAGATTAACTACTCTTTTTCCTCTATCTTAATTTATTTTATGCTTTAAGATACCAACATGTCCAGTGACCACAATGGATGTGATAAAGAAACACAATAAAAGCTATTTTTTTCCAACCAAAAAAAAAAAAAGCATTCACAGTAATGCATTTTTGAATCCAGCATACCTTCTCCTAATGAGGTTTCAGCATGCTATAAATAACACTAATGAGACTTTGTCTTGCCCATGTAATATTTCATTAATATAGCTTTACATTTTCTCTTGTTGCATGGAAAACTAACAGTTGAAGAAAGAAATGTCCTCCAATAGCACATTAAAAGCAAAAGTACAATTAAATAGAAATGAATTCAGTAATTTAATTGCACTATTGTCATTTTAAGAAAATCAGAAGAAAAGTAATTATGACTTTTTTTCTATCAGTAAATAATAAAACTGCTGAGGAAACTGGTTAATATTTAAATAAACATTATTGTGGTTATGGGTGATGCAAAGATACCTTTTTATTGCTATGTAAATCCTGTGTTTGTTAACGAAGAGATAGTTTAAAACATATTGTATCAAGCTGAGAGCCCAATCCTGCAAGCATTTTGCAAGTAGTCCCACATAAAAGGCAGAACTGGGCTCTCATTCTTTATAAAGCTGAATAGTCACAAACTTACATTTCCTGATTCAGAATGCATCTTACTTTAAATATCAGCATCATCACGTAGTCATTTAAATATAATTTTATAATGAAACTGTAGCTCCAGTTAAATAGTAGGTAAATACTTAGGAATCTTCACCTCCTAACATTCTATCAGCTAGGCAACTTCATAAACTTCATTCTATGTCCTGCCTTGTCTCTCTCATCATTAAAGAATTACACACATACACATATATATATGCACACACATAAACATATCCCATCATTAAAGAATTACACACACACATACACAATATGGCTACACATACACAATTCAGCTAATCCATTTTATCTGAGGACAGCTGTATGAATTTACCATCAAAATGCTGAAGACCCTGTGTGACATCAATGCAATTCTAAAAGGAATGTTTCCCCAAGAATGATTTTACTTTAAACAGTTTTTTTAAAAAGCATTTTCACATAGAGCATTTTACCACTGACATCAATGGGAGCAGAATTCGACTAACTTTGAGCCCTTTCGAAAATCTCATCTATACTGGCTATGATTAATAAACATTTTAGGCTACAAGGTATCCTAATCCTACATAAGAACATAAGAACAGACCTTCTAGGTCAGATCAAAAGTCCATCTAGCTCTTTATCCTGTCTTCTGGCAGTCAAAGGTTTAGGGACATCCAGAGCATAGGATTGCATCACTGACCAGCTTGGCTAATAGCCATTGATGGACCTATCCTCTATGAATTTATCTAATTCTTTTTTAACCCAGTTATACTTTTAGCCTTCACAACTTTCCACAATGAATCCAAGATCTCTTTCTTGAGTGCTAACAGCTAATTTAGAACCTGTAATTTTGTATGTCTAGTTGGGATTATGTTTCCCAATATGCATTACTTTGCATTTTTTCAATACTAAATTTCATCTGCCATTTTGTCACCCAATCATGCAGCTTTGTGAGATCTCTTTGTAACTCTTTAGAGTCAGCTTTGGACTTAACTATCTTGAGTAAATTTGTATTGTTTGCAAATTTCAGCACCTCATTGTTTATCCCTTTTTCCAAATCATTTATGAATATATTTAACAGCATAGGTCCCTGTACAGATCCTTGGGGACCCCACTGTTTGCCTCTCTCTCCACTATGAAAGCTGACCATTTATTCCTACCCTTTGTTTCCTATCTTTTAACTAGTTACTGATCCATGATAAGACCGTCCCTCTTATCCCATGATTACTTATTTTGCTTAAAAGTGTCTGGTGTGGGGTCTTGTCAAAGGCTTTCAGAAAGTCCAAGGACAAAAATTCACTGGATCACTCTTGTGCACATATTTGTTGACCTCCCAAGGAATTTAAATAGATTGATGAGGCAAAAGCTATGTGGACTTTCCCCAACATATTGTGTTCATCTATGGGTCTGATAATTCTGTTCTTTACTACAGTTTCAACCAATTTGCCTTGTATTGAAGTTAGGATTCCCAGCCTGTAATTGCCAGGATCACCTCTGGAGCCTTTTTTTAAAAATCAGCATTACATTATCTATCCTCCAGTCATCTAGTAGAGAGGCTGATTTAACAATAGGTTACAAACCACAGTAGTTCTACAATTTCATATTTGAGTTCCTTTAAAATTCTTGGGTGAATACCCTCTGGTCCTGGTGACTTATTACTGTTTTAATTATCAATGCATGAAAATGCAGAGGAGAAAGAGAAATAAGGTCCCTCCCATATGGCTGTGTAGGACCTGCCTGATTATGGCATGTCTGCAGGGGTGGATTGGGAAGCAGAGGCTGTGCATCCAAAACTTCTCTTCTTGAGGAAGTGGATGGAGCCATAGCTCTCCACCTCCACATACTGTCTAGAGAAACTGGATGGTCCCACTGGGATGAGAGGGACTACATTACACCCCAAAAAAGGGTTTATAACTTACTGCCCCCTTTGCCTACCCGCATCACTACTTTCATGCATGAGTCCATGTCAAAGGGGCATACCTAATGCCATCCAAATTCCGTAAGGTGCCCTAGAATCTCTCTCACACACCCCATCTCTCACTTCAATTAAACAGGGCTCCAAGTTTCCATCCCATCAAAAACAAACTTGAGCAGGATTTATCAAGCTCTGGTACTACAGCACTGCCTGAAATTAGTGAGAGGATGGAGAGCTAGTAACACAAATCAAACTGAATATTGTGTCCAGTTTTGGGCCCCCCACTACAAAAAGGATGTGGACAAGTTGGAGAGAGTGCAGCGGAGGGCAACAAAAATGATTAGGGGGCTGGAGCACAGGACTTACGAGGAGAGGCTGAGGGAACTGGGCTTGTTTAGTCTGCAAAAGAGAAGAGTGAGGGGGGATTTGATAGCGGCCTTTAACTACCTGAAAGGGGGTTCCAGGGAGGATGGGGCTAGGCTGTTCTCGGTGGTGGCAGATGACAGAACAAGGAGCAACGGTCTCAAGTTGCAGGGCGGGAGGTCTAGGTTGGACATTAGGAAAAAGTTTTTTACTAGGAGGGTGGTGAAGCACTGGAATGGGTTACCTAGGGAGGTGGTGGAATCTCCATCATTAGAGGTTTTTAAGCTGAGGCTTGACAAAGCCCTGGTTGGGATGATATAGCTGAGGTTAGTCCTGCTTTGAGCAGGGGGTTGGACTAGATGACCTCCTGAGGTCCCTTCCAACTCTAATATTCTATGATTCTATGATTCTATGAAAGCAGCAGGAGCTCAGAGAGCATGCCTTGAAATTCTATGCAAATAGCAAGCAAAGGTGATAGCACTGAACTGTTGTGATGTTAGCCCACTTCCAGCCCACACTTTCAAAAATAGTAGGTTTTCATTTGAAAATTGGACTGTTTGTTCCAAAGCAGTCTGATCAGATATTATAGCAATAACAGAAACATGGTGGAATAGTAGTCATGACTGGAGTATAGGTATTGATGGGTATGTGCTGTTTAGGAAAGACGGAAATAAAGGCAAAGGTAGTGGAGTAGCATTGTATATCAATGATGAAGTAGACTATAAAGAAATTAGAAGTGATGCAATGGATAAGACAGAGTCTGTCTGGGCAAAAATCACATTGGGGAAGAAAGCTACTACAGCTTCCTTGGGACAGTGCTTGGGGTGTGCTAGAGACCACCAGGATCTGATTTGGGTATGGATAGAGACCTCCTGAACGTTTTTAATGAAGTAAATACTATTGGGAACTGTGTGATTATGGGAGATTTTAATTGGAAGACAAGTGCTAGTACTAATAATAGGGCTCAGATTTTCCTGGATGTGATAACTGTCAGATTCCTTCACCAAACAGTTGCTAAACCAACAAGAAAGGATGCCATTTTAGATTCGGTATTGGTGAGTGTGAGGACCTCATAGAAGAACTGGTGGTAGGGGACAGCCTTGGTTTGAGAGACCAAGAGCTAACTCAGTTCAAACTAAATGGAAGGATAAACAAAAATAGATCTTTGACTAGCGCCTTTGATTTAAAAAGGGCTAACTTTAAAAAATTAAGGGAATTAGTTAGGGAAGTGGACTGGAGTGAAGAACTCACGGATCTAAGGGTGGAGGAGGTTTGGAATTACTTCAAGTCAAAATGGCAGGAAACTATCTGAAGCCTGCATCCCAAGGAAAGGAAAAAAATGCAGAGGCAAGAGTTGTAGACCAAGCTGTATGAGCAAGCATCTCAGACAGGTGATTAAGAGAAAGCAGAAAGCCTACAAGGAGTAGAAGACGGGAGGGATCAGCGAAGAAAGCTATCTCTTGGAGGTCAGAACACAGAGACAAAATGAGAAATGCCAAAAACCAAGTACAGTTGGACCTTGCAAAGGGAATTAAAATCAATAGTAAAAGGTTCTATAGCCTCATAAACAGGAAGAAAGCAAAGAAAGAAGCAATGGGACCACTAAGCACTGAGGATAGGGTGGAGGTTAAGGATAATCTAGGCATGGCCCAATACCTAAACAAATACTTTTTCTCAGTTTTTAATAAGGCTAATGAAGAGTTTAGGGATAGAGGCAGGGGGGCTAATGGGATTAAGAATATGGAGGTAGAAATTAGCACATTGGAGATAGAAGCCAAACTCGACCAGCTTAATGGGACTAGATCGGAGGGACCCGCATAATCTCCATCCAAGGATATTAAAGGAACTGGCATGTGAAATTGCAAGCACATTAGCAAGGATTTTTGATGAATCTGTAAACTCAGGGGTTGTACCATATGACTGGAGAATTGCTAACATAGTTCCTATTCTTAAGAAAGGGAAAAAAAAGTGATCCAGGTAATTACAGGCCTGTTGGTTTAACCTCAGTAGTATGCAAGGTGTTGGAAAAAATTTTAAAAGAGAAAATAGTTAAGGGCATCTAGGTTATCAGTAACTGGGACAAAATACAACACGGTTTTACAAAAGGTAGATCATGCCAGAACAACCTATTTCTTTTTTTGAGACAATAACAGATTTTTTAGTCAAAGGGAATGAAGTGGATCTAATTTACCTAGATTTAAGTAAGGCATTTGATACGGTTCCACATGGGGAATTATTAAATTGGAAAAGATGAGGATTAATATGAAAATTGGAAGGATAAGGAATTGGTTAAAAGGGAGACTACAACAAGTCACAGTGAAAGGTGAACTGTCAGGCTGGAGGGAGGTTACTAGTGGAGTTCCTCAGGAACTGGTCTTGGGACCAATCTCATTTTATTACTTTTTATTACTTACCTTGGCACAAAAAGTGAGAGTGTGATAATAAAGTTTGCGGATGACACAAATTTGGGAGGTATTGCTAATACAGAGAAAGACCAGGATATCATACAGCAAGATCTGGATACTTTGTAAACTGGAATAATAGAAATAGATTAAATTTAATAGCAGAAAGTGCAAGGTCATGCATTTAGGGACTAATAACAAAAACTTTTGCTATAAACTAGGGATGCATCAGTTGGAAATGACAGAAGAGGAGAAGGACCTGGGTGTATTGGTTGATCACAGGATAACTATGAGCCGCCAATGTGAGGTGGCTATGAACAAAGCTCATGTCGTCCTAGGATGCATCAGGCAAAGTATTTCCAGTAGAGACAGGGAAGTGTTAGTACCGTTATACAAGGCGTTGGTCATCTGGAATACTGTGTGCCGTTTTGGTATCCCATGTTTAAGAAAGATGAATTCAAACTGAAACAGGTGCAGAGAAGGGTTACTAGGATGATCCGAGGAATGGAAAACCTGCCTTATGAGAGGAGACTCGAAGAGCTTGGCTTGTTTTACCTAACCAAAAGAAGGCTGAGGGGAGATATGTTTGCTCTCTATAAATACATCAGAGTGATAAATACCAGGGAGGGAGAGGAGTTATTTAAGTTCAGTACCAATGTGACTATAAGAACAAATGGATATAAACTGGCCCTCAGGAAGTTTAGACTTGAAATTAAATGCAGGTTTCTACCCATCAGGGGAGTAAAGTTCTGGAACAGCCTTCCAAGGGGAGCAGTGGGGGCAAGAAACCCAGCTGGTTTCAAGACTGAGTTTGATAAGTTTACGGAGGAGATGGTATGATGGGACAGCCTAATTTGGCAATTGACTGATCTTTGACTATTGGGTAAATATGCCCAATAGCCTGTGATGGGACATTAGATGGGGTGGGTTCTGAGTTATTACAGAGAATTCTTTCCAGGTGTCTGGCTGGTGAGTCTTGTCCACATGCTCAGGATTTAACTGATCACCATATTTGGCGTTGGGTAGGAATTTTCCCCCCAGGGCAGATTGGCATAAGCTCTGTGGCTTTTTCACCGTCCTCTGCAGAATGGGGCACGGGTCACTTGCTGGTGGATTCTCTGTACCTTGAAGTCTTTAAATCATTATTTGAGGACTTCAATAATTCAGTCTTAGGTTAGGGGTCTATTACAGGAGTGGGTGGTGAAGTCTGTGGCCTGCATTGTGCAGGAGGTCAGACTAGATGATCATAATGGTCCCTTCTGACCTTATATCCTATGAGTATAAGCAAAAAAAAAAAGAAAGAAAGAAAGAAAGAAACCTTTGCACATCTTCCTCAAAAAACACCTCTGTAAACAAGAATGGGAAAAACTTCAAATCCTGAGAGTTTTTTACATAGCCGACAATAGAGATTATCATCACAGATCACATAGATGTAACTGGACAGTTTTGCCAGATGTTTGTGCAGTCCCCAAGGGTTGTTTTAGAAGGGGGAGTGAAAGCTGGAAAAGGTGAATCAAACAAAACCCTGTTCTACTTAATTTAATTGACTTTTTATTTAGCTCCAACCAATGAGGTATCACAGTACAGGAATCTAACTATTAGCAGACATAATTATAGAGGAGATGTTGATTTTCTGCGATTCCATAGTAACCTGCTTATGTGGGTGTTTTCTGAATGCCAGGGGGACTCTGATAGTGAAAACCACATTATAATTTAATATACAAGATCAAACAAGAACCAATGTAAACAATTATGCAGGAAAGAAAATCCATCAAGGCACATGAAGGGAATGGGGAATGTCACAGGTCTTCTGTCTCTGTGAGAGCAAGCATGATGGATATTAATGATGTCAAAAATCATTTCATATCCAGTCAATTGGTGTTTCTATATGATTGCTAGAAGGATCATTTTGGAAAGCAGTGTTTAGGCACACATTGGTCAATGACCTAGAGATAGTGCAGGTCTACAGTGTCGTAAGGCCACTGAATACATCTGTTCGGAGCAGCAACCACACTTTGTTAAGCCACTTTTGCTTACCCCTGGTCCCACTCTGACTCAGGAAAATAATCCTGAAATTTCACTGGCACAGTTTATTACAAATCCTCTTTATTTCCAAAAGACATTAGGTACTGCTGTCTTTAAGGGAGCTATTTTTTATTCTGGCACACACTGCTGTCCTTTAAAGAATATGTGATCGTTGGGTAGAAAGTAAAGGTGAAATCCTGGCCCCCTACCATCAACTTCAAAGGAGCCAAAATTTCACACTGTATCTGTCCTGGTTATCTGCAGAACATCCAATAGAGTGAGCATCCCAGCTGTAATAATGAGATATATATGCATTAAAAAGCTAGCACTTTACTCCCATAATTGACAATGCCAGAGGGCTTGAGTTTCCTTTCTCTTATATTAGCAGAAATCAGGACTAACTCCACTGAAGTCAATGGAGCTATACTGGTGTAAAACATGGTGTAAGTCAGATCAAAATCAGGCTGAAATTTTTGCACATTGATTTACCTGCACTAAAGTCTGAAGATCAGAATACAAGAAACAGCTACAGGTCACATAGAAAATAGGACTGCCGCATAGTTTCATCAGTTTTAATGTTAGAACTGGTTAAAGGATTGCAAAATGGTAAACAGACATAGTTCATCTTCAACTATATAGGCTATAGTGTTCTTTGGTTGTGCTGACATCCCTGCCTCTTTTTAATTTCAGATTGAGACAACACAAATATATCATTCTATTCCAATTGTTTTAGTCAAAGCCTGACAAAAGGCAAAAACATACTAGTGGAACATTTTTTTTTTATATAACATATAGGATTTTACCTTTTCTAGGCCATGGAATTTTGATAAACTTAATACCTTTCAGATGAAGTGCCTTATTTTCTGTTCTGACGTATATAATGATCCTTATATATACACACACTATATAAAAACCAATAAAATCGCTTTTCAGTTCAGAGATTGATGCCACATCAGTATCCATCTATAAACATGACATACTGGTGTGATATTAAAAATGGAACATGGTGTAATCAGTAATACTTTTTCCCCACATTTATGTAGAAAATTAAGGAGCGGTCAATGCAATGTAATATTTTACTAGTCAATTCTGCTTATTAACATGTTAGGAATAATGAACTATAATCTGAAAAATGTTCATCCAGCTTAAAAATATCCAGGATGGACAATACATTTGTCCTTATGCCCTTAATAGAAGATGTTTCTTGTCTAGCGCCAGTTATGACATACCCAGAGCATAACCTTGTACAGTCAATTTATTCCTTTATCAGGTAATCATTTGGAAAGGATTTCAATGTACGCTGTTTTAGCATAAACAGATGTACAGCCCATTTCCATTTAATAAATTAATTCCTTTGTCATATAATCATTTGCATAGTTTTTAGTTTAATAGCAGGGTCATTAGTCACTAGTATGTGGGAAATACAGGAGGTTTATCCCTGTACCAATATTTTTTAACATGCCCTCTCTGTCTTTGGGCATCAGATATTCCCTTTCTTGAAGTAAAAATCCTATATGATTAAGTATTTTTGGAAAATGAGAGGTTTGTTGCATTCCTTAGTGAAATAGTTTCTCATATTTTCATTACAAATAAAGACTTGATGGCATTGTCTATGGCAGTTTCATCTGACAAATGTGATAGCATACAAAGTTCATTGTATTAGAGTTTTTGTAAACTTAAGGGGAGTTCTGCAGATTCACTGAAAAGATACAGTGATTCTAGCATTTAACACTGAATTTCATTCTCATGCTTTTTCTTTAAAACTCCTGATAATTCAGAACATTTCAGATCTAAAATTAGTTATACCCTTAAAATCAAAAGGGTTTAAATGTTGGAAGAGAAACAAACATATTAAGGAAAATAAGATTTAGGAATAGAAGAACATCAAGGAATTGAGAGTTCAGCTTTGGTTTGATAATTGATCACCACCAAAAGGTGGATACTTATCTGAACAAAATTAACCCTCTGAGTTTATAGGAATTTTCTGGAAAACTCATGAGAAAAGACTTTGTGATATTTCTTATACTTTCTGCTTCCGGTTGGGCTGAAAGTGTCACAAGACCAGCCTCTTTCAGGGTATTTCAGTGCTCCCAAACTTAGAACTACACAAAAATGGCAGTGAAAAAAGAGATGAAAAATTAACAGGATATTTTAGAACCTTACAAAAAGGTCCAGTTTGATATTGATTCCTAGAAAGAAGCAAGTTTTGTGGGAGGATTCTTAACAGACCTCCCACCACACAGTTTTTTTGTCGTTCCTAACAAAGGCCCCCAGATACAATATAGCACCAATAAAAGTGGCAGGAAACAGCTTTCATCTGTTTGTCAGGAGTTTGGCTGCATCATCATTCTAAAGGAGATGAAGGTTTAGAGACATAGCTGCCTTTGCAACTATTTCATAACAAAATAGTGAGCATGATTTTCAAGTCAGCATTCCAGATTTTTGTCCAATACTGTAAGGCAGCGGTTCTCAACCTTTTCAACCTCCAAACATTTTGTGGGCCACCACATGCTACTGGTTTTATTTGAAATTGTACATTTCCTTGATGAGGATGTTGTTATTTTTCTTTTCCGCAGACCCCTGTAGTAGCCTGGTCCGCGGCCCATAGGTTGGGAACCGTTGCTCTTAAGGAAACAATAATCTATTATTTTTAGGAAGATAAACCAATACATCTATATTAATTCTTCGGTTTGTGTCTGTATTTAATTGAGAACTGCCTCGTTTGGTGAACTCCATTTTGTTTCAGGGGCTGTAATCTTCATTTTGGAGTGTGACTGTCATGTTGTATTACAAACTCCTTTGTGGATCGGAGCATCCATTTTGAAAAGAGCTTGACACCTTGTGAAGAGGCTATGCTTGAGAAGCTATAACTGAGCAATTAAGAGCCACAAACAGTGAATGACTCTTCCCTACTGGAAAAAATTGATTTTCTACCACTAGGGCCATTGACTTTGACTCTACACAAAAGCCTAGGAATTAGGAACAGTGACCAGTTACCACTCAGACCCAGGAAGCATATGGGATTCAGCAACCATTAAGGTTCACTCACAACACACTTGTGTGTGTCCAGAGATGGCAACTGGGACAGGCTCTGCCAGTGTCATCTATATATAATTTCAAGATCACATTGCACCCACAAAAGGGTTGTTTTGTTTATTTTTATTCAGAGGCACACCCGACAAATATTATGTTTAAAACCATGGCTGATACTAAATTCTAGAGAAACAGACTTGAGCTACACGAGAAGTGTCTTGCTCTCAAGAAAAGGAAAAAAGAAGGAACAGTTCATACTGTAAATATTCCTCCATGACATTGAGAACAAGGTGAGAAAAATATGAAAAGGGACATGCAGATGCTTGGTACAAAGAATGACAACATCTTACTGCAAAATAAATTACCAATCAATATCTGATACTATGCTGACTGTCCACTGTGACTATAAGAGTTGTATTAAATCTATGATGTTAGACATTTGAAATGAAGACTACATCTTTTACATTTTACTCATGCTTTGTATTCAGGAGTAAATAAGCTTGCTGATCATATCACAGGCTCAGATTTATGGTAAACACAAAAGAGCTGAGGAATTTTAGAAAACCCTCTTAGTTCCTGCAATTACTCAAAGTAAATAGTTTACGTTCCTACCTTGAAGGTAAGAAATCTATACTCTGACTTTACTGAATCATTAAATTGTGCTTTGTACTCGATAAAACCAACTTCCCTGGCTCTTCCTTCAAGTCAGTGGATGCTATCCTAACAAGGAAAATCTGCAGATCTTCAAATACCTGCATTTTCAGGGCAAAAAGAATCACTTAGCAATCAGGAGGCTTTGAAACTAATTTTCTAATTTCAGTTATAGCATTTTACAAGCGTTAAATAAATAATCCTTGCAATAATCTTGGGTGTTAAACATATATTACTATTATCCCCATTTTGCAGAAGAAGAAACTGAGGCAAACAATAACTGACTAGCTGATGGCAACAGAGGAAGTCAATGCAAATGCTGGAGATGAAACTCAAAAAAGTTCCCAGTTCCCAGTCAGACTACTATCCCAGTTCTCTCTAGTTCTCTAGTTTTAAAGACAGAGGGTCTGATTTTCCACTGCCTTGCAGCTTATGTCTTGCATCCACCTTGTAAATGAACATATAAGGTACAAGGCAGCCAAGAAACAGGTCTGCAACTTGTAACTTCCTGGATTTGGGGACTGATTCTACTCTCAGTAACACTGGTGTAAATCAGATTCAACTCCATTGATTTCACTGGTGTCAAACCAGCATAAGTGAGATCAGACCTGGATCCTCAGGTTCAAATCAAAGGAAATACTAACATTTCAGCATTGGGCCAAGACTACATATACACATCTCCAGATGTTGTTCCACTGATTGGAATGTTTCCTAGAATTTTTTTTTTTAAATGGAAAAATTTGATCTTCATCTACCACTGCCAGAGTCAGCCCTTTACTTAATAAAAGATCTAAGGGTGTAGAAACATAATCAATTCAAATTAAGTATTGATTTCTAAACAATGTAGAATTACTTTGGACATTTACGAACTGTAAATCACTGTTGTTCAGTAAGATTCATCACCAAGCACTACAAGGCAATAGATGTGACTGAGAAGGAGGTAATATATCCCCAGCAAGTTGGGTAAGACACTCCCAAAAAAGCTCGAACATTTGAGGAAACCTGGTACGTGCAGAAAGCAAGCACTGAAAAAAAAATGGACAAACCCTGCTTCTTACATTTTCTCCAAAGTAACATAACCATCTATTTGTGGGCCAAATTCTGGACTCCTTTAAACTGTGGTAACTCGTTTAAACCTTGGAGTGAATGATCTAATTTACATCTTAAATGAGATCAGAATTTGGCCACCTCTATCTAACATGGCACTTTTACAGTGTTTTGTTTGTTCAGAATGCTTTAGAAAGAGATAACTAACCTTCATAACTGTCCTGCAAGCCAGGTATGTAAGTATTATCTCAATTATACAGATGGAGAAACAGAGACACAGAGAAGGCCCCCACAGCTTGTCAGAGGCAAGGCCAATAGTAGAACCCATGTCTCCCAACTCCTAGACATATATTTTAATCATTAGATGATGACGATGCCTCATCTGTTTTAGATATTTCTAAGGTGCCGGTCACCATATACATCTCATCTTCCCCCATGCCTGATGCAGTGGTATTTCTGACATTGTCACTGTTCAATTTTTCATGTGCCTTGTTCTGTGACTGTCTAGCTTCAAAGCTGGTGTTCATTTTATTTTTAAAAATAGTTTATTTTGAAAGATGCTGTTCATAGCCAGGTCACTGTGAATGGAGCTCAAGCCATTGGGCTGTCAAGAGCTCTTCTTGAAACCACCCGAGCAAAGTAACAAGGGACTATAGGGGAAATCAGCGCAGCTTTTCAAGATCATGCTTCTTCAGTAAAACAAGGAGTAAAAAAGTAATCTTGTAGTTAAAACAGATTACTGAGAATCAGGAAAGATGGGCTGTGTTTGTGTTTCTGCAACAGACCAAGTTCTGTAGAAAAAATCTTAGATATACAGACTGACCTTGAGCAAGTCACTTAGGAAGCTAAATCCCAATGACTTTCCATACGACTTAGGTTCCTAAATGCATGTCACTTTTGAAATCTGGGACTTTGATTATAAGTAAAATTTTCAAAAGCACTACTTTCTGCCTCAGTTTTCCCACCTATAAAAGAGGGATAATATTACTTCCCTGACACAGGTATTGAGACACTTAGTTCATTAAATGCCCGAAGCACTTAGGAGATCCTTGGATGGAAGACATAAAAATACAAAGTAGCATCATAAAGCTAATGGACACAGTTGTTTTTGCATTCACTTCACTGCCTGATAACTGAATATCAAGGGATCCTGATTGTATCGGAGACACATTGGGATAGTGAAGCAAAAATGCAAAAAATGGATGTTCACTATTGCAACCACATTTAAAACAGTAACAGAATTGGGGAGATTAACATATGCCCCCCAATTCTAGCCCCATGACAGTATTTTTAACAGCAGGATGGGTTAATGATTCTTTTCTCTCTCATATATAAAATATATGGCCATTAGCTTCTCATCTTTTTTTTTGGAAACAGAATGTTGACCATCCCAAATTTCCAGATGAGAGACTCAGGAAAATGTTTTAAAGAAACACAGTTATCAGTACTTAAACACTCCAGACTTCTATTAATCTGCAAATACATTACTGCAAGAAAGAAAGAAGAGTGTGATATTGGGAAGAAGGCTGCCTTCGATTTATCACTGCTGTACAGACATGCCCTGAAAAGAGAACTATGTGGAAACCCAAATTTAGGAGCAGCCTCATTACATATATATCAATGGAAGTTATTTACTGATTTGGTCCATGAGACTTTCCAGAATTCGACAGGCCCATGGTATAAGGATTGGCCAGTGACCCAAGAAGCAGCAGTGAAGTTGAAAGGACACATCAATAGTGATGATGTTGCAAATGGACTTTTGCTGTCCATGGATGCTGCTACCCTCAGAAGCAAGGAAAAGCCCTATGTTCCATTCTGCTGATGGCCGAGCATGTTCCTATATATAGTGCACCATGACAGTAAGGGCTATTGTGTATCACACAGAGATACCTTCTCCATTTCAGAACCACAAACTGTTGTGAGTAATAAAAATAGGAAGGGTCTGACAAACTGCTTTCAAATAATCTACACAGTGTCAATAAAAAGCTATGGGTATCGTTTTTTTTTAAATATATACAGTGCCAGTCCTCAGCTGTGCAAATCAGTACAGCTCCTTAAGAATGGAAAACAAGGAAGGCCAACTAGCTGATCTTCTTGCAAGAAAAAAGGGGAAGTAGTTGTGTTTTGTTTTTAGAGTGATACACAGCGAAGTTAAACAGTTCCCAAAAGGTTAAACAAAATCCTCTCTCCTCCCAGTTGTACATTTTGAGGAATGATCAGAAAGGCAATGTAATTTTGGTAGATAATACAACCCGTATTTTACAATGGACTATTTAACTTGTTTTATGCCTGAAAGATTATATTCTGGAACTGGCTGCATAATGGAGATTTAAGAAGGAATGAGGAAGCCTGTTAATAGTACTACTTTACAAGCAAGGTACTTTACAGCATGAGTAAGAATAGCAGAATCTAGCCCTATGGAACTCTCACATATATACATGTTGTGAGACTCTTGCTGTAGGCTGTTGTTATATTTGGGTTTTCCCATACAGTTCTCTTCCCAAGACATGCCTGTACACCCATAATAATCTAAGGCAGGTTTTGTCCCCATATCAGGCTTGATTTTTTTTTTTTTGATTTTTTTTTTGCAATGCTCTAATGTGTACAGTCCTGCTTCTTAAATTTCTTATCAGCAGATCAACATAATGCCTTATAGTTATGCAGGGGAGGAAATCCTTCTTCTCTAGATGTGTACTTAGCTCATCTCTCAAGGTAAGAATGTTCCGCAAGATAAGGCATTCAAGGATATCACTTTCTTTTTGGTGGTAAGATTTGGTCCCTCTCTCCTCTATGTTTCACAGAACTTTTTTCTAGCTATAGGAGCGTTTTCATTTTCTCCAGTCGGTTTTCAAAGGTGATTGGGTTTTTTTTTTTTTCCAGACCAGAAAACTTATCTCACCAATTGTGTCCTCCTGGATTCAGAAAGTGCTAGCTTATCCTTCCTAGAGGCAAATCATTTTTAGAATAGCAGAAAACTCTTAAAGACACCCATTCTCAGAAGAGCAAACATTTTCAAAAGCAAACTCCAATCTTAATACCTTTACTTGTTTCTCATTCTGTGGTTTAATTTACTGTTAGTTTAGCAAGGTGTTCCATGACTGTAATAATTATTTTCATAGGGCTCTAATTCAGTTACCCACCATGGAAGTTTTAGAGCTGGATCTCAGCTCTGCTATGATCCAACCAAACATCCAACTGAAAAGCTGGCCCAAAGCCATTTTCTTTAATTATCTGTATTAGGGCTTCACAGATCCATGTGAGGACACACTTTCCTGTCCATGCACCTGAGATACTTTTCTAGTGAATCGGATGGCCATTTTGCAATGAAGGAAAAAAATCCACTTTTATATTTTTAACATAATCTAAAGAGTTACACAAATAAAGAAACCTGGGTGTTTTAAACCCACAGTTGACCAGCTAAGTTCCTGGCTCACAGCTGGCCAAATGATCTAGATAATTAAAGAGTAAAAAAAACAAAAACAAACTCTTTTGTTGTTCAGGGATTTCAGTCTGTTTCATCAAGAACATTATGCCCTTGATCTATCTTTATTCTTTTTGGCTTTTTAAAAACATTGCTGGCTTTAAAAGCTGCTATGGTTGTATGGAAGCTGCCTATCAATCATCACAGGCCATACCTACATAAAAGAAATGTCAGGACAGTAGACTCTCTAAGAAATGGTCAGCGGAGTCCCCTTAGCTCTCTAAAGGCCAGATGCCATATACTGTATATGGCATGTGTTTACAGGCAGTTCCAAAATGCTCACCAGGAGAGGAAGTGAGCGGCAAAGCAGAAAGTGTACAATGTATTCTGATACACTAGGCATTCCAGCCCTGATCCAGCAAAGCACTTAGGCACATGTTTGACTTTGAAGTCAACAGGACTACTCACGTGTGCAAAGTTCAACATGTGCTTAAGTTCTTTGCTGAATCAGGTCTGCAGCCCATGACACAGTCTCCCACTGGACTCATGGTTAAATTTCAGGGACCCAGTCCTGCAATCAGATCCATATAGGAAGATCCTACCTGGAGCCCCATGGAATTCTAAGGGGCACTGTGTGGGCACAGGAATCGACCCTTACAGAGCAGCTTGCAGGATAAGGTCTGTAGTGACCAGTAATAAACAAGAGAATGGAATAAATGTAAGGATATATTTTTATCCGGGTGGATTGTCATTTCTTCCTCATTTATCAGCTAACTCTCCCTTACCACACTTTAACAAACTAACTAATTTTACAAAGCTTCACAATGAAGTGGACAAGAACAGGGCAGAAGCCAAGGTTACAAAAATATTTGAAGATGTTTTTAAAATAACCAGGAAAATAAAATTTCCTTTGCAGGACCAACAGTCAACAACTTATCCCCTTAGCAGCAAACAAGAAACAAAATGCACACTTAAAAAAAAAAAAGAAAAAGATGTTTCTATTATGTAGTAGCAGGGGGGAAAAACTGATTTATGAATTTCAGCTTGAAAAGTGGCTTGTAATACAATGACTTTGCCAGGACAACATACCCTGTTCCATATCTAAGTAGTTAAATAGTGCAGAACTGTCAAGTAATATAGCAGCTGCTAACAATGCTGTCACACAAACATTGTTTAGTCAGCAGTTGCACCTATATGACTCTCTATACTTGATGAATGCTCAGGTTACCAAATGAAATCTGATACCTTGCTAATGCAAAATGTAGCCTAAATTCACGTTGCTTTCTTCCCCCCTTTGCCTCCACTGACCTTACATCTAGTGTCTCTCATAGTTAACCTTCTTGCAATTGCAAGATATAACATAATCCCACTTGGCTATTTTGAAGATATTTGAACTTCAACATCGGCATTACTGTTCACTGCAGCACACTGCACAATGTGTTCTGGTTTTCACAAGGCATACAATATGGTTTTAAAAGTTCTCTGCTTGTATCTCTGTCACTTGACCTCTCTAATTTATACCAGCAACCCCCAGTGTGGCATGGATGCTGTCTTTGTTGAGCCGTTGATCTGTGATGGCTAATACATGCATACATTACTGCTGACATTTAAAAACATTCCTAACAGTTTATGAGAGTACATGGTAAACAGATGCTATGGGATTTTTTACCCATTATCAGTCATCTCTGAAGACTGCAGTAAAGTGACAAGGTTGTTTGAGACTCTTCGGTCTAACAGTGAGAGATTTATTTTTAATAGAATATTGATATTATGGCACAAAATGCCATTTGGTGTTTACTTTTTTTTTCCTAGAGAAGCAGTTTAGCTTTTTTAAGCTTTAGATATCCTCTGTTATACCTACTACTCTATTTTTTATGAAAAAAGTTAGAGACTTTTATGAACTCTCTGATTAAAGTACCTCCATCTGAATGCAGATTAAAAAGTTCCAACACCTGAGAGCACTAAACCAATGAATATTTATATAGAAAAACAGCAGATGAATGCACTTTAAATCTTCAATGCAAGTCTAGTCATGAGGTTTATCTTATTTTAGGGCTTACTTTTTATTAAAATGAATTCTTGCATATTTACACTACAGAAATAAATGTTATTTGCAAGCACAATACAGTAGAAATCTCACAAATGCATAGCTTTGGTGAAAAGTAAATTCACTCCTCAAACAGATTGATTTCTTTATCAGGTACCCATTTAAGAAGGTTTTCATTGTATTCTATTGGCACAATTTGGAGAAGAGTAGATGTATTTATTTTTACGGGCCGGATTCTGATTTCATCCTGAAGCAATTCCATTAACTTAAATGAGATTACTCATGATTTACAAAGGTGTCAGTGAGGTGAGAATCAGGCCCTTCAAGATTATACATTTGACAGGCATGACTTGTGTCACTCTCCTGGGACACACAGTTGCACTGATTTAATAATTTTATTTCTTTATCAAAGATTTGTTTTTAGCGTGCTGCGCCGCACAGACAGGATCTGTAAAGATTGATGTGCACTAAAATCATTCTTGCAACAAGTTTATTATTGCAATGTATGTGGGGGTTTCAGTGTTTGTATTATATACTGGTTAACAGTCACTTGGTGCGCCTGACTGCTAAAACTACAAGGGAATTCAAACTGTACCTTTAAATCATAATCTGTCTTTTCAGAACACAATCAAACTGAACAAACACTATCCCCTGAATCAATTAGTTCTAAGAATTGTACAGGACTGCCAGGTCACTCTAAATCCTGATACAGCCCAGAACGGAGACTCCAAACTTACCTTGGTCAATAGCGGTAGTGGGAGTAAATATTGTCATAGACCCTAATCACATGGCAAGTAAACCACATCAACAGAAAGGGCATATTACTGCAAATGAAGGTAAATGCTAATTTATGTTCTCAGAATGAAAAATTCCTGGGTATATTTCCCTTTATTACTAGAGATTATGCCTGTATGTTCACAACAAAGATTTACCAGTTGTTTGAAAAAGAAAAAAAATATTGGTTAAAGTAGTTCCATCAAACTTTGAATGAATCCTTGATGCATCTTAAGTGCTTTTTATAGTCAATTCGATCCTCCTCTCCCTCCAGCTCTTGAGTTATATGGAAAGACTTGCTACAATGTCTCAAAAGCTCTTCCTTTCTTCTTCTATTTTTTTTAAAAAGTGTGTAACCTTAGAAATAAATGCTTACAAATCAGCTCATTGTTTCTTTGTTTTGAAGCTTAAAACCTCCCTTTGATTGCTGCCTTTTTGACATTTCGCATAGGAAATATGTTTGTATGTTCACAGTGCTATTGAAACAGCAATTAGATCACCATATTCCAGATGTTACAAGGTTTTGTAATGTATTTTCCAATAAACATTTTCAAGAACACAGAACTATTTTACTATAAGTCAAGAAGATACTTTGGGATTTTTTGTTAAAGCTTTTTTCTCCTTAAGAACCATATTTTCTTGTGTGTCATCATATTAGAATCCTTCTTAACATTGCTACAGTTTATAATATTTATATTTCATATAAAGAACCAAAAAAAGGCAAGATTCTCAGAAGTGACAAGAGATTTTGGGAGCCATAAATTTTTGAGTGCTCACCCTGAAACATCCTCAGGGGCCTGATTTTCAGAGACTCAGACTGAACATCAAAAATTGACACATTCAAAACCTCTAGTCACTTTTGAAAATATTGGTTGGTATCTTTCGAAGTTTTCTGTGGGAACGTTTTTAACACTTTCAGGAATTCTTGGACTTTTTTTGGCTCTGCTGTTTTACTGTATTCCCTGTGCATGGTGTTCACATTTGTTACAGCAATTCTCTTACCTCGAACCATTGTTGTTAAAAATCTATCCATCTTCCCTGTATGGCCCACCAAAGCACCTGCAGTCAGGTTGGGACATGACATTTATAACTTCCACTGACATCAATATGACTTCCATTTGTGCAGTAGCATAAGGACATCACATGCAAATGTTATCAGATAAATGCTCGGATACAGTGGAGAACAGCGCTAGTATACAAACCTGGATACAATTGAGAAGAGTGTTGATATATGAACCTGGATGGATAAATAGCTAGATCCTCAGATGGTGTCAGAATATCTCACTGGATGTCAATGGAGTTATGGTAATTTACACCAGCTGAGGATCTTACCCATAGCATGTCCCCAAAAGCAAAATTTTGCCTTGAGGAGCAAGGAAGAGGGTTGGGATCACTCTTTATCTAAACTATGCTTTGGTTTGTTCTATCTTTTTGGTCTTGCTTTAGGTCATTAGAAAAGCAATAGAAGCTTATTTGTACATTGTGTGCTTACAGACTCACACAACATTTTAACATCAGAATGTGTATGTTTTCCTCACTATCTCACAACTGTGCTAGAAGATGCTGTGAAGATTTTTGCTACTCCTGCCTCATACAAATGATAGAAAACCTACGACCAATCTTTTGGTTTAAGATTGCAAAATGTCTAGTTCTATCTACAGCCCGTGAATTGCTACTGATCTAGTAGATTTATCTTCTGTGTTTTGATCGATCATTTTGAATTTAGTATCCACTGAAGGGATCAGAATAGTGGGGGGGAGGTATCATTATTGGGAATAACTGGATTCTTTCTTCAGATGGTAAGAAATTCAACTTTTTATCTGGCACTATCACAAGAAAAAAGGGTTAGCTAATCAATTGTTCCAAGGGATGAGAATATTGTGACAGGGATTACACATCGTTCTCACTTTCTTACACTATTTCAGACTTGGTTATCAACCATTTTTCTCTGGTGACAGTTCTAGACTGAAGGATTTTTAACTTGTATGTTTTCCCCCAATAGTTCTAATAA
Organism: Emydura macquarii macquarii; assembly: GCF_026122565.2. Classification (NCBI taxonomy): domain Eukaryota; kingdom Metazoa; phylum Chordata; order Testudines; family Chelidae; genus Emydura; species Emydura macquarii. Next base: position 4,021,421 of record NW_027132585.1, on the reverse strand, counting down.
GAAAATTATGTTTAAAAATCAGCACTTAACTTGTAAATATATCTCTTTAAACACTTGAAATCAATTTAACTATTTTAAAGTCAGTTAAATTAATTTAAATGCTTTTTAGAAACAATAAGTTGTTCTGATAACTGTCAAAGGATCAAGAAAAATATACTTGGTGAAATGGAAACAGTGGAAAATGTGTTGAACAAAATGACTTTGATGGCATTACACCAGAGATGGATTTCTCCCAATGTGTCTTCTGTCCTGGGCCCAAGTTTCATGCATGGGTCAAGATTTCCAAAAGTGACTAGTGATTTTCATAAAGTGCTGAGCACCCGCCCTCTGGAAATCAGGCCCCTTCAAAGTGTCTCATATTGGGGACCAACAAAAATTGATGTATCCAAAATCACTAGTCACTTTTGAAAATCTTGGCCTGGGTACTTGGAGTTAGGCACTAAGTTTGAAAATCCGGACCATTTCAGTTTCCAGTGGTTCATCTAAACACACTACTCACATCAAAAAAATTAATGCAGGTGGGGACAGCAGACTAAGAGAGATCTGAAGGGGAAATGCAGATATGTGGAACTCTCAAATCTAGATGAAGGCTTGGAATTGCATTCTAAAAAGGAATTGTGAGTCACTGAGGTGAGAGGGAGGTTCCGTTTCTTCCAGATAACTGGTGCAGGTACAGAAATCAGGGAAAAGAAGAAAATGGGGATTAACCAGAGGCCAGAATTAGAGGTAAAGGGGGAATTAAATATTAATTTAAATACTTAATAAATACACAATGATGATAATATTGAATCTAAATCAAAGACACAGATAAACAGGTTTATGACATTGAGTATAAAGGGCCACCGGCAAATAAAAAAACAGTCTATATTGCTGGGCTTGAAAAGTAGCTGGCAAACAGAGAAAATAAAGTTCCCAATTGCTTTCCCTGTTCCAACTCCAATTCACAAACAAAGGGTGAGATCAGATGTGGGATCAAACAGCTGTTTGGAGAAATTTTCACCAAAATGCAATAGCCTCTTCTTTGGATGTATAGTAGAATCTCAGAGTTATGAAAACCAGAGTTACGAAATGACAGGTCAACACACACCTCATTTAGAACTGGAAGTACGCAATCAGGTAGCAGCAGAGACCCCCCTCCCCCCCAAAAAAACAAATGTTAAATGTGAAGTACTAAAAAATAAAGAGACAGTTTAAAGAAAGATTTGACAAGATAAGGAGACTGTTTCTGTGCCTGTTTCATTTAAATTAAAATGGTTAAAAGCAGCATTATTCTTCTGCATAGTAAAGTTTCAAAGCTGTATGAAGTCAACGTTCAGCTGTAAACTTTTGAAAGAACAACTATAATGTTCTGTTCAGAGTTCTGAACATTTCAGAGTTATGAACAACCTCCATTCCTGAGGTGTTCGTAACTCTGAGGTTCTATTGTGCCACCAACTGACAGGATTCAGTAAAACAAATTTTTTACACAAGATTAAACTGACATGTACAAATCAGAGGTGAAGATTGGCCTTCTTGGTTTAGAATAAACCCATGTGTCTAACATGGAGACAAGCGAAAGGGAGAGCAGCGAACACCACGTGAGGTGTAGGCATTCTAAACCCAATGAGCTGGAGCTGCCACGTCATTTGTGCTCTTCTTCTTCTCATTGAATATCAGAATATATTACCCACCAGATAAAAATTTTACAAGAAATGCTATAGTTTTCTGCCTGTTCTGGAAGGGAGCACCCACTCCAGCTTTTGAAAGTAGCAGCAAGGGGCACTTCTCACTGTGCTTTCCCCCCCACCAATGCCTCTAGGGGCACCACTGCTCCGTTGGTGCTCCTTCTCTCCCTCCACAGCATGGTTATTCCCTTTAAGTTATCCCACAGTCTGTAGATATTGTTAAACTGCTGGCATTTGAGGGAGAGGAAGTGGAAGTAGTATTGGAAAGTATCCAACTGCAGTGAACACAGAGCTTGATTTCATATCAATGGTGAGTACAACTTACGGACTCTTATCCTACAGCAAAGTTAAGATCTCTTACAAAAGGAGAGATTTCACATTACTAATTATTAATTATATTGCAGTAACACCTACAAGCCTCAACTTTTGTGCCATTGTATAAGCAGATAGTGAGAAGCAATCTCTACCCTGAAGAGCTTAGAAGTCAAGACAGATGAAGGGTTGGAAGGGAAACAAATGCAGTTAGAGGAGGGAGTGACATGCACAAGGTCATGGAGCTGGTTAGTAGAAGAGCCAGGATTAGAACCTGGATGTTCTGACTTCCAATCATAGGGCCTATCTACAGGACCACACTAATGACTGCAACCGTATTTACTGTTGCTAGGATGATAACTTAAAGGACAATCCAACTGTTTTTGATGGATAGCGTTGTATAAGCAGATATTATAAAATGATCTATAGGTGGTTATATAGCTCTATGTGAACTAACAAGATGCAGAGGACAAATGGTAACATTTAAAATCTGCATGTAGAGATCAAAGCTCAGTGTGCTTCAGCACACATCCTGTGATATGAACTAGTGCATTTCCACACACAGTCACAACAGGTGATTTTACAAGACTTGAAGTGATGTGCCACTATGCAGCTCCGGCCAAAATAGAGCCCCTAATAGGTAAAAGACAGACAGGGTGACTTCCTGGTTGCACTTCAGAAGTGCTTTACTATAGCTCAGATCCCTTCAAAAGCTCTCAACCGGAAGTGCAAGCGTATTAAAGTTGCAGTAGAATAAGAGTTTATTTTAAATTTTCTTCTCATCTTTTGGAAAAGATCAATTGTAAATTCTGTGGCTGTCTTCCTGACATTATGGGATATCACCAAGTTATGGCAATTTCTATCTTCATCAAGTTTTTAAATGATTATTCTGGCTTTTGTCACATCAAGATTAGATTATTTGCAACTTCCTAGTGATTTACATGTTGAATAAGACATTGCATAGTACTTCAGCACAGATAAAGCTGAAGTACTCAATACTTTTTTTGCCTGTCTTCACGGACTAGGTCAGCTCCCAGACTACTGCACTGGGCAGCACAATAAGGAGAGGAGGTGAGCAGCACACAGTGCTGAAAGAACAGGTCCACTCTATTTAGAAAGGCTGGACATGCACAAGTCCATGGAGCTAGATGCAGTGCACCTGAGGGTGCTGAGAGAGTTGGCTGATGTGTTGCAGAGCCATTGGCCATTATCTCTGAAAACTCCTGGCAATTGGGGGAGGTCCAGGATGATTGGAAAAAGGCAAATATAGTGCCCATCTTCGGGGGAAAAAAAAAAAGGGAAGGAGGAGGATCCGGGGAACTACAGACCAGTCCAACCTCACCTCAGTCCCCAGAAAAATCATGGAGCAGGTTCTCAAGGAATCCATTTTGAAACACTTGGAGGAGAGGAAGGTGATCAGGAACAGTCAGCATGGCTTCACCAAGGGCAAGTCATGTCTGACTAATCTGACTGCCTTCTATGATGAGGTGACTGGCTCTGTGGATGTGGGGAAAGTGGTGGATGTGATATACCTTGACTTTAGCAAAGCTTTTGATACAGTCTCCAACAATAGTCTTATCAGCAAGTTAAAGAAGTATGGGTTGGAAGAATGGACTGTAAGATGGATAGAAAGCTGGCTAGATCTTCGGGCTCAATGGGTAGTGATCAACAGCTTGATGTGTAGTTGGCAGCTGGTAATGAGCAGACAGCCCCAGAGGTCGGTGCTAGGGCCGGTTTTATTCAACATCTTCATTAATGATCTGGAGGATGGGGTGGATTGCATCCTCAGCAAGTTTGCAGATGACACTAAGCTGGGGGGAGTGGTAGATACACTGGAGGGCAGGGATAGGATACAGAGTGATCTAGACAAATTAGAGGATTGGACCAAAAGAAATCTGATGCGGTTCAACAAGGACAAGTGCAGAGTCCTGCACTTAGGATGGAAGAATCCCATGCACTGCTACAGACTGGGGACCGACTGACTAGGCAGCAATTCTGCAGAAAAGGACCTGGGGGTAACAGTGGATAAAAAGCTGGATATGAGTCAACAGTGTGCCCTGGTTGCCAAGAAGGCTAATGGCATATTGGGCTGCATTAGTAGGAGCATTGCCAGCAGATCGAGGGACGTGATTATTCCCCTCTATTCGGCATTGGTGAGGCCTCATTTGGAGTATTGTGTCTTGTTTTGGGCCCTCCACTACAGAAAGGATGTGGACAAATTGGAAAGAGTCCAGAGGAGGGCAACAAAAATGATAAGGGGGCTGGGACACATGACTTATGAAGAAAGACTAAGGGAACTAAGCTTGTTTAGTCTGTAGAACAGAAGAATGAGGAGGGATTTGATAGCAGCATTTAACTACTTGAAAGGTGGTTCCAGGGAGGATGGAGCTAAGCTATTCTCATTGGTGGTAGATGACAGAACTAGGAGCAATGGTCTCAAGTTGCAATGGGAGAGGTCTAGGTTGGATATTAGGAAAAACTTTTCACTATGAGGGTGGTGAAGCATTGGAATGGGTTACCTAAGGAGGTGGTGGAATCTCCATCCTTAGAGGTTTTTAAAGCCCAGCTTGACATAGTCCTGGCTGGGATGATTCAGTTGGGGTTGGTCCTGCTTTGAGCAGGGGGTTGGACTAGATGACCTCCTGAGGTCCCTTCCCACCCTAATCTATGATTCTATAACAAGACAATGTTCTTTGTGAAAAGGGGTTATTCTTAACACATTTCACCCAGTCTGAAACTTCTACCTTGGTTCCCTGTTAAACAAAAGTATTGATTTTAAAATTGCTCTTTTAACCTACAAGGTACTACCTGGCCTCACTCCAGCATCTTTTAACTTTTTTTGTTCTTGGATATACACTCAGATCTGCTGAGGGAAATTGGTCACTTATCCTAAGATTCACTTGCAAGCCTTATGGAGTAACAGCTTTTATGCAAAGGTATTCTCTTCCTCTAGAAATGAAGATGGCGATGACAGTACATCTTTTATTAAATATAGGTTAAAAGGGTTTTGTTTTGGTTTTTTTGGTTCTATCCTACTGCTTAACGATCTCTGCGACAATGTTCTACATTCCAATGTTACTTTGTTATAAGTTAGTTATATGGTATAAAAACCCCAATTACTTACTTCATAAATGATAATATAAACATAGCTGTCTATGGCAGTAAGAACATTTAAAAACACTGAGTTTTGCATCATAATTCAGTGTATTACCGAAGGACTTCTGGCTGTCCTTTCAATATCTAGATGCTCAGATGGAACCTGCAAAAAACTGCCTGCCAAAATCAAAGCCAAAGGAAACCTTATGCAGCTTTAACCTCTCAAACACTGATTTTTCCAGACTACCAACAAAATGAATGCTTAGGAGGACATTAAATACAAGGAGTCAAATTCTGCCTTCATTTTCTCTGGACTTACACTAGTGTAACAATGTCTTCAGCTGAATTACTTCAGATTTACATCAGTGAAACTGAAATCAGAGTTTGGCCCAGTATTCTCCAGTCCCCAGGCCAGGCAGCTTCCTTCACAGGCCTAGATATGGATACCAATAGAGGCCATTTCAGTTAACCTGGGCCTTCTCTGTTTTAATGTCTGCATTACACACAGGAACACATTCGTCTTGGCACTCCGACACCTGAATGAAAGTCCAATGATCTGAATGCCTGAAGCAAACCACAGAGTTCTCCTATTTAAAAAGGTAAAGCCCTGGATGTGGTTGCAAACCCCAGCTAAAGGTGATCCACTGGAAATTCAGAGGTCAGTATAATTCCACTCCTCCCTCTCCCTCTTCACCTCCCCGCCATCCTGGAACCTCTACATTAGCAAGCCCCACTACTCTAGATAAAACACCATGGAAAATGAGACAGAAGACTCCAACAGCCTAATAGAAAGATAACCTTAGATCCTTAATCGTATTTATTGCAGTGGTGCCTCAGGACTGCCCAAGAATGAGGCCCCATTGTGCTACGCACTGCACAACACAGTATCAGACAGTCCCTGCCCCCAAACAGCTTACAATCTATATAGAGAAGACACACACAGGGTGGGGGGAAGGGGTAGAACAAATGTCACGTTAGTTGTGCAATTTGGGGGCAGGTTTAGTTGGGAGGGCATCAGCTAAATGGAAAGGAAAGTGAAGGGAAAGGGATTGTTGAAAGTAAGGGGGTTAGGGAGACAGAAGAGAAGAAGAAGGGGCAGGTATGGAGTGAAGGTGAGAGGAAGAGTTGTGAGGGAGGAAGAGGGAGAGGATTGGAGCAAAGAGCCATCAGCAGAGGGCAGAGAAGGTCCAGTCAATACTGTAGATATTTCTCTGAATGTTCCTGCTTTTGGCTGCTTCTGCAGCTATAATCTCTGGCTGGTTCCTCTCTGCACTTTTTCCCCAAGGCCACATGGCAAGGAGTTGGAGAAGCACCATCTGGGTGCTAGTTTCCCCTGCACAGTTTGAGTTTGGGACCGGGAGGGTGGCCCCAATAAGGCCTCATTTTACTTATTCCTCGCATGCAGCAGTCCCTACTTAGAGAATCTTAATAATTCTAATAGGGGTTGTTTGGTTCTCGAAGAGATCGCAGGTGACATGTTCTAGCAGAAAGCTGCCTTATATTTCAATAATCTAAAAACGGGTGTGCTGATTAATGGGGAAGTTCTATCTAAGGAAAACAGAAACTCTCTTCATATACAAGTACCAACCATGAAAATGAGGGAAGTTAGAGAATCAGAGAAAGGAGGAAAGAAAAATAAATCCCTTGTGCCTGTGGGCTTCTATGCCAAACATAATGTTGGCAAAGTAGGCTCTAGCAGGTGAGGGTCTGAAAGGAAACTTTTTAAATGAATGTAAATGTCTTAAAGAGGGATGAGAAGTATGAATCATGTCTAGGAAGCAAAGGGAAATCCCATGATGGAGTCCTGAATCTGAATGATGAGCTTCTATTTCAACAAAGCCAGTTTCATAGAAGTGTAGGTCTGGAAGAGACCTAAATAGGTCATCTAGTCCATTCCCCTGCACTCACGGCCAGACTACATAATAACTAGACTCAGGCCCATTGACAGCAATTCTGGGCCCCAGGGCAGAATAGTCAAAAGCCAACCCTAGAAAGGGATGGCTGAGGTCCCAGTGGGCTTCTGCTGGAAGTTTTACTTATTTATTATGTGCCAGGCAGGCTCCAAAAAGACATTTGGAATCTAAAGACATGACCATCCAGAGGACAGAAACAGGCATTGATTTTCATTTGCTTGAGCAAAAATAAAATACTTCAGAATTACAGGATCTTTCAAGCACTTACAAGAAAGCTCCACTTTTCCTATTAAAGGAAAGTTATTTTAGCTAAGCACCCCACACTCATAGCCACAGGTGACTTTTGTGACTAAATTAAAAACCATAGTCCTCTCAGATCACGAAAATCATTAACCTATTACAGATCCTCAATAAATAAGCAATGGCATCTTTGCTGCAAATATAGTATAGTCTGAAGATAAACTGAATTAGATGATTTCTGCAGAATACTTAAATGAATCCAGAACAGCATCACTAGCAAAGCAGACATTAGATTTTTCAAAGGCTTTGACTGTGACTGCTGATATTCCATAATGTAGCTCTTTTAAAGACACTGGACAAATTCTTCATTACCCTACAGGCACTCTTTTATGCAGCAACTGTGTCAAAGAGGTTTAAAAGCAACAGACATCGCTCCCAGCAGTCCCTATATAAATGAAGTTTCTTAGACATGCCACAACGGTATTCTGCCAGCTCTCCTCACAACAGCAAGTAAGGATGGGGAGTACACTCTTTTCTAGGTATTAGTTGCCCACAGTCCCTGGGAACCATTAGCTTCTCAAGAAGAAGTCAAGTAGCTGTAAGAATGCTCTAGCTTATGCAAGGAGTCGGGCAGGTCCCCCCACCTACCGCTAGAACATGGGAAACAAAAAATGGCTTAAACACTTTTGCCTCCATTTCTTTCCTTTCTCATGCTAAGCATGGGAATGGATGTACTGAGAATCAAGGCTACAATCTCAAACATTCAGCCTTTTTGTGTCAAACCCTTTTCTATGGGAGGAATATGACTTTAGGTATTATTTTGACCTTAGGAGCAGGAGCCAAATAGGACCCACAAGACCATCTCAAGCTTGTGCAGAGAATTGAAAGGTGCCCCCAAAGAAGTTACTTAAATCCTGCCCTCTCCAACGGAAATGGGAAAAGACAATGCTACAACTATTTAATTTTCCCACACGGTCAGGCACTATACTTTTCCATAAAACAGAAGTCACAAACCAGAAATAAAACATTGTTATGTATTCAATAGATTTCACCTGCATCAAAATCTAATATTTTTCAATGACTTACAGCAAATCTAATGGTTTTTGTACTAGCATTTCATTGATTCCTAGAAGAATGAATGAATATCCTTCCAAAAAATCCTTCAGGAATGTTGAGGTCCAGCGACTATTGGTTCCAAACAGTTTTACAGATCATAGTAAATCAATAACTCATAGAAGGCATGACAGATACAGAATATCCTAACTTTAGATGGAAAACAAATTGTGCATTATGATCCTTAAATCAATAAATATCCAACAAATCAGCAACACAAACAAGATGAGAGAACTTTATTTCATCTTCAATCAGAGAGTTAGCAAATATACAGAGCTGGGTTGTTTTAAAGGTAAAATAGCTCCCATGCTAATTTTCTACCCATGCAGTAACAGCGATCGTTTGCATTTTAACATTCTTATCATATTTATATCTGCAAAGCTCTCAAGCCTATGTTACAAGCTGTTAAATTTGTTAAGCTATTGCTATTTTTCTTTATTAAAAGTGAAAAATGACAATAAAATGGTTTAAAAAAATCAATACACTCTACAGGGAGAGTTCCTTTTATTTTGTATTTATAACAACTTAGAAAAATATGTAAAAAATGTCAGCAAAAAGTGTTAGGCAGAAAAAGTAAAGGACGTGTAAAGACTTTTGCATTACACCTACAAGGGAAAATCTCCCCACTTGCAAAGCGGAAGGAAGATGGACCTTGACATACTTTGTTTTACAGGCATTTGTATGGCATTTATCATGGCAGTATACCAGGGCACCACAGTTTATAGCAGGGGTTCTCAAACTTTTTTTTGCTGGGACCCCTTTTGAAAATATTTCAGACTGTGATGACACCCCCTACAAAAGTGATAACCCTGCCCATGCCATCCTTACTGGCATGCACAGGGGGGATGACATCTTGCAATGCCCTCCCCCCATAATAACCTCACGACCCCCCATTTGAGAACCCCTGGTTTATAGTAAGGCAGCAAACAATAAGGGAGAAACCAGATTCTCTGGTCTACATACATGGGTATAGATTGAATGGATTCATTTTATTTCCACGCACAAAGAATGTTTTTGTTGCTAATTTTTATGTCAGATCTCTATGTATTCTGGTTGCCTTTGACATTGTCTGATGTTAGAAGTCATAATCATTATATGTTGCATTTGTATGTCATCATTCAAAAAAGGATCTCAAAGCTATTATAAACGAGGTCTTACAAACCCCTAGGAAGGGCAGCAAGTACAGGTTGTGTTCCATCTAAAGTAACAATATTCTGTGTCTGTCATTCCTGTTTGACACGTAGGGCAATGGAGGCAGAGAAACTAAACAATATGCCCAGTCTCAGAATGTGCTTGATTTCCTGGGTCTCAGTACCACACTATAGCCCTAGACCATCCTTCCCTTTAAAAAATGTAATGTTCAAAAATTGAAAACACATGTAAATATGTATTGCCCTGTTCTAAGAAAAATTCCCACTGACATTGTGGTAGTTGTACGAACAGATCAAGGACAGTGTATATTTTCTGTCTTGGTGCCTTTGAAGACTGTCATTTATGAGCATAGAGTGTGGAATGACAGGTGAGAGTCTTAAGAAAAAAAGAAAAATAAGCTCAAGGAAAGCAGGTGGTCTGGTTTTTATGCCATAATTTAGGAACATGCATTTTTACTGATTTATATTGCACTTTTGCAAGCATCAAGGTGCTTTACAGAATCACACACTGCAGCCTCTATTTCCTCTATACCATGAAAAAATGTGCAAAAGGGAAGAATTTATGTGAATAGATCAGCAGTAGTAAAGTCACAGAAGTTGCATCAGACCATCATCCCTATGGTATCCACACAAAAGAATGTCAGAGAATATAGCCAGAAATTCAAGTATAGATTGCAGATATATGGGTGCAGATACATGAAGTCCCGACAGATAAATATAGGAAGTCAGACTTATATTCATCTTCTGGGCCTCTGCACAGCATTGTTTTATTACACAGGAGGATCCAAGTTTCTTTCTGTTGTAAACTTAAAATCATCTTTCTGAAGTGTGCAAGAAAATAATATCATACGGCCTCGTAAGCTAATAAGGGTCATTTCAGCAAGCACAAAACGGCAGCCAAAGTTGGGATGGAATCGAGCAGCCATCCCAATGCCAGTAGCAGCAACAGCGATCGCATTAGTCTTTGTGGAAAATTTAGTAAAAATCTGACATATGACCCACAGGTTTGTAATTCTCTTCATGTTTTTGAGAGGTGCCAAATTCTTTTTAAATCTGCAGGAATATAAAATGATTGACATGTTTATTCAAAACCAGTGAATCAAGATTTTATATTTTCTTTCCAGTTACCCAAATATTTTCTACCAGAAACTAGTTATGAACAAACACATGCCTTAGGAAAAAGTGGTTTTGAGTTGGTTCTTTTTTTCTGCATGTTTGCTTCCAGCAATGTATATTATGGTTTGTACTTCATTTAAAACTGGGAGAAAGCTGAGATATTATTGTACTCTACATTACCCAATTACCCTTTTTAAATCAGACACAGTTTTCCAACAGAATGACAAATAAGTGTCTGATACTTATCATATTCTCACATATTTCACCTGCTATTATTTCTTTTAAAATGTAGGGCATTTAAAGAGTCCTTTTATTATTTATTTGATTTGTCTGTGCATATCCTGTATGTCTTGCTGGGAGAATAAGATCTTTGGCCATAAAGACCAAATTCTAATTTGAAATATGAGTGTTTGCTGAATATCTTATATACTCTGCTACTGTGCATGCCTGCATAAACCCAGCAGTAGTGAATTCAGAGCTGCACAGACAGGAACAAAATTCTGCTCTAAGATTCACATGGCAGACCTCACTTACAATATTCTAGTTTCTCTTAATTTACAGATCTCCCATTCTATACTTACACAGATGCCAATGGGTGTTATCTGGTCATGTAAGGAGAGCCTGATACTGGCACCATAATCTGCCAAGGGCCTCTCAGGACAGGATTTTACCCTACATATGGCACATTCAAGCAACATAAGCAAACTATAGCTAATACAGCACTGATTTATAATAATTTTTAGACAGATTCTGATTCCCTTACGATTAGTAGCATCTTATTCTGCCAGTAGCCTCTTTGAGGATGCAAGTAATGGTATCAGAAACTTTATTATTCATTGCATACATAGTATCATACACAAATAGAAGGCATGAACTCTGCTTCAAGCATCTTACAGTCTAGGTTATATAAAATTAAGCATAACATGGTGGGATATGGGAATGGGAGGAAGTTTTTTGTATTTTATGAATCATGTTGGTTTATTTTGATTATGAATCTGCATGGAAGAAAACTTCATAAGCATTAGATTACAAGGAGAGATATGAAAGAGATCTATGGGATAGAAAGACCAACTCCAGGTTGTGACACATTGCACTCCCATGTACACCCTTATGGTGTAACTGTGTATCATTCATGTTCATCTTATAGTGTAGTAGTATATTGTTTAATGCAAAGTATATCATGTAAGATGTTTTTTGGAATGCTCCTGGCATACAGAACATTATTGTTATAGTAATATGTTTGCTGCAATGTCATGTATAGGGTTATGAGGCTTCACTATGTAATATTCCCAAATAAGTGTCTCATGGCTTACAGCAGATCTAGGTAAAACTCTGCAGAGCTGAAGGGCAATTCGTGCCTCACTAAGGCATGCACAGAACAACCCAGCTCAGCATTCCAGGAACAAAGGACTGGCATTGACGTCAACAAGCGAATCCACAAAGGACCACCCTAACTCAGGGCATGGAGGGAACCATACATGGACATTGTCACCTGACCCTGAAGGGGGGGGGGAAGGGGCACGTGAGGGAACATTTTAAAAAAAGAAGACATTTTGATGCTCTCTCTCTTCCACCTCCATTTACAAACTCCACCAAGCAACTGAAATGCTGACCCGGGGGGAGCCTGGTTGGGAAGGAATCCAGCCAGCCTGTGGTGAGAATCATCTAAGACTGTAAGGTTGCTGAAAGTGTTAAGCTTAGTTTAGAATGCAATTTGCCTTTTGTTTCATCTTGACCAAATCTGACTTATTTTCCTCTGGCTTATAATCACTTAAAATCTTTCAGTACTTAATACATTTGTTTGTTTTATCTAAAGCAATGCATGTGGTTTAAGGTTTTTTTAAGACTCCATTTGAAGTGACAAGGCTAGTGCATATCAATTTCTTTGATAAACTGACGAACCAATGAGCTTGCAGTGGGCAGCACTGAACGTTGTAAGACAGCAGTTCCTAGGGTGGCATCTGGGACTGGGGGTGTTGGCTGGGGTCATACCAGTTCATAATCCCAAGAGTGGCTAGCCAGAAGCACTCACTTAGTTGGGAGTAGCTTACTTGCTGTAGGCTGGGTGTGAGCTAACCCAGGAGTGGGGGTTCACACAGTGGAGCAGAGTAAGACAGGCTCCAAGAATGAGGGATTGGGGTGACATAGCAATACACCAGTCCAGATTGCAGAGGGAATGTCACACAGGTATAGTGGGAAGCAGGGGAGAAGGTCCAGAAATACTCATAGAAGTATTTGTATACCTGTGCTACTAAACCCAGGGCAAATCATATGGCAGCACCGGACCTTGGGATCCAAGAGAGCCTTGGACTCTGCTTGTCTGACCTGTGAGTGCTGCTGTGATCTCTACCTCTACACACTATGAAACAAGGCACTCCAATCCAGCATTCTCCTGACTGGAATCAGGAAGGGAAAATTACAAATGTCATCCAGAAATCCCCTTATTTAATTTTTAAAAATAATAAAACAATAGAATATCTTGGTCTTATCTGAAACCTGTAGCTTGGGAACCACGCGTTAGAAAATGGAAACATTTTCTCCTTTGTTTAGTTTCCCAGGTCCCAACATTCCAGCCTGGCAGAGGTAAAGTGTCCTTGGTTTGTTTGTTCCCAGGTCTTTCAAATAAGCATTTTTCACAAACTTTCGCATTAATCACTGTGCTGCTAGCCTAAGCCAAAAGTCTGTATTCCTTGTCCTCCAAAACTCCTCTCCATTTCCCATTCTTAGAATAGTCCTTAGAGTGGTTACATAGTAAACATGTTTAGTTACAAAATTATAAATATCCAGAAGACAAGGTATCAGCAGCCCAAGTGGAACCCATTTTAACCACAGTAAGATCATACAAATTTTACACAATTTTCTAACTTACTGTATTTAACGCTTTAGGCCTGGTACAGAGAATGCTGCCAAGCCTTCAGATAACGGAGACCCCACTGATATGTGTTGTTCACTGATCAAGCTCCCCTGCCTAGCAGACAGAGAATGAGGTGCTGCATGGGGACAAAGATCTGTGCAGACAGTAACTTGAGCTTCCTAAGGATCTTGGTTGTCTTCCCCTATATCATAGGTTCCCCCTCATGCTTATGTTTTTTAATAGGAAACCTCCCGGTACTACTCCCTTACATCCCTTCACATGTATCCCAGTTATGTATCACCTCTTCCTTTGTTCTTCACCATAGGGGCACCAAACCCATCCCCTGCTGGCAAACCATAGAGATTTCAGGTAATGTAGGGTCACACACTGAATGCTTCAGCCAGAGGATTCCTAACTGAATGGGTTTGCAGGGGACATTACTAATGGCTATCGCCGTTTTTATTGTTGCTGGCATTGAATCAGCTCACCAGAAAGGACTAATGAAAAACATTATCAATCACTTCTCAAAACTGGCTGGTGCATTATTATATTACAATAAGTTCAATTGCAGATCACATGCATTTTCTGTCTTTGACCAAATGACATGAGTCAATTCTCTATAAATTCAGTGTATTTTAAGTGGATTTCACATACTACGTCTCTTCATTCTAAATGCTGAAGATAAAGTTTGCCACTTTGCTATTGCAGCCTTTTCCCCATATAATAAGATATGAATAGTCTTCACTGCCCTTTTTTGCCCCTTAGCAACCTGGATGGGAAAGCTAAAGACCAACTGTGCTTGAGCTCTGAATTTGAGGGGGAAAAGTATATGAGTGAGCCTATTTTTAATTACAGTTGTTTCAGGCAACAATTTTCTGAAAATGCTTCAGTAGAGAAAATGACTGACAGGGACAGCAAGGTATCCATGCTTGTTGCAACCTACTCAGGGAGCAGATAAGAGGCATCTTTTGTACTGCATGTAGCTTAAACAAATAAATTACAGTCTTGATAACCTTTTGTTTCAGTTTTGTGCCATTTGCACTGCTCTAGTTAGGTTGCGTCACTCCTATTATAAATCTTCACTTGCAAGGGCTTTATAACTAAGCTATAAAAATGTGCTCTGGGCAGAAACTTAGAAAAATTTAACACATAAGAAGAGCAAGGGAAAGCAGCCTAAAAATAGACCCCAGAGGTGATACAATTTTTAAACCCGCTGTCCAAATTTTCATCACATCCACTTTGGTAAGAAAACAGGGGAAAAGAGGGAAGTTCATTTTTGAGAGATAATGATGATGGCTATCATGTGAAAGTGGAGACCTATTCTTATTGTCAAAGCTTATGGAAGTGGTCCATGGAAATGGGATAGTCACCAGATCTTCAATAAGGGAGACGGAGGTTTCAAAGAAGAAAGGAGGAGATACACTGAAAGATGTGGCATGAAGTTCAACCTCGAGGTGATTTTTTTTATTTTTAGAAGGCCATCCCAGCAGTTGAGTCATCCCCTCACTGTGTAAGGGTAAGAAAACATTATTATTATTAATAATTATTCATACTGAAATAGCTCCTGCTTAAAGTCTATCAGAATTTGTTGAATCTTGCAATCAGAACATTGCAAGTTGGGACTGGGAAGACAGATTGGTAGCCATTCAAAAGTCATCATTTACCTTATTGTGGTGCCTGAGATAGTACTCTATTTACCTATGCTTAAAAGATGAAATCATGTATCTAACTACTGACTTTTTAATGGTAATCACTGTGGCACTGAGCTGTGAAGAGGATTACATTGTAATACTAGTACAAAGATGACAGTGTATCCCATTGCAGGAGCCCGTTCCCATTGCACTGGTAATAGGCCAGTCTCCTAAGTGTGAATACTCCTTGCATAATAAAACACACCAATATAATTTCATTTGCATCACAACACAGTCACAACATGGTTAAGATTGATTTCACCCAACTTTCTGGCTTACAACCTATTAAACATCCATTAAACACGTTGGGCTAAATTCTGCTCTCACCTACACTAGTGTAAATGAGAGTGGAATCCAGTCTATCATGTGTATTAACTTTCTTTAGAACCATGTATAAAGATATGAAATAAAGCTACAGCCTTTGTTTAAAATTATAAAACTAAAATTTCCATTAAATTAAGTATTTTAATGTCACATTCCTTTGCAGTACTAGAAACTCAGGGTATGTCTACACTGCAGTAAAACACATGCAGCGGATTCATGTCAGCTGACTCAGGCTAGCAGTGCTCAGGCTGATGGGGCTATAAAATTGCCATGTGGACATTCAGTCTTAGGCTGGAGCCTGGACTCTGGGACCCTCTCTCCCTAAATCGCTGATATGGGCCAGCCATGAGTGTTTTACTGCAGTGTAGACATACTCCCAGGGTCATTCAATCACTATATATAGGGGAAAGTAAAATTTATTTCAGTTCTACTAATGTAAGTTGTCTTTATGAACACATAGAAGGAAAACACATTCTTATCTTCGGAGTGTTTCTTTAATGTGGTCTTTTGTACATGGGAGGAGCAGCAATTTTAGGTGGTGGCTGCCAAATTTAATGATGACAGGTGCTGATGAAATGTCTCAGCATACCCCAAAGTTATGCAAAATAAAGAACTACTTATTTGAATTTCATCCAACTCTCTATCTTCAGGGCAATCCAAGAGAAGATTTGTTTGAATGTTTTTCATTAAATGCCGTCGTGCCATACTAGATAAGAGATTCTATTTGAAATAGCAGCCACTTCCAATTTTTCCCCCCAAAATAAAGGAGGGTTTATCAATTCCAATCATTCTTATCCAGAATTAGTTGTCAAGTTTCAATAGCTGGCATGGATCTGACAACATAAATTTAGCACCAGTGTTGAATGACTAATACAGCCTTGTGGAACAGGCCTGAATGTATAGGTCTGCTGGGGTTGACCAATTACATTTAAAATATCAGCACTTTTATGTTACAGTTCCTATTAACAACAGTTGGCTGACATTAGATGTATTCAGACTCAACACCAATTAAAAAAATTATCATCTGTTTAAAAAATCTGAAAAGTAGGTATCAGTTCTCTCTCTCTCTCTCTCTCTCTCTCTTTCACACACACACACACGTCTGTCATGGGACTGCATTACTTTGACGAACAGAGAGTTCTGTTTAGTCTCTATTGTGTAAAACAAGAATACACATATCTGTTTGTGTTCATACCCTGCTGTACTGTGTTGTTAATTATTATTTTTCATTTGTGAAATGTTATCCAGTACAGGCCCTAATCAAACTCAGGAGCTCATTGTGCTGGGCACTGTACAAACAGAGTAACTAGCTCTACCCGTGTCAGCCGACAAGATAGACAAAGTAAGTGTTAATTTCATAATTTTACAAATGGAAACCTGAGGCACCGAGCAAGTAAGCCATTTGCCCAAAGTTATAAAGGCAGTGCTGTGAATGAAACCCAGATTTCCTGAGTCCTAGTCCAGTGCCTTGACCAAAAAATCAACCTGACAGTAATGCTGATATCTAAAGACTGACTGACCCAGCTGAGGTAAGTGTGCACCAGTTACAGTTAGCTCATAGCTAACACTGATAATAGTTAAAAACCTTATTCCAGCCAGTTAAAAAACAGCCTGGAAACAAAATCAAACAATCTGGTGAACTGTGCTGAGCACCTTCCAGTCTCATTAGCACTGTCAACTCCCACGGTAGTCAGTGGGATTTGAGGGCACTCAGCATCTGTCAGGAGCAGGCCGTGTACCAGCATCAATTACCAGGATTGTCTTTGGTGGTTCAGTGAGCCACTTAACTTAGAACAAGAGGATCTCTGAGCCAATCAGAATAAGGCTTCCCAAAAATAGTAGTCAAGCTCTAGCCTCAGTTGCACCAATGCCTCTGCGAGTTTCTGGTTGTCTGGTCGGATCTCCCATTGTTTGCATCATTGTACTTACTTTCTCATCCGTTAATATAACAAACTCCTGGTAATAGAACGTTGTTACTAGAAGCTGATTTATTGCTTTCAAAATAAACATAATGGCTTCACCTTCAGTTTGTTTTTATAGTACAGTAGGAGATCTTCATACTGTCAGGTTTTATTTTCCTCCCACTGACATTATCTCTTAATTAAAAGGAAAAATAAATAGAGAGATTCAACCAGGTGCTACGCCTGATATGAAGCAGTGTTCCATGAAAAAAATGTCAAGTCAGACAACAATTTAGTTTGCATGGCAGTTGATGTTTGTAGAAAATCACCATCAGCAGTAGGTGGGGCTGGCTTTTTGTTTTGTAGTTTTGTTTTACCTTGGGTTTCTCCCCCCCCCCCCCCCCCCAATGAGCCTGAGTTTTAAAATTCCAGTTAACAGCACATCACAGTAATGGCTGCAAAGAACCATCTCTGTTCTCCTTGTGTAGTGGGTGAGTAGGGATTTTGCATTTCATACATCATTTGCATCATTCATGCAGATCTAGTATTTCCATCGAGTTCTCCCAATCTGCAGCAGCACCTCCACCTGCCGCACACAATGCAGAGTTGGAAGTTTGACTTTAGAACTTAATTGAAGAACTTGGGGGTGGAGTATATTAAAAAAAAACAAAAACAAAAAAAAACCACTCACCACTTTAAAAGATCTTTGCTTTTAACTAAAACACTGCAACATTTCAAATCAACTGTGAACAGATCTCTCTTAAATTTACTAAGTCCAGTATATACCAATATGTTATGAGTATTAAATAAACTAACATTTAAAAACCAAATTGTGAAATGTACAATGCTAAATTTTTTTGAACAGATCACCTGATTTTTGCTACATTATTTGAGTTGTTCTTGAACCACTGTTTTACAAAACTCATCATGCAATTAAAATAAATACGCCTATTGATGGCTGGAAAAAAAGAATTCTGTATTCATTCATGAATACATCAGTACCAGAAAAATGATGACAAGTTGAAGAGATAAAGAACAGCAACATAAACAATTAAGGGATGGACATATGAGGAAATATTAAAAGATCTAAATCTATGTGGTTTGGCCAAATAGTTACTAAAAGATGGGATATGAAAGCTTCTTGCAAGTATTTAAAGGGTATAAACAATAACAAGAAGGGAGAGGAATTGTTTATACATTTGAATAAACAGAAAGAGATCATGTCAGGATCCTTGGATCTCTGGAATCCAAGCCCTTTGGTTAGTGGGAACCTGAACGCAGTAATGAATCAGACACATTGTAGGCGGCAGCAAAGTAGCTGATGGCAGCTGCAAGCTGTTTGTCAGGGTTAGCTTGGTTGATTCACTTGGGAAGCAGATCAAGGACTCAGAAGTAGGAGAAAGGCAAGCGTCCAATACGGGAAGGCTGGGAGAAAAAAATCTGTTTGGGGATGGGTGACTAGGAAAAAAAGCCTGTCCAGAATACTGTGAAGTTTTCGTGAATCCAGTCCCTGTTTAGCTTTAAATTTACCCTACACAAAAATTCAAAAATGTTTGGTCCCTGATCTAGTCCTGGAGCCTTAAAACCACCTCTTCTCCAGGGTGATTTTCACTGAAAAATACTGAGTACATGGTAGAGAAGACATTCTGACTTCTTTCTGGAGAGTTAAAATTTTAAAACTCTGGATCAGAGTTCAGTGTGTCTACTGTATTTGCAGCTCACATTTAAACAGAGCTGTGGCCATATTATTATTTTTAAAGGAATCAAGTACATTACATGCAAAAGGTGACGTTTAAGCAAAAATACAATGTATACCTCAGATTTTGAATGCAAGAAAGCAAACAACTCAAAAAGTTTGATCCGAGAACCATTGTAAAATGATTACATTGCATCTATATTAAGGCATAAGAGTTAACTGTCTATAGCCATTAGATATCGGGCACAATGTACAAATCTAGGGGAGCAAGATAGTTATAGCACCTGTTATTCTAGAAGGTGTTAGTGGCTGCAATCAAGAAGTTTTTTGATCTATGGACAATCACAGGCCCAGGTAAAGCTGATGGCTGTGCTGAGCATCCTTCTTTCAGGCTAAATGGAAAGAGCAATACAGCAGTGATATCTGGAAACAAGAGAAGCTTCCGCCCCAGGCAAGGGCCACATAGCAAGGTCTGATCAGAAGCTCAGATGTGTGGGTTGAGAGGTTGCTTGACTGCACACACAGGAGTTAAGGGACTATGGTGGTGGCAAGCTGTGCTTGTCTGAAAAGCAGAAAGCCAAGAAAGCAAGCAAACAGCAAGAGAAGCAGTCGTGAGCATGGCCCCTTAGAGAGAACTGAGAGAGACAGAGCTCCATGGAACACAGAACTGACTGGAGGGGCAGACCTGGAAATTCTGAGCAAGGAAACTGACAGCTGTTTCTGTTCCCATTGTGTTCAGGAAACCCGGACTCTGCCCATATTTTTCATAAACAAACAAGATTGCACAAAAACACACACACACAAAAACTACCTGACTTGTGTCACCAATCTCTCCTCCTATTGGAAACAACCCAGTAAGGTCCCAAATATTAGCTGGACATGTGGGCCAAAGGGGCAACATGAGTGTTCATATGCAGTCGACATGGGTGGAATCCCTCCAGCACTGGAACCAGGGGGCACAGGGGACATGGCACTTTTTAATATCAGTGTAGTTTGGGGAGAGCAGGGGGGAGAGCGTTGCGCCCCCCACTCCCCAAAACTGCAAGCCTCAGGCAGGTGGGAAGCAGCGCCGGCACAGGCTGTGCTTCGTGGCAGCTGGTGGGAGGGGCAGGAGGATGGGCTGCACTGCTGGTTCCCGGGGAACTACGTGCAGCCACTGGAGGTAGGAGACCAACTGCACCTACTGCCTGGGTAGCAGGGGGGAGGGGCTCATCATGCAGAGAGGATTCAGGGGGTGGGGGAGGGCCACAAAAGAGTGCAGGGCTAAGGGAAAGGGGGCCCAGCAGGGGTTAGGGGAGAAGGGGCACAGGAATCCACTGCCTTGCTCCCCTCCCCCACACTTCTACAAAGGTTCCGGCAGCCTTGCAGATTCCACTTAGTACCTTGTAGGATCAGGACTATATGGTGCTACATTTGTGCAATGGGGATGAGTTAGGGCTGGCCAAATGGGAAGATAATTTTGAATTTCCTGAATTTGATGCATTGAAAATGTCACCTATCATCTATTAGCATGGAGCCCAACCCTGCAGTCCTGATTCAGGCAAAATTCCCACTGAAGCTAACAGGAGTTTTGCTAAAGCAAGGGCCACAGGACCGGACCCCCAGAGTTTTATACCATGAAATAGAAGAACTTAGATCCATGGTCCTGTCTTCTCTCGCCACTAAACAAACTCTTAAAAGACCCAAGTCAACAGCTGCTAAAGAACAAAATACAACTAAAAAACATTCTAACCCAGACAATCTACTACTCAGAGGGGCATGGAGATGAGTGGAAAATCGGTCAGTGACTCAGAGTTGAGAAAAGGAGAAAAGTAACTTTGGCTTTTGGATATTGACAGAGGATTCCAACTGATTGTTAAAAGGACATTGATACTACACCAGTTGTATCAAGCTGGCTCAATTATTCTCTCTTCTCACAAGAAGGGCAAAAGTAGAAGGAGAAAAATCACTGAATTATTTCCTGTTTTTACATCATAAATAGAAGCACAGCAACTGATTACATTTTTACAAAATTTTCCCTTCCAGTACATGAACATATGAACCAATAAGTGAGTGAAATACTTTACCATATATAGAATAGGAAGGGAAACTGCCAACTTAAGAAATAAAAGACTCAATCCTACAAAGACTTATGCACAAGCTTAACTTTAAGCACATGAGCACTTGCATTAACCACTAGTTTGTTTCTGGAAAGAGGCAGGAGGCAGAGCAGAGGGCCACACTGGATGATCATTTTCAGAAGCAGAGGTGGGATTACAACAGAGTACTATGGGGGTGAGGGGCAATGGTCATTTACAGGAGGTCTTGAGAGAGCCTCAGAATGGTTAGTTGGTTGATTGATTTTATTTGGGAGACTGTAAATTATTTGGAGGGAGGTAAATAAGGGCAGAAATAGTTTTTCAGGCTATTTGCTAACTCTACCATTTATTCTGGGCACTAGCTGCCACAGACCACAGCAGGGTTAAAAATAAATAAATAATCCACCACTCTAGCCCACAATTGGTCTGGTGCAATATTAAGGGCAGGGGAGAGGGGACAACTGGCCCTGAAAAAAGATTGTTTGGGTTAGAATTAGGCAGAGGCAGTGTCGCCTGCAGCATTGCTTTTTAGTAATTTTTTTGCTCAGTGAATCATCAAAGATAGCCTGTTGCTGGAGGTATGATACCTGATTTAATGAATCATTAGTCTGATCTAACCTGTGATTTGCCAAATCCTGTGTTCACAGTTCTGTGAAAAATAACAAAAAGGGCTACATCAACACAAAACAAGTGTGACTCCAGGCTAGGGAGACAGCTAGTCGGACATCTACAGAGTGGTGAGAAGCTGGTGTTTTCTTCTCATTGCTTTCCTTGCCTCCCCTTTTGTGTGTGTCATCGCCCTTATGCAAGACCAGTAATGCCAAAAACTGATTAAAAATTCTCCATTTTTGGAAGCATTTCTCCTGTTCCTTACTTGTGACCCACACCAA
Organism: Emydura macquarii macquarii; assembly: GCF_026122565.2. Classification (NCBI taxonomy): domain Eukaryota; kingdom Metazoa; phylum Chordata; order Testudines; family Chelidae; genus Emydura; species Emydura macquarii. The sequence continues at coordinate 3,999,382 of NW_027132585.1, read as the reverse complement.
AGACTCAGACACTCCACTGTCAAGCCAAAGAGGTATTCGGCTCTGTACTATGACCACTACACACAAACCATGAAGAAGGGAATGTACCTGGCTCGGGCCAAAGCATACACCTCCACGGCCATTTTTGCTTGTGCAGAGTAAAGTATAGACAGGCACCAAGCCAGTTATTGTAACTTACAGCATTCCTCAGAATTGTAAATTACATCAAGGCATTTTTAGCCAATGCAGCAACCCAGAATCTGGAGGGCATAAATGTGGTTTAAAGCCACCTTTGTTCCCATCCTTCACCTGGGTTGTGCCGTCTGTGTTGCACTCAGAATCTAACCATCAGTGTGCACAAAAAGAAACTGGCAAACATCAATGTAAACTGGTCGGGATCAGATTTTTTTCAGTTACAATCTTTATTTGTGATTATATGAACGTGCATCTACAAAGAAACCCCTAATAAGACCAATATCTATTGAGCGCATTTTCTTCAATAATGCTGAGACACTTCAATAAAATTAATTAATTAAAACAGACTTACAAAAACTCAACCTCTTCCCTCCCTATGCGGGTACCAAATACCCATTAATTCTTCTTCCTGCTACAAGGAAGGCTGGGCTACGAGGTGTCCCTTTGTTCCCATTTCTAAGTCACAGAACTAGACCCACTGAGGATGCGAGGAGATGTGGGTGATGGATTTACCTTATAAATATTTTGCCACCCTCCAATATACAGAAAATGGCAAGGTACATGTAGATAGCAGAACATAGTATGTAGAGAAATGCATATATATTTGTGCTGGTCTACCTGATCTGCAAACATGATCAAATGCAAACTTAGCTTTATTCAGTAAATATCAAGCACATTGGATTTTCCTGAGATACACAGTGCTCTTTCTTTTGGTTTGGTGTGATTCAAGTTAGGAAATATCTAGGGTATTTGTTTATATAATTTGTTCTTGTCATGAAGGGACTGGCCTGTCTCTTATACCTAAGTTCCTGTCTTGCTGTCAGTCTCCTTTCTGTTATGCTGGCAGTTCATCCCATTGGAATCAATAGGTAGGAATCAATAAAATGCAAACAGTGCATTTTATCCTGGCTCAGTTAAACTATGTACCTTCAGCACTGGACATGTTGCAGTTCTCTTTTTAAAGCTTGGTGTGTGATGAGCTGGTAACAACTTCTTTTTAGGCTAACATTGTCCTCCTTTGCTTCCTTGAACCCACAAATCGTATTAGTGGAGCTGAGGGTCATTTACATGGTGCCTATATAGCAACCTTTTACCTAATTAAGTCTAAACTATATAAATTATGTTTAAGTGATTTAAGCCGACAAAAGAAATGTCATTTTGTTAGAAGTCCACCTCTAATCTACTGTACGTAAGCAAGTATGGAAACAAGAACTGCAGCTGGTAGCTGCCTGCAACAGGACTGTATTAAAGGCACACTACCTACGCTACCACAAATTCCATAGAATAAGATGAAGGTTCAAATCTAACACTTTTTTATATTTAACTTATTTTATGTTTCACTGACAATCATATCATTTGTATGGACAACAATGCATCACATTTCACTACAGAGTTAGGGCCTCCAGAGAGTTGCACTAAAGCCATCTTGACATACCCAGTAACATAATTGCCATGTGGTCTCCATGGACTTCTATTGAAATTGCTTTCCTATCATGATCTCAAAGAGTAGAACCAGCATCCCAACAGGGTTTCCAAAGATTTGCAATGGAATCATGCTCCCATCATAAATGGTTGCGTAATTATCCTCCATTGAAATTGTCAAGGGATTACTGCAGCATAGTATTTATTTTCTATGATGTCCTGAGAAGGACATAATGTTCTCTCCCTTGAATCCTGGAGCTCACATCCTATTAAAAAACTTTATGAAAAGTATCTACTGCTTCACCGCAGTACCCCACAGAGCCTGCAGTATATATATTATTATTTCACAAGCTTCACTGTTGGGCAAAGATGCAATTAGAAAACATATCATTTACCCAATAGACTAGAGTGGATTCCAAGGAGTTATTCTACTCTATCAAGTAAATTACAGGGGGAAAAAACCCATGTATTATTTACCCGAGAAAATGGAGTGTCTCCTTGGGAGCCATGTGGGTCCATCCAAGCTGTCCATAATAAAGAGATTATCACACTTAGTGATAAAAGCCACTGCCTTTGCACAGCAGAGGGCTTGTAAAGATGATTTTCTTTGCTGTTTTCACTGTTTTTATAGAGAGAGAAAATGGGTTAAGTCCACATTAAGCAGTAACACCCTGTGAAAAATAATTTAAATCCAATTTGTTTTTTAAGTTGTAGGACGGAGGAAAGAATCTAAAACTAGTACATTTCTTTATGGCTTTGACACTTAGCCTCAGAAAATGGGCAATCTGAGTTTTCTGAATTTCTGGAGAAAGTTAGTCCCTAATAGGCCAGCAGAACATATGCACCAAGTTTCTGCACAAAGCAAATTTTGCAAGCCAGATTTAGAAAGCCTTTGAATAAAAGAGGTTCTATTGTGGGAGAGCACAGCTTTTAGTCCCCTGTCTGTCAATTTTGTCTTTAATTTTTAGATCTTCATATTACACTGAGAAAGGAACATTAGCTACTGGTCTGAGCAAAGTACTAAGAGCCAGGAGATGTATTTCCTGCCTCTAATACTAACTCTGTCTATGGCCTGAGGAAAGACACTTCACGTCTGTGTGCCTCAGCTTCCACATCTGTAAAATGGGGATAATAATTACTCACCGGTTACTTGGAATATTGCTGTGCTCAGTTACTGAACTTCAATTATAAAAAAAGAAAAAATTAAGAAAATAAAAATGTAATTTATTCCATTTTCTATCAAGTTCAGCTATTACTATGGTAGCACTCAATAGTAATGAGAGAACATTAATTGATTTATACTTATTCAAAGTATTTTATCATGTTGAAACAGACTCCCAGTAGCTCCTGCTTTTGGCTGCCTGTCTCATGGTATCTGTGCACCTCTAAACAACACCCAAAAGCAGGAAGTGCAGAAACACACCAAAATGAACAAAAATTAACTATGCTCTTTTTTCTTTTCTTTTTTTTTTTAAGTTAAAAGAAAAACAACCCATAGTGGTTTGGACTGTGGTTTGGCTCGACTTTTTCAGCCATGATACCTCATACTGTGATCTCAAAGACTTTGCAATTTATGCAGGGTCAGGTCTGGTCTGAACCTCCTAAAACAACCTAGCATACTGTGCCATGGTTCTCAAGAATTGTGGTTCATGGACCACTAGGAAGGCACAAAGTGAAATAGTATGAGAAGCAAGCAACAGAAGAATTGGGATATGGGGAAAAGAGGTGATTCATAAGAAGATTTTTCTGTGACAAAACAGCCCGTAAAAAAAAAAAAAAAAAAAAGAGTGGAACTGGCACTTATCCCCCAGAATCATTACTGAATCCACATAGGCATAGGGGCCACTGTGATTTTGGAGGCAAAATAAAAATCAAGGCTAAGATTTAGGCCCCTAGGAGACCTAAAGTTAGATTCCTAAGTCCTAAAATACTGAACACTTAACATTTTTCTTTGAAATCAACTGGGGTGCAGGATGCAGAATGTGTTCACCCCCCACAAGCGCTGTAAAATCAATCCTGTGCATGTTACTAAAATAAGCAGCCCCGCTGAAGTCAATGGAATTACTTAAAAGGGAAAGGTGAGCGGGATTTAGCCTTTTGTTTGTAATGTGCTTTAGGATACTTCAGAATATGTAGCTCTAAGTAAATGTGAGATAGCATCATTATTTTTTATTACTAATGCACTGCTAATGTTTCAAGGGGCCAAAGCTTGAAGTCAGTACTCCTTGAAAGTTATGCCTACATAAGGCATATTGATATTTGACCTTATATGTTTGCATCATATTTAATAAAATCACCTATATTGTCTTATATTGACTTAGTTCTGTAAGCTCTACCTGCTCTGCTATTATTTTTATATTTAAAAACTTGTAATTCTAATAGGTTAACGAAATGTGAGAGCACATTTACCTATGGGAAACAATCACTTTTATTTATTATTTATTATTATTATTTATTGGTCAGAATTGTCAGTTTTCTATCCTGTGATGAACACTTACTGGAACAGACATTTACATGCAGATCATTTACCTGATGCTTAATGCTTTATATAAAAACTGTCTCTAAGTGGTACTGCTAGCATTTTATTACAGATTTTTGGTGCAAATAATAAAATCATTCTATAACTAATGAACCACAACAAAGCAAGCTTGGTAGATAATAAAAATAAAATATTTAAAAAACAATCAGGAGATTAGAAAAATATGGTTTTCAGTAAAGAGCTGATTGTACATTTTAAATTAATGGGCATATTTTATTACTGGGGTTTTGTTTGTTTTTGTGATTCTAATAAAATTGAAATAAATGTCTGGAAATATTGGAGAACTAATTTTTTATTGGGGGGAAAAAACATTGTTTTATCCTACAAAGAGAAATATACGAAAAACAGACAATAAAAGAATTCATTATTGAATTTAGAGGGACACAGAGAATGGGTCTTAACATTTGGCTGGCTACTCAAAAGAAGGATAAACACCTAGGAACATTCATTTGTAGTAAACATTCTCCTATCAGCCTTTAATGTTCACCCTTTACTCTTTAACTTTTGAATAACAACATTAAAAAGATACTGGGAGGGATCAAAACAAGGCAATGTTTGTCCTCATACAGTAAGAGTTTAAGTTGACCATTTATATATGTAAACACACTCCATCTAAAACACTGCAAATGTGTTTATAGTTGTACTGTCACACTTTGTCCTTATGATCTCCCACACTTTTCAGTTCTTTCAATATTAAAAGCCAATCTGTAGAAGACTTTTTTTTTTTTTTAAATGAGGATTTTTGTGAGCACAACCAATCTTACAAGTAACTCATTTATGCCTCAAGTACTTTGCAGTTGTGCACATATTTGATGATAGATAGATATGTAGAATTAGCTGTATTTTAGGGTTTCTTATAGGGGAGCTAATTGAAATCTTTTAATCAAAACATTTTTGACAAATAATGGCTATTCAACTGAAACAACAAATGTAATGGGAAATTTTAATTTTGGTCAATACATTCCAATTTTTTGACAAAAAAGGAAACTGAAAATCACACAATTTTGGATTTTTTTTTCAGTTTTTGGTAATATTTTTAATTTTTCTGTCCATTTTCATGCAAATTTTTAGTTTTTGGTTTTCAAAACCCAAAAAATTGTACCAACAGTTTTTTAAATGAAAAACAGTTTTCTAAAACCAAACGTAAAAGTATTTATTTTATCACGAATGGGTTTCATAAAACAAAATCCAACTTTCATTTTTTGGTTGAAAAACCTAAAACATTCTGAGGGATTTTGAAAAAGGTTTCAAATATTATTTAAATATTTAAAAGGTTTCAAATATTAAATATTTAAAGGTTTTTTCAACATTTCCCTTGGAAAAAAACTGGCATTTTTCAAAAAGTTCTACTCTTTGTTTATGTTTGCTTATATTTAACCTTTTGAATCTGCTATAAGAATACTTGCTCTTCAGCTTTATTTGGAGAGCAATTGAAGTTATAGGTCTTTAACTTATAAAAAACACACATTGACACTAAGGGCAGTTTTGCATGGTTAAGGATTGCAGGATCAGACCTGCTTTAGGTGAGATGGAAGTTGGCTCTAGGGGCAGGGACGGCCAATTACTCTGTGTTTGTCTTGAAACTAGCACAATGGGACCCCATTCTTGGTTGGTCCCTATGCACTACTGTAATCAATATTACTACTAATAATAATCAATAATAATAATCTACTCATGGGACGAAACCCAGGACCTACAGAAGTCAATGGTAAAACTCCCAGGTCCAGGGCCATGGTCTTAAGCTATCACAAGAAACTTTAAAGAGTAGGAATTTTCACCCGTGTCGTGGCCAAACTTCGACTCAGATAATTATATTCTGCCTTCTTAAAATTCCTTTGACATTTCAACGGGTGAAGTTATTCTTTACTTTTCCTCCTAAAGAACTGCCAAGTAGAGTGTCTGGAACAGAATACCCCAGAAGTAGCTACACTTCAGTGGTGAGCAAATGATTCCCACCTATGCAGCTTATAAAGCATTATAGCTTATGAGGAAGAAAGCTTATGTACCAGATAGGGGAACCTGCAGTATTGTGTTTAAGATATATTCCTATTCCATATTTCAAAATATCCATTGTATGTTTTATCACAAAATATTCCTGTCGTTGATATTTATTCTGTACCTATCCTGCTGTCTCTTCTTCATCCTATATATATATCAGCGAGACCTGATCTTGAAAGAGACACTTCCTGAGACTTTAATAAAACATCACAATAAAATATGTAAAAGCAAAACAGTTATATCCTTGGAAATATATTATTGTTAACAAGTTTTCTGTCTTAAAACTCATTAATATTTATATGGTTAACCTTCAGAATCTTCCAAAATAATATAAAATTAGCACCAGTCACATATGCATTGCTGAATTGTAGCACACCAGCATTTGATGTATTCCTCTCCGAAATTATAGTGTTCTGTATGTACACAATCAATACATAACTGCAGCTTTCTCAAGGGCAATAAGATCTGATAGTTGCATTTCTTACCTTTGCCAATTTTAAGACTAAACAAAACAGCCAGAAGCTTTCAGTTAAAAACATTACTTTTTTAAAAGTTCTGATTTAATGTATGTTTATTGCTATATAGAATAGTTTTTAAGAGACAAAATATTTCTTCAGTTCAATGTGGTTTTAACAACACTTTTCTCAAGACAATCAAAATTAAAAGTACCGTGTATGGAAAGATGCTTTCCTATGCAAAATCCAGTCACCTGATTTAATACAATAATCAAGGAAAGTCTTTATTATCAGTTACTAACTATAGAGAGCAGATTATATTTATTTAAATATTCATAAATTGTTGCTGTTCTACATTCTTTTCCAGACTGTTGGTCAATTATTTAATGGGAAAATATTATTATTATTTTAAAATGAAAAGAAAAACATATATAAAATGTTGGAATATTTTCTTTGTTTTATTCTTACAGAGTCTGGGATACATTCAACTAAAAATTAGGTGTTCGGGCTAATGAAATCATTTGAAAATTTGCTACCTGAAGACTGTCCTGAAACTGCATCTTATAAAAGGTAGCTGGAACTAACATCACAAATCCCAAAAATTCTTTTGACTGCCTTTGTGATATGTATATTTTGTGGGGAAGCTGGGTATGACAAGAGGTATCACAAATGAAAACATAAGGAATATTCATTAAAGGGAATATTTTGTCCCTGGCACACAGCCAAACTGCAGAGCCTGTGAACAAGCTAACGCCCACTGAAGTCAATGAGAGTCTTTACCTTGACTTCCTTCAGCTTTGAATCAGGGACAGGAAGCAGGAGGGGTCATTCTGCACTGGCCATGGAATCACCCTGTGGCAACACCTACAGTGGCACTTGCTTCTGTATTTCTTGTGCCCCACCCCAACTCCTCCCATACAGTCTGCTTCAATACTTGCCTCCGTGAGAGCACAGAAGACACCCACACAGAGCTCGGCTTCAAGTTGTGCAGGGACCACATTCCCCCTAATGCAGGCTCTCAGCCTCCAGTCACCCTCCTGCAGAGTGGGACATCACTGGTTTTTAAGTGGCTGAATACCTCTGTGGTCATGACAGGCTGGCAGGATTTTAACACCTCAATGACTCAACACTGTTGATGTGCAGCCATTTGGGAACCTTATTTGAAGAAATCCACCATGGCACTGCTCTTAAAAATAAACAAACAAAAAAATCTCTCAGTTTCAGAGCCTTCAGTCCCCAAAGGCCATGTAGGTGTTGTTACAACGGATTAGTAGCATGTGCCCATGTGTCAGGAGAAAGGTCCATTTTCTATTTTGGCAGGTGGCCTTCTTCAGACAGACATTTGGGCTATGGCTTGCTTTCAGCAAACTTCATTCTAAATCACACTATGCCTCTGGCAAGCTCAGCCCAGGTATGCTGCTGTGTTGTGGTATCACCGTTTTCTTCCTACTCAGTCACATGAGGTTATCATTTTGAGAGGATGGGCCTTAATTTCAGAGAGTGAGAGAGAGAAAAATGTACTTGTAACAATGAATCTCTGACCTTAACTCACTCTTCTAGTGAAACACAAACTACAGATTTATATGAAAGGTATATTTCACTTTGGCGCTGTATAAACAGTAATAACCATTAATAATAATAATAATACACTAATGCGATACTGTACACATCCTGCAGCTACTTAGAATAATACAGTTGACAAAATCACAGTCAATGAGACACATACATCTAACCAGGACCCTGGAAAGGAGGAATAAAATCCTTTTAGTCCTTTTTACATGACAGAGCCACTTCCTTAGCTTAGCAAAAAAGCTAAGGCTTCAATTCTACTGGGTGGAATACAGCTGAAGAAATAAATATATTGCCATGAGAGAAAATTACTGCCCATCATCAGAATAATGGAGCATTAGCCACCTTACTATCCTGCATGATGGATGTAGTATTCCTATAGTACTCCTAAATTTAAAAGAGACCCTATTAAAATATTCATATAGACACACTGAACATTTAACAAGTTTATACTGAGCAGTGTAAAAGAAAACAGAACCCACAGCACTGATACTATTGACATTTAGCTTCCCTCCCGCCCTTTTAGTTTTAACCTTATCTTCTTTGTCCTTTTCTCTCCCATTACTCTTCCTTTCTTTGTTTACTTGTTCTTACTTTTCCTGTCCTGTCATTTACAGAGTAACATTATTTTAATGAGTAATTTGAATGGAAACTATACCAATTACTACATCATCCATTTTTGCTTTGCTTTTATAAAAGAGGTGTGAGAAAAGGCACAGGAAAGATGAACTAAATGCAATAGTTTTGAATTCTTTGCAAAATGTTACAGCATCTTAAGTTAAGTCTGCTTTGCGGAGAATGTGTGAAATATATTCAGCACCGTATAAGTAATGACATATCAATTAACTGTGTCACAAGGTCTAAAAATATGCAAATTACTGTACTTCAATTAGAAAAATCTACATCCTTAGAGAATATTGTAAATCAGGAAATTTGGGAGACATTAAGAGTAATCAGTGAGGGAAAGCATGCACTTTTTCCCGTATCCTATTTTTATACATACATAATGAAATAATTATAGCTACACTGTATTTATGCTTCTGCAAAAATATTAATATCTTAAGATCTTTACAATGATAAATTTAATCCACATTACGTTTGCAGACAACATTAATTATATGAAAAAAATCTATTATCATTCAATATAAGTATGTTGAAACTAATTTGGACATGTAAATTAGAAATACAACTTTCCATAGTATCAGTCTATTAGAAAACAGAAAACCAGGAGAAATATTTAGATTAATTAGAGATTTTAAATGTGAAAACAGCAATGGAAATTCAAATATGTTTAGTTAGTTTCTATAACCAAAACCATGTTTCTAAAATATAAAAATAAAAAGAGCAATTTTGTTTATATCTTAATATAAAACTCTATATGATTATTGTTATGCTAGGAACCCTGCACTGTATCCAAAAAACTATTAGTGCAGGATGCATATCTGCCCATTTGTACAATAGTGTCAGTTTTCAAAGAGTAGGTCATTCACCATTGTAACTGCAGAAGTGGTACCTTTTGTTTGAAATTCAATTTGCATCTGTTTCAGAGATGCCATAAGAATGCATATAAGGAGCAGGCACATGACTCAGATCTGCAGTGGCTCCACTCTTCAGAAGCTACTATAGCCTTCAAATGCCTGTACAGTCTGGTAAGAAAAGTGCCATAAGAATGCCCCTAACAAAGGAGGAAAGGACTGCCTTTGCCTATTCTGAGCTTCTACATACTGGAGAATTTATTCAAAAGTTTTGTTTCTTCTTCTCAGGAAGATTTAAAATGAAATTGGGTTACTGATCACTGTGCGTCTTATCCTGTAAGATGTCAAGTGTTTCTTGCAAGGGTGCTGAACACCAGCAAGTCCCAGTGACCCTCACTAGGATCTGAGGGTGCTCAGTACGTCAAAGGTTTGGGTTCTTTAAGAATGTACATGTTAAGTAACAAACGTGGAACCTGCAGCTGTTATAGCCCATAGTTCCCTTATGTGGGTGTGCGCACATACATGCCCCAAACAAATGCATGTCAATTCATGTACACATAAAGGAGGCAATCCAGAATGTCACCACTAGAATACAACATTGTCAGTACCAAAATGATGGGCTTGTAGCTGCATTTAAGAGGGACATCAGGGGCATCCAGTGGCCAGTCAGATCAATCATAGGTGATTAATCTCTACTCTGTTATGAAGAAGCAGTGTTTAGTGGTGTAGGAGACACAAAGGGGCCCAATCTTCTAAGAGGCTGAGCACCCAGAATTTCTTATTTGAATCAAGGGTACTCAGCATCTGCAGGAGATGCTCAGCATCTCGCAGGAGCTGACTTTGGTCCCATCATGTGGATTGGCGGGGCATGTCTCAGTTTCCACTAAAGTTAATAGCCTCTCAGAGTGCTCAGAACCCCTAAGAGGATCAGTACGTTGCAGGATCAACCATGTAGTACTTTACACTTAATTCAGAATCTGATCCTGCTCTCAATGAAGACAACAGTTTTTTTACCATTGGCTTCATGGGAGCAGGATCCGGCCCTTAATGAAAAAATATTTCCATGAGAACTTTCTAAGATGTTGCACTTCTAAAATTCTGTAATACACATGTATCAGTCTAACTGTATCTGACTTCTGTGTTTAACAAAATCAGAGCTAGACACGGATTAAAAAAGAAAGTATATGGGCCAGTTTTACTTAAGCAAATGAGATTTCCGATAAACATGCAAATAGGAATTTAAACAGCAATTTAAAAAACCACGAATTCAATTCTCATTACTTATGCAAACGATCATGGTCTTGTCATGCTTTATTTCTCTGCCTTATCATTTTATCTATGGTATTTCCCCTCTGTCACCATATTTTCTTTTTTTCCTGTCATCTACATTTTCTGGATGCCTTTTTAATATCCTATCCTCCATATTTTAACCTTTCAGGTAATACAGGATTTACAGCAGCATCCAGAAAAAAGGCATTCACATTTAACTAAGGGCACACACTGTAATTCCTGGTACATAATTGCTGGAAACAGAAAGCTTCAAGATACTATCAAACTGTAGCATGAACCTGAGGGCATTTAGATGCTACAAAGTGAGACGTTAGATAGATAGAGTTTTAAAATGTTTTAACTCATCTTTTAAAAAACTAAGTAGCTAGTACTGATTATTTTCAAGGGATTTCTTAATCTGTCTTTTTCTAATTTCCCATTATTCAGCCAAAATCTACTTTAGGGACTATATTAACATTTATTCATCATTATTTTTTATTAACATGATATAGTTTTGAGAATGCCAGAATATTCATCCTGCCTCCTCTGCAGGATAGATATCAGATTAGGATCAGGTCAAATTCTAAAAACCATGAGTTAGTCATAACTCTATGTAAAAAAGGGGACAAACTAGAAAAATCAATCATCTACCATTCCGGGGGAAGAAAAGGAGGGGGGGGAGATAATAAAATGTATCCTATATTTACAGCTTAACACCTATGTTCTTCTGTATCCTAAGACTTTGCAATTTAGTTGCCTATTTGCCTTTAAACATTAGCAAAAAGAGATCTACCATTTTTGAAAGGTAATTATACTGTAATGCAGATAGCAGTAATAACAATTGCACAAGATAAGCCCTTGCAATGATCTTTACAAAAGCAAACCAAAAGTAGTACAGAATCATAAAAGAAAAAATGTGGAGAAGGCTGCAATGCAGCAATATCACTCTGCTACCACTTCCCCTGCAAAAGTGGCAGAGGAATATTGCGAACAGCGGAGGGAAGCAGACAGAGTGAAGGTTAAGCACTTCACAAATTTAAAGGATTCTTAATCCTAGACTAATCCCTTACAGTCTTCATTTGGTGTAGATTCCAAAATACTGAACGTGCTAAAGAAACATTTTTTGCGTTTTTTTTTCCCCTCCTTTACACAGTCTAACTTTTACACAGTATTTCTATACCACAAGCTTAGCTGGTGCACTCTATTTAGTGACAGGATTTTTTTCTACCTCATGAAAGTTGTTGAGACTTAGTGAATGCAACTGCTTAGGAATCATTAATTACTATTAATAGGTAGCTTTCTAGGTTAAATGAACTATACGTAAAAGAAAGGGTGTGTTGGATTGTCATGTCTGTGCACTTGATATTTTTATGACTTGTTAGTGATTCAGTGGGGATCTCAGATGGCAAAAGGTGCCTAGTCAACCCATACTGATTGCGATTGCCAGTTTGAAATAGATTGTTCTTGTTTTAAACCTTGACCACCCTTCCAACAAATCAGGATGCACACTTGTGATACATTACAGAAAGAAGCTAATATCAGACATGCAAGAAAAAGAGGACAGGCAGAGATGGTATCTGATCTTTGCTATTTTCCAGCGCATAAAATAACAGCCTGTCATCTACCTTTTGCAGGTCATTTTTATCAAGTTGCAGGCCAAAAGGAAATTTGACCTCCATTTTCCAGCTACTCTGGCGATGATAAATTTAATGCAGACAAGGTAAATGAATGGGAAGCTCCTTGCAGAAAAAGTCAGATTGGTGAAGGATTGCAAGTGGTAGAGTTCTTGTCTCTACATTTTTTATTACAGCTTCTGTCATCCTCTTCCCATTTTTATCCTTCTCAAGTCCTTAGACCAGAGGTCCCCAAACTGTGGGGTGCGTCCCCCCCTAGGCAGGTTTGGAGGAACATTTGGGGAGGCATAGCATGGCCTGGGCCAGCCACTGGGTGGGGGGGGGCGGTGGGAAAGAGTACCACCCAGCCCTGCCCCGAGCTCTGCAACAGTCCTGCCTCCCCAGCCGCAGCCCTAGCCCCTGGCCTGGGCGCCTCGCCTCAGCCTCTGGTACCCAGCCTGGTCTCAGCTCCCTATCTCCCAGCCATGGCCCCTGGCCTCGCTGTGGCCCCAGCACCCAGTCTCAGCTCCCAACTGTGGTCTCGGTCCCCAGTGCCCGGCCTGCCCCCCCCCCGCAGCAGCGCCTGGCCCAGCCAGCTGAGGGGAAAGGGGGAGAGCACAGTGTAAAAAGTTTGGGGACCACTTCTTTGGGGGCCACTTCTAAAAAGTTTGGGGACCACCTTTTCTACTTGGCAAGGATAACAATGCATATACACACGCCCTTATAACGACCAGCACTTTCATTTGTGTAATGAAGGATATTAGTGCATCAGAAACCAAGTTCAGTAACCCTTACTCATGCAAGTAGTCCCACAGATGTCAATGGGACTACTTGAATAAGAATTACATGTGAATAGGGGCTGCTAGACTATGCCCCTCATAGAAAGCTTTGTGGCATCACCTGGTACTATCTCAGTATTTGCCATTTAAGAACACAGGAGCCAGATTTACAGAACATTAGGCCCCGATCTTGCAAACACTTAAGCAGGTGCTTACTCAGATGAGTAAAGGTAAGCATACATTTAAATGTTTCCAGGGTAAGGCTTGAGACTTTGGGGCTAAGAATCATCTTCTCTCTCTCTCTATTACCCTGCAAAAATTTATATTTATGCTTAACTTTACTCATCTGAGTAAGAAATACTTTTTCTGTGATACTGAATTTTCTCCAGTGAGACATCTTGCTTTAATAATAAAAACACATTTTCTTAAACCATATTTTACATTAGCAGCAAGTCACTATTTTCAAATACCATCAGGAGGGATATCCAGAAGGCGCTCCTGGATGGTTGACTGTGCATGTAAACTGTAGCCAAGTGGAACAAGCCACCATTACTCTTCATTTCATTCTCCATCAAAGTATTTGCATCAATGGAAGAGTATTTTCAATGTAAAGGCTTATTTTCTACAGTTCAAGAAATTGGGAAAAAATGAGTAAAGTGGCATCTTTCTATTAATTGTACTGTGGTAGTGCCTAAAAAGCTCCAATCAGGGGCTGAAGCCAATTGCACTAAATGCTGAATGGATATATAGACTTTGAGGCTAAGGATCATCTTTCCATTACATATAATTATTCCATTATATATAAAACGGAAAGATGATCCTTAGCCCTACCTGGCTACAGTTTACAAGCACAGTCAGCCAACCTAAAGCACCTTCTGGATATCCCTCCTGATAGTATTTGAAAACAGAGACTTGCTGCTAATGTGAAATACAGTTTAAAAAATGTGGTTTTATTATTAAAGCAAGATGCCTCACTGGTGAAAATTCAGTATCACTGAAAACAGTGGATATGTTTCTTACATTGGTTGTAAGAAGAACATTTATGCTCCTAATTTTCTTTATTACAACTTCCAGGATTTATTATATTAAAGGAGGCAAGGACCATGTACCGTGTGCGTCTTAAAGGAGGGCATGAACGTATACCTGACAAACACCTCAAATTATAAAGGGAGATCCTGTTTAATTTCTAGACTATTCGAACTACTTCTCTGCATCCCACCATGACAGCTACATTCATCAGGGACATATCATCTGATAAGGACTGTATTTGAACTCACAGGGCTGGGGCATAATATTCTTAGTGGCCCTTCCCTAAGGAATTAACTGTTAATGGAGATTATGTTGAACCTAAATCTCAGAACCTTGAGACTGCAATTTAAGACTGGTATGGGATCAATTGCATTCCATAAGAACGACAGGGATGCTGGAACAATTTTTATATTGGGGGGGGTGACGGTTGAAACCATGGAAACCATGTATTTAGTGTTTGTTATTACTACTTCAAGCCAGGAGATGCAGCAGCATACCCACCACAGCTAGTTTCAGCACCACTAAAGAACAGCCATACTGGGTCAGACCAATAGTCCATCTAGCCCCGTGTCCTTTCTTCCAGTAGTGACCAATGGCAGGTGCTTCAGAGGAAATTAACAGAACAAGCAATCCAGAGTGATCCATCCCTGTCGTCCACTTCCAGCTTCTGGCAAACAGAGGCTAGGGAGACTCATGGTTTTGCATCCCTACCCATCCTGGCAAATAGCCATTGATGGACCTATCCTCCATCCTCTGTTCTTTTTTGAACCCTGTTATAGTCTTGCCTTCTCAACATCCCTGGCAATGAGTTCCACAAGTGACTGTGTGTTGTGTGAAGAAGTACTTTTTTTTTTTGTCTGGTTTAAACTTGCTGCCTATTAATTTCATTAGGTGACCCCAGCTCTTGTGTTATGTGAAGGTGTAAATAACATTTCCTTATTCACGTTCTCCACACCATTCACAATTTTATAGACTTCTATCATATCCCCTCTTAGTCATCTCTTTTCAAAGATGAAAAGTCCTAGCCTTATTAATTTCTCCTCACATGGAAGATGTTCCACACTCCTTACCATTTTTGTTGCTCTTCTCCATATCTTTTCTAGTATTAATGTATCTTTTTTGAGAAGGGGTGACCAGATGTGAACATAGAATTCAAGATATGGGAGTACCATGGATTTATATAGAGGCATTATGATATCTTCTGTCTTATCTATCCCTTTCCTAATGGTTCCTAAAAGTTAGATTTTTTGACTGTTGCTGCAGATTGAGCGGATATTTTCAGAGAACTAGCCACAATGACTCTAAGATCTTTCTTGAGTGGTAACAGCTAAACTAGACCCATCATGTTGCATGTTGTTAGGATTATGTTTTCCAATGTGCATTACTTTGCCTTTAACAACACTGAATTTCATCTACCATTTTGTTTCCCAGTCACCCAGTTTTGTGAGATCCCTTTGTAACTCTTCACAGTTTGCTTTGGACTTAACTATCTTAAGTAGTTTTGTATCATCTGCAAATTTTGCCACCTCACTGTTTACCCCTTTCTCCAAACCATTTATGAATGTTGAACAGTTCTGGTCCCAGTACAGATCCCTGGGAGGACACCACTATTCACCTCTTTCAATTCTGAAAATTGACCGCTTAGTCCTACCCTTTGTTTCCCGTCTTTTAACCAGTACGGATCCATGAGATGACTCTCCCTCTTATCCCATGACTGCTTAGTTAGCAGAAGAGCCTTTGGTGAGGAACCTTGTCAAAGGCTTTCTGAAAGTTTTAGTACATTAAATCCACTGGAGCACCCTGCTCCACATGTTTGTTGACCTTCTCAAATAATTATAATAGATTGGTGAGGCATGATTTCCCTTTACAAAAGCTATGTTGACTCTTCCCCATCATATTCATCTATGTGTTTGATAATTCTGTTATCAGTTTCAACCAGTTTGCCTGGTACTGAAGTTAGGCTTATAGGCCTGTAATTGCCAGGATTGCCTCTGAAACCTCTTTAAAAATTGGCATCTCTTTGACTATCCTCCTGTCATCTGGTACAGAAGCGGATTTAAAAGATAGGTTACATACTACAGTTAGTAGTTCTGCAATTTCATATCTGAATTCCTTCAGAACTCTTGGGTGAATACCCTCTGGTCCTGATGACTTATTACTGTTTAATTTATCAATTTGTTACAAAACCTCCTCTAATGAGTGCAGCAGTTCCTCTGTCACCTAAAAAGAATGGCCCAAGTGTTGCCATTGTTTCCCTCAAATCCTCTGCAGTGAAGACTGATGCAAATAATTTATTTAGTTTCTCTGCAATGGCCTTATCTTCCTTGAGTGCTCCTTTAGGTCCTCGATCATCCGGTAGGCACACTGATTGTTAGCAGGCTCCCTGTTTCTGATATATGTTTTTAAAATGTTGCTGTTTTTTAGTCTTTAGCTAGTTGCTCTTCAAATTCTTTTTTTTTGGGGAAGGGGGTTGGATGGTGGGGGTGCTGCCTAATTATACTTTGACTTGCCAGAGTTTGTACTCCTTTCTATTTTCCTTAGTAGGATTTTCAATTTTATAGGATGCCTTTTGCCTCTAACTACTTCTACTAAGAACTAAACCATGGAATGACCTCAGCAATGTGATCCTGATTAAACTACCAAGGTTCAAGTACCCCTAAGCAATAGACTTATAACTGAAGTAGAGGGAACTAGAACTGGGTCCTTCTCTTGAAGGAACTGGATGCTTTAAAATGTATCTAGTGGCACCTCAATAACAGTGATGGATCCTTAGTGATGCATAGATGATGATAATGATAGATGATAATAACGATAGAGTCATGATATTTTTATTACAAGGAACAAATTATGTTTTCTCCTCAGAGTCAGATAAACCAGACTGTGGATGCCAGTTCTATGACAAACTAACATATCAAGGGAAATAGTTGTTTTTCTGTTCATGGAAAAACAAAAGACTTCCCTTCCTGTTATAGCAGAGAGATGAGAAGATATTCAGAGGGAGGAGAACTCATGTAAATCCAATTTCAACCACTCCCTGTGACTCGGCCATCCTTTCATCTGTTGTTGCGGCAATACTCGTCACAGGTTTATTCCTACAGCCTCTTGGACGAAATAACGCAGTCTTCGCCACAAAGAAGGCAAGGCAGACATGCATATTCTCCCGCTTAGCTGGGAGTGTAGAAGAATGTTCACCTTCCTCCAGTTATAGACCTCTTGGAATGTGCACTGATGGTCATCCATTTGCTGGAGAGCACAACCCTCCATCATGAAACTCCTATCCAATCACCACTCTTACAAAGGTGGAAATAATCTTTAGGTTACAGTCTGAATTTTCCAGACTGCATTTCCAAATGGCACCATCAGCTGGAGAGATCCTACATTGGACTGTGGTCTCAAAATCATTCACTAAATAGCAAATGTCAGCTGAAACAACAATTTGAAAATGTAAATAGATGCACTAAGCAGGTCATTACCATAAACTATCTTATCACCTAGAGAAAGACAATGAAATTACATGAAAGAGAGAGGGGTTTCCATGAAACAAGAGGTGAGGGTCCAAATGCCATAGTGTGTTAGTTATTAGAGATGCACTGATGTAACACTGAGTCGACTCCATTAAAGTGAGAATAGAATTCAGTGCGATGAGTAATTTGTTTGGAAAGAAGAGTAAGAAGAGACAGATACAGACATTTAGATTACTGAATACTATAAAGCAGTGGTTTTCAACTTTTTTTCATTTGCGGACCCCTAAAAAATTTCAAATGGAGGTGTGGAGTCCTTTGGAAATCTTAGACATAGTCTGCAGACCCCTAAGGGTGTGTGGACTACAAGTTGAAAACCACTGTTCTATGGTAACGACAACCTTTCATAGACCCCTTAGACATAGTCTGAAGACCTCCAGGGGTCCATGAACCACAGGCTAAAACCCACTGCTATAAAGCAAAAGAAAGGAGAAAGACATGAAATTAAGAGGCCACACATTTAAAATGGACAGAGTGAATCTGTAACACAGTAGGAAAGATCAATTTCTTTTCTGGAGAAACCTGCAGCAGGGGCCTAAAGCAGGCACTGAAAATACCACAAGGTGAACTGTGAAGGATTTTAAAAACTGTCCCACCTACTGGGATATGGTTGGGTCCAGGGTCTGGGCTGGAGGATCCATGAGAAAGGGTAATATCAGATCTATTGAGTTAGGAACCTTGAAAGGCTGCCCCTTCTGTGCTGTTCTGCTTGTCCCTCACCCCTTGGTATGTTGTGGAAGCAACCATGAAGGATGTCTATGCTACAGACTTCTGCTGGCATAGCTCTGTCATCAATGGTGTGAAGAGTGTGATCCTGCAGTTTTGCTGATATAAGCTGTGTCCACACTAGAAGCACTTTGCTGGTACAGTATACCCATACAGGCAAAGTGCTCCTGGTGTGGACATGGCCATAATGCTGCTTTCCACATAGAAACAGGCTGAACAGGGTTGTCACTACAGAGAGCAGCCGGTTTCTTGCTCTACCTCCTTCCTGCTCAGACCCAGCCTGGCCCAAAAACCCAGTGGAGCCAGTTTCCCTAAGACGTTCCATGAAGTCTCTGGCAGGGATGGAGGGTTCCATGAACTCTTGGTTCTTCACAGACCACTGGATTTCAGGCCTGTCTGGTCATAGAATTAGACAAAATTATCAGAATAAGTATAATTAATCTGTGGAACTTCTTGTTGCTGGATATTAAAGCAAAATATTTAGTAAGATTCAGGAATGGATTTATATATGTGTCTAATAACAACCTCTGCAAATGTTTTAATGGATTCACTCATGGCATAGAATGTCGTAATTTCTGAGAATTATTTTGTAGTCAAGTGGGGCAGGGATAGAATTTCTCTTTGCTGCAAAGCAGCTGGTTTTGGCCACCACTGGTGAAAGTATGTTGGACAAGATGAACCAATTGTCTGTTCCAGTACAGCAGTTCCTATTTGTAAATCATATTTTGAGATCATTTTAAAAAATGCATTCTGTGTACTTGGTGGTTTACCAACATCAACACCACCAACTTAAACAACTGGATTCAACAGGTGGAGTTATAATAGATACAACGTAGTCTTTCATGCAGATCCACCTTTGTAATCGATATTATACATCACCAACAGTCCAACTGCAACAAACCACATGAAGATAAAATTAGCTACATTCTTGTATGATGCATCAGAAGTCCTCTGTCATCACAAAAACAGCTGGAACAATTCATGGCTAAGCACTTCAGCAGCAGGCTACAGCTTTGCTTATATCAGGATTTTAGAAATACAGAGTGGATGAAAACCTCATGATCTAGATATTAAAAAATATACTTCTGAATACAGAGGTTGCAAATTTTAGCTTTCTATGGCCATGAAAAAAGTCAATAAATACAAAAGTATTATTCAATGTCCTGCAACTTCTGTAGTTCCCATGGAGAAATTTTCTGAGCAAGCAAGACACGTTCATCAAAAGGGAAAATGAATAGATGTATTTTGGGGTTGAATTTTAAAGAATGACAGTACTATAACTACTTTTAAATTTTTACTAACTATTCTAATGATAATTACTGAATTTCCACAGAGAAAACCAGTATTTATGCAGATATTAACACTATAATTCAGAATTTATGAAGTGAAGACTTTTTGATAAACACAGACAAAAATATGTATTCTTTTTAGACTGTTTTGCATCACATAAAAGGCAAAACCTAAAACATTGCAAAATAATGCACTGACAGTGAGCTTTTCTGGTTAATTAGTTTTATTTGCACTACAATGGACACATCACTGCTGCAATATTTTCTCAAGCAATAAAATACCACATTGCATCAGAGACAGAATGCACAGACGTAATTCACTTTCTGGACGCTACTGACATCAAAGCACAAGAACAGTACTCGATGGGGTCACAGCTCAGTAATTCCTTGGATTCACTCCTGGGATTCTAGTTCGTAGGTTTTTAAACTTGCAAAATTAAATGAGATAAAGGTTTAAATGGGTAAAGCAGGAAACTAAGAGTGGTCCTGCAAGGTGCTGAATACCCTCAACTTCTATCAACTCAATGGGATCAGCAGTTTGCAGGGAGGGAATCACTTTGCAAGATTAAGCTCTTAGACAGAATTTGTGGGTGCTATTATTCTTGCCTCTACCTCATATGTAATTTGTGTAAGTATGTTTACCTTATTATGTCTCAGTTTTCCATCTGTAATATTAGTCTGTTTTTTAAGGGCTATCAGCTGTTTGGATGAAAAGTCAATAAAGGTTGTGAGGTCTCTCGATATCAGTGGCTTTCAACCTTTCCAGACTACTGTAACCCCTTCCGGAGGCTGATTTGTCTTGAGTACCCCAAGTTTCACCTCACTTAAAAATTACTTGGTTACAAATTCAGACATAAAAACACTTAAGTGTTACAGCACACTATTACAGAAAAAATTATTACTTTTTCATTTTTACCATAAAATTATAAAATAAATCAATTGGAATATAAATATTGTAGTTATATTTTGGTGTATAGTGTATAAAGCAATATGAACAATTCATTGTCTGCATGAAATTTCAGTTTGTACTAACTTTGCTAGTACTTTTTACACAGCCTGTTGTAAAACTGAGCATATATCTAGGATATGTCTATACTGATGGCGGCAAAGTTGCCGCCACCAGATCGATCTTTGTGGATTGATTGAGCAGTCAGTGTAGACCCGCTCAATCGATCAGGAAGTCGACTGAGTAAAACCACCCCCTCAAGTAGCATAGCGCTGCGTCGACGGGAACACGGTTCCCATTGGCACAGTGCAGTGAAAACGGCACGCAGAAGGGAAGCACAGCAGTTGACAGGAGTTATGCAAACTATGCAGAGTAGCTTGTGTAACCCCTGTCGACTGCCGCCGAATCTCCAGGAAAGTGTAGACTAGGGACTTGATATACCCCCTGGAAGACCTTGGCATACCCGTAGGGGTACGCGTACCCCTGGTTGAGAACCACTGCTCTATATAAGATGTTAAAAATTTATGAGTATGATTCTGCAATCCTTACTCATGCCAGTAGTCTCAGCAGCTTCAATGGCATGAGTAAATGCTACTCAACATGAGTGAGTGATGCAGAAGTGGGCCTTCAATGGAAAAAAAACCCTACAATAAAAGTCAATGCTTGAAATTCTGTCTTAAAATAAAGCAAAAACTCAGTAAAATCAGACTTATAGTAAAATACAACAACTTGCTGCTTTCAAAGCCCCACATCCCTATTAATATGTTATATATATTTTGCAGACACAAAACCAAAGTTAAAAGATTATTATTTGGGTTGCACCCAAAAAGAATAGCAGAATATAGTATGCTATCATATCCAAGTGCTTCACAAACATTTTTTAATTTACCTTCACAACACCCCTGGGAGATGAAGGACTATTATAATTCCCATTTTATTAATGTGGGGGTTGAGGCACTGAAAGATTATGATAAAAGTATCCACTAGTTTTGGGTGCCAAGTTGAATTGTCTAGAACCTGATTTTTCAGAGAACTTAGTATTATATAAGACGTTGAGCTCAACTTCTTTTGGCTTCACAGTTGCAGCTGTGCTTGCCCGGAACTTCAGCAAATCAGGCCCCAGCATCCCAAGTTTTGCACTCACAAAATGAAGTAATTAGTGACTACTTGTGAAAATTTTACTTTATGTGACTTTCTCAGAAACACGTCAGAATTCTGTTGCAAAGCAGGCACAGAATCCAATTCTCCAGGGTAGCATTCAACTGCCTTAACCATGAGACACTCCTTTCTCTTCCCACAATCCCCGGCCTTACTCTCAATACATCTTTCAACACCTGCAACTAATAAGGCACACAACCCTGACTCATCCCCAGAGCAGGTCCATCCTGTGCACTGAATGAGGCACGGGTCCAGAGGAAAAAAATAGTATGTGGTTTCATGAAATTAAAAACCATCATAGTGTATACACATCAGGAGGCAAAATTAAGTTTGCACATGCAACTTTCATTCTGGAATCTCCTACCTTTGGAATGCCTGATTTTGCAACCTTAATAATGTTCTTTTTAATATAGTTTTATTGTGTGTGTAATTTCCTAAATTTTTAAAAAAGCAACCTGAAAAACCCCTAGAAATTCTATTATGTGATATCACATTGACACCCACATGGGTCATCAGCAAGGTGGAAACTTTTAGATTTACACACTGACCTCTGCTACTTGAACTAATGAAGTAATAACAATAGTAAGTTGTCATCCTCTATGTGGACCCACACTCAAGGAGAATAGGACACTTTGCCAATGAATTTCACAGATATTTGCTGACAGCAGAGGAAAGCTGAGACTCAGGAATCTTGTGTTCCATTTCAGGTTCTGGAAGGGAGTGTGCTCTAGTGGGCATAGGCTCCTCTGCATGTTACCCACAAGCTTCACCCCTTTTGCCCCATCCCTCCATCCTGTCCTTGCTTCAGTCCCATTCTCCATTCCTCAAGCCTCTCATGCTAATTCCAGATTCCTTGCCCAGTCATTCCTAGATTCCCCATCTGGGCTCACTGTCCAACTCCTAGTCTTTCTCATTCCTCCTCTCCACACCCAATCCCAGTCTCCTTGCCCGGCCAATCCCAAACTTCCTCATCCCACCCAACTCCTTAAATCCAGTCTCTTTTTCCCAGTCCGTCCCACTTATCCCCTCCCATCTCCTCATCCAATCAGTCTCTTCCATTTCCATACACTAGCTCTCAGTTCCAGTCTCCCTCCCTGGGCTTCTCATCCAATCCCAGTCCCCTGCCCCATCTCTCTCCTAGCTCCTTGTGAAAGAATATCTGTCCAATCAGCCCCAGTTCCCCCACTGCATCCCAGTTCATGTCAGATTTGTCTCTCTGCCCTTTTGCCCCCATTCATCCTCCACTGGTTTCCAGTTTCAGTCTCCTTTTCCAGCCAGCTCCTTATCTAATCTTAGTGCTCTCCCTACACCAGGCAACTGGCTCCCAGTCCCCTAGTTTCCTTCACTGGCTCCCAGTCCCAACCTCCCCTTTCCACTGCCAGGTACCAGTCTCAGCCTCTTTATCCAAACCATCTAGGCCTACTGTCCCCATCCCCTGCTCCCATTCTAGGCCAGTCCCAATCTTCCCCATCCAACTCCATCACAATTCCTCTCACCCCCAATCCAATCACAATCTCACCAGACTCCTTATCTCAATCTACTCCTTTCTCTCCGCCCCCGGTCTCGATTTTGTCCCCTCTGCATCTGAATCAGACAGCTTCCTCCTCTATGCTGTAGGTAAGGTATCAGTACAGGGATTACTGAAAGCAGAGGCGAGACAGGCTCCCTATTCTCAGTTCCAGTGATCAGCCCCAGCCTAGACCGGAGCAGCTGGGCCCCACAGCCCTGGGCTAGACCATGCTCAGTTGCTCTGTGGGGATGGCAACATGCATAAAAGCAGCTGTGATGCGATGGAACATTCTTTGTCGTTCTGTGGGGATGGCATACATACAGTCTGGCTTTATCTAGGAGCTGTGAGAGACTAAGGCAAGCTCTGTGAGAACGGAATCTTCACAGCATGTGCAAACTGTAATTTTTCAAAAGCTTATCACTTGGCCGAATTTTGGCAGATTTTCATGGGGACACAAAAGGCACATCCCTGACACCAAGGCCACCCCCTGCCAAATGGCCAGTCCCTGCCCCAAAGCAAGGGAGCACTAGAGCATTTCAAAAGAAAAGGTTTTAAGTTGTTTTTTTTTTAAACATGGGAGAACAATGCATTTTCCCCTAGCCTTCTTCTCTAAAACAACTGAAACATTTTAGCTGAAATGTTCTAGATAAACTAAGCCTGAGGCAGACACCTGGCATAGGAAATTTCAGACCAAATGGTTGAAGTTTTGCAATGTTATAAGGAACTGAAAACAAGGTCTTACAATGGGATGTGTTGGACAACCTTAATAGGTGGTGCTCTCAGCCACACCTAAAATAAACCCAACAACATATCATTTCAAACATGAATCCTGAGTGTGCTTGGAAGGAAGACAAACATGCTCTGATGTATGTGTGGAGAGAGCGTGGTCCAGGTTTAAGGGCTCTTGATGTATAAAGCCCTGTTTCCCATATTTTCCAGATCATCTCCAAAGACAGTCAGACATTGTAACTCCACTGATTTTAATAGTGAAATCTAGGGAAGCATTCTATTCTATTCTATTATACTGTTGCCTCTTTTGACCCAAGCAATTAGCTAATATTCAGAGCCTTGCAGGTTATGACTAGAAGGAGAAACTGGACTCAATTATTTCTTTCATGCAATCCTATTTATTTACAAAAAAATGTACATGAAGTCCTGTTTCCCTGAACACAATAGGTATCAAACAGGAGACAGTTCCCTTGCTCAATGTTCTAAGCCTCCTTTTCCAGTCAGCGCACTGCACAAAAAGCTCTCTCGCTTAGCTTTCTTCCAGGGTCATGATTCAAGTGCTTCACTGGCTATCCTTGGCTTTCTTCTGCCTCCTCTGTCTGATTCTGTGTGTTTGTGGCTATGTGCGTGTACGTACACACACACACACACCTCTCTGTGTTTGTATTCAGCTCCACGTGAAAACCCTGTTTTAGGTGGCGGCTCCTATTCTTTAGTTATCTTACTCCAAAAGGAGCTTAACTGCTCCTTACATTTGTACTCAATGAAGGATGGCTATTATGCCATCAGCTTCAGTGAGAACTCACCTAATCTCAGCACAACATTTCATAGGTTTACTGTGTAGAGGTTCTTACACCACACTCATCACCTTAGCATCTGAGCACCCTCCAGTAGTTTATTAAGCAACATGCCCTTTTGGAGGATAGGAATAGAATTCAAAGTGATCCTGGAAAACTGAAGAAATAGTCTGAAATAAATTGGATGAAACTCAATAAAGACAAATGCAAAGTACTACACTTAGGAAGGATTAATCAACTGTACAAATACAAAATGGGAAATGACTGCCTAGGAAGGAGTACTACAGAAAAAGATCTGAGAATTATAGTAGATCACAAACGAAATATGAGTCAACAACGTAATACTGCTGCAAAAAAAGAGAACATCATTCTGGGATGTATTAGCAGGACTGATGTAAGGAAGACACGAGAAGTAATTCTTCCTCAGTGCTGATAAGGCCACAACTGGCATATTGTGTCAAGTTCTGATCACCACACTTCAGGAAAGATGTGGACAAATTGGAGGAAATCCAGAGGAGAGCAACAAAAATGATTAAAATGTCTAGAAAACATGACCTATGAGGAAAGACTGAAAAACTTGGGTGTGTTTAGTCTGGAGAACATAAGACTGAAGGGAGACATGATAAGTCTTCACGTATGTAAAAGATTGTTATAATGAGGAGAATGATAAATTGTTCTCCTTATCTACTGAGGACAGGACAAGAAGTAATGGACTTAAATTGCAGCAAGGGAGATATAGGTTAGACATTAGGAAAAACTTCCTGTCAGGGAGTTAAGCACTGGAACAAATTACCTAGGGAGGTTGTGGAATCTCCATCATTGGAGGTTGTTAAGAACAGGTTAGACAAACACCTGTCAGGAATGGTTAGCGTGTATAAGGCTAGGGGAGGCTAAGCCTCACCAAAAAAGGCTGGCCATGCAGGTAGGAAATGTCGCCAATGCAACAAGGGTCACTCCTCCTGAGCTGCACCAGCCTGCCGCTGCACCTGGATTGCCTGAAATGAACCTCCATGAAAGTGGGGGAGCCACCAGCACTCAGACCGTGGCCATGCCCTGCCCTCATTCCGCCTCTTCTTGCCCTTTCTCCGCTTCTTCCCCTGAGTCCTCTCCCTGCCTGCTCCCTTCCATGAGGCCCCCTCACCAGTCCTCTCTCTCTCACCCCCGAGACCCTCCTCCCAGCCTGCTGCTCTCTACACTCTGCCCCCTCCCACATGGAGAACCCCAAACCTGCCGCTCACTCCTCTCTGCCTCTTCCCTAAGGTGGAGAGGAGAAAGTGGCAAGCAGGTGGTCCTCGGGGGAAGGAACAGGAAGAGGTGGAGTGAGGGCAGGGCCTCAGGGGGAAGAGTCCAAGTGGGGGTGGGGCTTCAGGGGCGGGGCTTCAGGGGTGGAGCCATGGTCCAGGAGCTGGTGGCCCCTCTCACTTCTAAAGAAGCTTCCCAAATAGAAGACTCACATGACACCTATGCGTGTCAGGGGTGGTCCAGATAATACTTAGCCCTCCCTCAGGGCAGGGGACTGGACTAGATGACCTCTCGAGGTCCCTGCCAGTCCTACCTTTCTATGATTCTGTGACTGAGATCTGTTATGTGTTTATCTTTTCCCCAAGGTCAGAAGTATGTACAGGGAATTTTTTTGTGTTGGAATTTAACATATTTTACACACACACACACACACACACACACACACACACACACACACACACACACACACACACACACACACACACACACACACACCCTTGCACTTGGAGCAGAAGGCAGTGAACCCTATGATGGTCCTTAGTTCCAGTGGAAGTTTATTCCACAGTCCCTGCTGGTAGGCCAGACTCTATTATTCCAGGCTTTAAATCATCAGGAAAAAAATTTAAAATCAATTCTACAGAGATTTCCAAAAGCTGTGCTTAAACTGTCCTTGGGTTTAATTTTTTAAAAAAACATGAATACTTCATTTTATTTAAAACTGTAAAGTAAAATATGTGTTCAACACTCACTCCAGGCCAGTCGGCAGTAGAGAACTCTATTTGGTTGCTAGAGGCACTCAGCTGACCTGGGGCACGAATATAAACTTTGCTATGACCTCACGCTCTATTGTGTATCATTGCTTACATAACTCCAGCCTACTTAAAACAAAAACTATTGATGGAAAGATGCACAGACGGAATCGCAGTGACATTATGGCCTTTCACTTGATAGCTGGAAGCATAAAAATGATCCCACTTTATCAGACAGCACAATAAAATATGGATGTTAACTAAACAAGGATGTGTGTGTGTACAAAGAGAAACAGGGTTGTTTTGCTTCAGAGAATTTTTAATGTATTAGCTTGTATAGAATTTTGGTTTGAGTAATTTGGTAAATTAAAAGTCCATGTTTGTACAGAGGTAATCTATGCTTTAGAATATCTGGTAGTATGGTGGGGAAAACACAGATAAACTGCTTAAAAACTTGTTTCTAGTAGATTTAATAATGAGATAATACAAAAATACAGACTTGGAGAATTATGTGACTGAACATAAAAAGTATCAGCTCACTGAGCACTGTAGCTATCTAGAAAACACATAAAATTCAGATAAGAACTGAATGTGAAGCAATAGCACAATTTACTTACAATCTGGAATATCAGCAGGATTTTAGTTTGTTGTTTGTGGGTTGCTGGGGTATATGGTACATTACAGTAGAGCATCAGCACTAATTCTACATGGCAGCTCCTCAGAATACCATCTGCTTCCCCAGTAACTGTTAATATAGTTGTAATTATCTACTTCTAAGCACTTTATTGGGAATATCATTTGCAAATTAATCAACTACAGACCGGTAAAACAAATGACATGCTTGTCTGAAAACAACAGCATTATTTCAAATTATTTTCCTAAGGATTAGGAAATATCAGCTACAGCTGAAGCAGGGAAGGGGCCAAGGGAAGGGTTATGTTCAACTTTAAAAATACAGGTTATAGAAATAACCACAAAACATTAGCAGATGTACAAAGAGATGCCTTGTGCCCCCAAATCTCTGCCATATACCATGGAATGCTTGAATTTATCCCCCTCTGTAAGCTGCTCTCACTCTCAGTTCAGCTCCATCTTCTCCCAGAGTTCTCAACATGCCTATCATCCCCTGGTCATCCTTCTTTGACTTCTCTCTCCTTTCCCTGTACCAACTATACCCCTTACCACCAACCTCAACCTCACTGCTTGCCACTCTCCACCAGAGAGAGACTTGGCCACAATCTCTTTATTAGTTACTTCCATGTAAGTTTGCTATCAGCAGGCCTTCTTATATCTCACCCCAGTGAGGTTCCTAAAACCTTCACAAATCAGTGAAGAACCCCATTCTGTTTATTATGGGCTTTAATCCTACATCAGGATCTGCTACACTGGCTCCCAGTGCCAAAGCAAAGTCCACTGTTGTGGATCCCTTGTAGGCCTGGGGTCTTGGCTTACAGGTTACACATACTGAACATCTTGTAAAAGTTCTGCTGGAAGACTGCATAGGGACCATGTAAAATAGTGTTGTGCTGAGCGGCAGCTTCTCTTCAAATGGAGTGGCTTTAATTATTTGAAAGCCGATTGTATCAGGAGTGATGAGAAACCATACAAAATGCACTGTCCATATTGACGTTTCCAATAAGCAATTAGGGAAATGATTTTGGAGGACCACAATAAACAACCAGGCTGCTATCAGTTTACCCATGTAGACACCATAAATAGCTCTTGCATGATAATACATTGAGCCAGAGATTTTTTAAAACACTTTACTTGTAATTCTTGAAATATTTGAACAGAGGTCCCAAAACTGAGGGGCATGCCACCTAGGGAACGTGGAGGAACGTTCAGGGGGATGCAGCAGGGCCTGACCCAGCCCCCACAGAGGAGGAAGGGAGAGCACCACCCAGCCCCCCTCTGACCCAGTCCCACCCACCCCCAGCCGCGGCCCCAGCCCCACCATGGCCTCAGCCCCCAGCACCTGGCTCCAGCCCCCCGTTCTCCTGGCCTCTGACCTCGGTCCCACACTCCAGTGCCTAGCCTAGCTGCAGACCTCAACCTCAGCCCACGGCCCTGTTCCCAGCCCCAGCTAGGGAGGGGCAGGGAGGCATGGACGGCGTAAGGGGGGTGAAATGTAAAACATTTGGGGACCACTATATTAAAACCTCACAAACTAAAATACAATAATTGACCTCACAGAGCATGCAATATGTAAGCCATGTTTTCTGTGGCATCTGTTTTGATATCCTTTATCTAGCAGTAGTTTTAACCGAAGCGATGTGTAATGGCAGATAGTGAGGTAAGCTGATCGATGATCACAGAGTGGTATTTCTACATTCATGGTTGGGAGCTCACAAATAAAAGCAAATAGATTATCTGCTCTGTGATATAAGTGTCCTCATATCACTGAGTTCCAGCATCTCATCATTTTTCTTTTGCTGCCTCCAGCATCTACTATTGCAACAATCATGGTTAAAACCTCAAAGATAGTGTTTTAGTTGGAAAAAATTAATTAATTTCTTTAGTGCTCCAACTTCTGTATTCCTTCAAAATACTCAGAACCCTGTTCTCTGGCAAAAAAAAACCTCTTGTGTGTGCATCTTTGGTAGCCAAAGGACCCAAGCACAATTTTCTTAATAAGAGTTCATAAAGTTAAGAGTTCATACTCTTAAAAACGTTCAAAACTTTGAAAGAAAGTTATCCTCAGCTGGTGTAAATTACCATATCTTCATTGAAATCGGTAAAGTTATGACAATTTACACCAATTGAGGACCTGGTCTAAGGACTTTAAGGGCCACCTTTTAATATGCCTCTGAAAATACACCTGTAAAATTTACGCATGAACCAGTTTGTATGCACAAAATCCATATCTGTGAGTGAAATTCACCCTGTGCAGAAGTCCAACCCAAGGCCTATGCAACACTTAAGTCCTTTTGAACACTGTGTGTGAAATGCAGGCCCACCGAAGTCAAGAGCAAGACTCCCATTGACTTCAATGAGATCAGAATTTCACCCTATGGGTTTAAGTTGTGAATAGGCCTTGTGCGGGTCCTTTGCATATTGAGCAAGTTTAATCCTTGTGTGTGGTTTGTTACAGAAACCAGGTAATTTCACATCCTTAACATGAGTCTCATGCTTCCAAAATGTATTGGCAGAATTTACAAAACCTGTTTAAAAATCTGGCCCTAAATGACAACAAGCGAATCAGTGGGTGGTTTGTTTTCCTTAGTTTGAATGCTGTTAAACAAAAAAGTGTTAGAATAACAGTCAGGATATCATTTAAATTGACAAGAGCAAAGAAATTCGGAGCTAAGACAAATGCTTTGTCCTTAACTCAACTTCTCCACATCTCTGAACAGTGAGTGTTTGTGCATGTACTAGGAGCTGATATACCTTGAGTAGGTGCAACCATGCAAGAAGACGTGTTGCAGTTGAAACGGCAGCCTTTGCTTTGAATGTTCTTGGTTTGTCCACTGAATATTTGCCCTTGAGATCACTTGTTTGCATGTATTTAATTCTATACAGGAATGTACACTGTTGTGAGCCAACTGTAATATAATATTTTCTACAATAACTAAGGACTAGCATGCAGTACAGAGAAAGGCACCTTTAAAAAGAACTTGAATTTCCACTGGTAATGCACAGCTAATGCATACCTTACAACACAACGTTCCTATCTGCCTTGGTTAATACACTGGGGGAGGGGGTCTGTATCTACAACCTTTATTTCCACTCAGTAGTATTTACTCATGTGAATTGCTGCATTAAGCTTGCGTGAATAAAGGCACTTAGATTTCAGTAGCTTTAGCTTCCATCACTCCCCCCAAAAAATCCTCTTGCCCTTTTTCTCTAATACTTCTGTTAGGCAGCAGGAGTTTTTTGCTGCTTAGAAAGACATCTCCTCTGTTCTCTGGAGTTTCTCTCACCTTGTAGCAATTCCTTGATGGCCCCCCGAGGTTGCTTTTAGAGAAGCAAGACATATCCTGAGTAGGCACGGACATCTTCAGTGCTATAGCTTACTCATTTCCTTGCTCCATTGTGGTTCTAACCTCCTTTCAGATTAAGAGCAATTTACATCTCTTTAACTAGACATATTGGTGTTATTACCATTGCAGTCCTATTGATTGCAATGCTGCACTTAGCATCACTGTTCCAATTTTATCATCCTTAGTCATTCTTGCATGACTACATATTTATGTATGGTACTGTTATTTAAATTAGTATATAACATTAGAAAGGAAGCGTGATACAATTAAAACAAATTAAAAGCATGAAAGACTGATGCCAAGTTTTTGAATAAATGTGTCCCTTTTTACCACCTATTGATGACCAGTGTTTTTTTTCTTTAAATGAGGGATTTTGTTTGTCTTTTGAAACCACATTGCCATAAAACTTATTAAACCTTGAAAACAAGTGTAGCGATTATTTAAGGTTTTATACTCTGCTCTACGGTATAAAATGCCTGAATACCTTAGAGGGTGTAAACTTGTATCTATAAAGCACTACAAAGAGTCACAACATTGTATAAATGTTTACAAGTTAAAAAAATGATATAAGGAACATTAAAAAAATCAAAGACAGATGATTATACTACAATAATATTTAAAGATCAGGAAGGTCCAGAATCTTTGTTATCATTATATTAATACTTATATTGCAGTAGTGCCTGGAGTCCACAGTCAGGTATCATGGCTTTATGTGATAAGTTTGGTACAAATGAGTAGAACAAAGAGTCCTTTGCAGAACAAAGCCCATCTTTGCCATCACCTGGACCAAACCAAAATCTTTTTCTAGGTTTATGGAGGTATAACAGCCACCTCCCAAAATTACTACTATAGCCCATTCCCCCTTCACTTCTTGTACTCCTGCTTTTATAACAAAATTAACAGCAAATGCAACATACATAACCAAAAAAAATTGACTTGTGCTTTTAACTGTGTCTTTTAACGTGATTGGAAAGAGTCAAGGGGAAAGACAACAGAGAGAAACTTGGTTTTTGGACAAGTTTCTAATGACCAAGCAGAGTTACTCCATAAACAAAAGTGATTTCAGTTTAGCTCATGATGGGCAGAACAGAGATTACAGTCATTCCTCTCCATTCCTCCATAAATTTGCATACTCGAAATCTGATGATCCCCAATAAAGATACAAACTTATCATTCCCCTCAAGCCCACAGAGAACATCTTAGAATGGTTTCAGTCTAATGAGATATAGAACTATCTTATCTTTTAAAATATTGATCACATTTTCCTTGAATATTTGATTACATCAGTGTGAACAAGCATAAATTGCATATAAAAAGTCAAAAGCTGCAGTAATCAATAAACAGGTCATTCAGCAAATATACTTTGATGAATTCACATTAAAAAACCCCTACGTGCTTGAGAAATAGAGTTTCATTGCAAAGGGTGATGCTGAATGCAGGTTATGTTGAACAGGTGGAACTTTATTAAATCCTGTGCTCTGCTCTGTTCAGGTGGTTGATTTGCTTCCAGCCTAACTGCATGTGTTTCCAGTTCCACTGTCCCACCAATAACAGTCCCTCAAGGGAACACAGGGCCTCTGACTCTAGTTCCCCTGATCATGATAGATCTTCCCTATTTTACAAACACCTGAACATATAAACTTTAAAACTTTAGGTTAATTGACACCCAGATCCCCACCCCATGACTCTTCAGCCAGAGGATAAGAGCAGATAGCTGAGTTGGAGTCTTGTCTTTCAGAGACTGAGCTAGTTACATAGTCTTTGAGATCATGTTGGGCAATCACATTGGAAGTGACCTTTCTCTGTCTTCCAGTCACATGTCTCCAACTGTAGCAAACTCTCTCTCTCTGTTGAGTCTCTTCCTTCCCTGTGGGGCTGGCCTCACGATGGCTCTCTGTTCCATGAGGATCTCTGTACTTCTGTAGGATTCCTCTGCGTGTTGCATCTGCTGGCTCATAAATTCCTCCTGTTCCTTCAGATCATTTGTCCCTCCTGCATAGTCACCTCGTACAGCCTGGGTGCCACTGTACTCCTCATGACTCCTTTAGTCTACTCCTTCTGGTATCTGGCTAACGATTGGATCCTCACAGGAGTGCCTGTCTCCAGGGCTGGTAAGTCCTTGGCTGACCTCATCTTTCTCTAGTGCCCACTTTATCTGAGTGTTGGCCATTTCCTCTCATCTTTCTGGCTGCAACAGATCTCAACCCATTGGGAGCAGAGTTTTGGTCCTTCATCCCTTTCATGCCTGCACTGGACTGTTTCCGCACCCCTGTGATGAGTATTCCTCTGTGCCAAAAATGCTAACAAGAGGGTCTGAACCAGAAGAAGCAGCCTTGTGTACCATTACTCTATGGGTATGCTGGAGAGGAGGTGGGGTGGCCAAACTCCATTTGCATGCATCAAGCTCACAAAAATCTGAATACTAGTCCACCATAATCAAGTACTGCTTTTCACTGAAGGTAAATAAGTCTGTTCTGACCTTTTCCTATGGTTGGATGGGCAGCTCATGTGATAACAGGGTCTCTTTCTGCTGGCGGTTTTCACACGACTGGTAGGTGTCACATCCTTCTGTCAAGGAATGGAGTTGTATATTCATTCCTGGCCAATAAACACACTCTTGAGCCAACCTGAAAACAGCTGCTGATACCTAGGTGTGAGGCATGGATTTTCTGCATGACATCCCTATATAATGAGGCAGGACAACAACTCTATGTCCTCAAAATACTATTCCATCCTGCACACATGGCTCATCTTTAATTCGAAAATATGGTTCTGTTCCTACCAATATTTGGCTTTTGTTTTCTGGCCACCTTCCTAGTATTACTCTCTTGACTGTCCATATTCGGACGTCCTTTTCTGTAGCCTCTTTGATTTCCATCAGCTACACTATTGAAACTGGGAGACGGAATCCATTTACATGCTGAACTATGTCCTGATCCACGCCCCCAGTCTCACCAATACTAGGTATATATGCCCTGCCCAGGGTGTCCACTAACATCAGTAATCATCCTGGATAATATCGGATCTCCACCTGGTAGCTCTGGAGTCACAGTAATATGCACTGCAATCTCTTTTGAGCACAATTGTCTCTAGGGGTTTGCAGTCTGATTGCACTGAATAGCCATAGGTGCACTGACGGAATCGTTACACTCCAAATACCACAATCAGAAGCTCTTTCTATTTGGGTGCTCCCTTGTTCAGTCTCTGACATGACTCTGCTGGCATAAGCGACTGGCTGCTCCTGGAAAAGAGCTACACCCAATCTTTTCGCCAGTGCATCACACTGGAGTGCGAGTGGTTTTCCTGGCTGATAGTACTTCAGGACAGGGGCATCCATTATCATTTGTTTCAGCATGTCAAATGCTTGCTGTTTGCAACCTGCCCAATCCACTCAACATTCTGCCTTTTGAGCTGATTTATGGGATCTACTACTGCAGCCAGTGTGAACAGAACTTGGGCAGAAAATTCATCATTCCTATGAAGCTCAGTACCCCTTGTACGCTTACTGGAGCTGGCATCTCTGACTGCCCTAGTCTTGTTGAGATCTGATTTCAATCTTCCTGCTGTGAGCAGATGTCCAACATATGTCACCTCACATTGTCCTAGTCACATTTTTTGTGGGTTCAGTTTTATGTTTTTGTCCCTGTATCACTGTAGAAAAGCTTTCAGTTTTCTGCCATGGTCTTGTTCAGCTTCTGTATCACTGCTTTCTTCACCTCTAATAAGAATATCATCTGCACTTATCTTCACCCCAGGTCGCCCTTTCAGCGCTTGGGTGAAGCGTCTCCAGAACACCTTGCTGCTGGGTTAATGCCCATCGGCATGCACAGCCTCCAGTAACAACCAAATGGCATTGCAAAGGTTGTCAGCGTGCCGGACTCTTTATCCAGGCTTATGTGCCAAAACTCATTTGTCACAGCACAGACCACAAAGATTCTGGCTTTGGAAAGTTCTGGCAAGAGGTCATCAATTGTGGACAATGGATCGTGGCATCTTTTCAATGCCCAGTTTAGCAGCTTTGGGTCTATGCAGATACTCAATTT
This sequence comes from Emydura macquarii macquarii, assembly GCF_026122565.2. Taxonomy (NCBI): domain Eukaryota; kingdom Metazoa; phylum Chordata; order Testudines; family Chelidae; genus Emydura; species Emydura macquarii. The sequence goes on along the minus strand of NW_027132585.1, from coordinate 3,964,370 downwards.
GCCTGATGGCTTTTTTACCACCATTGTGATTCTTACCAGGCTACATAGGCCTCTAGAGGTGCTATGATACCTCTGCCCTGCAGACTTTTGAGCTTGAGTACTGGATTATACATTGAAATTTCCTTTCATGGTAAGCACACAGGTCCCACTGTGGGGTCTACTTCTAGTCACAGCTTTCCTTTGAGGCACCCGTCACCTTTGAAAACATACCCCTGTGCTTTTAAAAGTGGCTCCAGTGACCACCGGATTCCCCCTTTTAATTTTTACACTACATTCTGACACTACACTCTGATCAGACCCACGGCTTGGACGGCTGTGTTCCCCAAAGGGCTCTGTAGTGCTTACCATCTATGCCATAAACTTCAGTTGGTACCCGATGTTATTTTTAGGGTTAGTTACTATGAAGTCACATTTTCTTAAGAGCTGCATTGTCTCTCATTGTACATTGTTAGAATGCACCTGCTCTTTGTTTTAGGTTTGTTAGAGTCCAATTTACCCAAGGAATCACACTGCAAGAGGCCCCACTACCCAGCTGAAATTACAGATCGTTTTCTCATTACCATTATACTGCCAAAATGGGTCAACTTACCACATTCCTTGCATGTTGTCCTACTGTCTGGCACTTCTCCTTTAACCTCTCATGTTGTTTCCCACAGCAAATGTGGTCCCCATGTGGTAGTGATGTAATACCTCTGTTTACCTGCCTCCAGGTCTTTAGTGCAGGGGCACATCTGAGAAAAAGGGTGCCAGACAGAGCACAGAAAAAGACCATTCCCAGCCCCATTTTACCAATATCAATTTCAAAGTAATTGTGGCCTGTTTTGGAAATACAGCAAAAAAGTTATGAAAGCAAAATATGATCATCTGGAAGCTTTCCTCCACAAATCATAACTCCAGATTTATTTCATTTTTTAATTTCAGAAGTGCGAAAGGATACAGTCAGGAGGGGATTTAAAATTGGTCTAGCCTATAAACTCATAACAGACTAGAATCTGGCCTGAGATAGAGATGATGGAGGTGAAGAGTTTAATGGATAAGTATTGAAAGGAGCTGATCCATATAATCCAGTGAATGTCAGGATCACGATTTAAAACTCAGGCCGGCACAGATCTCAAAACCAATGTAATGGCAGCAAAACCTGGAAAGTATATGCTGCACATATCTAGTGCAGGTTAGAACCTTAATGGCATAATTCTGCTCTATGCCATTCGAACTCTAGAAGAGCTATTAAAAATAAAGTACAGCAGAGCAAGACAGAGCATTCATAAGTTTATGACACAAATACAATAATCATCTGAAGCCAAAACAAAGGAAGAGTCTTCCAGAATTCCTTCTTGCAGTATGTTGTTTTAAAGCAGACATTCACATCTGCACAATGGACAGCAAAGAAAACTTTCCTATATGAGTTTATAAACACGCATCTCAAAGTACAGTAGGTCAAAAATTGAGTGATGTATGACAAAACAAGTCTGATGAAGTGACTCAGTAATCTTCACATAGTTGTTTGGCATTCATAACAACTCCAAATTTGTTTTCACACTACCTGAAGGGGTGCAGCTCAGTTTAATATTAACAAAATGCCAACTACTGATTCAGCCTCACCATCAATTACACTATTTACAGATATTCACTCCATTATAACAAACCAGCACTGGGAGACACCCAAGAGTGAATTTGCCTCCATAAAAAAATCAGTTTCTATGTGTATACACACACTCACCCTCTCAGCGAGACAACACAGTGTTACAAATTAAAGAAAGACGAGGAACCCAAAATGGAGAATTGTGTGATTTTACACTAATTCAAAATGGTCATCAAAGCATGCATTGTGGAAATAAACTGAGGATTCTAAAACAAATAGGATCCTATCTATGCCTCTGCATTCTCTTGTAATCCAATAAAGGGTCCCAAGAACGTCATTGTCTATGGCATCAAATATTACTGCACAGAAATCAAACAGAGTGAGAGATAAAAAGTATGAGTTTGCAGAGATGAGTCAGCAGGTTTTCCATCACAATCTTTTAACATTTTAATAAGAAAACGGATGTTGAAGTGAAACAACATACAGTGGAGCCAATTCTGTAAATTCTTATTAGCTAGGCCACAGTACTTAGTACCATACGCTTTGTGAGAAGTAAGCTTAGTTCCTGTTAGGCTAACATACTACAAAGACTCAAGTTAGCTGAGGAACTATGTTTCAAGTTGATGACTGCTGTTGACATACATCTCATCTCACTGTCCACAGCAGTGATCACAATGAAGTGGTGATAATAAGAAATTCTGGAAAAACTGTAGACTGATTTTTACAAGAATCAAGAAAGGAAATGCTGTAGTAAAAGTGAGGGGGAAAGGAGCACTTAAATCAGAAAACACACCGTCCAAAATGGACACAGGTTCTGCTACATGTCCTAAAGTAGTGAGCCTGCACCTATTCCTCTCCAGGTCTGGAATTTGCCCCCTTTGCTTACATGGGTCCAGAAACTCCCAACAAAAAACCAAATTATACACAGAGGAGTTTTATAATCATGTATATAAAAGAATATTAGGTAAAGGATTGAGTACAGGCCAACAGGCTAGAATGGAAATGGGAAACTTAAGGGAATTGAACAGCGAAACAATAGCACAGTCCCTTCCCCAACTCCAGTGCTACCCAAAACCTCTACCAAAACCCCTTTCCCATCAGAGGCCTCACTCATGGTGCACATAAAGCTGAGATGTACTAGATTGGTGAAAGCAGCTGAGAGGCTGCTCAGTCTGGACCTCCGGCCTGCTGGGGTACATTGCTCCTTGGGTAGTTGGCCTCCACCTTCCCTCAGGACACATGTGAATCTAAGTCCAAAGTGCTCACAAGTTCCAGTCTAGCAGTGTCCATGTCCACCACAGTCCTTTCCCCAGTCTCATGCATACTAGGGTGACCGGATGTCCCAATTTTATGGGGACAGTCCCAATATTTGAGGTTTTTCCTATATAGGTGCCTATTGCTCCCCACCACATCCTGATTTTTCACACTTGCTATTTGGTCACCCTAATACACACCTAATATTTGGTCACCTAATATTTACCTAATATTTGGTCACCACATACACACATCCAGGGCAATGCAGTTCTTTCTTCCACCAAGGCCCCCTTCCCAGATCAGCATGCAGAAATTAATGCACTCAAAATGGCAAAGCTGCCGGCCTAGACGACATTTGTACTGAACAAATCAAACACTTTGGACCAGCAAGAAAGAACTCATTATTCAAGATGCTGAACACATGCTCAACCACATAACGAGCACCCAAGATCTAGTAACAAGTACATGTTCTGGCACTCCTGAAGTCAGGGAAGGATTCAGTGGAATTGAAGAACTTTAGGCCTATATCACTACTATGTCACCTCTACAAATTGCATGAGCGTGACATTTTAACCTGCCTATTGTTACTCACTGAAAAGCACCTAATCCCAGAGTATGCTGGATCCACCCAGACAAGTCATGTACTGGACAAGTACTGAACATGACTCGGTACATCAAAGATGGTTTTAAAAAAGGTAACGTAACAGAAGCCGTGTTTGTCGACCTATGAGCAGCATACAAGACAGTAAATCACCAAAGGCTACTCACTAAAATATACAACATGATGAAAGATGATCACCTGGTACAACTGATACGGTCTCAACTAGAGAATCAACATTTTTACGTCAAATTATTCGGCAACGGAAGCTGAGGTCAGCAACAGAAAAATGGCCTAGCGCATGGGAATGTACCCTCACCAATACTCTTCAATATCTATACAAATGATCAACCAATCAATCAATCAGAGCACAAGAAGTTTGATCTATACCAACAAACTACATGTCACTGTCCAAACCCAGGATTTTGCCCAGATCAAAGTTATGCTAACACTGGGCACTGTTTTAGGCTCTTAGTCTATTACACCAAGAATCAATTGAGTGCCATCATAGCCAAAACACAAGTGAGTTTCTTCTATTTTCAGAATCGTGAGGCCTTGAGGAATCTTGACTACCTTGGAGTGACACTAGATTGCACATTATCTCCTTTAAAGCACTTGTGGAGAAGACAAAAGGGAAAGTTAGTGCCCAGAACAACACACTCAGGAATCTTAAAATTCAAAATGGGGAACCAACATATTTGGTGCAGGGAAGATTGGCTCACGCAAAGAAGCTGGATCTTATGCTTAATGACAGCTGCTGCTACATCACAAGATGTCTGAAACCAACACACACAAACAGCCATTATGTGCTTGCAGGAATTGCTCCACTGGATATCAGGAGAGGGGTCACAAATAAAACTGAACCATTACAACAGGTCGAATATACCAGACATCTACTACATGGCCACACAATAGCTGTTAGCCGCCTGAAATCACAGAAAAGCTCCCTAGTGGCAATAGAACCACTTAAAAAAATCACTGACTGCTACATGACTGGAAATGTGCTGTACACGGCTCAAAATACACGATGAAGACATCAAAATGCACAGACATTGCTGAATGCCTTCCGGCAGGCGCAGAAAAGGATGGTCGACTCAGAGATGTTTAAATCACCTATGTACAAGAGTTGGCAGGTCAAAAGTCATGTGCGGAAGTGGGGCAATTCCAACAACTCAGACACATGAGACTGTGGTGAAGCTAATCCCATAGAACATCTGTTGGTCTGCTGCCTCCTGGAGGAGCCATGCATCATGGAAGATCTCACCAGAGCTACGAAGTGGGACATATGTTCCCAAAAGAAGAAAAACCTATGACTGTGGTGAACAGACACAAGAAGCAACAACGTGCAGAGACGGAGACACTCCATGTACACAAACCACTCAACAAATGTCCTTGCTACCATCTGAGCTTTATGGTCAGGAAGGGGGTATGCCTCTGCCCATTACCAGCCCATATTTGTTCCCTCAGGCGTAATGGGCAGAGGTCCCAGGATATCAAATGCAATCTTTTCAAGGGGCCACCCAGTGTGAGTGGAGACCATTGGAGCCCTAGGTTTGCCTCTTATGTCTTTTTGAACCCCATATATCTTGCATGACCTATACCAATCCTTACAGACTTTCTCCACCCCAACCAGAAATATTGGGACTGGACATTATGAGTGACTTTTTCTATATCCAAATGTCCTGTATTTACATCATGAAGGGCCATCAAAATCTCCAGCTTTTCCTTCTTTAGTACTACTACTGAACAAGTTCCGACCTTTCCCCAGATACAGCGTCTTCACCAGTATCCCCTATCTAACACTCAGGTTGGATTACACAGGCAAAGATGATGCTGAATTTCCTCTGAGATCTCCCCACTATTAGCTTTTTTCCATCCTATCAATTTCCCTATATCAGAAACTTCCTACGTGCACCCATGCCAATCTACAGACCCACTGAACTTTTTCCACATCTCTGAGCATTATGACCCTGGTTGACTCCTCCCTACTCCCAAGAGAATGGCAGCATCTCCCCGACCTTGGTCTCTGGTTCAGTTTCTCCCAAATCAGGCCTCTGGGACAAGGCATTGACATTCTGGTTTCTTCCCCAGAAGGTGTACAATCTAGTAGTCAGACTGAGCCAACTGTTCCAAACATCTGGCTAACTGCCCTTCAGGTTGATGGAAATTGTGCAGCCATTGGAGAGAACTGTGATCAGTCCTCAACATGAACTGTCTTCCTAGAAAAAAATGCCAAAAATGATTGGTAAAGGTGAGCGAGCAGCTCTTCTTTTTCATTGCATATTTGTGCTCCATTCTACTTAGGGCTCAGCTAGCATAAGCCATCACTTTCTCCTAGTCATCTTCCACTTGCGATAAAACCATTCTAATGCTTACCTCATTTGCATCAGTGTCTAACAAAAAAGGCACTTGAGGGTCTGGATAAGCTAGGATGGGGAGCTGACAATCACTGCTTCAGTTTCATGAAGGCATCCTGACACTTCTGTCCACAGGAAATTTGCCTGTCCAAAATCCTATGTAAGGGGCAAACAACCATAGCAAAGTCTGCTCCAAATCTTCTGTAGTAGGAGCCCAAACCCAAGAAACTGTGTGACTCAGTTATATCCCAAGGCAATGGCATCGCTCTGATGGTCTCCACATTAGAAATCACATGCTCCAAAATATTTTCTCTCCCTGCAGAAAAGCTGACACTTTGCTGGCTTAACTTTCAAATCAGCACACTAACTTCTTGAGTAACAATTTCACTTTCTGCAAGTGTTCAAAGGGTTCAGAGATTCAAAAATTCTAAGGCCAGAAGGGATCGTTATGATAATCTAATCTGATCTGTATAGCATAGGCCACAGAACTCCCTCAAAATAATTCCTAGAGCATATCTTTTAGCACAACATCCGATCTTGATTTAAAAATTGTCAGTGATATAGAGCTAACCACAACCCTTGGTAAATTATTCCAATGGTTATTTACTCTCACCTTTAAAAATGTATGTCTTATTTCCAGGCTGAATTTGTCTAGTTTCAACTTCCAGCCATGGAATCATGTTATACCTTTCTCTGATAAACTGAAGAGCCCATTATTAAATATTTGTTCCACATGTAGGTGATTAGAGACTGTAATCAAGTCACCGATTAACCTTTTTTTCTTAAGCTAAATAGATTGAGCTCTTTGACTCTATCACTATAAGGCATGTTTTCTAATCTTTAATCATTCTCATGGCCTTTCTCTGAACCTTCTCCAATTTATCAATATCTTCTTGAATTGTGGGTACCACAACTGGACACAGTATTCCAGCAGTAGTCGCAGCCATGTCAAACATAGTGGTAAAATAACCTCTCATTCCTACTCCCCCTCTTTATGCATCCCAGGATTACATTAGCTCTTTAGGCCACTCCAGGAGATCATGTTCAGCTGATTATCCAACACAACCCCCTAATCTTCATCCTGGGAAGCAATGAATATGAAAAAGTCCCCTATCCTGTAAGTATGGCCTACATTATTTGTTTCTGGATGTCTATATTCACATTAAGATGTATTAAAATGCATATTGTTTATGCCCAGTTTACCAAGCACTCTAGATCGCTCTGAATCAGTGACCTGTCATCTTCATTATTTTATATTTTCTTCCAGGTCATTTATAAAGATGTTAAATGGCTTAGAGCCAAGAACCAATCCCTGCAGGAACCCACTTGAAACAGACCCATTCCAAATTTACAGTTACATTTTGAGACATTTTGAATTTTATTTGACTGCTGTGTTAATTTTAAATCATTTTAATTTTTTAATCAAAATGTCATATGGTACAAATTCAAATGCCTTCCAACACCATTACCTTTATCAATCAAATCTCATTAAAAAAAAAAAAAGAGATATAATGTTTAGAAATTTCAAGTATGTTTTAGTACTAGCAGCATAAGACCTCCAGCATGTGTCACTCAAATTGAAGTCCTTCATGATCATACAGGGTCCCATCCCTCCCCCAACACATTATAGATAGGTGCATAAGGAGCTAGTTCCCTAGTGTGGTTTGGTAGTCTGTAGTAGACAGCAATTAGTACCCCATCTTGTGCTTGCTTTGTTAGGATGTTGCTCATTAAGCATTCAAGATTATTTTCTTTCGAGTTATCAGTGATTCGGAAATAAATAATACCATTTGTGACAGAGTGCCATCCCCTAACTCGATCCTTCCTAAATGGGTTATAATCATTGATTTTAACATTCCACTTGTGCAAATCATCCCACCAGGTTTCAGTAATACCGACTAGATTGAATTTATGTTCATCAATGAGCAATTCCCATTCCTCATTTGTTACCCAGGCTTCTACCATTAGTGTATAGGCAATTCAAGAATTTCTTTTCTTCATGTCCTTTGGTTTCTTGACTGATTTTGTTCTCAATATCTCAATTGTGTGCTAAGTGCTCATATCTTCTCTCTTTTTGCCCTCCCCTTATGCTATTAGTTCAGCCTATCATGATGGTACATCAAGCAGAATATTCCCTGCAAGACTGCTAACATGATGTCCACGAACCTTAGGAATGTACCAGGTGCATTACACGTACCACACGGCATTATATGGAACTCAAGAAGACCCTGCCTGGTGCTGAATGCTGTTTGAGTTTTGTCTTCTGGATGGACCACCCCTTGTCAATACCTACTGGCCAGGTGAAGAGTGAAGAACCATTGGGCTTTAGCCAGGAGATAAAATGCATCATCAATCTGGGATAAGCATTTTTAACAGTATCATCATCCAGTCTACAATAACCCACACAGTCCTGTGCACCTCCACATTTGTTCCTCCCCAACATCACTGAAGCAGCCCACAGAGGGCTTAATGATCTCTCTGTCCTCCATCTCTCATAGCTGTTGCTCAAACTGCTGAAAATCCATGAGGACCTTTCGAGGTCATTGTTTGATAGGTCTGGAATTCCCAGTATTAATCTGGATTCTTCATTGCCCCAGTGTGTCCTAGATCATGGTCCTTATGACTAAGTATATCCCCATATGCTAACAAAACTTCCTGCACTGCTCATACCTATTCAGGCTCCAGACAGTGCTGGTTTAACTTAAACTCAAAGCCCAACATCCCCATTAGGCCTTTCCTTCTAGCCCTTTGCTGTCTTGATCCTGGTCTGGTCTCAGCTCCCTTACATCAACTGGCTTCTCAGTTACAGAATCTTCTTGAAGAACCCATACGCCCTTCGTGAATGTGCCAGTCACCATCCCCTGATAAACAGCCAAAGGCTCCATTGACATGTTAGTTACCCGCACCAGGATTTTGCCCCGTTGGCTCCTATCAATTGAGTGTCCTACCAAGGACAAGCTCCAGCCTGCTTGAAGGCTTGGGCTCTAACAGCTCCTCTTCCCGTTCCCAGCACCAGCCCTTCAGTATATCTGGGATATCTCTCTCTCTTCTAGGGGGCACCATCAGATTCTTTTCCACCAGTTCATGAACTTCCACATGGCTATTCATAGCAGATGGAGGGAAAGGCCTTCCCAGCAGAGAACAGGAACAGTTGGTGAAACTCACAGTGGCTTGTTATTTCTTCAAGAAATTGGTCCCAATCAGAGCATCTTGAGTGGCATCTTTTGCAATGAGGAATTCACAGGTCAATTTTAAACCCTGGAGGCTGATGACTGTTTGCCCCATTCCCAGAGTTTGAAGCATTGCTCTGTTAGCCACCCCAACAGCTATATTATAGGGCTGAAGACTCCTCTCAGTTTTAGCTGAAGTTTGCTCCCACAAATGGCTATGCTCAATAGACATTTGGGCACTCAAATCTAGGAGAAACCAGCAGTGGAATTCTCCAGTCTTGATTCCTGGTAGTAACCCAATCCTAATGCACCAGCTATCATCACTTCCTCCTTTGAGCCCTGTATGCTGTGGGGGTGGATGGACTCTTATCCACTCCCCTCTTCAATTTCCCTGCCCCAAGAACCCCTTCCCCTTCAGGCATTTCCTTTGAAAACAGTCAGGACCATCGCATTGTCAGCATCAGTCATCCTCCTCTCTTCAATGTCGTCTCCACTGTAAGCTGGGCTGATCTTTCCATAGGTGCTTGCCCTGGGCCTAGATCTTCACAACTTCCTTAAGCTGATCCAGTTCACTGCATAGTTCTTCTAACACTCCCAGCATTGTCTGCATAGCTGGTGATTCAAAGGATGGTCTCTCTACTGCCTTATTTTCTTCCGTAGAATGAGCATGCACCCTAAAACCAACACCTTGAGTATCTAAAGCTTCCAATCTTCTCTACAGGTCAATCCCTGTAGTCAGGTTGAAGGCTTCACCTAATCCTTGGGGCTTCCCCATCCCAAGTTGTATTCACATTTCCCTACTAAAACTATGGTTGACGAACTGATCTCATGCTTGCACATCTTGTATCTCAGAGCCTGCTTGAGGGAAAACCTTCAAGTCCAATCTCCTCAGAGTATTACCAAAATCCTAAACTGACTCATCTGGCTTCTTCCTGTATTTTTTTCCAACTTTTTTTCACCCAGTCCCAGTTACTGCATGCTGCAGGCTTCAAAGAATGTCTGAGGGCATCTGTTAGGCACTTATAGCCCAATCAAACCTCACAGCTAAATCCTTGGCATGCCTCCATGGCTTTCCCTATGAGCAACAGACTCAAACTCCAGCTTAGGGGACACAATCTACCCATTCATCTCAGCTACCATTTTGATATTCTCATGCCAATCACGCCACTCCTGTTGCTCCCCACTATAAAGTGCTGGATTAAATACTGGCCATGGTATCCTTCTCGTAAGTGGCATATCTGACAGGGGTACCCCTTCCTTCCTGTCGCTTATTTTCTTACCTTCAATTGTTTAACAACTAACACAAAAAACCCTCTACAATTAACACAGCAGTTCATCTTTCATCTGATAGCCTGGACCACAGACTTTCACTTGCCTCAATTGCAGGATAACCCCACAACCCCACCCCAACAACAATTTGTTCCTACCACTCTCCACTGCCATGTGGGACACATGTGCTGGTAGATATCCCAAGGCATTGAGCCTGCACCTATTCCCCTCAGGGGGGGTAGAGGAGAGCATTAGGCCCCTTTTCTCATGCGGATCCAGAAACTCCTGACATAAAACTGAATTACACACACAGATGTTTGGAGACCATTTATATAAAAACAAATTAGGCAAGGGAATGGGCACAGACCCAGGGGCCAGAATGGGGATGGGAAATTTAAGGGAGTTCAACAACAAAACGCTGCAACAATAGCGCAGTCTCTTCTCCCCTCTCCAGAAGTGCCCAACCCCCACCCCTGCTCTCCCTCCTCCGAGGCCTCTAACCTCACCAGTGGGGCACATAAAGCTGAAATGTGTTAGCCTGGTGAGGTGCCCTGCTCTTCTGGTGGCTGCATAGTCTGGACCTCCAGGCTAGTGGGATATATTCATCCTCGGCCACCCAACCTCCACCTTCCCTCAAGACACATGAGCCTAAATCTAAAATGCTCACCACCAGCCCCTGTCTATAGCAGCATCCAGCACATCCTTTCCCGGGGCTCACACACACCCACATCCAGAGTCCTCCTTCCTTCCACAAAAGCACACCCCCAACACACTACAGTCAAGATGGTGCCTACCCCAAGTTTCTCCCAACTGTCAGGGAAAGCTCCAGCTTCTTTCCCCTCTAGGTTATTGACCCTCCAGGATTTGGCTACTTGCACTTAGGTGCCATCTACTGGCTTATTATAACTGTAATATCATTAATCTTCCGCATAATCCTACCCTGAAAGCCTCTGCATCTCTCCTTTATGAGGGAATAATTTTTGAACTTGTGCATGTGGCAAAGAACCCACAGAAGGATACTTCTCGGACACCATAAGAAGAGCATGATGCCCTTGGAAATCTCTGCAATTAACAATAAATTGCTCTCGCTATTGAAAATGGACCTTCAAACTTTGGTAACACTACTGATACTTCAATTTCTGATCCACACTCTTCATTTTATGCAATGTCTTTGTAAACCAAGGGCAACAACAACCTGGAAAATATTTTTCAACATTTGGACTGTTGCCATCAAATCAATAATGGTGGAACAAAATGAATTACAAGACTCAACAGCTTCAATCACAGAAGAAGTATAGAGTTAGCCAAAAGAGAAACCACAACTTGTTTTGACAAACTAGCCGGACTGAACTGTACATGGACTTATAGCTAATTAAATGAGACTGATGCAAAGGCAAGGTATAACCATCTCAAAACTTGCAAAGAACTGGTCAATACCGTGAAACTCAGCTGCATGAAATATATAAATAGTCTCTCATAAATGGGCCCAGTGAATACCGATATTTCATCCTCAGGCCAGAAGAAAAAGACACTTCATAAGAAAAGGGAAATGTTTAATTCTTATTATTAAGAGTTACCTCATCTCCAGGAGACAGGATTTTTCAACACTTCAGCAGGTTCATAAGGTTTTAAAGAATTCATTGCATTTTAATCAGATGAGGCTGAGAACTATAGGTATTTGAGATACAAATGGTTTGTACTGAAAACAAATTGTGTGCACTGTTTTTGTACGTCCGCATCACCACTTCTATTTCTCAAGGACTAAATTCAGTCAACAGCCACTACCTCTGATTGAAGACCCGCTAGCTTCCCTTAAGCAGTAACAGAAGTGGAGCAAGAGGCAGCATTACTCTTACAAAGAGAATGAACTGCTCAGGTCAGAGGGACAGCAGGTATGTTCTGAGAGATCCTCTGGGGAACTGACTGGCTGGTTGTTCTCTTGTGCAGATGGCACTGGCATATATATGAGAAGTGGATGCTACACAAATGCTACCTAACACCATGATCATAGGCTTATCACAGTAACAGTACAGAGGCGTGGATTTCCACAATGCCAACATTTACTCCCTGCATATCCTAGTGCTGCTCCCAGAACTACTTACACTGGTTTTGACTTTAAATTTAGCTGCACCACCACACAGTGAAATATTGCATTTTCAATCATTTATAAAATTATTTCGGAGAGGGGTGGAGGGGAAATGTTGCCTATTTTATCACCTATGCTGCTTCTGAAAATCAAATCCAAGAGTAGAATAAGATGGACCTGCACTGATGCCACACAGGCCACTGTGAGAATACTGTCTTGTGCTTACACCTGTATGACTGCTGGGTGCACTAGAGAAGATTACATTAAACTTTCATGGCTGATGCTTAGGTCAAAGAAACCGCAGTGAGCTACAATATAATCTACAGCTTTCTCGCAGATGCACAGTGAGCCATGCAAGCATTTACATTAACATTTACAAATACAAGCTTCTCTAAATGCATACAAGTAATACACTGTGCATTTGAAATACACTTAACAACAGGCTGACTTACTGGTTTTAACCTTGCATTCTTAAATTCAAAATATAAGCTACACTACCCCCCTGAATTAGTAAAATAAATAAATACAAATCCCTAAATAAGTCCGATGGCTTTAAAATCAAATGTAATAAACAAAATGGTATACCTTGCAAACCAAAGACTAAATTATATGAATCCTGAGACATCCTTTCACCCTCTCTTTTAAGCTGAATTCATTAAAGGATAAGATAGTTCTTGTACAGGAAATTATAAACCTTCTTTGGGAAGTGTGTGTCAGGTGCCAAAAGTATTTAAATTCTATCTTTTTCCAATTCATGAAGCTCATTGTAGCATTGTATTATAGCATTGTTAGATTTATGCATTTAGCAAGCAAGCATATTGTAACAGTAGCTGTAAGTAATTATTCTTTTCTAACAGCAGGCACCATAGTATTGTCCGTGGTATATTTTTTTTAATAAAAAAAAAAGGCAATTTAAAAAAAAAAAAAAAAAAAAAAAAGAAGACTTAAATGTTTAAATAAAGATCCAAGTATCTTATTTAATAATAATCCACAATCCTAACTTGTAGAAAGAGCAAGGTTAATAAAATATAAAGTGACAAATTTTGTTCATTATCCTGTTAAAAAAAGGGTTTATACATTTAAATCACATTCATGCTGGGACTGTTTTCGTAATGTGCATTTTTCAGGTGAGATTTTGGCAAGCAGGAAAATCTTATCACATATCTTAGCTGGACTGATCAAATGTTCGAACAACTCTGATTTACATGAAAAAATGGTCATTACCTGTAGTGACCACTTCTTGATGGCAAATCATGGCAAAATTTTCCTCTCAGAACCCCACAATAGCAATTCTCAAATCCAAAATCTTGTTCTCCAGATATGTATGCAACAACCACTGATGAGAATATAACTTCTTCACAAATGGAGAATGCCAAGATTTGCTACGCAGCTCTGAGCTAAGAATTTTGTACACAGGCCTAAATCCTGACGTCTTTGCTCACGTTTTACCCAATTCTCACTCAGGCAAAATTTCACTGAAGTCACTGGGAGTTTTGGCTGAGCTAGATCTTCAGGATTTGATGCTTAATTTACTATATAACACCAGAAACCGACTTCATCTGTCTCTTGTATCCATGATCTATCGCAAACCCATGCATTCTCTCAGAATATGCTATCAATACATTTTTTTTAAAATTCTGTTCATTTGTACAGTGAATAAAAAGGAACCAAATACAATTTATAAAAAATATGTTTGCAGAGTACAAGTTTTCTAGGAATCAACTTGCAATGCTTTCCTCAACACAAGTAGCCACACTGATTTCCAGGGAGGTAATCCTGTGAGTAAGGATTATTTGTGTGAATTAGGCTTGCAGGAGCAACACCTCAGGAACAAATGCTTCTACCAATAAGGCTGTTTAGGGCATCAAGTAATTCTTGTATTAGCACAGGACCTATGTTATAAATGAGTTTATACTGGATCTCAATGGAGTTTTACGCTAAAGTGCCATAGGTGAAAGAACAAATTTGGCTTTATGCTAAGGTGTTGACAATGGAATCACACAAATGTAGGGCTAGAAGGGACCTCAAGAAGTATATAAGGATACAAGGATATTAAAACAGTTGCAGCATTTCACCTTAGAGGGGCTGCATTTTAATAGGGTATGATCTTTGCACAACTGTATGTCTACATACTCAGCCCTGCAAACCCTTAGCCTTAGTTTGTGTGTGTAGATCTGGGCCCTTAGCTGCTCCTGGAAGTAGTCTCACTGAAATCCAATGGGATTGCTTTTGTGCATAAGGGTTTGTAGTACTGGACTTATTTTGGGCTGGATTCTGAAAAATATCCAGCACCCTCAGTCCCAGGGAACGGCAGCATCATGCAGAAGGCACTCACTATCTTTCTCTCTCAGGTTCTGCTGCACTCAAACCTCAAAGCCTAGAGAAGTGAAGAGAAGAGGACCTATGCCATGACTTCAATGAGCACAGGACTGAATCCTAAGTTTGTAAAGTTCTCTGTGATCCTTCAGAATGAAAGTCACCATAAAAGTATATGGCATTATTATCACTATATTATATGGAAGGAGTATCTCAGGGAGGAGATTAATTAAATGTTTATTTTCTCATTTAATTATCTGATCTTCACATTGTTCTCCTTTAGCTGCTTTCAGCTACAAGCAATAAGAAGAAAAGTGACCCCAATAAATATCACGTTGGTCTGGATAAAGAAGAGTGAAACGCAATGTTTCACAGGACACCCTGCTTTTACAGCTGCTGTTGAAATATTATTGCTAATTACCTGGGAAGTTTATAAATAAACCCTTCCAAAGAAGTATTTTTAATACAATCATAAAACAAATTAAACTATACAGAACTCATGCTGCTAATTAAAATAGCCCCTGTAGGAGGGCAAAATAGCTACAAGGCTGAGGTAAATATGATGCTTTCTACTGAACAGCAGCGGAATAATTTTATTTTCTATTTACATGTATTTGCTAATATCATCAAAACTGGCAAATTAAGCTATATTGTATTGATCAATTAAAGACTATACATTGACAGTGGTTCGATTGTTTTAAGCTGCCAGCAAAACATTCTTTGGCTCTTTATATATATAAAAATCAACGTGATCCCTACACCCTAAAAAACTGCCAGCATACAAAACTGGGAGTAAGAAATATGCTGTGTTTGTGTGTGTAGATCTGGGCATTTTACACACAAATGATAACACTCCAAATGTGTTTTAAAATGTGATGTCTTATGAAACATCTGCATGGGGCTTAAAAGAGTTAATATATAGTACAAATAAAAAGTAGTATATATACAAATAAAAAGTAGTATATATTAGGGAATAAAATTGACCACATATTATGGTGCAGGAGCAAAATTAAGAGACACACTTATTTAGAAATTAACTTTTTAATTCTAATGGACAATATGGTCTTATTTCACCCAGCAGGTTCAAGCTAAACTTTTCTTCTAACAATACAACTGAAAAAGCTCAATATTCAATATAAAAGTCACTTAAAAAGTCAACATGAATATATCCCCAAAGAAGTGATGATCTGGTCATAGATGATTACAGTTTACACCACAATTTTGTAGTTTTATGGATGGGATTCAGCTCAATTACCAGAAAATGCCACTCTTAGATGCATATAAGCCACTCTTTTAGTATGCCTTCATAACAACAGTGGAAATTAGAGGGATTATCAAAGGGCGAATGAAACCTCACATACATATGATATAACATGGAAAATGTTACCCTCTGTGAATTGTACTGGCAGTCAATGAGCCAACCACCAGTGCATTTCAAGGTCTCATTGTTGAAATACAATGCCCTTAATAACCTAGGACTGATCTACTCACATGATTGTCTTTCAGCTTACATCCTGCCAAGGCAACTGAGATTGGTTAAACTGTTGTTGGCTTGCCACCAGAGATTCAAATTGGATTAAATTTAGGGCAAGGTTTCTGAGAGCAAGGGTCTTGTCTGTGAGACTCTGTGACAGTTCTCGGGGTCCCCAGGACATAAGCCACCTTGCTAACCCCTGCCTCCAGCATAATATAGTCTTCTCTGTGCATGGCTGGATGTCAGCTCCCTATCATCACCAGCCTTTCTCCCACTCAAGTACTCTCCTCTGGGCTATGCCAGCCCTAACTTTGCCTTGCAGGTTAGCAATAGATGCACCCCAGTCCCCGAGTCCCTTTGAAGTATTCCCCTGTGATATCCAGCCATTGGCTCCTCACAGAAATTCCACATCCTCGGCACCCACCAAAGGTGAAGTGTACCCCTGGTTACCAGCTTTTACCTTAAACCAGGTAAACAGTTACTTTTCCTATCTAATAAAGTAGGTTTTCCCCTCAAAGTATAATCTTTTGCAGAGCTGACTGGTTTCACGAGAACAAGGATCCAAACATTCATGAAAAACACCCCTGTTCTACAAGGGGTTTCCACAGTGAATGGATCCAGAGGACCTCTCTCTCCTCTGTGTGTTTATTGAAACAGTCTTTTGTTTCTATTCATAGACAAGAGGACCCTGGCCTTGTTTTAATTTGGGGATGGTTGTTTTTTTTTGTTTTTTTTTAACCTTCAAGTGGTTTTGATTGTTTGCAGTTGCCCTTGATAGTTATCCATTTAAAATCCTAGCTTTGCAGAAGGATTGAGCTTCACATTGCATCAATGGCTAAACAGGGCAGGGAGACAACTCCCTCCTGATTGAATGGGCCATCACTGAGACATATTATCTCTTAATGACTAATTTCTACTCCAAGTCTATAGCAGACTTTCAAAATAAATACATTATTCCTTAAATATTACATGTACGCACATCTCACAATGATTATGAATCTTGACAAGTTACGAGCTTTCTACAGATACCTTAATTTTTACTCTTTATGGATAAATATCCTGTAAAACATGTGTTTGGTGTAGTGAATTTGTCAGGTCTGAAGTGAGAGTTGTTTGCAAAGAACAGGGGACCCTTTGCTAAGGAGCCTCAGTTTGATAGCCTCCTCTGAAGATGCTCACTGGAGTCTTTCTGAAGCTATATAACTTTTCCATAATTATTTCTCATTTCTAGTTCCTTTTCTGCTCTGCCTGGAAATGGGGGCTTCACTGCTGAACTGACAGTAGGCGGCAGGGACAGGTTGCCGTCTGTCCACTGTACCCAATTTATGTTTAACAGAGTACACACAGTGTCCCTACACTTTGCTGGTTATGGATGCTTAATAAGCTACAAAAATACTGTGCAGCAGTAACTTCATAATCACCACACTTTATAGTCCACATCATAAACAGACAGGCTCATCCCAGCTCCCAGGAAAGATTTAATAGCAGAATGTTGTAGTGATGTCTCATGTTATTGAGAAGCTGTTACTTTTACAAGATCTACTACAGTATGTTTATTAGTAGCCTTAAGTAGTAGAATAAATAATGACAAATAAACTAATTGTCAAAATAAATGACGAAAGGCCTTCCTGTGATGCATTGTCTTTACTCTTTATTGTTTGCTTATTGGCTCTTTTGCAAAAGTCACTAATGTGCAATTGTACCCGAAAGGCTAACTGTTCCCCCAGATCCACTATCCAAAGGAACCCACATTTCCCCAGCCAACACAGCAGGAGTCAACTTTTCCTCTCCTTTTATTACTATTATTTATTATTTGTATTATTGTAGCACCTAGAAGTCCTTATCATGGACAGGACTCCATTCTGCTAGGCACTATAAAAACAGAACAAAAAGACAGTCCCTGCCCCAAGAAATTTACAATCTAAGTGTAAGACAAGAGACAGATGCAGAAAGATAGGGGAGTGCCAGGAGTCAGCATGATATGCACTGGTCTCACACACCAGCTGCCTAACAGTTGCCAATTTTTCTGTACCCAGTGGCAAAAGATAATTTTGAGGTGGGATGTGAAGGTAGATAATGAGGCAGCTTTGCAGATGTATCCAAGGAGTGGCTCCCAAATGAGAGGGGCAGTATGGGAGAAAGCATGAAGGTGTTTGTTTAATGGAAGTTGGCATCATGGACCAAGCAGAGGTGAACATTGATAACTTGATAGTGAATGAGAGATGATAGGTAAGGTGGGAATTGATTGTGAGGGGCTTTAAAAGTGAAGACAAACAGATGCAATAGAGAAGGGGGAGCCAGAAGAATGATGCTAAGAGAGGAGTTGACATGGTCAAAGTGACAGGCAAGGAAAATGATCTTTGCAGAACCTGAATGGATATGAGTGAGACAAGAGTCCATTTGTCAAGGCCAAAAAGGAGGATGTTGCAGTAACTGAAATATGAGATGATGAGCTGTATGAATGGATAGAAAATGCCTTATCTTAGAGGTGTTCTGCAGAAAGAATCAGAAAGATTTAGACATAACCTATGTGTGAGGATCTAGAGAGAGGTCAGAGTGAGAGTCAAAGATGATGCTCAGGTTATGGGCCAGAGTAACAGGCAGGATTGTTTTCCACAGTGATCAAGAAAGGAAGTATCAGGAAGGGTTTGAGGCTGGGGTGAAATTAAGAGCTCTTTTTTAGCCAGCTTGAGCTGATGGCCAGATATCCACAAGGAGACGTCAGAGAGCCAAAATGAGATCTTAATTTGGACAGATGGAGACAGATCTGAAGTAGAGAGGTAGCTCTGTGAATCATCACCATAGAGATGGTACTTGAATTTGTGCTTATGAATGAGATGACCCAGAGAGAAGATGTAGAGAGAGAAGAGAAGGAGATCCAAGATAGAGCCTTGTGGAACCGCTACAGAAAGTTGGAGGGTGGATGAGGAGACTCCTTTGAAGGATATGTTGAAGCAGCAATTGGAGAGCTAGGAGAGAACCAGGAGAGGACAGAGCCATGGAAACCAAGGGAGGACAACATTTCAAGAAGAACAGCATGGTCAGACAGTGTTATAGGCAGCTGACAGGTCAAGGAGGATGACAATGAACTATTGATTCCAGGTTTAGAACTTGGAATCCATATATGCCGGACAGGATGCACGTGTCATCATTCCCTCCCAAAGGCCTCAGTGCAAAGTTCCAGAGGCAGTCACTTAAATGGGGATTCCTTGGCTGCAATACCCCATTTGGAGCTGTGCCACCAGGAAACTGAAAAGTCCCAGAGCTGGAGGATGGAAGAGGATACTGTGCCACTGACAGATCTTGGAGGTTCCATGGAATTTGGGAGCAAGCGCCTCTGCTTCCATGGGGTGCTAATGCACAATTCAAATCAGGAGGCTAGTATGTTACTCTCCCTACCTAATCCATGTCCACTCAGTGTCTGCTGTAAAACTCAGATAAGTGTTTGTTGTCTTTCCTCATCACTTAAACCTGTCTCTTCTCCTGTAATATCAAGAGAGAGGTATTTGGATAACAATGTATCTGAACCTATAACAAAAATGAGGCTATTTCTGAGTTTACCAACTAGAATAATTTCACAGAGAGGTGCACCACTTAATGCCCACTACTGACAATTAGAGAGGGGCCCAAGCCACAAGTATTGCATCTAGAGCTAAACTTTCTTCAAAGTCAAGGATATTTGTATCTCAGGTTATGGTTCGGGTCCATTTCTACCCACAATTTTGGCGAGGGTGCAGGGTAAGTAAAAATTAGGAGATTAAGAGCCATACTTCGTATCTACTTCAAAAAGAGCAGGACTGGACTCCCTGTGAAGAGGAGACAATATTTTAAGAGGCTGCCCAGAATCCTGTGTTATTTTAGCTCATTTGAATTCTTTGCTTATTCTTGGATGAACTGCTGTAACAAGCAGAAATTCCTGTGGCTATGTCGTGAACATGAAAGGGCAGCCTGGCGACAGATCAGGTGATGGGATTCATACATTAAGATACAGTACACTGGAATGCTAAATGCTCTTGTAATGCAAAATGGCATCTCAGCTGGCCAGCACCATGTCTTTAACTTTCCGTGGTAAAACACAGGATTGTGTCTCACTTCCTGTTATAACGTTACTTCTCAGTGTGCTGGAATGATGCCAAAGTTATTTTTAACAATCAAAAACAGTTAATGTTAGAAATACAAAGTTCAACAGCTGGATCACATTACATGTTAACCAGTCCCAATGACAGTACAACAGGCTGCTTTGTGTCTTCTCATGAATAACACAATATGCCAGATAATTTTCCCCATTTAGAAACAGGTAGTTAATGTGAATTGAAGTGATCAAATGATATGAGCCCCAAGGTTACGTTCATCACAGTGATGGCAGCACAGTGCTCATAAATAAAGCATAAGGCCTTCTTATTTTAGGTCAGGTCAGATAAACAGAACTTGCATCATGTGAACTGAGCCTGTAGTGTGATGTGACACTGAGACTATTAATTCCAGGACCTTTTGGAATGTGACATTTCACTCACAGTACACTGAGTTCATACCCAGTGGAAGCCTCATGATCCAACATCTTTTAGTTTTCCATCTTCTTGACTCATCTGTTGAAATGGAAGCATGTAGCAGTATTGGATTTCAAATTATGCAAAGGAGGCTCCCATCTATGTAAGTTTTAGGGCTTATTTTCAAAGTCTCTTTTATAGCTAAGCTTTCAACTGTGACCTTACTATTGTAACAGCGTTACAAGTGACAGGTCACTTACGGAGGATACATTGCTGACCCCACTATTTATACAGAGCCCCTGCTGACCAAAGCAATTGTACTAGTAAGAGATATGGAGAAAATTGTTTAGCAAGATAACGGACTTAATATTAACAAAAAAAAGAATTTTTCTCTGATAAATTCGTAAGGACAAAAATGTATATATTTTCAAGAAAAACCATCATCGTATCAAGTTCCTACCTCAGCTATTTAGATATAAATTATATTCAATGGATTAGATTTGACAATGTTTAGCTCAATATTTGCTAAATATATACAAAGTCCTTATCCCTATAAAATGGCAGATACCCATCTCAGAGTAATGTCCTCATATGAACTTGCAGCATGTTTAAAATACATATGTCACTGTTCTCCATTGAGAACAGTAAATAGGTAAACGCATTACACTTTAAATACTTTGAATATTTCACAGTATTTATTGGTCACATTTCTTTCTACAACCTTGCATCCGTAATACCACATGAAAGCATGCTCTGTTCCAGATTTACTTTGCATGACTAGAAATTGAACTTTTAAGAAGTCATTCCACAGCACATCTTTCAGTTGGGGCTGTTGCCCCGCTGAGCAAACCATTTTAAAGGGGTAGGCATCCAGATATAAAATCTACTGGGTGACCAGAGTCCCAGTGAATCTCCCTGATTTAGGATCTATATAAATGTAAACAGTTTTCAATATCCGCAATTACATTCAACCAATTAGGCACCAACACAACAATGCATTTCTTGGAAATTTAATTATTATAGCATAGAGTGCACAAAGCCCAATCCTTAAGAACAAGTACAATACTCCTTTTTCTGCTATATATTATTACGACTATAAAACAGAATTTATAAATATGAAAAAGAAAGCCAATTGACCAGACTTTGGGCCTCCTCTTGAACTACTTTTTATTCAGGCAAAATTCCCATCATGTTCATATGCACACCAATAATATTGCTAATGCTAATATTGAGCAATGAGAGTTTTGCCTGAAAAAGGACCACAACATCAGGACTATTATTGGCAGGTATATGATATCATTGACAGCTAAAAGGAAAGCTCTAGAAAAGCTGTAAATCCATTTACTAAGAAGATCAAAAATGCCCATCACAGAACAACCTATGTTTCTATATATCTAAAATCCATATAGCTTTACCTATAGCCTGTCAGAGCAGTACAGCTATATTTCTAAACCCTGCTGCACAGCTTGCTTCCCAAAATAAATCCCAACAGTGACCTGTGGGATTAAAATAACCTTTCGGGAATATAGAGGAGAGAATAATAGCTAGATTTTCACTCTTCACTTTTGACAAGCAGCAATCATACAATCACTCACTCACCAGTCCCTAAGAAAACACACTAACAGAAGCAAACAAAGGTACCACAAATTTTCTAATCAATCTTACAGTTTGGCAGCTCTGAGACTAGACTTTGGAAGCCTATAGCTAGGAAAACATTTTTTGGAATTTGGGGTAATTTTAATAAGACTGTGCAAAGAAAAAGATATAGTGATAACAGTTTGATTATCTTCTGTGTACATTTTTGCAATTGGCATGAAAAATTGAATAGGGTCCTCCAGCAGTCTGATCATTCCACAAAATTCACAGCTCCTCTTCTCTTAGTGTTACATACTGATATTAAATATAATGTTCTTGGGTATAGCCTTTTATATTTTTAGTGTACTAGAAATACATTATCTGTGAGCTATGCATATATTCAACAGCATGGTCAAATAAATTATTATTAGGGGATGTGTACTTTGTTTTTCTTTTACTGATTTATAATGGGTTTTTACACTGTTAGAACTGCAGTTAGTTTGCTCTACAACCGCATATTTCTTCTTCCAGCCAAATGAAACTACAGTCTTGTAATTTTCAAACCAAATTACTGCTAAGATGTGTAGAAACTAGAATTTTAATAAGATTTCTATGTCACAAACATCTTACCTTGGAAATATTTTAAGCTAGTCTGGCAAATGGTCAGCTTAGAATCATAGAATATTAGGGTTGGAAGGGACCTCAGGAGGTCATCTAGTCCAACCCCCTGCTCAAAGCAGGACCAACACCAACTAAATCATCAGATTTTCCATATTTTCTTTTAATTTTACATATAAATGGCATATAAAATTTGTAAATTACAATAAATCTTGAACTACATAAGACTGACTGTATGAAAGAGTGGCACCACGTATACACAAATATTGTAAAATGCATTATTAGTCTTATATAGGTCATTGAGTCAGGCTTTGCACACTAACTACAGGATGTGCCTGCTCCAAAGAGTTTGCAATCTAAGGACGCAATCCTTTAAACTCTGAATCATGTAAGAAGATGACCTTATTCATGAAGTAGTTGTGGGATTACCTGTGTCAGTAAAGACTTCTCACATGACGTACAAAAGCTAGAATAACTAGATGGTCACATCTTGGTTACTCTCTTTTTACTTTGTAGGAGTGTTACATGTCTTTAAAGAATACCTTTGTTTCAAATTACATTAAATTAACATAAGATAGTCATCTGGCTGAAGGAACATAACCAGAATTTTCCTAAGGAGAGGGCCCAGAGCAATCCCTCCACTGCCCTGCACACTGCCATAAGCTCTCCCTCTCCTGCTCCTCCATAACCAATCCTAACTGTCTCGCATTGCCTTTGTGCCCAGACCCACACTTTCCCTCCTGAACCCAGCTCTACACATTCTCCCCTCCTGCTGCCCCACGTCCAGCCCTGAGCTCTTCCTCCCACAATGCCCCATCCCCAGCTCTGAGCTGCTAGCTAATATATATATGTTACGTGGTGTATACACCACATTAACAGGTATTATGTGCATGGTATTAATATACACATTACATACAAAGTGTTGGGAAATTATCTTAACTGAACAAATTATGCTCTCTCCAGAATTCTGTTCACTCATTTTAAGTATCCCACAATATCTCGCAAAGTAACCTCAGCTTTCACTTTAGAGAATAGGAAACTTGTCAAAGGCAAAATACATGAAAGTTCTGCCCCAGTACAAGCTGGGGAGGTACCTTCACAGATCAGTACCTGGAATAGTAGTATCCCAAACGAGATTAGGAAGGTACAGAACAAGTTAAGAAACTGGTACTAACTGGTGGATTGGATTTTAGTGACATGTAAAGAGTTTTGGAACTTGTAAAATCTTCCTATAAATACTACTAGCTGAAAGGAATCTTTGAAGCACACCTTCTGTGCAAGGTGAACATGCCGTGAGAATTTGCTTCTCAGAAGGAAGGCATGTATGCCTCCTTTTCGTATTGTACAGTTTTGTCTGTAGACAATAAATTGGGCTCAGTTCAATTATTTGGTCTCTTGAATATTTTCAAGAATGAACCTTGAGTGTGGTCAAACTACTGTCTACACCTTTGAGTCAATAAAGCTCTCCTCCCTGCACTCAGCCCCGAGCTCTTACCCAGAAATGCAGTAAGGCTGAAGAGCGCTGTCCCCACCAGGAGCCAAGCAGTTCTGGGAGCCCCAGATCCCATCGTCTTTTTGCATCTCTACTTCCCTAGGAAGCGCCAAAAGCCCAGATCCAAACCTCTTGGCCTCCTGGGGACTGGGAGT
Organism: Emydura macquarii macquarii; assembly: GCF_026122565.2. NCBI lineage: Eukaryota > Metazoa > Chordata > Testudines > Chelidae > Emydura > Emydura macquarii. The sequence continues at coordinate 3,939,937 of NW_027132585.1, read as the reverse complement.
TCTCAATGCCCATGGGTGCCAAAGAACTGCAAAGATGGGGAGGTAAGCCAGCACACTGGGTCACAACAACACTCAAATTTGTCCCAGTTACCCTTCCATCATGCCAGCAGGGGAGGGGTTTTCCCGTTTTGCTACCCACCTCCAATCAGAGGCCAAGATATAATTTCTTTTCCCTGATACCCAATTTTCACTTTCTTCCTATGCACACATCCCACCTCCTCCAAAAGATATCCCATGGCTTGTTCTCTCCCTCCTCCATAACCTAAAAAATTTAAACAAAAAGAAAAAAAATGCTTCACTCCTCAAATTCCAATAGGCCTCTGCCTCCATGACCACTTTCCCATTAGCCAACAGTAGCCAGTGTTGGATCCAGCTGGTCTGTCAGTGTTTTTGCTGGCTCCAAGCTGACTCTTCATCTTAAATCTCATGCACTCTGGAATGTCATCAGACAAAGGAATCACAGAACACAGTTTTAATAGTAAAACTAGGGCAAATGTTTAAGTACATCAGTGAATAACATAAACAGGCAAAGAAAAACAATACGGGAAAAACCTCTCCAATTAGCTGAAGAGTCCATTTCTGAGATCTGGATTACTCAGAACTCCCCCTGAAGTGAGCAATGGAGGATCAGAAAACTTTACACTGAACTACCTGTTCACCTGGCTGAACTTCACTTTCAAGTCCTAAATTTAGTATCACATTGTAGTTCCAGTGCATGGAATCAGAGTTAACTAGACAATTTCAAGTAATAATGAGGAAACAATTAACAGACTAAAATGTTTTAAACAAAATACTTCTCTAGCCCGAAGTCAGATTTTGGGCAACTTCCATGTAAAACTTTTCACTTGTCTAGTTAACCACTTTTCCCCAAATCGAAAAGCGCCATTGTAGCAAAGTGCCGTCTCGTACGTGATATGTAAGTAGCTGATTTTAGTTAAAATACTTAAGCATGGGTTTCAACATCAGCAACTCGCATGCTGTGATGAGAAAATAAAGTTTCCTATTATTGAAATTCTATATTGTATTTAATTATATAATTATATTTTATTGTATTAGCAAGTGCTCAGGGACAGTAGCAGTTGCTGGGATTTCTGCATATTAGAAAGGCAAAATTCATTCTTTTCACCAGCCGATTACTTTTTATGATTCTATACTTTTTTCTGAAGTTATGGTAATTATTCTGTTATGGTCTATTTGTTCTAGAAACCCTATAGCAAAACTGAACCTCCATCTTGACACCCTAATCCATGAACAGACAAAGAATGTGATTCATGTGTAGTCACTGGGCCAAATTCATCCCCAATGTAAATCCATGTAATTTATACAAACCCATAATGAAATTTATGTAAGAGATGGATCTGGCCCAATGACAGCTGTTGTACTAATCCAGATCCTGTTTGTTTCTAATGCCCAGTTGATTGTTCATAGCCTCTGCAGAAAACATTTAAGTAATAATCAAAGGCCAGAGACTATTCTTTCCACAACGAAAGACTGTGGCTCATGTTACATGCCCAGGCAGATGTAAAAGGCATCCCATTATTATTTCCCTGCAGGCATGGTGGAGGCTCTTCCTACTTCCTGCCCAGTCTCCACCCACTTGTGCTCATTCCCACTAGTACAGGTAAGAAAAGAGTCGACAGGCACAGATGGGGAATGGATGGGCACCCATCCCTGCTGCAACATGTGAGCAAACACAGCAATATCAGCATAGAAGAGGAAGTACTCTGAAGCCATAACCTTGCCGTAAGGGCTGGAGCACACTACTTGAAGCAAAGAGGAAAACTAGAAACCAATTTGTGACTCTGAATCATATAGCAAACCTACAGAGTCCAATCCTGAGCTAACTACACACATAAAACTCCTATTAACATTAGTTGGACATGCACATGTGTAAGGGCTGCAGGATTAGGGCCCACGATCAGAATTATTAAAGAATAATAAATCATTAATATACTTAACATACATATAATGCAAAACACAAACACAATAAAACTAAACAAACACAAACCAATATTTTATTCATTCTCTCTCTTTTCCTTTGCATTTGATTGATTTGTGTTATCATGAACTCAAATGAAAAAGGAAATGTAAAACTCTTTATAAAACATAACATGCACAGGCTTTTCTTAGTCCTGAAATTTCTCATAAATGTGAATAGAAATATAGAAAAGCAGCTGAACCGGCATGACAGGACCAGGTTTCTTCACAGCAAGGACTACCAAAAAGCGATAGAAGACGCTGGCCAAGCTTTTCAAAATAGAAATTAATGGAAACTTCTGGGTGCTCACCAACTGTGAGACATAGGCCATTTATTTAGGTACCTTAATATGATTTAAGAACCCTAATTTAGGACACCCATCTAAAAACATCTTGGCCACTGTCTTTATTTTAAAGATGTCAGAAATATTGACTGGTTGGCACTGTGAAGTCATTCCCATAAGTACCATTTCTTAGAAGCAGTAGTTTAAGGGCTAACAATGTTGGATCATGACTGTTCAAAGTACTTACTGGTACATCATTGTTTTAAGAAATACCACTGATCAATGGCCATTTAACTCCAGTTCATGTCTAGTAAATGGGAAACTATTGTTAATTATTCTCTCTCCTCCCTGCCTTTTTTTTTTTTTTTTTTTTTTTTTTTTTTAAAAGTGGTCAATCTCACACAAGAATACTTCAGCTCTGTTCACATTTTCTCTACCATTATAGTAAGTGAATGATGGAAGCTATCGCGTTAAATGCAGAGTTTATATTTCCGAACCCTAGCACCCCACCTCCCACTGGGCTAAAGCCCCGAGTCCCAGTGCCCAAAGCCCCCAAGACCTCCCGCCCTGTAGTTGAAGCCGGGAGCCTGCCGCCCGACAGGGCGGAAGCCTAAATCTCTCCCTCCCCGCAGCCCAGCGGCTGAAGCCAAGAGCTCTGTGTGCCACTGCTGGGCCCTGGAGTTTTTGTAGCATGCTGGGGAGGAGGGACGCAGCAGGAAATAATCTATGAGGATTTAAGCCCTGCTTAAAAGCATCCATGTTAGTTTGTAGTTACTATGCCTTTCAGCCTAGTGTAGAAAGAAGCTCAAAAGAAGTAAGGGTTTAATGTGGTTTTTATCAGCCTCACAATCACTTGAAATAAAATAACAAAAATAGCAACTTTATTTCACATCATCTAAAGTAGACTTTATAAGGACTTAATATATGATGTTCAGCTCACACTCAACTTCAGACCAGCAGCCCCATATAACTTGGTGACATACTCTTTTGACAGACAATTTAGTAGGTGATGTATAGAGTTATTTTTCTTTATCTACAGTGCATTACAGGACAGATATTACTGTACTTGAAAATATTTAATTCCTGAACTGAAGTGAGAGGATCAGCGTCTAATGTGGATTATTACAGATCTCTAATAAATTAAATATCATTTAATAACTGAAGACCACTAATATCAAAGTATGAAATTATCCTGTTCTACATGGTTACAGTACACTCTTCACATAGCTTATTTCAACTTTTTAAATTTAATTAACGCTTTTACAAAGTTTAGTTAGTGTGTGCGTCAGTTTACCAAATAAACATTAGAAAATGAACTGCTGGAAATAATCTTGCAATGGGAGTATTCTGGGATTTCCCATGTATAATTTTAGATGAATTCTGCGATTAAACAAAATGAAACATTCATAAGAATTTGTTTCTCTTTTAAAGCAAAGCACAGCAAAACATCAACTTCTCTGAAGACAATGCATCAAATATGCATTACCAGGAGGGGGGAAAGACTAAATGACAGGCAACAAATCAAGGCATAGCCATATTTTTACATCATCATTTTAATTATACAGACTCACTAAATATAAATTCATCTTACAGGTAATAAGGAGCATCACTTAATATCAAGCAGATGAGAATTCCACAGGGAAGAATATGGACTCTGACTGCCTCCTAAAGCACTGATTTAGATAGACACTGTTGATATTTAAATGTTGAAAGTCGATATGGCTTACTCTGCTATCTCATTACTAACATATGACAGACATGCAAAGAAAGCTGTGAGATCAGCTGTTTATATCTCAAGTCTCAGGCACTTCACTCAAATCTCTAAACAAATTATTTACTTGCCTTTTAATAAAACTAGCAGCTTTACCAGTCAGTATTTTTTTTCCCAAGCATTTGAACTCCAAGGAGATTTGGAGGCAATTAACATTCACCAGTAACAGAGCAATCAACATGGGGATATCTAATGGGACTGGACAGAATCCAAAAACAGATATTAGGATAATAGTGAGTCACTGACATAAGGTTATGATGTTAATTCTGGAGGGTAGAGCAATGGTATATTTTCAAGAGCAGTGTCTGTAATTGCTGTCACATTAACATAACTGTGCCTCTATATATGGCTCTTCTGTGTCTTCAGAAAGTTGTGCAAACCTGAATTTGAAAGTAGGTACTTTTGCATAGGTGTATAAGACAACCTCCAGCATTAATGGTATATTGGATTCAAGCTTATTTCTAAACTGCCTACCTAACAAAACCTTATATATGTCTGTTTTCAGGCTCGTATTCTAAAATCTGTTCTTCAATTAGGTCTTGAAAATAACAAACACTTATGAAATTCCACCTGGCTATTTTCAACAACTTCTTGTAGTTATGTATTATTTAGGTGTGGAATATACATAAACAGAGATCTGGTTAATCCAAACCAATCTTGGTTAACTGAATTGCAAACATTCTGAGATTAAAAAGATAAAGGTATTTCTGTGAGCATCAGCAATATCATGTGTGGCTGTGATCTAATCAGAACTCTAAAGAGGTTTACTCTTGGCCAGTACTTTGGTGGAAGACTTCGGACTTGAGCAGGAGTGAATGGCAAGACAGGATATGAATCTATAGTAACTTGCTTGCCCTGCATTCACACCCCATGTTGACCCTGCTATAGTGCATTAAAATTTCCTGTAGTGTGCTTTCACGTACTGCTGTTTGTAATGGTAGCATGTCAAAATACATTATGGAACTTTTAGTGCTCTGTAACACTGTCCACCTAGAAGGTTATTGCGCAGCATGTTAGCATCCTGTACATTCATACCCTGGCTTATCATGCATTAGCGTGCTGTGAACACAAGCCCTTCAAAGGTAAAAAACCAAGATGCTGCAAGCAATGGTGCTAATGATCATTATTACTGCTCAGATGGCAGTAGATCCACACACACAAAAAAATTGGGGCCCCGTTGTGTGAGGCATTGTAGAATTGCAGCCTGTTATATGAACACGCGGCCATCAAGGTCAGCCCCACATGTAGTTTTTGTATCTACCATAAGCATATTTACTGATTATGAAAGACACTGTGTAAAACAATCTATGGAAACGTTTTATAGTATTATGCTCTCTCTCTCTCTCTCTCTTTCTGTATATATTATATACATTTAAAATCCATAGGAGTTTGCCTAGGTAAAAGATGAATAAAAACGAATGATGGATCTCAGGATTTGGCTTATAGAGTTCACTTCATTTCATCTGGCACCCAAATGCAAACATTGGGGTAAGAGCCATCAGTCATTATATTTATGCCAGCAAGCCAGCAACAGAAGAAGAATATCTACGCTAACTAAGATGACAAGGATATTTAGCTAGGCACAGTGCAAGGCTGGCACAATCATTTATAAAACACTTGACTCAAACAACTTTCTCTACCAGGCTAGAGAATAAATTAAAGATCAACAACATCCACATGGCATTTGACTGGTTAACTTCTACTTAGGATGCCACCTATCTAAACTTTACAGAGTTGTGCAAGGGGTAAACATATTGAAGGGCCAGGTCCATAAAGGTAAACAAAGAAGAAAAACACCTGAAAGATGCTTGGGATTTTCATACCACTATTCCTGATTTTCAGTTCTCTATTCTCCCTCCAAGCTGCCACCTCCACCTATTAGTGCATACTAGAAGTTACAATAGCTCTTGTAGAAAGGCAAATAGTAAACCAGGCCTCATTAACCAGTTACAAGCCTGTCCTCATGCAGTGGAAGCACATGCACACCCACCCATACAATCCTGCACAGGATAAATGCTCCAGCCTCTAATCATCTCTCTGCATGGTAATGGAGGGTCTCCCATCATCAATCCCAACATAATCTCTTTAGCAAGATATGGGGGAGGAGCAAAATGGCAAGGAAAGCCTTCATCCTGACAAGCCCATTCCCTTGGCTGACAGAACGTGTTAGCCAGGGGAGTTCTTTACACATGCAGCCTCTTTATGATTCTTTAATAGCTGATCAAAACCCAGCCTTGTTTAGGATTTTGGAGGACATTCTGATCTCAGTGCATCCCTCCACATCATTCTCCTGAGCCTGCTGGCAATCAGATTTTGGTTAAAGCTGCAGAATCCGTGCAGTGAAAGGTGGCCATTTTCTGCCACCTATTTCAGCTGGAAGTCAGCTTCGGGGGCTATATGTGGGGAAGAAATGTGTTCTTCCATAGAGATAGCAGCCTCCATGAATGCACAGCTGAGAGGTTCATGAAGTCTGAATCCTTGGCAGGCACAGAGATTCTATTAGACCCTCCATGACTATTTTTACTGTCTCTTCCAGTGACACACTTTTCAGTCTCTTTTGTTTATTAAACTCTCTTTTTCTTTACCTTTTTGAGGTTTTTATTATTCAGTTCTCCAGGCTTTTCCTCTGGTACATTTCTGCTTCACTTTTTTTATATTATCAAAGTTCTTCCTTTTCCATCCCCCATCTCCCTGTTCTGCTTCTGATTAAGGCCTTGTCTTCACATGGAGTCATTCCGAAATAGTTATAATAGCTACAACTTTCAAAGTGGATTAAGCAAAACATGAACAAGGCACTCTTATTCTGGAATAAAAGTCTCTGTGCATTGAATTATTCAGGAGTAACTACTGGGCTTTGAATTCACACCCTACTTTAATCCAAATTAATTTTGGAGAGTCGACAAGCCCATAGTCGGCCTATGCCGCATCATGCTGGGGGGAAGGGATTTTTTCCCCCGCTGCATACTAGAGATAAAATACCTACTTACAATCTATTTCTCTATCTCTGCAGCAATGGTTAAATATTTCTCCACAACAACCACAGGACTAGAAGATTAAAGAGCTAAATACAGTCATTCGCTTCTTCAGCATGGTCCTGCCACACGTCTCAATCACCGGCTTCCCCCAAAGCAGCAGCAGTAGAGATTAAAGTGCTTCTGGACCATGGTAATCCAATCAGAGCCAGAAGTGCTTTAATCTCTGCCATTCTATAGACAAACATTTTGGCAAAGTGCCTTTTTTCAGTATTCTGAATTCCATCTGGTTCATGTTCTCATTTTGAAAGGGAGTGGGGGAAAGGGATGGATTACCTCACCTCACCGAGCAATATGACAACAGTTCTCTTCCCCTGGAACTGGCTAGCACTGCCTAAAAAACCAACAACATTGCTATGTGTTTCACCAGATCAACAACAAATTATTCCCAAAGTTGTACAGGTGTTTAGTGGGAAGCAGTTCAAATTTTCTGGGAAAAAGAGAGAGTGTATTTTCTCATATAGTTCACCGATAAAGGTGTTTCATTGTCCCACTGGATTCAGCGTTTAGGTCAGTTGTCACTGATTAAGACAGGAAGGGAAAGAGCTACCACCTTGTTGCGCAGAGTAAATCCCTTTTTAAAATAAGAAGATAACCAATTGAAATTCAAGAGCAAGAGTCTCTCAAGCCCAGACAATTTGCATTATGCCCCAGGCTAGCAAAAGAATGTTAAAATTCTGCCCTGTCATATGTATAGGATATGGCATGATCTTTCTTGAAATGTTAGATTTATGTACATCTGTTTGTGTCAACCACATTACTGGGAGTAGCAAAGGAAAGTTCAGCCACAATGGGTAAAACAGTCATCTTGAACAACTGTTTAGAAAGTCTATTATTTCAGGTAGGAGTCATACTACATTGATTGTACTGTGCTTGCTTTTGGGGAAACAGAAGCAAGGGAAGGGGTTTCTCTTATTAATTATTATTGTGTTAACTATCATAAATGCATTCTCAGCATAGGCCTGTCCACAGGGTGGTAGGCCTGGGAGGGATTACTTATGGATGCCTGCTTCTCACTACTGAGAAGAAAAGCATTAAATTAGGCTGCATTTTCATTAAAGAGCAAAAGGGGGGAAATGGGAAAAAAATCAATAGGAAGGCTAAACAAAAAATAATAGATGAAGGAATATTATTCTTAAGTAAATGTGTAAAGCTTTAGCTGTACAACTCCCACTAGCATTAAAGGGATTTGCACAGCTAAAACCTCATGCATCAAGTTGACAATATATCCATAAAGATCTGAAATGTAAGGGTCATTTTGTTTAAGTTTGGATTTTGTTTTTTAAAATAGGTTTTTAATTTTTAATAACCTACAGGTGAAAACAAGAACAGTTACAGGATTTCATTATGTCCATATAGCTGGTAGGGGGATGCTAGAAAGGTCTTCTCTGGTTTCCACCTGGTAACTAGATTTATGCTCACTGGTTTAAATCAGTGGATATAACCAGGGATTAAGTTATCTCACTGGCCCAAATCACCACATCCTATAGAAAAATCTACCTTGTGGGAGCTCAAAGGGAGGTCATTTCTGTTATGATATTTTTAGGTTCTCCCACCTCCCTGACATTGCCTAACTGGGGGCTATGGAACTTGCTCACAGGTCTGGCAGACCATTGGGTATACGTAAGAGCTCAAGGCCTTCCTCACGTAGGCTCTGTGCCCTCCACACCAGCTCAAGGATAGCAATAATAGGGAGCCACATGGTCAGGGACTCTCTCTGGCCCTGGTGTATTCCAGGACTTCCAAGGGGCTATCTGAAAATGATAACATAGCTGAGATTTGCCTTTCACTAATTTCAGCAGAGCTAGAGTAGGGATGATATATGTTCCCTTGGCTCCAGTCACTCCTCTCCCCTGCCCACCCAATCTTCACCTCTTCTGCATAGACCCCGCTTCACAGGAAGATGGCTACAGGGTCCAGAGAGAGGAGCCAACAGTTCCACAGAAGCCCTCCTCCATGTGAGACTCAGGCTTGTGTGATTATCCTGGGCAGTGGTACATTTGAGATTCTAACTAGGAATCTTGTACTCCATATGCATAAGTTCTGTGAAATGACCTAAACTGACCTTTCCCCATGACTGAGAGAATAGGTGTGTTATGCTTGTTTCAGCTAATTGTCTTGTTGCAAATCTTACACACACTCCTACGGTATGGTACTACAGTATTTAGAAAATGTGATAATTTTACAATGGTTTGCTTCCAGGTTTGTAAATTAATCTTGGTTATATATCAATAAATTTAAAATAGCTCTTCAGCTTTGTTAATCCACCACATTTTACTGGTTTAGATCTTACCCAATGGCTGTGCCATGTTGATTAATGCTACAAGTTAACAGTCAATCAATTACTGCATCAATTATTTGATTATTCTGATATTCTGATATTTCTGAAAGGTCAGTCTGTATTTCTCAAATGCCTGCTACCAGCAAATTGATAAGCAATGTTTGATATAGACTGGGTCAGATCTCAGTCCCACTGAGGCCAGTGGAGCTACACTTATTTAAAACAGCTGAGAATCTAGCCCTAAGGGTTTATAGATTAATTTCTCTGTATAATTTCCTCCCCCACAGTATAATCATAGTCCTGTATAATTTTCCTTCCTTCATTCTATCCAATGGTTTAGGAAAAATACTTTCAGTATCTTTCATGGCATAAAGTTGCTTGCCAAACCCCTGGCAATTATTTGCTTAAATCAATAGTTTTCACATGAAACATTAATTGGCACTCTTCATTCCTTTTGTTTCTGCTGCTTTTGGCATGCAATTTGGCTTATCAGTTTACCTTAACAAAGAATATCAAAGGTTAATTGTTATGATGCAGAGTTTATCAACAATAAGAATATTATATCTTAGAGAGTAAAACGGATATTTTTTAAAATAAAAAGTTCAAAAGAACATCTTAAGAAGCAAAAACTGTGATAGAAATTTATCAGATCTAAATAAGCAATAAATAAGACAGTGTGAAAACTGTCAAAGCAACTTAGCATCCCCATTCCATTTGTGTTCCATTTTATTAGCTAATCAAAGTGTCATATTATTTCTGCTCGCATCTATTTAGTGCTATGTAATTTTGATAAGGGCACCATCTGTATTTATAAAAGAATTATCTTAATAGCTGCCTAGCAATCTACAAACATAGGTGATATTTAACTTTTCTAAGGGAATCAATTTTAAACCAGGAAAAAGGACTGATATGAGTCAATATGCTGTGTTAACACACTGAGGGCCCTATTCAGATCTCCCAGTGCTGTGTGTGCACTTATCTCAGCTTTGCACATAGACGGAGAAGAAGGTGCATTTATTTAGCATAGTGTATTCATCTTTGCTTTATTAAGATGCACAGCCATTGATTTTGGTGGAGAGAGCTTAGAACCACATACATTTAAAATCCACAACCAAATAGGATTGTTATAGGGAAGAACTACCTTGCTCCAAACTAACAGAGTTTATTTAACAATGGTGCTTACTCAACCATTGTGTGAATTGGGCTATACGACTTGGCATTTTTTTTCTTTAATGATTCCCCTGATCACTTACGGCCAGAATCTGACAGTCTTGTTCATGATAACAGTCTTACTTCAAAAGTAGTCCTTTTTTTCACCACAATTGGACTACTTGGGAAGGAAAGGGCTACTAAGCCTGAAGAAGAATGTTGGAACCAGGACCTTAATATATAAATTAAAACTATATATTATTATAAAATATTATATTATAAAAATATATATTAGTCCTAGCCCTACAGTTTTAATCTGACCCTGAAATGGGAGTTTTACAGAACTAGGCCCTTTGGGATTGTCTAAAAGTGGGGGGGGGGGGGGGGGGAAGGAGAAATAGTAGAAAATACAATCCATCTTCTACTACATGACAATTTATGTGTCAAATATTCTACAAGTAATTTTTAGTACAATCATTTCTAATACATTTCAGTGCTAATTGCCATCTCCTATTTGACATAATTATATGTAACTGAGTAACTATAAAATTGCTGCCTTATATTGCAAATTAGTAATTACAGTAGTAAACATTAACAACATGCCATATATACAATGGTGATTTGTATACTGAAATGAATCAGAAATAATTGTAATGGGTGATAATTAAAGTTATGCAAATATTTGCTATATAATTGTTAGGTGGGGGTAGTTTTTTCAATCTTATGCTTATTTAAGTGCTAATTGAAGGGGTTAAATGTTCACCGCTTGAGAGTCTTTTTAAATATACTTGTTTAGACCAATACGGTCAAACTCAGGGTGCCTGCAATTAGGAGTTGTGGGTCCCTTTTCTGTACCTGTCTAAACGTGGGACTGAGGCCGGGCCCAACTCCTCCCTTCCCCCCCCCCCCCCCATATAAAACAATGAAAGGAGGCTGTGGGGAGGAACTCTCCATAAGGATTCCCTCACAGTACTTCTCCTTGATTGCTCAGGTGGGGGAGGAGGAGTAGCCATATGACTCACCCGCAAAGAGTATATTCTCTGGGGTGCGTGGAAGGCCAGGGCCACCTGTGCAGAGGTTTTGGTGGCCACTGAAGCTGCAATACTAGGTACTCCTGTTTGCCGCCGCCATCATCACCACCACCACCGCCACCACCACCACCCACACACACACACACACACACACACACACACACACACCAGGACCCCTGGAGAACAGCATCCTTCCCATGTTTCATGCATGATGGGACCCGGATGGAATGACATGTGCCCCCTACTCCTCCCTCCTTCTTACCCAATCTCCTCCCCCTCCTTCTGCATGGACTCTGAACCCATGGCAGGTTCACCCCTTAGCATGAAAGTATCTTCTCCTCTGCACTGAACAGGGGCAGCCTTTGGTGCCTAACTCTAGGCACAAGCATTTGAAAATGTTGATCTTAGATTTTATTTTTGCTCTGAGATCTAATTAGCAGGATCTGGGAGAAAGCGCATGAAAGTTAGATCAGAGATCAAAGCACCATGTAAAGCTGCCATTGAAAGGTGAGATTCATTTTATGCTGGCCATTTTTAACCAAATTATTTACTTTTTTAGGGTCCAGTCCTGAAAGGTGATGAGCACCCATAATTCCCATTGATTGTAATGGGAAGCATGTATCATAGGTGCTGGAATGAGGGGTGCTCCCGCATCCCCTGGCTTCATATACAGCATTTACAGTTTGGTTCAATGGTTCTCAGCACCCCCACTATAAAAACCGTTCCAGCAGCCCTGTCGTGTATGCTCAGCATAACTCAAAATCAGGCCTCCAGAGAGGCAAAATAGAAGGAACATTCTCATTGGAAGAAGTTCCTCTCATTTGTCCACAACTTCTAACCCTTTATTTCTTATTTATTTTTCAGCTTCTCCCCATTCTCCTTATTTCCCCCACCTCCATTTGCGTAGAACTGACAGAACGCCTCGTGCACAGAAAGGGTTTAATATATGAAATGAGTAAGTTGCCATGACACGTAAGCGAGAAGCAGATTAGAATGCTAAAATGATGTGATGAACCTGTATTTATCTGCTAGGGAACATCTTCAGTACACTGCAGCACTAATCAGAAAACAGTCTGGACACATTATCAGCAGCAGTGCAGTCAGAAGGACAGCCCCTTCATGAAATTGTTTTTCTTTGATAAAGGGAGTTTCTTAGTGCTGTCGATCTAACCCACATGAGTGATCACATAGCCACAGGTACAATATTCCTTATTAACTAACTAAAGAGTATGCTAAATCAATTAAAAACAATTTTAAAAGGAAGGTACATAATTTAGATCTACCTCGGTGCAGCTCTGCTCTAATTTATCTTCTGACCACTTTCAAGGGATTTTACTAAGGTGTTTAATCTAACATTCATTGCAAAGGGTAATTCTCATGAAATTGCTATGGCATCTCCTGCATCACTTAATGCAAATGCTCCACTGCCTCAGCAATGGAGAGGAGCTTTTCCAATAAAGACACACATCAAAGTGTAATGTAAAGTGCTCTCTTTGTTCAAGTTGTTTTAAAAGGAGCAAAATGTTTCACAGCAAAGAGACATTCAGTCTATAATAGTGGCTACATTTAGATGACAAATCACATTTCAAACAGTGGATGTTCATAGCATGTACGTGAGAAGGTAAGGAATATGAACCCCAGACATATTTTGCATATAAAATCATACCATAGCTCATGAACGTTTACTGACAAGCTAGACATGAACATGCTACATGTATGGTACTAGGGAGCTGAAATCCCTCATGTTTCTGTAGTGTTATAATTGATGGTAACTGAGTTTTTATTTCCACTTTGGCTAAGATATTATATTTTTAAGGAGTCTAAAGTGAGGCTCCTAAAACCATATTTAAGCACCTAAATAAGTGGCCTGACTGTCAAAGATTCTGGAAATCTGGCAGCACCTATTAACCTCACTGTCTATTGTACCTAGTGCAATGTACTGCCTGCGCTGTGTGATGGGGAGAGAAGCAAATGTGCAAAACTCAGAAGGGTGGCTATGTGACGGGAGTGACAGCTAAACTAATGTCAGCAGCAGCCTGAACACTCTGTTTGGTGTTCTGCTACAAAAATCACAGGTGTGGCTGGAAGCAGCCATTTTACATGCTTTCCCGGGAAGCTGGATGTAACAAAAATAAAATACCACAGCTATAACAGCATGCCCCACATTGAGTGATCAATGGACGCCCACCATATGAGACATCCATGCTGCTCTAGGGGGCACAGAAATGGGGGAAGAGGGAGGTGAGAAGTTAGGGAGCTCTGTGGAAGGACACTGGGCCTGATTCGGCTCTCACTGGCATTTTAAACGGGCATATTCCATTAACTGGAGTAGAGTTACTTCAAATTTACACCAGCTAATCTGACCTTTTGACGTCACATGCTTGGGTGAAGATTCAGGAAGTTGGAATTAGAGTTTCCAACAGCTCACGATGTATGCATGGAAGGTCCTACCCCTTCTGTGAAACTGCCATTCCTATCTCAACAAAGCGACAAGCAGCGAAGATGGCTCCAAGACAACCTGACAGCTTTCTAGACATACATTTTCCCCATCTGCTAATTTTCCTTGGAGACCAGAATGATCTGGCTCTGGTAATTCCTTAACAAATCAACCACTTTTTTTTTTTTTTTTTTTTTTTTAAATTAAGGCCCCACCATTGTTCCTGGCCCACCTTTCAGGAAAATGGCTGTGGTGAACATCCATTTCTTTTGATAGTCCTTTCTCCCCTTTCACTCCTACACTGAATACACCAAAACATCACAAAGGTTATAGCTTCCAATAATTAGACACCAATATACGCCACTCTCATTCTTTTTACTACTTAGTATTGCTCTTTAAAAGTCACCATTATCATTTATCTGGTTAGTAAATACATTTATTAAATATCCATGTTTTCACATCTCTCTTCAGCAGTTGACCAGTAAAGTGCCATTCTGTTTGCTAATCAATGAGACAATTATTCAAATCCAGTATTGCAGGTCTGCTCTCAGAAGGGCCTGGACACCAGCTGGACCGCAATCAAGCAGTAAGCCAAAAAATATATAAACTCTGATTGGTTAAATTTGTAAAATATGATTCTGTTGACAAGAGGTGATGCTTTTACACTATTGGGATATTGTGGGGTGGGTTTTTTTTCCACTCTCGTCACATAAATAATGCTCTACTCAGGAACAGACATTTATTGTCATGTATGCTAAGTCCAAATGCCAACAAATCAGTCATTTGAAATCATTACTAATCTTTAGTCCGTACGACAGAGTAAGTAGAAACGTTAATTTAAATATCTTTCCACAGAGCAAAACTCTACTGACATCAGCATATTACAAAAACCAATTTTCTTACATCAACTCTCATCTATGCTACAGAATTAGAGGAAGCTCTGGGGAGTTGCTACAAGGTCTATGTAAACTGAAAATCTAAATAACATTATGACACCTGTTACAGAACTAATTTATAATCTAATACCCTAGTTGAATGTAATATCATATTTATTTATTCAAGCAAAATATCTGGAAAAGATGTCACATCATAGTGCAGTTATGAAAATGGGAAAAATAAAGAAGAATTTTAAGTACGCATAATAATAATTACGAGGGTCACATACAAGCAAGAATTGTTCGGTGCCCATCACATGATCAAAAGTTACAGTACCTTAATAATTGGAATGTTTGTTTTGTAATTCAATTACTGACAAACTTAGTATCTTATATAAAATTTACAATTTAATATGCAGGTCCTATTAATGTTATCAGCTCCAAGCTACAGCAGCATAAAGCTGTTGGCCAAACAGATGCTGCCCAATCAACTGTCTTTAACAAGTCCATTCCCTTCCTGGATTGAAGAACAGAGCTTTATAGCAGTATTTATGAGTGTGTGCTTCCAATACAAATGCAGTAATAAATATATATCTTAACTTTCCAACTAATAAAAAGGAGACTATTTCTATGAATATGAAATTTACCTATGAATTTCCCTTTTCTAAATCCTTCTGAGAGAGTTAATCTCAAAAGCATAGTATTGTGAAAATATTTAAGACCACGGCATGAGAGGAAAACAAATTGGCTAAAATTGTTCACAAAACATTTTTACAATTGAAGTGACACTGTTGGATAAGAGCAGTTAGCCAGGGTGGCAGAGGAAGCATTTTATAAAATTTAGCAGACCTGAATAGCATATTTATACAGCAGAACTTGGAGCCCAGGGAAAGGACAGCCAACTAAATACACACCATGGAAGCCCTGAGTAAATCATGTTATAGTAAATGCATAACCTCTTTGCTTGACTTGACTTGAGTTGGAATCCAAGCTTTCAGTCTGCACCTGGGGTCCAGCAGACCAATGATAGCCTTTGACCATGACACTCTGGCTATCACCAGGGGTCACATGGATAGCCTCAATTCGCTGCACACACATAAAAACGTACTGTTTTAACTACTTGAATGCTGGAATTTAGTGTGCAACAAGGGGCAACACCAGGTAGTGCAGGAATGGGTAGGGGAGGTGAGAATGGAATGCAAAGATGTAAGACATGCATTTTCAGGTTCACAGAGTGCTGCTTTGCTAGCTTTACATCATCACATAGCCACAAGGCAATGAACTGGTTACAAAGTTTACTCTTTAAGCAGACATTTATTTAAGGGCCAAATTCAGGAGGTAGCTGCACACAGGAAGCTTCCATTCATTTTAATAGGAGATGTAAACATGCATCTCAGAGCAAAGTTTAGGGCTTAGGAGGACTCCATTGTTTTACAAAAGACAATTAGTTTTGGTGCTCCAAACCAAAATGTTTTTGTTTAATGGGTCCTTTATTCTGACAGGTCATCTTTCGCCTGTATTTCAGTATTAGCTATGGCAGAAATCTGGACCATGAATGGGGTGATTCTTTAAACAAACATTTCTTCATAGGAAGTTCATTTTCCTTGGAGACTCTAAACATGCCAAGGCCCACATTTCCAAAAATAGCCTTCACATTTCTTTGCACAAACAGGACTTGTGCGAGGCAGATGTGTGCTTGCACGCACCAGTCCTGTTTACACATTCTGTTGCTTGTGCACACTACTAACTGTGCATGCCAGGGTGAAGCCATCTTAAAAACTCAGCTCTGTAATCCATTTCTTTAATCATTTTAGTGTTAGATGATACATCATTTATGTGCAGAAAAGCTGCACCTCTATGGGCCTTTGACCATCAGACCTTTGTATGGCTACACCGTTCACTTACAGTGGTCAGCTGCATGTAAGAGGAGAATGGCAGCTGTTGCCCATGATAAGTGACAGGGCTCAGCTAGCAATTAGATATTCCCCAGGCATCTCCCTGCCCCAAAAAAATTATGGCTCCCCACATAGAGACACACACCCTGAGACTCATTTCTAATTTGCCAAATAAAATCAATCTAGACAATTGGGACACTCTCCTCTAGTCCAATACCCTCCCCCAACAAGTCCTTCCTGTAATTCTAACTGCTTGCTCCACTGCTCCTTCTGAAAAAGGAGCAGATAGCACCACTCTCCACCCTGCTTCCTCTCTTCCCTCACATTCAGCCAGGTCACAGACCCTCTCCCCCTCCTTCTTCCCCAAGCCACTTTCTCCCCCTAAGCCAAGGCCCCTATCGGCTACTTCCTTGAAATCACAGGTTGATCAGCTCCTCACACCTTCTGCCTCAGCATTCCCCTGCTACTGCTCCTGAGATGGTATTGGGAGTCTGCACTCCAGCTGCTCCTGTGCTTACCTTCCCTGAAGCAACTTTTCTGTAGCGAGAAAGAGGCCTGCAAAAGCAGCCACTGTCTGAGCCATGCTCTGATCTCAACCCAGCTCTATGAATTCAATGGCAAGGCAGCTCATTAGAGGCCAGGAGCTACACCTGCTTCATCCTGCACTCTAGGGTGCAACAGTGAAAGTGCTAGAAAATGCCAGCCCCTTCCACCTGCTGCTGCTACTTTCTCCACTGTGCTGCTGGAGAGAAATGGGGGAAATGAAAGGCAACTACCACCGGGAGAGTTTGTTTGTATACAAATATAAAGGAGAGAGGATTTAATGGGTAGGGCTGAGCCCCATTACCCACCAGCACTGTGAACAGAATAACTCTGAGGTGCATGTAACTGTAAGACGGAGCCACCTTCAAGTGGACTCTACCAAAAACATTTCTAAAGCATTAATTGCACCATTTTAGCTATTTTCCTCATTTGAAAATATACATTTTAGGTACAATCCACAATTTGTAGATTAACTTCAAGTATATATTTAAAGGAACAACATTATGTAGGGAGCCACAAGTTATCTGAGTCAAGTAATCCAGGAGGACATGTGAGACTACATTAAAGCCCTTTTCCATGAGCACTGTCTAAGGAACCCAAATACCCCCAGTTCTCTAGCTGCTCCAGAGCAGTGCTAAGCACATGTAGGAAAATGTGGGCATAGGTGGCTTTCCATCTTTCTGCTGTCTCCAGTTCTGAGGCCTACCAAGGGCAAAACCAGCTTCCAGCTCAAGGGAATCCTCATTGGTTGCCTTAAGGCAGTTTTAATGTCCCTTTCCTCCATTGGAGCAGCACCAAGGGGGCTTACAGTGAGAGAAGTATCTGGCTCTTTGTTCCCAGAGCAGGCATGAAACCTTACCTTACCTCTCTCTCAACCAGTAAGTAAAACATGACTGTGTTTTTCTTCTCATCCCTTTCTCCAGGGGAAATTATTTTAAGCAGCAGCATGGCCAGATGCTCCTAATTATAAATCAAGGCTCAGGCATATGTATGCAGGATATAGGGCCACTCTAGCAGTAGGAAAGACAAAACAATGTATGTGATCAAGACCTCCTTCCTAGGAGGAAATGATTACAAATGCTTTGAATGTGGGCAATTCTAAGCCCCCAGAAGGGATTGTTTTTATACAGGCTGAACTCCTGTTCTCTTGTAATTTCATGACTGCCACAAATACTGCAGAATTTAGGGCTATTCATGGACACACAGCTAAGACTGAGGAGTGCACAAATCATTTACTTTACCTCCTCCTCCTCATTTATTTCTTTGTTCTCTTTGAAGATGGCTATTGATAAATATTGATGAACATTAACAAGGATTAAAAAAAACCAAACCAAATAGGAAAGTGTGGCCCAAGGGCCAAATGTGGCCCATGAAGTCCTATAATGTGGCCTAAGGCCACCATTTCATTCACTATACCATTTCTCAAATATTTATAGGGCAACAAGCATCTTGTTATTTAAACAGAGATACACCCAGCAAAGAGTGAGGCGAAGGTTTTCAATTATAGGTGCCTAAAGTTAGGCTTCTACGTCCATATTTAGGAATCTAAATAAGTGAGCTGATTTTCAAAAGGGCTGTGCACAAAGCACCTCCCACTGAAGTCAGTGTGGGTGCTTGATACTCCTCCAAATCGGGTCATTTATTTAGATTTCTAAATATAGATTTAAAAGAAAAAAACCATGGGCTCAATGATTCGAGCAGGTCAGAGCCAAATCTGTTATTCCTTTTTAATGGCTCTGTAAATGCTTTCATTTTTCTCAACATTCACCTCCTGCAATTGCTAGCAAATTCAACTTCAGTCATCTTACGAAGGAAAAATGTAAGTATCTATCCATCCTTGGTATTACAAGGCCCCTCACCATATTATTTAAGTGCCAAATAACAGCAAATACGCTTGCATATATTATTTATTTATTTGCATTTATTTATTTTTATCTTAGAAAGGAAATGAACGTTAAGTGCAGACCCCAGGTTCTCAGCAAGTTAGCTGCCACTCTTGGTAAGAGAGACAGGGAGTTAAAAGGAAAGTAATGAAAAGAAGTAGTGTGGGAAGGAGAAAAGAGAGGAAAGAGAAGCAAAAGAAACTGCGGGAAAGAGAGAGTAAGGAGAAGCGAAAATGAAGAAAGAACATGATATTCTTTAAAATATATATATATTTAGTGTGTTCACAGCTGAATGGCAAGCAGGAAGCACATCTGAGGTTTTAGTCTGGTAGCTAGTATAGTCACCCAGAAAGGGTGAGAAGCACTGATCTGTGCCATTTGTTTCTTGCATCTGTGGTGAGAGGAGAATCACCCAAAATCACCAGTTAGAGCTGATCCCATCTTCAAAAATAAAGCACCCTTCTTGGTGGTCACAACTGTTTATTTTATTTTTTTCCCCTTAAATTTCATAATCTACTGAGAAAATCTGTCATTTTTGGATGACAACAAGGCAGATTTTCAAAGGCAGGTGTGTGCAATTAGGAATGTCTACTTTATGTATGCAAATAGCAGATGTGCACGCAGAGAAGCATGATTTACATACACAGACAATTACACAATTCACATTTGCACACGCAAGTTAGGAGAGCAGAACTGTGGCAAACAATGGCACTGTCTAGCTTAGAAAACCAAGCTGTAATTGTCATTTAGAGTTTTGCATACATATCAAAAGCAATAATAAATGGCCTTTTGTGTGTAACTCAGCTACATACCAATATTCAACTAAGGTTAAAAGCATGTTGCCAATAGAAAAAGTGACTTGATCTTAAATGGGAAGCAAGAGAGACATATGTAACCAACAGATTTTAGTCAACAATATAGATGCCTATAATATTTTTAATTGTACTGTGTATATTTACTGTCCTACCTAAAATGAATAATAATTTTTAGTATGTCCGTATTACACCTTGGGAAGAAAATTAAAGCAGTGTGTTCTGTGTTCCATGATCAGACTGTGGCAAGTAAAATTATTTTACCTGGATAAATATGAATGGCAACCATCCATCTCAAGAGACAATGATATAAGAGCCAAAGCAGTTCAGTTACTATCTATGACAAGCAAAATAAAAGAGCAATTAAATATAACAGCATGTACAGGGCACAATCCCGCAAGATGCCAAGTGCCTCAAGCACAATATTATATTCTCTAGGAAATCAATGGGATTTGACGGTGCTCAGCATCTCACAGGATCAAGCCCATGAATTGCATTAGGAAATTCACCAACAAGACACAATATTTACATCCCGCCCCCCAACAGGAAATTCAAAATAAAAGCTAAATTATAAGTTCCATTCAATGAGTGGCTACTGACTCATGATGCCTTAATGACCACTAATATATAAGTAATCAGTCAGTTTACACACATAAATGTGTCCTTTAGACTTTCCACAGCAGACTTAATTTATGTGCTCTCATTGTTTGAACATTTTCCAAGGTTTTGCTTCATGAATACTGTAGGTTTAGCCTGCTTTAGTTAGAAACACTTCTTATTCAAGCAAATCTCAGAACAGCATAGCTGAGGTCAAGAATTTTGGAATAGAAATAAGAATGAGCAAACAAGTTTGGTTAAAATAAGAAACAGCATGAAGCATTGCCTTTTTCTCAAACTGAAACAAAAAAATTAGGACTTTTCTGATACTCTGGAAAGTTTGTTTTAGGATCCCAATCCTCTTCTTCCCAGATCTTGGATGTCTCTACAATGCAAACCAAACATCCCAATGTATTCATGCTCACCATCTCAGGATCGTCTCAAGACGATCAGGAGTGATCGTCTCAGGGAAAAAAATCCCCTTTCCGGTGTCAGTAATAGTCCTATTCATACACACACATGAAATATTTCTATCTAAAAATGTAATTCAGCTTTGAAAGATTTAAATGACTTGACATAAGATTACCAGAAGGTGAACTCTTGAATTAGCTGCACACCTGAACTGTGTTGGCAACGTGCATTTACTGGAATTCTTGCTCCTGACGTGGCTTCAAGATATGCTCTAGAAAAGGTTTTTGTGCCTCTTTGCCTTACTAATGTATTGTGGCAGACAGTTTCAAATCAACACCGTTTTAAGTAACCACCACTGATTTTACACTGTACTTACGCAATAGTTTCAGCAAAAATAGAGGATAGTTGACATTGTATTGTAGTTTGTGGCTTTGCTCCATGTAGTTATATATGCAGGACTATTTCTTACACTATATGTATACTACACATTTCTATATACAGTGTACATGTTTACATAAACATATATATATATATATATATATATATATATATATATATACGCTTACTTAAAGCCAGTCAAAACATTTTTGTTAAAGTGATTTTGACCAAAATATGGCCTTTTAGTCAAAAATGAAAATTTTTGTGGAAAAAAAATTATTTTGGGCTAAATTTTTCATTTTTTGTGACTAAAACAGAAGCCAAAATCTAAAATATTTTACTGAGAACCAAAAATTTGTATTGAAAATGGTTTTTGAGAATAGAAAACATTTGTGTTAGGTTCCATTTTTATTTTTTTATTTTTTGTTGTTGTTGTTGAAAAACAAAACAAAACAAAAAAACATTTTCACACAGAAATTGTTGTCATTTTCTGCCAGCTCTAATGCTTATACCATAACCCAGAAACAGGGAGCACAAAGGAATTAGAAGAGAGGCAGGTTTATAGCTATGTTCCCTAGAAGAGGAGTTGTTTTAGATTTGCTATGGTGGCAGTTTCTGCATCTGGCCAGACAGCCACCTGAGTCCCACACACCTTACCAGCTTATTGACAGAGGGATTCCCTCTAGTGAGTCTTAATTAAGTCCATGTGTGGCTGTGTGAGGGAAACAGAGGGGGAGCTAAGGTGAAGTCTGACTGGGGTTCTAGGCAGAGAAAGCAGCTGCTTCCCCAGCCCTTGCACACCCTAGTTCCACATCCCCACTAGCCCCCAGTTCCTAGACCAACTTCTTGGCTCGTTAGTAGGCCTATCAGATGCTGAGGGATGAGGTGAAGAAGCACAGATACTTAAGGAAAAGCTGGCTGGGTGCTATCTAATGAGTGGAGACTGGAAGGCAAGGTGGGCAGTGGAGGGGGGAGCCAACACAAGCAGCAACGTAACCCAGTTGTTTATCAAAGGAATTTTTCATCCACCTATGTGAAAATAAATAAAAGTAGTTAGGACAAAGGATGCTAAGAAATGTATAATTTTAATGGGCCTAAAGTTTGTTTAGCCAGCGGCAGCCAAAGAAAAGGGTGAAAAGCAAATCTAAGTCTCAGAAAGGAGTTAAACTGATTATAATTCCTAAACCACTGGGCAGATCTACTTCTAACTTTCCTGAAAATTCAGTCTTTGCCCTCTGAGAAAGTGCTGTATATTTGATGTTGATGTACATTATGTCACGTACATGATGCAACAAAGGGATTTAATTCCTAGTTTAACAGCACAGAGATGCTGCCTGTACCTCCCTAATATATGAAAGGCACCATCTGGACTGGTGAGATCTTCACACTCTGTGGTTGATCCAAAGCCTGTTAAAGTCAATGGAAAGTGTCCCACTAATGGGCTTTGGATCCAGCCCTAACTGAGGCCTTAATCCTATTAAAAACATTTTCAATTCCTTTGTACCATTACCCATCTTCTCAGCAAGGCTTGTTTCTGATCATAAATATGCACATGGCCTATACATTTACTGTGACTCTGCTGGCATACTACTACCTTCCAAAATTGTTTTTATGTCAGATAGGCATTTCTGATGAACCGATGCTCCAAGGTAATGAAAATGGGGCACTGTCTTAAATAAATTAGCATTGACCACCAGTTATTTTCATGACCTTGTCTTAAACTACTATGTCAGGAACATGTTTCCTGAGTGCAATATATTCTATACACTGCTGGAATAAGTAATGCAACAAGTGCCCTCAAATACTTAGTCAAAGGGAAACTGTCTTTCTGCCTGTGATTTTACAGATCGTTCAGCTTATTCAGAGATCCAGATGCAAAATCCAGCATTTGTATTTGTAACAGTCCCTGCAGGACTACATGTTCATAAACTGATGAACAGATTACACTCATCCACATGCAGGTTTTTTTATCTGTGCCAGATACTTTATGGATAATATTCTTCCTGTAATAAGTAATCCAAACATCATTCAATACAAGTTATTAAAGTAATTCAGTTCAAGTTACTGATGTAAGTTTAAAACTACTGTCACTGCTGTATTTAACTATTTGAAAACTCAATGCGTGAGAAAACATAAATTAATCAGTGATGTCAATGGCATGTTACAGTCTATTTTTCAGCTTTAGCATGCCACGGCCAATGCAGCACATCACAAGCAAAAAGCTGGCTTATGATATGTCTGTGTTTCGTGTCAATCAAAGATGAGCCATGTCTAAGTACTGGAAACTTAACAGCAGTATGTTAAACCCATGAAAATAGCAAGTGCCGTACCAAATCAAGCCACTGGTCTACCTAGTTCAGCATTCTGCCACTATCAGAGGTTTCAGAAGAAACCATAAAACACCCATAAAGAACCATTGTGTGATAACATGGTGTCATGGGGTGAACTGACCCCATGCTGCCTCAGCTGCAAAAGGAAAAACTGACTACTCAGCTGGGGCTCAGTAGTGGACTCACAACAGCTGCATACACAAAAGGACTGCAGAGCAGAAGGGTGGGCTGGATGCCAGAGAAGTTAAGGAGCCGTGGAGAGCAGGAGCCTTCAGCAACACGCTGGTGATAACACCTGGGAGACTGGGCCCTCTGGGGGAGGAGACCACAGGGGTTAACCCGGAGGAACAGCCTGCAGGACCGGCACCGCAGGAAGCAGGTCAAGGAAAGAGTAAGAGGATGAAGGAGCTTGGTACAAATCACTTTGTACAAGGTCCCTAGCCTGGAACCCAGGAGTGGGGTGAGCCTGGGGTCCCCTATCAAGCCCAGCAAGGGGGCTTATTAAGGCCTTGAACAAGTCAGCCATACCCAAATGGGTCAGGGACTGTGTGTGTGCCCCTATAGTGAGACCACTGGTTGTGACAATCAAGGTCCAGCCACCACAAGGAGTGAACAGTGGGTCCGAACCCCAAAGTATAAGTAATAACATTAAACAAAAAGTTTATTTAATAGAAAAGTCACAGATTCAAAGATGAAATAGTAAGAAAAAGCAAACATGTACAAGTTACTCAGGCTTCACATTTCTATATTAACTAACTTCCCTTCTCTAATACACATTACCTATTGCCTCTGAACAGTTTCCCAGCATGCCCTCTTCCTAGAGGGGATTCAGTGTCCACAGACAGCATCCCACTTAGATGCTGGCCCTCCGTGTCTGGAAGGCCTTTACTTCAAACTGCTTACTTTTTAACAGAGTTTGCAGGTTTCTTTTCCTTTCCCTCAAACTGTGCTAATTCATGGGGGCAACCCTAAGCAGGCTTCTGTTGTGAAATCTGGATGGAGTGTGCGGCCGCAAGTGGACGGATAGCTAGGGGCAGGTTTCATTCTTTTGGGGGGTGATGAACCAGAAGGTAAAAGTACGAGTGCCTGGTAGTTAAGAACTTGGGGGGACAGATTTAGGGAGACTGCGAGCAGAAGACCCTTCATGGAGTAGCTAGGCAGGGGGAATCCAAGGTGAAACCTTTATGCTCATAGGGTGGTTATTGGTGTCAGGGCTCTGAGCCATAGCAGCATAGCAAATAGGTACCCAAAGTTACAAGGCAGGTGGTGGCAGAACCCCTTCTTGGCCTGGGTGAGCCCCAAAACATCACATGGCTCTGGAAGTACTGACTCTTTAACACCCCAAGAGAGGAAAGGACTACCAGGGACCTGGCCAGAGGTCATAACAAGGAATCAACAAGCAGGCTAGCAGGCGAACAATCCAACAAAGAAGGAGAGAAAACAAGGCAGAGTTGCTGTGCCACCCAATTTTGCCGTGACTAGGGAGAACCAAAGACAGAATATCAACACAGTGGTATGAAGGAAATGTCTTCCTATGCCAGACAGTTAGTAGTTGGTGTATGTCCTGAAGCATCAAGATGGATTATCCCTATCATTTTTATTCAATCCGCTGTAACTATGAATGATGTTCTTATTCTTCATGTAAAAACCTCATTCTCCTCTGACCTACGCTAGTGTAAAACCAGTGTAATTCCATTGTCTTCAAACTGAGTTATACCTGATTTACATGGGTGTAAATCAGAGCAGAATCAGACATATCAATATCTAATTGTTATTTGATACAAAGCTCTCTACTTCAATAATGTTTGTGGGCACCTATGCGTTCTAGCTATCTGTCTCACCAGACAGAAGTGACCCTAGTCAGCATAGTTATATAAGTTTTACGGATTCATTGCTTGTGTGAGGGTGTATAAAAATGAAAACAGTTTTAAATGTGTTACCTTTTTAGTTACATTTGTTACTTTTCAAAAAGGAAGGATGAAAGGTGAGGTCCCGGAAGACTGGAGAAGGGCTAACGTAATGCCCATCTTTAAAAAGAGGAAAAAAGACGAGCCGGGGAACTATAGACCAATCGATACAAGAACAAGAACTATAGACCAGTCGATACAAAAACAAAACATGCCAAACCAGCTTGATTTCCTTTTTTAACTGGGTAATTGGTTTGGTGGTTGGAAGAATGCATGGACAGAATATACCTGGACTTTAGGAAGGCTTTCGACACAGACCCACCTTACATTCTCATAAGTATGCTGGAGAAATGTGGACTCAGTAGAACTACCATTAAGTGGATACATAATTAGTAAAACAACCGCAAACAAAGAGTAACTATTAATGGAATGATGTCATATTGGAAGAAGGTGTCAACTGGGATTCCACAGGGATCTGTTCTGGGTCTGGTATTATTTAACATTTTTATTAATGATCTGAATAGAGAGCATACTAATCAAATCTGCAGATGAGACAAAGCTAGGGGTGCTTGCAAACACTTTGGAGGATAGAACTAAAATTCAAAGGGATCTTGATAAACTGGAGAACTGGACTATAGACACAAAATGAAATTCAATAAAGACAAATGCAAGGTGCTACACTTAAGGAAGAATGCACAAATACAGAATGGGGGTAACTGGCTCGGCAGCAGCACTGCTCAGAAGGGTCTGGGAGTTGGTAGATCATAACCTCAACGTGAATCAACAATGCAATGCTGTTGCAAAAAAAGCAAATGCAATTTTGGATTGCAATAATAGAGGCACAGCATGTAACTAGCGGGAGATGACAGTACCGCTCTGTTTGGCGCTGCTTGGCTCAGCTGGAGCACTGTGTCCAGTTTTGGTCACTGCTGTATAGAAAAGATGTAGAGAAACTGGAAAGGATCCAGAGGTGAGTAACAAAGATGATTAAAGGGATGGAATGCAAGCCATATGAGCAAAGACTGAAGGAACTGGGTATGTTTAATCTGGAAAAGAGGAAATTCAAATACTTATAAGACTGCTGCAAAATAGATGGATAAAAATTGTTCTCTCTTGCCACAGAGGACAGGACAAGAGACAATGGGTTCAAACTATAGCATAGCAGATTTAGATTAAATCTCAGGGAAAAACTTCCTAACTGTAAAAACAGTAGGACGATGGAACAAGCTATCTAGGGAAGTCATGGAATCTCCTTCAATGGAGATTTTGAAAAACAGACTTGATAGCCATCTGTCTTGGATAGTTTAGACACAGCAAATTCTAGATTTTGGCAGGAGATTAGATCATATGACCATTGGGGTCCCTTCTAACTCTATGGTTCTCATTCTTTGAAGGATGGTCTTGTTCTTAAGCATTGGACTGGGTTTCAAGAGACATGGATTCAATTCCCAACTCTGCAACAGACTTCTAGTGTGCACGTCATTTAATCTCTCTTCCTCAATTTCAGTCCATAAAATTAGGATGATACTTCCTTACCTGAGTAGGGTATAGTAAAGACAAATCCATAAATACTTTGGAATTGTTCAAACACTACAGTAATGGAGCCCACACCAATACCTAGATAAATTTCAACAAGTCCCCTCATTGTCTACACCATTCACTATTTCATATACTTCTAATATGTTCCCTTTTATTAATCTCCTCTCTAAACAAAATAGTCCTAATTTTTTCAATCCCTCCTCATATGGAAGACTTCCTACAGCTGTGATCACTTTCATTGCACCTTTTTATTTCTACTATACATTTCTTAAGGTGTGGGCATGTGACCAAAACTAATGTTTCACATACAGATCAGTACAGATTAATCAGGTATATAGTGCTGTAAGGCCAAACACAATTTATTATTGCAATAGATACAAACAAAATAGGAAAAATATGATATGCTGGATGAAATGGAAATACAATGTATTATATAACATATAACTTTCTTAGATCTTGCAGTTTCAGCCAATGATTGCTTATTTCTGATAAAATGTCAGCTATTTTGCTGGTTTATGTTTAAACTAGTAAAGAAATTACTAGGAAACCCATCCTGGATTGTGCAAGCATAAAGAGGCATATGGGAGACTACAGCCATACTTGGGCTTAGGTAAGGGTTAACCTCTAGCCAGAAGGAAAGATAGGGACACCTGGCCACAGCCAGATCTTTGTATACAGATCTGAAAGAACAAAGAAAGCATTAGTAGAAGTTCTCTAGTCCTTACAAGTGCATACAGATACTTGTTTCTTTTGAATCACTTTTAGTTTTTCAGCACAGAGCTGCACTAGCCACTAAGGTTTTCCATGTTGATCAGAACATTTTCTCTCACACGAGGAAGTCAGTATATAATAGAGTTGTTCATCTGTGGACATCATTAGAGTTGGTCATCTTCTGTATCTGAAGAACAACTCTATTACATACCTTGCACAATAAAAAAAAAAAAAAGAATTGCATTGAAAGCTCCACTCCAGGTCTGCTTAAAATACACTGAGATATCTACTCATTACAGGCTTCGATGTCCATCGCTTGAAACTGTGTATTTATACATTCCGAAGTGTGATTAAATATTTCATGATATAATGGTTCACTAGACGCTCCCAAACTTGTAAGTGAAAGTCTCAAATTATGAATATTTAGGTCCATCACAGCAAGCTGATGAGGCCTGTTGACTCTGAATATGCACAGGACTTCTATAAAAAGAGTCTCTCTGGGGCATCACCCGAGCCAGGCTGCAGCCCCTCACCAAACCCAGTTACCACCATGAGGTTGCCCTAGTGCAAGCCACAGCCCCTTAGTTCTTGTAGTAGCCCCACCTTGTGGGCCTGCTTACTTTGTTTCTGGGGGGGGGGGAAAGCAAAAGTTCAGGTCAACACAAACCAAGCTCCTCCCTGGGGTCAATGAAAAGGGAAAAAAAGTCTGAGGCATGGTCTTAGTTCAGCTGAGGGGATTTCTGACATGAGGGCACCTCCCATCGTTTCAGGAACCAAGCCTCTCACTCCCTTCTCAGGGCTTCCCCCTTTGCTACTACAACTTCCTCCTTTTAAAGCTCTTCTCCCTACCAGGCATGATTGGCAGGGCCAGAAGGGTGGGGCTGTTTTAGCACACACAGCATCCCAAGCTCCTTCCCTGTCAGACACCCAATCACAAGCTCTATTAACTGCAGGGAAAACTCCTGCCTTTTCCTTCAAAAGCATATAACTTTTCATGCTTTTCAGGGGCAATACAATACAAGCACATTAAATGCAGCAAATCTGCTGTTGAGATGAGTTTGTCTGTGAATTTAATTTGCCTTCTGAACTTTTGTTATTTATACTTTCATCTTTGTATTAAATTGATAGAGTCAACTTCTATTAAATTCATATTGAAAATTACTGTGATTTTTATAATATGAAAATAAGGGATTTTTGGTGAGGATTAAAAAGGTATTTGAAACTGTCATTTTTTTGAGGCAGAGACTATAAAACTTACTGCTTATCGGTGTTTCAATAATTAACTAACCAAGTTTTCAGAAATCTGTATCTATGCTCTTTGTTTTGCAAATGTACAAGATCTCTTTAAACAATGCCTCTAATGAAACAATCATTTTGCAAAAAATGTCATCCTTGTATTCGATACAAACTCCCTCTCTTACTTCCCTTTTAGATTTGTTCAAACTGCCATTCTCATGATAAGCTCTGTGTACTCCTGCATCACTCTAGATTCAAGCCAGCTCATAAAAAATCTCACTTCCTTAGGATTCATTCATCAGCATGAACAAGAAAAATGCTAAAATAATTAATAGTTATATCTGATGCACTATAAAAAGCTTGATTTCATGAGCTCATAACTGTTTACAGTACTAAAAATGTGTTCGGAATAATGTCCTTTCCTCAATCTTGCATTATGGAAGGAAGTCTGCAGCTGCACAATGTTTGGTGGGTAATTTTAAACAGTAGCAGTTAAGAGTGCCTATACAAGCTGATGAACCTGCAACAATGGTCAGGGTCTTGTCTAGTTCATCCCATTCCAGACTTGACAATTTGGGACATGGATTTGATCAATGGGAGCAATAGTGTGAAAGGCAGAATAATTAATGCTGTGTAGTAACATGATCTCTAAATATTTGTCTCATGGCTGAATTGTGCATTGACTTCAGGCAACATAGGAACCTCATCACCAGGAGAATATTGAAAGGAAAAGAATAGGTGGTTGTCATTGTCAATCTCAAGGTGCTTCACTTTGCATACTATCATAACTTGCTTGCATCATGCTTGATGGTATGCAAAGTGAAGCACCTTGAGAAGGGATGAATGGAGAGTAGGCCTGAAAGAAAGAGAACTTCCCTTGGGTGACAAGATTGCCTGGAGAGTCATAGATTCCAAGCCCAGAGGAGACCATTGTGATAATCTAGTCCAACTTCTTGCATAACACTGGCTGTAGAACTTTCCCAAAATAATTGCTTGAGCATTTCTTTTAGATACATCCAAACTTGATTTAAAAATTGACAGTGATGGAGAATCCACCATGACCCTTGGTAAATTGTTCCAGTGATTAATTAATCTCACTGTTAAAATTTTACACTTTATTTCCAGTCTGAATTTGTCTAGCTTCAGCTTCCATTCCATTTTCTCTGGAAGATACTTTCCCTGAAGAGCCAAACAATGGCTATAAACTCACGGCTGGTGATGTGTGATGATCTAAGACAAGGGGAAGGATGGCGTCAGGGGTAGAACAATGTATAAATATGGTCATGTATAAACACGGTCATTCTTCATTACTGTTAATTGTGCCTTTAATAAAGTTGCAGCTTTTCCCCACAGACTCATTTTGGTGCATCTTGTGGCATCTCACTAAGAAACAATTACAAGAAAAACAGTTGAAATTCTGTTGCAAAGAAATTTATTCTACCTGAAAGGTAAAGACTATTTCTGGGTGCGGAGGAAAAAGGAAGTCTTCTCCATAGAAACTAGTTGGCAAAAACAGAGTCTAAGGCCATGTCTATACTGACAGCGACAAATTCGCCGCCGCCAGATCGATCTTTCTGGATCAATTGAGCGGTCAGTGTAGACCCGCTCAATCTATCAGGAAGTTGACTGAGTAAAACCATCCCCTCAAGTAGCGTAGTGCTGCGTCGACAGGACGCTGTTCCCGTCGGTGCAGCACAGTGTAGACAGTGCGCAGAAGGGAAGCAGAGCAGTTGACATGAGTTACGCAAGCTACTCTGCGTAGTTTGCATAATTCCCGTCGACTGCCACCGAATCTCCAGGTGAGTGTGGACCAGGGGTAAATGAAGGATTATCAATTTAGGCCACCATGTGTCAGAGTCTAATAAGACAGGCATGATGCAAAAATAACATCTCAGTATAACCATTAAACTAAAATAGATGCTGTTTACTGTATTAATGCAGCCTTTACTGGTGTAAAAAACAAAAAGGGATTGTATTAGGCCATCTTTTCAATTACAGAGATAGAACAATCTCAGATTCCAAAGCTAACTACAAATCAAAATTGTGTTATGTTATCTGCTGAGACACAAATGGAAAATAAATACTGTTAACTGTCACTTTCCATTAGGTAACAGAAATTCAATTACATTTCAAACAAGCCTCCATGTCAACAGAATAAATCTGTTTCATAAATGAGCAGGTAACCATTTTTGATTCCAGCTTCCCAAAGAGAAAAAAATCAATTTTAATTGCAATTTTTCCATTTTTTTCCATAGGAATGTTTTGAAGCAGAATACGTCATCTGATCTAATAAATATTTTTGCATAGTAGTGTGTGTGTGGGAGGGAGGGGAAGAGGGAGAGAAAGAAATTCGGGTGTTGCTTGTTCTTACTTTGTGATGCTTTTTAAACTAGAGGTGTATGATGCCCAGCTAAATTGTGAACCATCTGCTTTTCCTCGTGTCCTTATTTTAACCAAAGATTAGAAAATCAAGAACACAGCAGCAACTGCTTCTAGAAACAATCAAGATGATCATCACAGAGTAACAGCCACAGTAAGAACAGTGATGTGTTTAATCAGAGTTACACTTGGATAAAATAATGCAAGCAGCCAAGGAAGTTGTTTCAAAAAAGAAAAGGACCTTGTTGTCCTGAACAGACATGGATATATAGCCATATGTGAGATGCTCACTGTAAGATAATTTTCTGTGTGCATGCAATGATACCTGATCTCATAATGGATACTGTGGGCAGGGGACTGGGGACAGAGAAATCTGAGAAGGAATCTATAGGTGTGATACCTTTTGTAACAAGTGATATAGGAATTTGCAACAAGAAGTACTAGAAAGCTACATGAATCTGTTTTACCTTCTCAAGAGTCCTTCCTGGTAGCATTTTCCTCTGGTCCATGGCAAAAAACTCAGCAGCATTTGAGCTCTCCAGCCCTCTCCCTCCTCCTAACCATACAAGGGGAAGAAAACCTGCCAGTCATTTTTACCACCATTCAGAGGGGAAGAAATGAAACCACTGCCAGCCCTCTATCCTCTCAGTAAGGGTAAGAAAATAAGGATCTGCTGATGCTACTGTCCCACCACTACCTGTGGGAGGAAAAGGAAGGACACCACCCTCTCTGTTTCTATGTAAGAGAACAGGAGGA
Organism: Emydura macquarii macquarii; assembly: GCF_026122565.2. Lineage (NCBI taxonomy): Eukaryota > Metazoa > Chordata > Testudines > Chelidae > Emydura > Emydura macquarii. The sequence continues at coordinate 3,907,723 of NW_027132585.1, read as the reverse complement.
AGAAAAGGATGCAGCAGCAGCATTCAAATCTGGGGTGAAAGTGGGGTGAAATCTGCTCCTGACTCTCAGGAGTACAATTGGAATCTAGAATTAAAATTCTTCCAAATTTAGATTTGTTTGGCAGCAGTGCACATCTATAAGCGATATTTATTCAGTCAGGAAGAATGGGTGACTTCAACTACCCAAGCACAAAGCAGATGAATGTCACATCAGGATAGACGTGGAGAAGAACTCTGTATAAGCTCAGAAGCTTGTCTTTGTCACAATGGAAGTTGGTCCAATAAAAGATATTATCCCACCCACCTTTTCTCACTAGCATGCTGGAACCTACATGGCCACAACAACACTGCAAACATCAGGATAAAGACTGAAGAAACAATTTCTCAATACTATAAATCTTTTACATCCTAAAACAGCTTGTTGTGGAGCACACACAAATCCTATTCAAACAAGAGTGGCTTATTGTAACACACAGAAATTGGTACAAGAAGTAAGTGTAATTGAGCCATTAAGTAACAGTGGTCACAGTATAATTAAGTTTGACATTCTCTCAGGGGCATTATATCAAGAGGTAGTGCTGTGGCACTAAACTTCAAGGAGGGCTGCATTTTTTTAAATGAGGAAGTAAGTTTTAAAGCCTGATGGGGGAAAGTTAAGAAATTAAAATCCATAGAAACAGCACAGAGGCTGCTAAAAAATACCTTATTAGAGTCACAGCAGGTTTGCATATCCCTGAACGAAAAAAACCAAACCAAAACAAAAAAAGTAAGTAAAAAGTCAAGAACAGAACAGCATGGTTAAACAACAAAGCGCAAGATTTTATTCAGGCCAAAGAGGTAACCTTTAAAAAACTGAAACCTCGCCTATGTGAGACTAATAGACAAAAACAAACTTCAGCAGGTAAAATATAAAAAGGAGATTAAGAGGGCTAAGAAGGAAGCCAAAAAAAACAGCCAAATATACCATGACGAATAAGAGTCTTTCAGTACATCTGAAATAAACAGTTCACAGGAAAGTCAGTAGGTTCATCAGACCACCTGGGTATCAATATGTCAGCTAAAGAAAATAAGTGCATTGCAGAGAACCTAAAAGGTTTCTTCGAATCATTATTCACCACAAACAATAATGAGGAAATACATATGATGGGTTATTCTTTGTAAGTAGTTCAGTTCTGGAGCTGTCAGGCTGAGATATAAAAAACACAAAACAGATGGTGAAACTTGATAAATTCAATTGTCTGTTCTCACCACGACCAGCAGCCTTCATCCAGGAGTTCTGAAAGAACCAAGGACCAAAGGAGCTGAACTACTAACAAAAATATGTAATTAATTATTCAAAACCATTACTGTACCTGAGGACGGAAAGTGAGGAATGTGGAATCCATCTTTTAAAAAAATGTTATGTGTGAGCTGAGGAATGAAAGACATGCAAACTTTTTAACCAGGCAAACGGCTGTGAAATATGATTAAAGACAGAACCATAAAGCACAGATACTAGATTATGACAGAATACAGACATATCAGCAAGGTGTTTGTTGTGGCAAATTATGCTTTAATAACCTGTCCAGAATTATGTCAATTATAAAAATGGTGGCTAAAAAGGCACTAATGGATATACATTATATACACTTTCTAAAGCAGTGGTTCCCAACCAGTGGCCCGTGGGGTCTTTCAAAGTGGCCTGCCGCTCCCCTCCCACTGCATAGATAGCTGTTGCCTAAGGACACAGGCGGAGAGCGTTGCCGTGGGGCTACAAGACCGGTGCTGGCTCTTTGCTGCAGCCAAGGGGCTGGGAGATCAGTGCTTCCCTCCCCCTGGCTGTAGCAGGGAGCACGGCAAAGCGCTCTGCCTGGGTTCCAAGGCGCTGGGGTCCCTGCTGGAGGCAGACGGAGGGGAGCACTGATCTTCCATCCCCTTGGCTGCAGAAGGGAGCCACTGCCTAGGGACCTAGGTGGAGTGCAAAGGACTACAGGATGGCTGTGGTTTCACTGCTGCAGCCAGGGGGACGGGAGATCAGCGAGGAGGGAGGCAGCCTCCTCACTGAACTCCTTCCGTCTGGCTGCAGGGTGTGTGGGGAGGAGGGGGCTGTTGGCAGAGACTGGTGGCCCTTCAGGGTTGTAAAAATGATATCTGTGGCCCTTGAGACAAAAAGGTTGGGAACCACTGTTCTAAAGGCTTTATCACAGTTCTTCATATAAGGCTATAATGTAAAGTTGGTAACCACACATTAAGAGGTAAATGCCTGTTTTGGACTAAAAACTGGTTCAAAGACTGGTGGGAGTGGGGAAATAGTAGGAACAAATGGTTAATCCTCACTGTAGGAGGAGATTAGTACTAGGATGACCTAAAGATTAATACTGTGACCATCGCTGTTATCCATATTTACTAACAACAACCAGGTGACATACTATGAGAAACATGATAGTGAAATTTGCTGACTACACAAAACTACTTGGGTTAGTAAAGCTACAAAGGATTGTGAAAAACTCCAGAAGGACTTTAAAAAAATGAAGTAATTGGGGAACCAAATAGCAGATGAAATTTATTGTATAAATAAGTGCAGCATAAGGTACACTGGAAGGAACAAATTTAAAGCTATTTATACGTACTGATGGATTCTGAATTAGTTATAACCTCTTAGGAAAAAAAGATGCCAGATTCATCTCCGACAGTTCAGTGAAGATGTCTGCTCAGCACACACATGGGATCAACGAAGTGACTAGGATGTTGGGCTGTACTGAGAAGGGACTAGAGTATATTATGGAAAATATGATTATGCTGCCATTTATTTTTCCATTGCTATAAATTAATGATGTATCCTCACCTTAAATACGTGTTTAGTTTTCATCACCTTCTCTCAGAAAGGACATCCAAGGAACACAAACAGTCCAAAGGAGCACATCAAGGATAAAAAAAAAAGGATTATGCTTCAGTGCATAAGCCAAACCTAACTAATGGGGGTTAGGCAGAAACTTTCCTTGAAGGCAGACTATTCCAGAGCTGCCTATTGCAGAGCTTCTTCAACTTTTTCTGAAGAAACAGTTACTAGCTGCTGTCACACTGAGTAGATCAACCACTGATCTAGTATGCAATTCCTATTTCCAAACTAGGCTGATTAAAGACATGGAATGGTTAAATATGAGACTTTGTTTTTAAAAGTAGTTATTTAGCTTGGAAAAAAAGAAGAGTAAGTGATGCCATACTAGAGGTATACCAATTAAAAAGGGGTATAGAAATGGGGTGTAAATCAGGCATTCTTTTAACTTGCCCTTAATACAAGAACAAGATGACATTTCATAAAATTAGAAGGGAATAAAATTATGACACATTTATTGTAAGTTTTTCACTGTCAGACACAGAACATCACACTGGGCTGTTCTAGCAGGGCAGTTCCAAAAAAACCCAAAGTTGTTCATTATTCTGTTTGTGATTATAGCATCATAATGGCCATTTCTGTTTCACAGTCCTAATTACTGGAGACATAAGAAAAGGCTATTTATGCACCACACTAGATCCTTCGGCTTTGCTAAAACTGCTTTTGAGATAACTGAGTTTTCAATCAACAAAGAATACAGGAGTCTGGATTGGCATTTGCCTCTACCAGGCTTCCATGTGTCCTTTTTCTCTCTATGTTCTTATATACCCACTACCATAGTATTTGAGTACCATCCTTCTGCTTCATAGCATGTAAGTGTCATGATTATCTTCAAAAGGAGGAAGCAAATTGCTAGGGATGAGGGGATATGCTTCTCCTGTGTTAGTACTTGCTTTGCCTAACTCTTCTCAGGCTGGACCATTACGTTCAGCAGCATCAAATATAGAGGTCATCTATATTTTGAGAATATTGAGCAGTATTCCAGGATCAATCCATAAACTAAACAAAGAGAAATATGTTCATATCATGTTGTGGTCAGGACAGAAGCTGACAAAACCCAGGAAATTCAAAATTAAGTTTCTTATATTTTCCTTGACACATCCCTAGTGCCATGTTATTCACCACATTAGGAAAGGTTAAAGATGGGGGATTGGCATCTTTAGTTTTGAATAGCTTAAGGGCTTCAGGGTTGTTTTCAAGTTGTGTCACAAACTTATGACCACTGTTTTATTTTATTTCCTAATTATTTTCTCTTTTTAAAAGTTACTCTTATGACAAAAGTGAAATGATTGCATGTCAATTCTGCAACCAGTAAATTTTCTCCCCTTCATTCCTATAATTTAAATACACTCAAGACTCTCAGATTTCAGCTTATGGAAAATGTATGCAGCATAGTTATAACCCCTTGATTATTGGAGGTATAAATGCTGATCTCTCCCTGTACTATAGCAGTAGTGACACCATAATGATGAAGCTATGAAGGCACTCTGCTTCCCAGGTAACAACTTGCGATGGTCACAAGGTTGCCCATGTTCATATGCTGTCATGCATCCCCCTCTTCCCTGTGGGGGGAAATCCACACATCAAAGGAAGGCTTTCAGTGCACAAAATATCACAGCTCTACTGTGCATGAGGAGTGGGCACATGGGAAGGCTTCACACCCCTTGAGCATAACAGAGCTGGGCTCAGTGCCCGCTCTGTATAACACAGCTCTACATAGTGATGGGGCAGGAGCAGGCTGGGGAAGGAACAAACATGGCTGCCAAGTCTCCATTCTTGCCAGTGCAGTGCAAAGCATGGAGGTCGTGCCGCATCGAGCCACAAGGCTGGACTAGCAGCCCTGGAGGAGCTACAGGATTGCCCTTTACACAGGGGGTGGCAGTTGGGGGATTCCATTCCATGGAACCCTCACAAAAGCCCATTTATGATGGTGTTGTGCAAGGGAAGAAGGCCTTAAAGCAGTGGGTTCTCAACCAGGGGTACATGTACCCTTGGGGGTGTGCAGAGGTCCTCACGGAAGTACTCCGCTCACATAGATCAGTGTTGCTCAACCTGGAGGTTGCAGCCCCCCCTGGAGCAGGGGGTCATGGGACTGGTTTAGAGGGGTCGCAAGTGCTGGGCTGGCATTAGTGGGATGGCAAGCAGAATACACTCAGGCTCTGTGCTTGCGTGAAGGGAAGTATTGCCTCCAGAGGTGCCCAAGGGGTGGTGTGTAATTGTCCCAGGATACCGGATGGGGGCTTAAGTCCATTTTGTGTTGTATTGTTGAAAAGGAACCCCTAGATGTTGAATCTGGCCCTTGTTTCTGCCAGTTGGAGTTGGCAGTAGGGTTACATATGCTTCAGTCCCACCACCTGGGGCTCAGGCTTTAGACAAAGCTCACCAGGGAAAAACAGGCTCAAGGATCACACCGAAATAGAAGTACAATATTTATATTCCAATTCATTTATTTTATATGGTAAAAATGAGAGAGTAAGCAATTTTTCAGTATTGGTGTGCTGTGACAAGTTTGTATTTTTATGTCTGATTTTGTAAGCAAGTCTTTTTTAAGTGAGGTGAAGCTTGGGGTATGCAAGACAAATCAGACTCTGGAAAGGGATACAGTAGTCTGGAAAGGTAGAGATCCACGACCTTAAAGAATGATAGCAGAATCTGGAGTTGTCTTCCTGATAGGATTGATATCAATGACCAGAAATGAACAAGCTGCTACCATGAATTACTGAGTAATCTTCATGAAATAATTTGTTGTTTGACACCAATGACATAAAGCTGTTAAATATAAAAATATATGAAAGTCACCAGGATGGCAACATCAATGCTAACGTGGTAATAAAAAAGATCAAGAAATAGCAAAAACAAACAAACAAAAAACAGAAAAACAACACAATGTAATGAAATTGATGTCAGCAGTTTTATCAAGGTTTGTGACTTTGGAACTAATAGCATTAAAAATTAACAAATTTGAATTTGATTTGTCAATCCACTGCCTCTTGGAACCTGCACCCCAATAGAAGGCATAATCCTAAAATGATGAACATAGCAAATACTATGTTAATTCATTTCTCTGCCAAGTATAACCAGAGGCAAACTTTCTAATAGGAGGTACCATTCTCTCATAGTTTGAAATCTAAAACTAATTTCAGCCTAAAAAGAATTCATGGTAAAATGATCAACCAAAATACGTTGTGTGCTGTGTTGTTGTAGCTGTGTCAGTTCCAGGACAAGGTGGGTGAAATAATATCTTTTATTGGACTAACTTCTGTTGGTGACAGAGATCACTTTTCAAGCTTACACAGAGCTCTTCTTCAGGTCTGTGGGTGGAATTATTTCTGAAGAAATAATATATGCATGAAAACACACATAAAAACACATGCATATAAGGTCATAAACTCTGCTGCCAAAATCTTGGTTTAACTCTAGCCTGATTTGGTAGCAGGATGGACATTGTTCTCCACTGTTCAGTGCCACAGAGGCCATTGCAAAATTGACCAGGATAGTTTTCTTTCTAAAATTGATATTAAATTAATGGACAACGTTGATCTGACAGAAGTGTCAACAACTTTTTTGACATTGCTGTATTGGACAAGCTTGCTTGGAATTGTACAATTCAGTTATCTGCAGACTTGGAATCATTTCAGTTCTGCCTATCTGGGGAGACAGTTTACAAAAAAAAACGTGTGTCGATAGGCTCCATCTAAATTGCCTGCTCACTCTACTTGGAGACGTTTTGAAATTGATAGATATAGGGTTAGTTTTACCTACTGGAAATGCTACAAATTAATATATTTTCCTCCAGTTTAATGTGAGGGGGGGAATTAATTAAGAAACACTCGTAGTGCCTGACTGACATCTTAGTTATGACAAGTGAACCTGAAATAGTCAAAGTCTTCCATCTTGAGGAAGCTGTTGATTGATTTGGTAAGATGAACACTCGTTCAGACACTTCTCCAAGTGATTTTTGCCATGTTCATTAGTTATTCTTTATTATATCTTAAAGAAAAACATTCTGTGCATTTCTCTCCCATCAGCTAAAGTGATTCTGCATGTTACATTTCCTTTGATTCAGTAATTGGCAATCATGAAAAATGGAACAGAAAATATTATTCATAGAGGTTGTGGGTGTGTTATACAATTTATCACATCTTCAAAGCACTTCACAAACATTAATTAATTCCCACACCATCTCTGTGAAGCAGGTAAGCATTGGTTACCCCTTTTTGTGGACAAGGAAACTGAGACACAAAGAGGTTAAAGCTAAAATTGTCAAAAGTTTTGGGTGTCCCAGTGATTTGGTACCTTACTTGAACAACAAGGAATAGGATTTTCAGAGATTTTGAACAGCCCTATAGTGCTCTTTGACTTCAATTGGAGTTCTGGATGTTCAGAACCTCTAAATAATGGACTCAGGTGGGCTACAGGAGTCCAAAGTTGGGCACCCAAAATCAGCTGACACTTTTGACAATTTTAGCCCAGGTTGGCTAAGGCCATAGTGGAAACCCATGTCAAGATTAAAACTGGTTCCTAGTCCAGAATTGTGACCATTAGACCATTCCTATGATATGCAAACTTTATTCTGTTCAAAAAAAGATTCAATTGTCCATACAGACATATCAGTTAGTTGTCGATACACAAGGGACAGTGTCATAATAGAAAAATACAGAGAACAGATTAAATTGACCACATTTCATTACAGAAGAAAATTACTGGCAAGATTTTCAAAACCCAGGTACCAAAAATTAGTCTCCTGATTCCTTATTTAGGCACCCGAATTTCAAAACTGCTAAGCATTCAGGACCTCCCAAAATCAGTTCAGTTATTAGGCATCTAACTATGAATTTAGGAGCCTAACTCTATGCACCCATTTTTCAAAATATTGTCTTAAGCATAGTCATCTGTGTAACCAATTTGAGATACACATGTATATGGCATCAATATACAAACAACTGGCTACTGAAAGAATACATACCCCTCTGACAAAAAAATGCAAATTCACCAAAGACTAGATGTTTTTGCAAATCTAGAGTGCAAATATTTTGTATATAAAATAGTTTAGGACATTGGAAAGCATGGATTTTATGTGGAGGCCATGTGTTTACCACATACCTTAATGTCTTCTGTCACAAAGAATATGATTTAGTTGAATTACAGTTGATTGTTGGAGATGTCAGCTTCCATTAGCCAAAGAAAGAATGCACTAGAAGATACTACCTTCTGCTCACATATTTCTGTAGCAGAGCTCTTAACCCCTTGGTGATAGAAGTCAGTACTTATCAACCCAAAGCGTTCATGCAAAATACATTAGTGCCTAATGGCAGGAGATCTGGATCAGTCAGCAGCAAGGAGTTAATTTACTAAAACATCTTCTCATCTGTCCTTGCCTCTTCTTTCACAGGTAAATGGCCGAAGAAAGACAGCACAGTGAAGGCCATGGTTCCCCTTTTGAAAACAGGTTCTCTTTTATCATTTTCATCCCCGTTCCCTCTTGCACTTTTTATCCTGCAAGACCACTACCAATGCCATTTATACATAAGGGGTAGTCAAATAGACATCCCACAGATTCAACAGCTTTTCAGACAGGTGCAATGATCTGACGGTGCCATTTTGGAAAGGCAGCCCGTCAAGCGGGCGGGTGGCGGAGTGGCAGCAGTGAAGAGAGGTGGTGGAGAAGGGAATGCTGGAAGACCAGCTGGCCAGCATTCTTAGCAGCCACAATGCCAGCCAGCCTTGGGGAAAAGCCTGCCAAATGGTGGAATGGAGGGGGAATGAAGAGGCAGGCTTGTAAAGTAAAGAGAGGTGGCTGAGAGCAGGAGGAGTGAGAGGCATGGGAATGGGGAAGGGAGAGAGATGGCAGAGGAAAGCTGGTTGAATGAAAAGATTCACTGCAAAGTGCTGCTTTCCTTTCATCACTGCACTGAAATATTTAGTAAGTGATAGCTCTTGTTGGTTTGATCTGCCCCTGTCAGGGAAGGCAAGTGAGTTGCTGCTGAAGAAACAGGAGGTGTTAGGAGGCTGAGGAGGGCAGTAGGGAAGAATTCTGAGGCTGGGAGTGGGGAGCAGGATTCTGGCCGATTACTACAGAGGGTGGAGACAAATTCAGGGAGGAAAGTCATGGGGAGAGGGGGGGACACAAAGCTGAGTTGATGAGGATTGGGAGGAGACCTGGTGCTGCAAATGGTGCCAGCCATTTTCCCCTGACAGGTCCCCTCTGCAGACTGTTGCAGACAGAGGGAGCATAGAGATAAGCCTGCAGCTGCAGAGGAGAATGACAGCAACACAAGTAATGTGCACACCATCCATCTTTCACAGTTTTTGCTCCTTTAAATTTTACCCCCGCACACATTGGAAGCAGAATTACACAGGCCACAACTGCATTTTAAAATAACGGCAGTTGCCAGCAGTGTCTTCTGCAAGAGTTTCCCCAGCCTGCAGAGAGAGACACTTTCCTTTTCGGAGAACAGTGCTGTAGATTCCATTCCATAAGTGCTTTATAGCATGGGTTTGCAGAGGAAAAAATACATAAGAGAACCATCCGCTCGGGTCAGAGAAACCAGGCAGGGATGAGTTCCAGAGGGGTAGCTGTGTTAGTCTGTTTTCAGCAAAACAGCAGAAGTCCTGTGGCACCTTAAAGACTAACAAATTTATTTGGGCATAAGCTTTCGGGGGCAGAAACCCACTTCATCAGATGCAGGCAGGTATGGTATTTGAGCATTCAACTGTGAATGAAAGAATAACCACCACAGTTAGATAGTGGCCAGGGAAGCTAAAGAGCTAAATGTAGTTCTTGCTAGCATGGTTCTGATCCAGCATGGAAAGACTACTGTTAATGGAGAATGACAGGCCCACTGACATACAGCCTTGGGAAGATACACTCCCCCATTTCATGGGTTCGTTTTTAGTTTCTCTCTTTTTTTAAATGGGCTCTACTGTTCAACTTCACAATGCAATACCCAAATTGCAAAGCCCTACTCATTAATTGCTTTACCTTCCCTAACACTCTCCCCATAAACAAAACAAAAACAACCAAACACAGCTAGAACCAGTCATGAAAATGGACCACTTATGTAAAACCTCCCATTACAGAAAATGAAACCAGGGGAGTGTTTCTCTCAAAAGACAAAGCTGAATATTGGAAGTCTGTTTAGCACAGGTTTGTACTATTTATCAATCATTATGTTCGTATTTAAAGATTATTCCTTCTTACCATAATGCTTGCCAGAGTAATAATAGCTCTATCATCCAAGAAGTACCATATATGTATTTTTAAATCACTTGTTCCATTAACCTGTTTTGTTTTTCTAAAGGCATTATTCCCTTGTGTGCTGCAAAAGAACTTTTTTTTTTTTTTTTTTTTTTTTTTTTTTTGAAGGAAAAGAATCTTTTATTTGCCAAGGAACTAATTATCTGGATAGCAATAAATAGATAAATAAATGAAAGCCTCTCTCTCTGAATCTGTTATGTGGCTTAAAAACATCAGAACACAGTCCACAGATTTATTGGCTAAATGTGAAATGTGGTTTCTGAAATGTTTTTAACTCATTAAAGTTCCTTTTAATCCCACACAGAGATACCCGGTTTTTTCTTTTATGAACCTACCAACAAAACATGCAATGACAGGGCAGCACATTATGTCATAAACAAACATTTTATTTCAAGAATGGCCATCTCTGAGTGGCTGCTATCTTGTATTTCACTGAAATATTAGGAGAAGCAGCAATACTTGAGTTACATGTGCACTACGATATTAGTCACAAACACACATTTACAATACCAGCATATTCTCATGACTGATTTTTAAAGAGTTGCTTGGGATTTTAGCCAAAAAGCTTCCATTCATTTTAATAGGAATTTGGTCTCTAAATTCCCAAGCAATGCTTTGAAAATGTAGCCACACAAAGGTCTGACTTAAATCTGTAAACATACAGATAATGGGATGAAATTGTTCCTTATGCAGGTGACCAACACAAGACCTATGCCCCACATAAGTCTGACTTAAACCCTCAAGATAGGGCTTAAGCAGAACTCAAGTGGTACAGAGAACTTGCGCTGGCCCTCTGTACAGGGTGAATTTTAGCCATTAAAAGAAATTCAGTCTTTAACTCCTTTCCTTGTGCCTTAGGAAAATGAAACAGAAAACAGGTTCAGCTGTAAGATTAATTCATGTTTAAAGACTCCAGCAAGGGTGTGAATAGAGGCTGGAGGTTTAAGATTCAGCCCTGCAATTCTGATGGTGTGATGCCACCATCAAGTCAATGGGAGTTGTATTTGCAGAGTTCATGCAGGACTAGGCCCTTTTTCTTAACCCTGGAATCCCTTTAGAGCCTGGTTATGGCAAACTCATTAATCTTATCTGAACATGGTACCAAATTCTCAGCCAGTGTAAATTGGCATAGCTTCACTGAGTTCAAGGGTAAAGAGCTGGCCCATAGATTTTTCTCATGTGAATTCAGTCTACGTCACTCAAAGGTACAAAAGCAAAGCAGTGTGCATGCTAATTCATTTTTAGGCTATTTAGGACCTTGTACCATATTTTATTTTATTTGTTTTGGAGTTATTACAAGGATGTTTTGTCATGAAAAAATGCTACCTCACTTTGAGAAAAAGCAATTGTGTTTGCACAGCAGATAGTTTTTAATAGTTAATAGACTGGCCATTTAAATGGTACAAAAAGATATGTGCTAAAAAGGAACTAAGTGCTGAGTGTACATTATCAGTATTTGAGTTCCAGTAATACCTAAAAGCCCCAATCAGCAATTATGAACCCCTTGTGCTAAACACTCTACACATATAGAACAAAAACACCATCCATGCTCAAAAGAGCTTACAATGTAAGGCCCTGAACTTTCAAAAATTCATGCATGTGCTCAACTTTATGTACTGGAGTTGTACTGTTGACTTCAATGGGACTACTCATGTGAGTAAAGTTAAGCACGTGCATAAGTCTTTGCAGGATTGGCCTACAAAGTTGTATTTTTTTCCTACATTTTTTGCAAATTTAGTGCTTTTGAAAAGTGTTTGATGGAGACACCGGAGACTGATGGACATGTAAAGAGTGATATTCAACTGGACAGGTACATAATAGCAGCGGCACATGCTTCCCTGCTCAATCCTGCCAGCCCGCCTCAACACTGATCTAGAAAGGGTAACAGAACAGTTCACACTCCAAACACATTCATTCGTTGGCTTCACCCGCTAGGGTTGCCAATAAGTGCAAATTCAGCAGTGTTTTTTGTCATTGTCTTCTTCTTTTCCTTTATGCTGCTTTTCCTGGTGGCAGCATGGAGAGAAGGGAGGACCAGATTTACCTTTCTTCCACAACAGGTTCTAGCTCTTCCAGGGAGATTCCCAGCGTTCCCAGACCAGCCAGGGGATATAATCCCTCCAGCATGTCCTGGGTCATCCTCGGAGCCACCTTCCAGGACGTGCCTGATATAATTCCAAAGGAAGCCTACCTATATTTATCAGGTGCTCAAACCACCTCAGCTGACTTCTCTTGATCCGGAGAAATAGCAGCTCTACTCTGTGGCTCTCCCGAATAGCTGAGCCCCTCACCCTATCTCAGAGAATCAGCCAGCTACCTTGCAGAGAAACCTCATTTCCACTGTTTGTACCCACAATCTCGTCCTTTTCTTCATTACCCAAAGTTCATGACCATAGGTGAGGATGGGGACATAGATTGACCTGTAAATCAAGAGCTTTGTCCAAAAACTTAGCTTCCGCTTCACCACCACGGATTGGTATAGTGCCCGCTGCCGCACTATTCCACCAGCTCCTGCTTACCATCACTCATGAACGAGATCCCTAGATACTTAAACTCTTCCATGAAGGGCAGCTGCTCCCCCTTCACCTGGAGAAAGCACTCCACTTTCTTCTGGGAAAGAACTATGGCCTCTGATTTGGAGGTGCTGATTCTCATCCCAGCCGCTTCACACTTGGCAGCAAAGCATTTGAGTGCATGTTGGAGATCACAGTCTGAAGAAACAAGGACAACATCATCTGCAAACAGCAGAGATGCCCAAGTCCCCATACTGGATACACTCTCCAGCATGGCTACCCCTTGATATTCTGTCCATGAAGATCACAAACAGGAGTGGGGACAGGACACACCCTTGTCAGAGTCTAACACCCACCTTAAATGAACTCGACTTAATGCCAAGAATGCAGACACAACTCTCATGCCAGGAATAGAGGGACCGGATAGCATGCAAGAGCAGCACCAACACCTCATACTCCCGCAGCACTTCCCACATGACATCTTGGGGAATGCAGTTATAAGCCTTCTCTAGGCCTACAAAACAAAGGTAGACTGGGTTAGCAAACTCCCACAACCCCTTGAGTATCTGTGAGGGAGCAAAGAGCTGGTCTGTTGTTCCATGTCTGGGAAAGAAACTGCATTGTTCCTCCTGAATCTGAGGTTCAACTAACAGACTTAGCCTCTTCTCCAACACCCTGGCATAGACTTTGCCAGGAAAGCTGAGAAATGTGATCCCCCTGCAGTTGGAACACACCCTCTGGTCTCCTTTCTTAAAGATCGGGACCACCACCCCAATTTGCCAATCCTGGGGTACTCAACCTGCCTTCCATGACACACTGAAGAGGTGCGTTAACCACGACAACCCAACTTTATCCAGTGATTTCAACATCTCCAGGCAAATCTCATCCACTTCAGAGTAGGAAAGAGACTACCCTCAGTTGAGAAGTTTCTTTCCAAAGCCACTGCTCTCTGTGGCGGTGAGGCCAACTATATCTAGCTGGTATCTTTCCACCTCTTCCAACAGCTCTGGCTCTTTCCCAATGACAAAGTTACATTCCATATCCCAAGAGCCAGTTTCCAGTGCCAAGGACCAGTCCGTCATGGTCCATCCTTCCTGCTGCCATTTTTGGTCATGGTATCAAACAGAATTTACTCTCGATGCTTATGGGACATTTTGAAATACCTTAATACCAACTTCCATATAAAAACTGTCCTGATCCTACACCTTTCATGTGTTAAATCTCTACCGGGCTCCTCCGCCTATAATCATGGGTTATATTAATGAAATGAAAGAGGACTTGGTGAGCTTGTCACACGTAATCTAGCCCCTCCGAGATGGTGCACAAAATAAGCGGAAGAAAGAGGCAATTGCACAGCTTTTGGGCATTTTTCCTGAAGCAGAGACAGCAGGCCATGTGTTGGAGGGTTATTCTATTTATGTAAAAATGTTGTAAAGACAAAGAATAATGATTACAAATAACCAGTAATGGAATATACCATCATCCACTTTTAGGATAAAGCTATACTTTGAGCTGCAGGTGTAATTCCCAGCTTGAGGAGACATACCTATGCTAGCTCTGACTGAGCTAGTGCACTAAAAATACCTGTGTAGTCACAGCAGCATGAGCAAAGGGACTAGCTGCCCTGAATACAACCCTAGCATTTCAAATGGGTATGTACTAAGGGGAACTAGCCTCTACCACCAGTCGCACCTCTGTGGCTACACTCTATGCTATATTTAGTTCACTAGCTCAATCAGAGTTGGTGCAAGTATGTCTCCTCAACCTATAAATTACACCTCCAGCTTGAAGTGTAGACATACCTTTAGAAAACAGGAGTGAAATACATGAAATGCCTAGAGTGAGAAGCAGGATGTCATCGGCATCTACGGGCAATTCATATTCAGTGGAGGAAATTGTCATGACAGCTTCTCCAGAGTGTTATCTGACCTCTGTGGCTAGGAGTTCTAGTTCCAGAATGAAAAGTAAGGGAGAGCTGGAGGCAGCTTTGTCCAAAGCTCCTTCATACAGTAAAGGCAGAGGTATTCAGGCTAGTGAGAGTATATCTAGACATTGATTTATTCATCCTTTGGTCCTGCTACATGATAACTCCAGCACAGGCAGCCATCTGCACCCAGGTGTCAGCAGCACTCACACTCCCTTTACTTTCGCTTTCAATTCTGCCTCTTCCGGCTGATCCCATTCCAGTCTTAATTTGACCAGTGTTCTCAAAGCTCCCACTTCATACAACAGAACATTACTGAGACACTGGAAAGGTCCATATCCTGCTCCTCCAATCTCCAGCAGGAAGATCAGATTTAGGTCTTTCAATAATGAAACATACAAAATCACCTTCTTTAGGAGAGCTAACCTGGATTGCTTTTCACAGATGTGAAAGCTGCTACGAGACATTTTCAGGCCATGAAAACCCCTTTATAAGTCACATTTTATCACAAGTGATGACTTCAGAAGGCAGTCAGTCCACATCTGGGGGGAGTATATCCATTGACTTCACTGGATCATTCCTTAGATTTCCACAACATATAGCTACAGATACACCAGAAAAAAGGGAGAGACAAAACAGACCTGGCAGGTATTTAGGATAGGATTCAGCAAAGGACTTAATACATGCTTAAAGTTTTAAGCATGGGGTTAAATGCTTTGCTGAGTAGAGACAGACTTAAGTATATGCCTGAGTACTTTGCTGAATTGGGGCCTTAATTGTTTCTATAACACGTCAGAGATCCTGAACAAAAAGAGCTTCTCATTGCTTGGTTTTTTCACTGCTAAGCAATCTCTTCTCAGTTGCAAATCAGCTAATAAATGCAGATGCATGCTACTGTACCAACCAAAAGGCATCATTACTTCCTTTATTTAAAAATGCTGCATCAATATCTTGCTCTGTGTTGTAAGTTCTATATGGCGCCAGAATTTAAACAGGAGGTTTTTTAAGCTACTTTAATAGTAATAAATATAATACTACTAGTTAAGATTTTAGCATTAATTATCCTTCTATAATTACACTGATTAAACACAGCATAAGAGACCATAAAGATAGATAAAACATTATGACTGCAAAACTTTTTTAAAATGACCATAAAGTGACTATAAAGCCCAAGGTGACAAAATTAATATCACAAGCTCAATTTTATGGGGTTCTCTGATTCCACTTCCCCTTCTAACAATATCATGTGCAATGGCAGCAGAATTTCTTCACAGCAGCAGAGAAAATGAAAACTAAGTATAAAAAGCGTTGCAACACAAGAGCGAGGTCATCTTAGTCCACTGTACCAACTGAGAATATTTCTGTGTTCAGTGCTTCAGGCACGTGCCAGTACAACATATGAGAACATGTCTGCGCTCTGAACTCACTAGCTTACAATGAGTAATATTTGTTTCCTCTCATTTCCCTCTCCTTTATTTTTTCTTTCCTTTTATAAGTACACTGTACGACTTAGCAGTGATAAAGCAAGAAATCCACACCTGAGGGCTGTCACATCTATTTTCTGAGTAAGATCTAATAAGAGATCCAAGGATTTTCATACTGGGTGACCAATGCTAATATGAAGATTAAAGAGCATGACAAAGTCCCAAGAAAAATTCTTACTAAGAACTAATGTTATGCCCCAAAAGATCTAATATTGGAAAGCTATAAGATTTTTAAAAATATTAAAGGGCTGGAATAAAGGGGTTTTGATTTAACAAAAAAAAAATCAGAGATTTTTCTGACCTAAGGAAAAGATAAGTTCATTCTGAGAATTATTTTCTTGATTCTTTGAATTATATGTTTAATTAGTTTTATTACACATAATTACTGAAATGTATCATAATTATTTGACACATTTCAAGAAATATGGTCTCACTTCATTTAATTATATGATTAACTAACTACGGTACATAATTGCTAAACTTCAACAAGATTACTTCTTTTTTTTTTTTTTTTTTTTTTTTTTTTTTTACCCAAAACTTAATAGTCAGACAGGGAACCATCTTGGAAGCACTCAAGCACACGACCATCTTTACACAGACAAGTAATCCTGTGAGAGTCACATGTATAAATCTGGCAGGATTGAGCTCATAATATGTACAATTCTTGTGTATATTCTTTTTAGATGCATATGTGTGTGTTACATTTGCTACATTGCTCCTGGGTTTCGAGAAAGAAACAAATAGAAATGACCATGGGTTTTTTGTAAACTTGATGTCACTTTGTTACATACATTTTTGATTGCCATAAAAGTCAATGTGTAGCTGGAAAAAGTTTGCCATCTTTTACGTCATTTATGGAGCCACTTCCTTGGTCCAGGAGCCAGCAACACAAAAGAAACTTAAAACTGCCCTAAAAAGGCAGCTGGGGATTTCCCTGTTGGCATAAGCCTGGGGCAGCAACATCACAGGGGTTAGGGGTGTGAGACAGTACAACCAGAGCGCACCACACACCAATGATCTTAGGCTGTCAGAATGGCCCACAGGAGGCCACTCCAGCAGGCATAAATTAAAGAAGTCCTATGTCCTCTCTAACTTATGCCAGGGGTCAAACCAGCCCCCAGGTTTCCCCAGGATCGAGAGGTGGGTGGACAGAAAATGACATAACAGCATCTGGGCTACTCTCTCTGGTGCCCCAAGCTGTTACACACGCGGATCTAATGACAACATACTGGGCACATATGCAGTTTATGTACATGAAGGCAACTGTCAAAAAATCACAGCACGTTAGAAAAACTACTGCTTTTTTTCCTTTTCCACTTTTGATAATATTAATTCCACCCATAGCAAAGGGAGTGTAAATGAATAATAGCATATACCGCATTACATTCCTTAGTAAATACAAAAATATATGTTACGGGGCTTTTACATGCATGCCAAATCATCAAGACTGACCCACAAGAAGATGTTTGTGACAGAAGGATTAGTTTAAAAAAAACATTCCAAGTGTTTGGTAATTTAGGAAATTAGGATGTCTTTATTTATGATATTTTAATGTGAATTGATCGTCTATGTTTGTAACGTGTTCAAGAATTATTTTGCAAAATTGTCTCATCTTAACAGAAAATGCACAAACACATCCAGCCCTCAATCAACAAAATGTATTCCTGCATTTCAGAAGAAAATAGCAGTCATGTATTAGAAATATCCTTCCCACTTTTCACTTGGTTTATGGAACTATTTAATACCTGGCACACAATCTCAGGATTTCAGTTGCATGCTAGACACTCCTAATCCAACTAGCACTGCCAAGAATCGAACCAAAGTCTGTCTAATGCAGTAGGATCTATAAGCCAGTCCCAAATGACACTTTAAAAAAAAAAGATTGATTTTTTTTTAATCCCCATTTTCCCCTAAATAACAACTACTGATTTCTTTACAAACTTGTTAGGTACCTATTCTGCAGGCCATACTGTGTAGCTGATTAGTGAGTAAGATAAGCAAACAGGTATGGGGAGTTCTATAGCTGGGTCAGTGTCTGCTGTCTGTGAGGCAAAATTGAGACCAGGGGCTACAGTCATCAGTGCTTTATCAAATGAATCAACACACTGATATATTTTTACTGCTGCTATGCACCTCTACAGCAAAGCACCATTCAGCTTATTGCAATTTTGTTATGAAAGGTATATATTCCCTAAGATGATTTCTTATACGTTTTAAAATGTCGAAAACTCCCTTATTTGCCTGATGATTTTGCTGAATCTTTAGACAAATTCTCTGGTAAAAATTAATATTTTGAAGTTTCAAGCTAAAAGACTAAATTCTCCACTGATGTAATTGGGCCTAACAGCACTGAAGTCAAGGGAGTTAATCTGCTTTATGCCAGCAGTGAAAGTTGCCTGAAGCCGCTGGTTAAATTTCATGAACTGCAGAGTGAACAATTAACTTTGTCACAGGCCAGGTACAGAAACAAAGTGACATTTACCAGTACATGTGCCCATCATAGCTCTTGCCCTGTCCTCAGCCTGGGTCAGCCCCCAACATCCACACAGAAGGTTTTCCACCCTCAGACCTCAGCCACCTTCTCCACCTCATGTTCCCCCCTCTCTGGAAACCACAGAGAGTCAGTGAAGCAGCCCTCTGAAGTAGCTCCAATTTACACCCAAGGGACAATTCATCCCAGAATCCCAAGGGCTTACAGTTTTACCTTTCCCTTACCCCATGTCTGTACCTTTGGTGTTATGCCTCCTGGACATAAAGCACAAGAATCTTAGCCTCCATTTTTAGAACATTCCCATGCACTCCATTCTCATGCACTGCAACAGACTGGGGACCGACTGTCTAAGCAGCAGTTCTGCAGAAAAGGACCTGGGGGTTACAGTGGTCCAGAAGCTGGATATGAGTCAACAGTGTGCGCTTGTTGCCAAGGCAGCTAACAGCATATTGGGCTGCATTAATCTGCCAGCAGATTGAGGGAAATCATTATTCCCCTCTATTCAGCACTAGTGAGGCCACATCTGGAGTATTGTGTCCAGTTTTGGGCCCCCCATAACAGAAAAGATGAGGACACATTGGAGACAGTCCAGCAGAGGGCAACAAAAATGATTAGGGGGCTGGAGCACATGACTTATGAGGCAAGGCTGCGGGAACTGGGCTTATTTAGTTTGCAGAAGAGAAGAGTGAGGGAGGATTTGATAGCAGCCTTCAACCCTACCTGAAGGGGGGTTCCAAAAAGGATGGAGTTAGGGTGTTCTCAGTGGTGGCAGGTGACAGAACATGGTCTCAAGTTGCAGTGGGGAAGGTCTAGATTGAATATTAGGAAAAGCTTTTTCACAAGGAGGATGGTGAAACACTGGAATGGGTTACCTAGGGAGGTGGTGGAATCTCCATCCTCAGAGGTTTTTAAGGCCGAGATTGACAAAACCCTGGCTGGGTTGATTTAGTTGGTGTTCGTCCTGCTTTGAGCAGGGGGTTGGACTAGATGATCTCCTGAGGTCCCTTCCAACCCTAATCTTCTATGATTCTATGAACAGACAATCCCTGAGGGGCAAGGTGGGCTACTGACAGGCACTTTAGCCCAGAAGAATTATCTCCCATAGTGATATACTAGAATTAGCATGTAGAGAGGGGAAAAACAACGTGTATCTGTGGCTTCTCCTGGCCCTGCAGTCAAGACAAAAAACATGCCTTCCATTGTTTCTATGATCAGTTCTAACTATTACATTATTTCTCCAGGTATTTGGGGGCCTCAAGAAAGGGTAAGAGGCATGTGCAAAAAGGTAATTTTGATTACACTATATGGAGAATATTAACCCATGAAAGAGGAGGACTCCCAATAATAGAGAAATTAAAGCTCTTATTCATCTACCGTTCCAGGCCTTTCTAGGACTCAAATTCTGTCAGACATTTTCTTAGCAGTTATATTGATACTAAAAATGACCTACAATGCTTGATTGCAGAGTGCGCAATCAGGTTTTTCATACTGTTACTCCTATTTAAAACCTATTTTATTGTGCCTATTCTTTTCTCAGTATCTGAATGATACATCTGAATTTTGGTTCTCTTGTTTGTCTTAGGAACTCTGATTTCCTGCTCCGTTTCAATAGCCAACCAGATATTGGGATTTTTTTCTCCAACATCCAAACATCTGTTTAGTCAAGCAGCACCTTTTGGAGTAGCACATTTAAAAATATTACACATTTGTATTTTGACAGGTGCTTGCAAAAATATCTTCACCGCCTTATCTATAGGATGCATGGTATACTTGTACTTTTTATATAGATTATTCTTATCTATATATGAGAATGTAACTACAAGCACAACACACACACACACACACACTTTTGGAACATGGTCTTTAGGGGAGAAAATGGGTGGTGCAAGTACATATCGGTTTATAAATCAGTCAGCGTATTCACTGGAATACATAGCCCACACCCAGACTCTCCTAATAAATCTGTGTAGGTATATCCCTCTGTGGTTGCAGCACAAAGAATTTGTGCAGCACACACATCACATACAGTCCAAATTTACCTTTCCTGCAGGTTTGCCTTTATTAGTAACTCAGATGATAATAATAACAAAACATTTACTTCAACCTAAAATTTTGCTCCAAGTTTGACTGTTGCTAGAGTTTTCTTGCAGGACTTCCTCTGTCCTAAACCCTGGTTCCTTCTGTCCCAGAGAGATACTCCAGCCCTTCTTACATCCTGGTCAGAGTGCTACTATGGACTAGATCCACAAAGGGAACTTAAACTCAGCATTGCAACACCTAACTTCAGGCACTCTGCCACCTAACAGAATCCATAACCCTGCATTACGGCACCCAGGCTCCCAATAAAATGCATGGGAAGAGTTAGCACATGAGAATGGGATCCACAAAAGTCCACACACCGAGCAGGGAGCCACCTAAGGTAACTAGTAGGAAAAGTTGAGGAAAGGGGTGTGGCCTAAACCCTGCCCCACAAAGAGAGTCAGGTGCCTAAATCCAAGAGCAGAGGGAAGCACAAATCTATGATTTGGATTCATGCTGTGAACTCTCTCCTGGACTTAGGCACCTAAGCTCTTCCTTGTTTAAAAAAAACAAACCCACACACAATGTTGCAGAGGAGGTGGCAGTGGCGCTACTTCCTCCTTTCCCTCCCCTGCCCAAAATGTTTACCTCGGTGTTTACAACACTCACCGGGGATGTGGGAGATCCACGTTCAAATCCCTGTTTCAATGACTATTTCATTATTTATACAAAGTGAAACGGCTTCAACAAATGAGACTGAGAAAGACCCATCCCTGACTACCCCATAGCCCAATGGGAGCACTATCCTAAGAAGTCAGAAACAGGGGGTTCAGATCTCTGCTTCACATCATACAGAGGGGGATTTGAACCTGGGTCTCCTACAACCTGTTTGAGTGTTTAGCTACTAGGCTCAAAGTTATAAGGGAACTGGGACCACCACCACTTCCTCCTCCCACTGTGTTATGTGTGCAGCCCAATCTGTTAGGTAGCCTCTGAGAACACCTACTGGATCAGGTGAGAACTGGGAGAATGCCTAGTCTGAGGATCCTGCTGTGGCTTAAGCATGAGACAGATGCCCGATGTTAGGATTTAAGTGGCTGTGCAAATGGTCACCGGCAAACCTTTAGGCACGCAGGGGACTTTATCAGTGGAAACATAGGTTATGTACACACTGACGGCGGCAAATTTGCCGCCGTCAGATCGATTTTTCTGGTTCAACTGAGCGGCAGTGAAGACACGCTCGATCGATCCGGAAGCCGATCTAATAAAACCACCACCCCAAAAGGTGTAGTGCTGCCTTGATGGGAAAGCATTTCCCATCAGCGCAGCATAGTGGAGATGGCTTGCCAAAGGGAAGTTACAAAGTTGACGGGAGCTCTATTTATCTTGCGTAACTCCCGTCGACTGCCACCAAATATTGCTGGCACTGTAGACCTGCCCACAGGCACATATGGACCTCAGGTGCCGACAGGGTTAGGCATCAAGCTGAGCAGTGCTTCTGAAAATCTGAATTTTGCATTTAGGTACCTAAAGTGGTAGTTCAGCTCCTAAATCCTTTTGTGTATCTAGACCTATGTCTTTTCATACAGGGTTATAGCACCTGAGTTTAAAGTGGCTCAGGAGAAGAGCACAAAATTCCTATGCAGTACCCTAGATCCTGGCACCATGTTACAGTCTTCCTTCTTTCTACGTGCTGAACAAGTTTAGGGCACCTGAACACGAGTGCTTCTTCCTACAAAAAAACCCCATCCACACTTCATATAAATGTTCAGAAAGACTTTAAAATAAATGCATATTTTATTAGTACTGAATTACAATGAAAATCCCATAGAAGTACTTTCCGACACAAAGCAAGCTCTCATGATTAATGCTAACAAAACATTCCGTACAATAATAATGATTTTGGCTATTATTTTAAAGTGTTACTAAACAGTAAATCACTCTGAAAACAGAGCTAGACCTTATTGTAGGATTTAGAGTTAAAAGAACACTTTTTATAATACTTAATATATTACACTATATAAATCATAGCAAACAAGTCCAACAGAAATGTTTACAAAGGCACAAACTAAGATCTGCAGAAGGAATCAGTTTATCATAAACAATACAAATATTTACTCTATTATTTAATGTGTGCCCAGCACGTCTGTCCTTAACGTAGCATTAGCTGACATCAGGCACATGCCATATGTGCAAATAATTAATTCAAATTATGTTTTCTTCCAGTGTGTTGTCTCAGAAATGAGCTGAATTAATGTAAAGATATAGTCAGTCACAAATACCGAGATGATCTCTCTATGTAACAATCTAGCCATGTTTGCCTTTATGACTACATAGTTTTTAATACTTCATCCTCATTGTTATTCCAGTGCCAAGGGCTGATGGTATTTGAAATGCTCCTACAGCATTCCTTATGTAATCACTGGGATGACTAACACAGCGATTAAAACCTGACGTGGCTAAAGATTTTCTTATAAAGAGTAAGCTTCAAATAGCAAAATCTTAAGAACAAGTGCACCCTTTTTGAACCAAAAACCCTAGCATTAAATGAGCTTCCAATATATATAGTAGGGCTATCATTATATGTTCCCGGAATGGAGAGAGAGATCAACTATCCCTATATACTTCGGTGTTTTTATAGATTATTTATAATCAAGATACACATAGTCTATGAAGGAATTCCTGTCAGCAATTATACTGTACCTTACCTCAGTGAGTTGTTACTGCACTGTAAAGTTCTGTTTGTATGGCATTTCAAACAGCAATTCACCTAACAAAAAAGTTATGCTCAGACACAAAGTGCTACATAAAAAGTTATAAGCACTTAACAAATCTCGAAGGCCATACGTTCCTATTACACCATTCTATAAACGTCTATTCAGCTATCTACTGCAATATCAGCAAGATACTATTTTATTTCTGTGATATCCTCTGCATAAATGTTTTGTGGTCTACTCTTCATACCTATGGACCAATAACACACTGCTCTTCCCTTCAGCTACACAACTCCTAGGTGTGGGAGGAGAGTAGCTTATGAAAAACAAATCCTCCATCCCAACATTAGCCTTAAGAATCCCAATTTACAACTGCTGCAACAGCTAGCCTTAATTACACTATATCTAAATAATACTTTAAAGAATTTCTGACTGCACTGGGAGACCCAGCAGAGAATAAGAGTTGGCAAGGGACAGGAAAAGAAATTAGGGATATGGGGCCTTATCAGCATTTATGACTACTTTGTATAATGCTTAGCACAATGGGACCCAACCTAGTTGTGACTTTAAAATGCTACCCCCTTATAAATATTTATTAATAATAATAAATAGTGGGGATAAGAAACCCCACTGCTGGCCATATATTTTAAAGCTCCCTCATTTTGGTCTCAAAGTTACTTCCATTCCATGCACATTTTGTGTCTCCTCACTGAGATTACAGAACAAGTTGTTTCCACTGAAGGAATAAATCCCATAGCATTTTAAGTTTTCTGCAAGAATTTTTTTTAAATCCCTCATTATGGGTCTTTTTCACACATCGGGCCCAAGATTTGGGCACTGACAGGTTGGTGCCTTAGGGCAAGATTTGTAAAGGTATTTAGGTGCCTAAAGATGCAGATAGGCATCTTAACACCAAAGAAGGAAAAGAATTATTTTGCCTAAAAAGAACAGGATGAAATTCAGGTAAAAGCCCCATTGCTTGGGATGGTTAAAAACAGTCTGGAAAAAGCAGTAAAAAAATATACTGTAGGGAAATATCCTGCATCTGAATTCATAACATATTGAACAACCAAAATAGGATAATATTTAAGAGATAGACATGTTGTAATCTAATCTAACACAAGGCCAGTACTCATAAACCACTTCACTGAAACCTTTTGTTTGACCATGTTTTCTCCACACTTAGTACATACAGACAGTAGAGTATACAAACTATAAATCATCTTACAAAGAATAAATAACAATATGAAGGAATAATGTCAAGGGTAAAACTAATTATCTAAACTTTTATCATGCAGCACTGGTATTTAGATATGGTGTCAACTATTTATTGTTTGTATAATTCTGCCAAAACTAATCCAACACAACCCTTTTATATATAAAAAACAAAAAAAAAATAACAGTAGCCTTTTACATATATGAAATCCCAGTGACTGGAGGCATTTTCTGATGCATGTCACTGTATGGAATACACACTGTTTCTTCATATTCTTTTTCTTCATTCGTTTAAGCCCGAACAGTGTTATAAACTATTCTTTAACCATCAAACATGGACTATGAGATAAGGAGCCACAAGCACAGTAATCTACTACTCGGCAAAGCATCTTAGATTGTGAAATAGATTTTAACAGACCAAATGCAATGCAGCCATGTTCGGTGATTGCAGCAGGAAGACATTTTGAGATAACTGACTGTTTGGGATATGCTGAGCTTTGCACCATGCCAATGAAAAGCCATGTATTTAGGGTCACTCCCAAAGTTGGTATTTCCTAAAAGCGGCCTTTATTTTTGGGGCTAGTATCTGTTTGCAAACGCCAGTTAATGCTAACATATGTTCTTCTCAAACAAATACTTCAGTGCTATTTCTTCTAAAACAAAGACGGACAAGGATTTTAAAATATACAGGATGAGAAACCCTACAATGCACAAACCACTGTGCATACATTATGGGGTAGAGGGAGAGGATAAGGAATCGGTAAGGGAGCTTTCACTTTCCAGCATGGAAGGGGTTATTACAGACAACAGTGAGGAAAAAATCATTCTAAAAATGATGAAAAATACCTTGACGGTGTCCTTTTAAAGTCATAACTTATTATGGGAAATCAGCATTCACAAGCATAAATTTGTTTCTGTATAATTCACTGCCCAGTGACATTTGATTCCTTCCTAACGAATCTGTATTTAAGAGGAAAGTCATAAAATTGAAACAATGGCAATGACTGAATAATTCGTGGCTCAGTGCTATATTAGCAATTAATAAATCCACCCAGCAATATCCAGAAAGCAGTCATCTGCCACTTTTTATTTATTTCATTTCATTTCATTTTCTGTCTCTTGCATATCCTCCAGGGCAGTCATACATGGTACCTTTACCTTCATTGCAGAAAACTAATAATTCCTCATTGTACTTCAGCATTTCAGGCAACATCTTTACTGCATTATTAAATGCATATGAAATAAATATTTCCCATAATGTAGTGGAGAGCACAGTACTTATGAACACTCCTCAACAAATGCTTCACAAAAAGCTATCAGGTTTCTGGACCTCAAAGTGTTCATTTCATCATTCATGACAGAATTTTATTTATTTATTTGTATTTTGGTCTCCTAGCAGCCCTACACCAAAGGGTGCTTATTATACTACAAAGCCGCAGGAACCCTTGATATATATTTATAAACACAAAAACCAAGGAGATATAAAGGGAAAACTGATTAAAGCAGCAACATTTCTACTTCCTCCCATTGTAGCACACCACACATATGATCATCAGTCATGACCAATAAAGCTTAAAAACCCGACTGGCCAAATCCCACTCGTAACTGCTTCAGCCCTCTACCAGTGCTTACTCAACCAGGTGGACTTTGCAACATGCCCAGTAGGTCAACAAATCTGGGGTCTTTAGGCCCTAGAGGGGGGAAAGAGTATTCCAAAGGACAGGGGATCTTGCAGAGATCTCTTTGCCAGCTGCCCTCTTCTTTTTATAAGAGGGATCTAGCTGATAAATTGTGGCAGTGTGGCCAGGGAAGAGAGGTGGTCTCTTAAGTAGGCAAGTGCCATATCCTTTAGGCCAGGGCTTTGTAGATCAAAGCCAACACCTTTAATTCTTTCAATTGCTATTCCCTTAGCCTAGATTGTGAGTTAAGGCTCAGCCCTGAGAAAGAGGTGGTGAGAAATCTGCACTGATCCCAGAGCAGCTTCAGAGATACCCTGAGTCACAATCCCTTCCCCCTCTTTCTCCTGGCATCTCCCAGGGGAAGTAATTTACTGCTGGCCTATAGCAACAGTAAGTTAGCAACCTCCCTGCAGGGGCTCAGCTACTGTATGCCAACAAGTGCGTAGGGAAGCCAAGGCTCTTGCCCACCTTTTCCAGGAAGGAATGAGGGATACACAGAAGATTCTTACTAACCCTTATTGCCTTCTGCAAAATGAGTCATTCTAGTCCAATGTTGCATTTTTTTAAATATGGGGTTTCTTTTCCTTCCATGCATTCCTGTAACTCCTATTATTATTATTAACAGGAATGATAAAAGCACATGGAGAGGGGAATGAAATAGATCCCTAATGGGTAGGTCCTGAACAAGTCAATATTCAAATATACTTGTAAACTAGCAGCTCTGGAGCATGGCCCTGCTTCATACTTTGGCCTGCGCTAGCACTGACTGGGATGGGCAAAAGGATCCTCACAAAAAGGATTCAGCCCAATCCTCCTTTCACACTGGTTACATACCAATGTAACTTCACTGACCTACATGAATTGACTCCCAATTTACATCGCTGTTGGAAAAGAACCAAACCCACTGGTTTTGTTTTAATCAGACATACAGCATGACCTCTAATGAACTTTCGTTAGTTACAGTGTCAACAGCAACCAAAATACCAAATTCTGATAATGTCCATATTCACATTAAGTAAGGATATTTGCTACTCACTGCCACTGAGGCTGTCAGATCTGACCCTATGATTTATCAATACTTAGCTACAATTCACAGAAACATAGTACAAGGCATGATTCCTTATGTACACACAGATCTTTGACATTTGATTTAAAATCAATATACTTCCTACATCAATCTGCTAGCCTTTCCCCATATTTTTTCCAAGACAATCTGAATTCACTGGAGTCACCCAATTGATATATACAGGTATGAACTAATATGTTTGTGAAGGCAGGAACCATTTTATATTTACAGAGCTGATTATCCTGATTCATATTGATTGTCCAGCATTTCTTGAGAAACCTTCAAAAACTGTGAAACAGTTGCCTGAAATTTTCTTTTGTTAAAAAATACAAAGGTCAATAATTTGCTGTGCTATAAAATTTGATTCAACTTCTGCTGATACTGATAAGGTAGGAAAAAATAATTTGGTTTTGTTTGCCCTAACATTCTATTTTGATTTTTTTCCCACCAGCTTCATCTCATTTTCCTTTCTTTCTATGGCCTCAGTTGCATCAAAGCTCCTAATGGCAGTAAACACCTGGCAGTACTAAAAGGTCACCCAGAGAAAAGCTCTGTCAATACTATCCATAGGTCAGCGTTATGTGCTAATTCCACAGTATTATCTTTATTTCCTAACCTCTCTCTCTCTTTTCCTGGGGGAGGAGGGTGTCCTAACAAAATGTACATGTGTGTTTCTTTCCAAAAGTTCACCTTAAATCCTGGCTGGAATTGTTGAAATAAGGCACTACCACCTCACATATTTCTAATTTATTTTTAGGTGGTGATATATATAAATAGAAAGTGTGAATACATATAAAGGGTAAAATAAGACTCAAGATAGAATCTGCAAAAGGGAACATCATTTTAAATGTCTTCGGCCAATTGATCCTTGATGTAAATCCACTGAAATCACCTGTTACCCCAAAGATGAATTTGGCCCCATGTAGCCAAAACTGAATTCTCTGAAACCGAAAGGCTCAGTAATCTGCTGAAGGTGCAGCACCGAGTAACAACTTTCTGGCTCATGCTTTAAAATCCTGAAATGTTGCCATTTAGGGGGCATCTGTAGAAGGTTAACAGAAGCTTTGGATCAGTGATAAAGATATTTAGTAACCTTGGTAACTCAAACTCAATTTAGAACATTAATCATTACAAAACTTTACGGTTCTTTTTCCTTCTACGTTACTCTTTTCTATGCTCATATCAGATTCCATGTCAGTCTTTGAGTTTTAAAATTCTAGGTCCTTTTCACCTGGTTTTCTGTGAATACATTTACCTCATAACTGGTCCCTCTCAATAATTTTCAGCGATTCTCTTGTGAAGGAGGGGAATAACTTTTAATGTCAGCATGAATATGATTCTGTACATCTGTAACATACAATTTATAGCACACAATGTGAAAAATCTTGTAAACTGGCCTGCTCTTGAGAAACTGTGCAGTAAACTGTATACTATTTTAATTAATTTCTTAATTACAAACCTGAAGTGTGGTAGCTGAAATCTAACATGCATGCCCAGCAAATATGTGGCTTTCGCTTGACAATTAGAAAGAGGCAGATCAAGACAAGGGTACTCAAAATCAGCAGAACCAGCCGGAAAGAAGGAATGTGTTCACAATTGGTCTAGTTTACCCACCGCCTATCTTAGAGTTCTTTAATGATTAAACCATTGATAAACTGATTACTTTTTCTAAGCATTTTATCCCAAGATGTTATACAAATATCAGAAGCATAGATGTAAGAGAGAGAGGCCTTAGCACTGAAACACTGATGAGTTCAAACCTCACATGGGATGACCCAAATGGCCCGGAGCTTGTGTTCTGCTACGAGAATGCAGGTGGCTTTTTGTTTCTCATCACAATTTATCCAAGTAAGTTAAGTTATAACAGGGGAAAGAAATGTGTAAAGCTAAAACCCCAGGCACACCTTAGCACTCAGTCATGTTTGGCTCCCATTTGTATGACTTGATCATATAACAAATACGTTTTTCTCCCAGGCTCCATTTATCTAGGTGCGTCTTCTTGCTGCTGACCCTCTTCTGCATTGTTCTAGTCTTCGAAGGCCTCAATTCAACAAGCCTAATTTTAAGCAATGGGACTCCTCGCGTTTCAAGTTAGGCATATGCGTTAGCAGCTGTCTGCATCCAGGCCCAAGAGGGCACCTGGTCGGAAAAGTGGCTGACCAGAGATCTACAAATTGAAAAATGTAATTTGGCATTTCAGTTCTGTGAGATACCAGTGGCACACGGTTTATACTCTCTCACCTGGGCACCTGGTGCATTTATCTAGGCACATGGCCCCCCTCACTCTAGTCTCCAGGTGCATGTCTCTAACCTAATGCAGAGTATAGAGTAGGCCTGAAAGATGCTCAGCCAGGAAAGCCTCCATTGCTGTCATTCCAGAAATCCGGCAGCTGAGGTTTGCCCAGAGCCTGGCTGCCAGTACTACAGGGATCTGAATTCTATACTTAGCACCTTGAGGTCACATCTGTTCCCTTCGTTTCAAGCAGGGCTTGAACTGGTCTCAAAAAAGTGCTGGGCCTCTCTCCCCCAGGTGACAGAATTTCATTAGTTCATAAAATACACTTTAGGGCTCAGACAGCATGTTCAAATACATGTACAATGCTACTACCTCCTTTGAGATTTTTCGTACGGTTGAAGTGGAATAGATACTAAGGTGAAATGGTCCGAATTTGCCAGCTGGTGAGAGCTCTGTGATCACATCAACCACTTCAGAAGCCAGCTACAGATAGTCCTGCATTGCCCTTATAAAACAAATATTGCACTATAGTAGTGGACAATAATACTATAGCTTCCAATATTGATAGTACAGTGCTTGCTCATTTAATTCCCAACTCTGACACAAGATTTACCGTGTGACCTTGGGTAACTCACTTAATCTCTGTCTTGGTATCCCATTTTACAAATGAGCAAATAACACTTTCCTATCTCACAAAGTACTGTGAGGATAAACCTATAAATAATTGTGAGGCACTCAGATACTGCGATAATGGGGTCATTAAGTACCTAGACAGATAGAAATCACCTGAAAACAGTAACAGGCATTTGTACATTTGCAGCTGTTTTGCTTTTTTATCTTTTGTGGATTATTATACTTTGCAGTGAAAAGATAAGAATTTAGCACAGCAACTGCTAAACAAGTTGGCACTTACTGTAACTCATGGATTCATAGATTCCAAAGCCAGAAGGGACCACTGTGACCTGTCTCAAACATATGTTCCAGTGTGACTTGAAAACCAGTTTGAGGGGAAAACATTAATGGGGGGAAAAATCTCCAGATTCACGTTTAGATTAATGTAAATTATTGGGGGATGGAGGGGAGGAACATGAAGACTGTTAAAGGAGCTGTGGGGGATGGAAAGGCATTTGATGCAGCAATGCCCCTTCTGTGAAAAAGAAAATGGACATCACTAAGGAAAGACAGTCCTGCTGTCCTTCATTCTACACACAGAGTCCCCACCAAAGCCAGTGAGAGGCCAATGTGGATTTATTATAGAAGTGGATCCATTTGGCGCCTGTCTCTGGCCAGATCATTCTTGAGACCCAGTTTCAGCAAGGTACTTAAGCAAAAGCCTAACTTTAAGCACACGAATGGGACCACACATATTCTGTGAATAGGGGCACATGCTTAAGTACCTTGCCGAGTCAGGGCCTGAAGGTGCATGGCTGAGCCCAAGGAGTGCATTTGACATGAGGCCCTTCAAGCTGGCCAAAATTTCAACAGTGATCATAGTCATTGCATCCACCTGGGTGCTAGATGCTTAAAAGGGGGCAAGGAGGGGCAGCTTAAGGGTAAGCGCAGGTTCCCCCCTCTACACCAGGCAACAGAGCTAACTGAGCATGGAGGAGAATATATGCTACATTCTCTTCAACAGCAGAGAACCAGGCACACCAGCTGCTGCTACCTGGCAGCTCCTAGGAAAAATTCAAGTTAAGCCAATCAGATCCCGCATAGGGGCAATCTCTTCCAGCCCTTCCAGCTTTCCTAATAGTGTGTAGGGAGACTCATGTAGTCACCAGGATTTTACTAAATGGGGATCTGCGTACATTTCAGCTGCTGAGAGTCACATTGTTTGTCTAAGTAAAGAACACTCAATCAGCACTACCTGCCCTTCTGCAGCCATTATCAGTATTCAGCCCCTTTGCAGTTTCAAATTACATTTAAAACATGTACCCTCAGCCTTATAGACAAGACTTGTTCCCCAGTCTCCTAATGACTATTCAGTTCTTTAATTTAAAGCATTTTGCTTCTTCTCTTTATGCACTTGCATAACTCGCATGTATGCTAGTACAAGTCACATTCTGAGCAAAGCGTGAGTACCAAGGTTTTCCATTGGGAAATTCTGTAGGTGCTAAGAACATAGACTCCTTTCCCTAGCCAGGTCAGGGGCACTATCACAGCTTTTCACCCTATGACACTCAGGGGTTTTGGCTGATGGATCTGTAACTGAATGGATCAATCAGCTAGGTCTCTAATCTTCCCCAAACTCCCCTTTCACAAGTCTGCTGCAGAGGCAGATAGGAAGGATGCAGATGCATCTTGCGGAGCAGGACCACACCTATTTCACTGCATTCAGGGTATTCTGTGGTCTTTACTCAGGCCAGATTTGGTTGTCTATGTAACTAAATCAACAGAAGGTTATTGTCCATAGTAAGCAGAATTTTTAAATGTACTTAATATCCAAATTGCCTTCCAAACTCAAATGAAGCCTTGTATTGGATGCTAAGTGTATCAGTGTTGGTTGGTACTCTAGTTGTATATGTTGAGTTTAAAAAAACCCACTAAAATAATGGTGCAGTCTCTTGAGAATACATTTATTTCTGCAGTATAAAATAAAATAAAATTATTCAATCTCAAAAACTATTAAAAAGTTGTATTTAAAATGCATGAAGCATTAAAAAGACATCAAAATTAAAATAATCTCATAAATCTCTTCATTTAAAAGACTTATTAGAATACAGATAGAGGCAGAAAACAGCTGCCCTGCAGACTGAAGCAGTAAATTATGACTATTTTAACTTTTTTCACTTTCATCAATGAAATTTCCTTTGCAGAATTATTGCAATATAGATGGACCAAATGCCCCTATGTTTAACATGTGAATAGTAAATTATTTTTCAGTGGACTTCACAACAGATAAACTGCATATTCTCTCCAACATCAGCAGATTATGGGATGGTTTCTAGACAAAAGAGACAAGAAGTGTTTGCAGAAAATGGTTTTGCATGCAAAACTGACCTAATTCATCAGCAATTCATTCTCTTCGACACAGAAGCGCAAGGGACGCTCCTGTATTGGTGGCTGTAGGACTCTTTCACAGCTTATCTGTACTTGGACCACTATATTCATGAACAGAAGCCTAAAATGAAGCTCCTAAAAAAGGACTGATTTTCAAAAGGTCTGAGCATCCAGAATTTTCCATTATAGCTGGTGGGTACTCAGCACTTTTGAAAATCGGGCCACTTATTCAAGAGTCTAAATAAGGATTTAGGAGCCCAACCATTTTTTTTTAATTAACAAAATCTTGTTCCTGATTGTACCATCTGAAACACTAAAAGGAGGGATTGGGGGGGATTAGCAATATGAGGGGAAAATGTATCTGTTCCATTATCAATCAATAAAATTATTCGCTAACTTTTTTTCATGACTGACAAGTAATTTTTTAAAATAAATGCTCCCACTTCTCAGACCATCATTTGTCAGTCTTGATTGTATCAGAGCATTCCTTGGCGTACAATTAAACTATCATGCTGATTGCTCCTCAAAGTAGCTGAATCCTGGGAGAAGGAAAGGAGAAACCTAAGGGAAGGAGATTTCACACCATTTATCCATCGTCTCATCAGTTCTCCCGCAGCATGCTCTCTGCCACAGCCAGACTGTGAGTATTCTAGTAGAATGCAGCCAGAAATGCCTTGAATATATGGAAGCTTAAAAAAAACCCAAAAATGCACCTAGCGGGAGGGAGGGGAGAGAAGAGGTTAAATCAAGAGGATAAAGAGTGCTCCCACATAGCCATTTACTGTTTTTGCTTCTTTGCAAATTATACCGTATGATATTATAAACCACTTTTCCTGACAGCAGTGTGCATTAGTGTGCACTTTAACTTCCTTCCTGCTTACAAGAGATAAGATTAGTAAATGTTTGCTTTATTAATAACAAGTTGAAATGCTATTAAACCAACTTAATTGATGGTACAGTTGCATGGTGTCTGCTTCTGTTTATATTTTTCAGAACTTAGACCTGCAACAGAACTTGACTCCTTTCCAAAAAACTGCATCCGCCGTTCTTATTTCGCACACTTCCCCCAATACTGATGCCTGCTCAGACTGTGCAAAGCTCCTTATCTAGGACTCCAATAAGGATAACAGGAGTGTTCAAATATAAAAACTTTAAGTATCTTATTTATCTCTCTCATTGCTAGATTACCGTTATGTCTGGTCAGTGAGTTTTGTCTTTTGGGCTTCAAATGAATCAAGTAGTCAACCAGAAGGTAGAGTTCTAAACCCAATGGATTAGTGCATCATCAATTAAAAAACACTTTTGTCCTTTCTATTGCTTTAGCCTAGGGTTAGCTTCCTCATGAGTGGCTTTGGATGATTCTATAACCTTCCTTGCAAAATGCTTATGCTGAACAATGTAAACTGCTGATAATGGCAAGCTAAACATAAACCACTAATAATACACCAACTCTCTATTTAAAAACTGGGGAAGAGAATCCTATTGGGAAAAAACTTTTAATTTAACTGCCAACATAAACTGTAAAAGAGGATGGTGCTGTTAATCTGATGTGGTTCTTGTTCCAGTCTGTGGGTTCCCTCATCCTACACCTGAACCAAACTAATCATTGTTATTTAAAGCAAATAGAACATAATTTAAAAGTTAATTTGTGATTAAAAAAACACCTGCCAAGCAAATCAATTACACAAATCTCTAAACGTAATTCCCCATTTAATATAAATATACCAGATAAATTGCAAGCCAGATCTTATTTACTTTGCACAACTTTGACAAGCAACATTATTATACCCTTAATTTACTATGTCTTCAGTTGATCAGTCTCCTCTGATCTGATTGTTACAAGAATGTAATGATTGCTATACAGTTGTCAAGATCGTCATATACACAAGTTAGTAAAAACCACAATGAAATTTGGTCTATTCTTTACAAAATCCATCAAAATCTATTTTTTAATTAGAGCTAATGATGATTTGCAAGCTAATGTTGTCTGTAGAAAGGCAGCTAGTAATTATGTTTCCTTCCAGCATTTTCTTCTTTTAAACTACTTTGACATAAAAAGTGTTGATGTCTGTTGGAATGCTATCAACATTGTAGGCATGCTGTCATAGGGTTCATTGGGATAACACTGAAAGAGTCTGACTGGTCACTAAGAAATTTAGTGTGAAGATATGACACTACGTTTCATTTCAAATCACATTTTGACCTATCTCCTTTAATTTCTGAATGGCGTTTATATTTGGTCCTTCAAACATTAAATGCAAACAAGAATCATGGTAATATTTCTTATGGCTCCTGGTGTAAATTGGCATAGTGCCATTCAGGGCCCCCACATGGGGGGGGTGGAAGGGTACACTTTAGCAGGGCCCAGAGGCCCTGCAGGGCCTGGCCCAGGTGGCAAACCCCATGAGTATGTGTCTGGGAGGGAGCCCGTGTTACAAGTTTGTACTGGGCCCAAAAAAATTATACTTGGGCCCTGGTGCCATTAATACCACTTCAACAATTTATACCAACCAAGGATCTGCCTCAGAATCTTCTGACATGTTCTCCAAGATTCCCCAGAATCTAAGCTTCCATGAAGATAACCAGCATAATGTAAGCTTCTGCACAGTCATCACTGAGGCCCTGTGTAAACTAGAGCTGAAACAAGACTTGGCCTTGTATTTTTAGGTGAGCCTGCGAAACAAATGTTAACCACACAAAAACTGTAACCAGCTCCAGTGCACAGTGATCACACCACTAGGGCTAGGTTAACATTTGGAGCTGGGAGTGTGATTCCCAACTTGAGTAGACACACTCATGCTGCCTCTCATCAAGTTAGACCACTAAAAATAGTAGTGTAGCCATGGTAGCATGATCAGTGGGACAGGCTACCTGCCCTGTGTTCCAACCGGACTGGATCTGATGGGTACATATGTGGATGGCTAGCCCAAGCTGCTGGCCATGCTGCCATGGTTACATTACTATTTTAAGCATGCTGACTCAAGGAGACCTAGCACAAGTAGGTCTCCTCAAACTGGGAATCACATTCACAACTCTGAATGTAGACATACCCTACAGTTGTGGCTGGCCTAAAGATCTGGATGAGAATTAGCAAGATGATTCTTTGTGGGGAGGCGAGGGAGAGGAGAGGGAGACAGAATTCTTTGCAAATTAGGTTTTAAACTAAAAATGCAAATAGAAAGCGTGGAAGGAGACAACTTTGGGTTCCCCATCACCTGACTTGCATTACTGTTATGCTGCAGAAGTGGAGCCCGCCCGCTTTTATTGGGGTTTGTCGAAGGCAACCCTCCAGATTCTGTGAGAACTCCAATTAATTTTAGTGTTTATTTAGTGCCTTCCAGACATGAACTAGCCAATCACCACAACACTCTGTAAGGTGTTTTAGATCCCCATTTTACAGATGAGGAAAATTTAGGGCATGAACATCAATGTGTCTTGGAAATGGGTGCTGTAGCGAGGGGGCGTGGCCTCCCTCCAAAACAGACAGGGAAGCATTGCTACCCAGAGTCAGAGAAGCCATGCCTACCATACTGGAAGAGTAGGGGTAGAGCCCAGACAGGAACCAGAAGTATAAAGGGCGGGACCTACAGCTCAGGGGTGGGGCAGCTGCTGAAGGGGAAGAATGCCTCCAACCTGCTGCTGCAGAGATTTACCTGGTTACTGTGAGGACTCCCTTGACCCGGTCAGCAATGGCTTGGTGGGACTACCGCTAGCAGCGTACCCCGGGGAGCAGATGATGACCCTTGGCTGCAGATACACAAGCACAGGAGTGGAGGAAGTAGCCCAGGGGTAGCCGACTTAGGTCCGGCTGGGCTCGCACTCAAGCCTTTGTCAGTGCGTTGTGGCTGGAGCCCTCCTGACCTAGTGACAGAATACTCTACCACTGGTAGGGCCCTGGGCTGGGACACAATGGACTCGACTGGGCCTATGTTCCCCTTCCCATGCCACCCTGGGGCGGTCACCTCATCCCAGCCTCAGAATTGGTGAAGCCTCAGAGGCTCATAGACTATTTGCCTGCCATGCCCTGCCCGAAGAGCCAGGGCTATAAACTGCTTGTTTGCACCACCTGGGGCTATAGACTGCTGGTTTGTCCTGCCCAGCGCTAGAGACTGTGTGTTTTGTCTGCCCCTCCCCGACCAGGGGCCAGGGCTATAGACTGCTTGCTCGCCGTGCCCTGCTTAAGGGCTTGGACCACAGACAGTGAAGAGTTAATCCCCTGGATAAAGTTGGCTCACGCAGGTGTGACAGCAAGGGGGCATGGCCTCTCTCTGACACCCCCAGGGGTGGATAGGCCCCATCCTACAGTGCTCACTGCCTTTGGAAATTGGGCCAGTTTTATTTAAATTCCTAACTATGAATCTTAGGTGCCTGATTTTAGGCACCCAGGTTTGATTATTCTGGTCTATATATTTCACCCAAGACCACAAAGTAGGGTGCCAGTTTTGGTTGGCCATATTCCTTGAAATCTTTAATTATTTAATTTAATCTTTAATTCCCAGAGTCTCCAGGACAATCCTGATGGGTTGGCATCATCAGGACGTGACATTATCAGAGGCAGCTTTGGAATACCAGAGACCTTTGCTTTGAGTCACATGCTTAGGGCACTAGACCACAATGACTCCCCCATGACTGAGCTGCCCTTCCTTGTGGCCAAGGATTGCCGTGGCTGCTCAGAGGAGGAGCTGAGTCAGCTGCTGTCAGTCAGCTGGTGGGAGCTTGCAGCAGCCTTAGTGCACCAGTGACAGTCTGGGTGATAGTGCCCTCTGCTCCTGTGAACTGATCTGAGGACCTTGCAAACAACAAGGGGTCTGTGCCCATAATTTCAATAGATATCAGACAACACACTGGGGCAGCTGTAGGGAGAGACCACATATAACCTGTGATTTGCAGGGAAAACCTGTGACCATCTTTCAGCTCTAATGATGCACCGGTTTATATTTTCAAGGATATTTGCACCAGGAGAATGCTCCCACACAGCCATTTAGTGTTTTTGCTTTGTTGCAAATTATACCATAAAATACTATAAACCAGGAGAAGGGCTAGAATCTTATTGGCTGAAATCAGGCATGCAATCATCACATTTCAACAGGACAGTTGGAAGTGTGTTTCAGCAGGGTACAACTAGCCCTCTTTTAACTCACTATTCCTGGCCCATGAAACCACTTTTGTTTGTTTTTTGCCCTTCTAATTTTTCTATCTGTAAACAGAACTATGTGAGAGAGCCATGTTTAAAAGGCCAGCTATTCAGAGAGGTGTAAAATGTCATGACTGCAATAGCGCTATGGCATCTGACACCAGCTGAGAATCGGCCCCATTTAATTTGACAATGTTGAGGATTGTATCGCAGGTGAATCCTGATTAAGTGGACTTGGGTATGTCCCCCAGGTTTGCAAGAGTGACATTTCAGTGGACCTTTGTAGGGCAGAAAATGTCTGGTTATCCAAACTGCTGATTATCCAAAGGTTTTAGATATTCCCTTGAGGCCATCAGATAACCAGATATTATCTGTATAACACACTATGGTTCTATGACCATACTGTAATAGGGTTTGGTTTCACTGTAGAAGTCAGGGCTGTTATACCAGGGTAGATTGCTTTCTTCCATATAGGCAAGACCAAATCATGTTATAACACTCAGGACATGGGAAAAACTATAGCACAATCCCTCAGTCATTTTGCCTGCAACTTCCATAAACTCTCTAGGTTAGCAGTGGACAACAGAGAGCACAGTTTGCAAGCAGGCTAGCCCACTTGCTGCTGTCCACACTGTGCAGGGAAACCATGAGAGAATTGTATTTATACTCTACTATTGCTAACGTTCTTTTGACGGTAGTGTGAGCGGGGCCACTGTGTCTGCAGCCAGATGGACGTAAATCAATAAAACCAAAAGAGGTGTAAATGTCCCCAGTTAATCTTTTCTGTACAACAACTCATGATCACTTAACTGCCAATGTTATTAACTCAGTCACTGCTGACCACCACACCCAAACCAGCCCGGCCCCAGTGCAGAGGCCATGCCAAAGATGAGAGCGGGTGCGGTGGAGCACTGCTGCACTCCAGCTGCTCTTAGTTGGTAGATGATCCCTTTGAGACCGCTGCCAGCTGGCATAGATAGGTTCCAGCAGCCTTCAGCCTATGCCAAGGCCAAGCAAGAAGAGAATAAGGAGTCATAACCAATTCCCTCCCAGCCTGTCCTCTCTGTTGTGCCAAGCAGCTCTCAGCTCTAGCCCAGAATGTAGTCTAACACATCCTGCAACAAGTTCTGAATCTGCACCTAGTCCAGTCTTTGACTGAATATCCTTGTGATTATGCAGATGGAGACAAGCACCACTTTCCTTGATGGCGCAGATAAAAATGGTAACTACAATTGGTTGAGGGGTTTGTTTTTGTTTTGTTTTTTAAGTGTTTGGCTCCTGTGAGTTAGTTGACAGGAATTGTCAGAGCACTCCAGCTTGTGAAACGTCTACAGAACTTAACCAAGACTCCGATAAATTCACAATATTTGTGAATAGTAAATATACATCTGGCATAAACATTTAAGAGTAGGCCTAAGGAGAATAGAAAATAATTATACCCTCACTCCCATAAAAAAGCCATAGATTTGGGGAGGGATTGGGGAACTTGAGAATTCTCTTTCCTTTCCTCTAGGTTGCTGTTACAAGCTTCCCTTTGAGTTTCTATTGTCCTCATGTATAATCTCACCTAGATTAAAAACTGCTCAGGGCAGTGACCTGACATGTTTTATTTGTCTATAAAGCACCACGTACACCTATGATAATATATAAAACTGTAACAAAAATGTCAGCCAAAAAAAGTCATCAAATGTCATTGAATCTCAGGCTATGCCTACACAGCCTACAGTTCAGGCTAGGGGTGTGTGAACTGCAGCATGAAATAAAAAGGTGCCTAGTTTGTATTAACTCAGTCCTCTAAGGTAATGTGAACAAGGTATCTTTTAGTTCATGGCAGTAGCATCCACGCAGAGGAATTACAGCACAGCACACTAGAGCGCGCTGCAAGTCACACCCCCGTAGTCCAAACTGTGGAGCAGCGTAAGCAAGCCCTTGCAATTCTTTTACATAAACGGTATAAGACACACAATGGCACAGAATCCCCTCATACTTGAATATCATTAGGTTGGCGATGTAGCCCAGCAAATGGGGCAACCAACTGTGATTCAGGAGACCTGGGTTCTTTACCCAGCTCTGCTATTTGCTCCCTGTATAACCTGAAGCAAGTCACTTAAATGCTCTGTGCCTCAGTTTCCTACAGTAAAATGGGCATAATAATGCTTACCTGCTTTTGCAAAGGACTTTGACATCAATGCTCACATATTACTATTATTTGTATTACTGTAGTGCAAAGGAGTCCTCGTCATTAGACCCCACTGTACTAGGTGTATCTTCTTGCTTTTAGGCAACAAAGACCCAATCCTGAAAACTTTAATCACGTCAGTAGTCCTTACTCACCCGAGTAGTGCCATTGACTCCCCTGAAATGAAAGGTTTGCAGGACTAGGCCCTCAGAATGTATTTATTTTTTTTCCCTTTACCCTGCAGGCAATCCTAACAATGTTTGTTTATTCTCATTTAGTATTTATTCTGAAATGCATAAAACAACAAAGAGGAGGACAGATCTTTAAATAACAGTTACTTAAGAATGTGCTGCAACAAAGTTCTTCCTACAAAAAAGTAACTGACAGCAAATGTTTGGTAACTTTGACAAGAAAAAAAAAAAGGAGAGATAAAATGCTTTTATGCAAATTTGATTTCCCTATAATAATCTAGAGCTATTCTACTAGAAGGAATTATCTCCGCAGGCTGGCAGCTGCAGTAGGCAGTGAATTAAAAATGGCTCTATATGGGAAAATCTGTTCTATAATCAGTGCTATTCTTAGAGAGGACATCAATCTCACCCAGCTCCCACGATGCTCTCCTCGTGTGAATGACATACAAGTGTGATGTAGAAACTCCCATTACATCACTGACATTGATTTCCTAAGCACAAGGAATGTACAACTAACACACATGGAAAATTTGGTTCAGGACTGACTTCAGAGATTCTGCATTTTTCTCCCTTTAAAAACCTTCAACAATAAATGACCTTAAGCAATAATCTTTCAACTATGATTTATCCATGTAGACTTTAAATGAACTATACACACTCAAAGCTCATTGCAAGCCTCTATAGTATTTGCTTGCTGTTTTTATACACTAGGCTGGGTTCCCAGGTCACAAGACTCTGGGATAGGAAATGTTATACGAGCTTTCTTTGTACATTAAAATGGCATGTGGTGCAGAAAAGTATTTTAAGAAAGCAAGCAACCACTGCAGTTCTACAAATAAAATGTCATCAGGTTTTTAATGATGCAGCTGTGTGGGAAGGAAACATGCATTTATACCAAGCAGATTATATTTCTGACTTGACTTGCATGCTCAGTGTAACACCCACTATTATTATCATCATAGCAAAGAAAGAAAGAAATACCTTCTCTATAGAAAATGATGATTCCCTAGTACATTTGACCATGGTATTTCCCAGGTAATCTGTGTCCGCGTGCTTCACATGCACAGTAATCCTTCTTCTGCTGTGTCACATGCATTGGAAACTGTCTCTGCTTGAGTGATGGATATGAAAATTAAACCACCTAGGGGGCTCACTGTTTTTAAAAATCATTTTCTATATCATGTTAAAACAACTTGAGGTACCTCGACACTGAATAGTAAACCATTGGAATTCTTAATTCAGGATTTACTCTCTGTTACACGTTCTTCTGTGAAACTGATTTGCAGAAAGTATAAACTGCTCCAGAAAAACAACGCAAAATAAACGGAGCAACTGCCAAATCTCTGGTGTTTCATGAAAGCTCTTTAAATATTTACACCTCCAACAGTTGTG
Organism: Emydura macquarii macquarii; assembly: GCF_026122565.2. Classification (NCBI taxonomy): domain Eukaryota; kingdom Metazoa; phylum Chordata; order Testudines; family Chelidae; genus Emydura; species Emydura macquarii. Next base: position 3,866,354 of record NW_027132585.1, on the reverse strand, counting down.
CAAGGCAAGCAATCACCTAAACAGGAGACATGCTTTATTTAAAGGCAGAAATTCCAACAATGATCATGGTAAAGTTAGCACCTGATTAAAGTTCATACCTCAACTAGAGTGGCAAAGTTCTCTATTGGTAGGCAGCGCTAGAAGCTTTAAAAATAAAGCACTTCCTTTAATAAAAGCTCCCAGAACAGTGGGCCTTGTGCATTATCCAGCAGCTTCCTGCAGTACCAAAACAAGTGGCTCTTTTGTTGAGTTGATGCCCTGGGAGCTATGCCATTGTTTTCTTTTGGGGGACTGTCTCTATGGCAACCTGTGCTCTCTGATGACACACATGCACAGACTTTTACCACCTAACTCTCAGATGCCAAGAACAGTTGGGATTTCCTGATGTGAAGAGATAATACGGAATGAATTAGCACTTCTATGGGAACCCCAAGCCCGGTGGCTTTACGGGGTTAATTTAAAAGACAGCTGCATCCATTTTGCTTTGTGGATAAACCGCAAATTGTATTTGAAAATAAAATAAGTTATTTCTAACCTTTCCGCTGGCAGCCAATATCTTGCTAAAAAAGGCCATAATTTATTACACTGATGATGTGCGGCCCCTTTCCAGAGACTGCAAACCAGTTTCCAGCCTGCTTTAATGCTAGTTTAACAATCAGAAGAAGAGTTTTGCTGTTAAAAAAAACATTAAATAAAATGCTGGTGTTTGGGTAAAGCTGGTCCCTGGATTTATAATCTCGTAGCTCAGTGGCTCCCAACCACTGACACATGTAATAACAGTGGCATTTTGGTCCCTGTAACTGGAAGTTTATGTTCCCCTCCCCTTCCTACCTTTGGTCTTTGTATGGAAATAACCCTTGCCAGAGAGAGGAAATGCCTCAAGGGTCAGCTCACAAAGTTTCCTAGAAATGCTATCAGTGGATGGGAAGCAGGGTTCACCTGCTATGGGAGAAGCCAGCGATCCACTCCCAAAACCCATAGATCCCAAAGGAGCCACAAGAAGCATCCACACGGATGCCCCGGGCCTCTTTTTTAGTGCTTAGCCCCACTATTTCCTGCTGCCACTGGGACAACAAAGCTCCTGCAGGACCCTTACTTCCATGGGCTTCTACAATTGCATATGCCCTTAACCCACACCAAAGAGGCTTTCTCTAGGCAGAGAGGTAAAAAAAAATGCAGCCTCTGGCCCTAGGAACTCTGACTGTTTACCCACACACTTGAGGGTGGGGCAGAACACAGAGAAGCCAAACCTGTGCGCCTACTCCTTTGCCTCCACGTAGCTTGAGATCTGCAGTTCCTCAAGGAGGAGCTTCCATAGCATGTGGGAAGGGAGAGAGGAAGGGAAAGCAGACTACAGAGGAGGAACTCCCTCTTTCCAAGGACACAGTCTACCCTCTGCTTGTGGAAGGGAGCACTGCTACCCACCTTCCTAATGCTCTCTCTAACCCCAGATGTCATGTCTACGGCTCCAATGCCTAGTCTCACAAGCACACTGGCCCCAATGAACTTCATTCCAATGACAGCCAATAGCAGTGCTCGGCACTGGCGTAATTCTACCTCTCAACATTCAAACAACGTTTTGTCGTTCGCACAGTTCCTTAAATCACCAGCAATTAACCAATTATAGAGACGCACCCCTGCTCCTCTACTGACACCCAACCACTCACAAACTGTCTCAGAGGGATGGCCAGGTACTCACTAAACCATGGGGTCTCAGAGGCAGTGAGTCTAATGGTTGAATTAGGAGACATGGAATCAGGGTCTTGGTTCTAATCCAGTTCTGTCATTAGCTCATTGGGTGATTTGGAGCAAGTCACTTGAAACACTCTGTGCCTCCGTTTCCCCATCTATAAAATGGGGATAACATAACTCTTTAATAGGGTGTCATTATTTAGTACTTGGACTGCGCTTTAAATCCACAGAATAAGAGGCATTATACAAAAGTTATCTCCTCAGATAAGGTTCCATTATTTGGGTGGCTCCTGATAATCCTTGGAAATGAATATCAGTTGATGCTACTGTGACAGGACTTCATCCACTTGCCACTGCAGTCAGTAGAAAGACTCCCATTGACTTCAGCGGACTCTGGATCAGGCCCACACAACCTAAGAACATGACTTTACATACAATAACTCATAAACAGGATTGAACCCTGATGTGAAAATCCAAGCAAGAAACAGAGGTGTGGCAGGACTGGAAGTGGCACCATTCCCTTTGAGCTAGTACGGATCCAGTGCACTTGCATGGTGTTCACAAGCTCTTACCTTCCAATAGTCATTAGTCCTATGGCACTTTTCACCAGAGATGGGGAGTTAGCCGTGGGGTCATGTCCAAAATCCAACCCATGTGATTTCAGTGCTTATCTATTCTATAACATTTCATTTGCTCCTCATCTAAAAACTGTTTTATAGTTTTGCTAGCACAGAACGGATGTGATCCTTCCCAGAACGGGCCACATTTCAGTGATGAGTATATGATTGCCTGCCATAGCATTTGTAAAATCCATTTGGATGAAAAGCACTGCATGGATTAGCCCTGATGCTCCTAAGGCAAAACTATCACTGAGATCAAGGGGCCAACAGGATAAACATCAGGGGGAGTTTTCCCTATGCAAGACTGGATCCATTCTGCATTCTCATTCACTCAGAGCCAAACCCCGCCACCTAATCTTGGCACATGGGCCCAAATAATGAGACTTTTAGTTCAAATGTTCCACTAAGTATACTGAAGGTGATCTAGCCTGATTTAATTAAGTACAGTATACTACTAAAAATATCTATTAGGCAAGGTAACCCCTTTTTAGTTTACAACAGGTTCCCCATAGCAATCCATTATCTGTCAAATAGAGACCAGCTGAGTTGCATTATACTTCCCGTTCCTTAACAGTGGTTTGTCATATTGGTCTTTACTGCTTTAAGGGTTATTTGTACTCTGAAAAGTGGCTACGTACAAATGATGTGGCTGCAGTCGTGTCGGTCCCAGGATGTTACAAAGACAACGTGGGTGAGGTAACATCTTTTATTGGACCAACTTCTGTTAGAGAGAGAGACAAGCTTTCAAGCCACACAGACCTCTTCTGCAGGTCCAGCTAGAAGAACCTAGAGTGAGCTGGATTCAGTCCTTTCTTACACATCATCACTTGAAATGCTTACCACGCTAAAGTCAGTTACATCTATACAAACCCACTGAAGGCAATAGGACTGCCTAGGTCTCTCCTGCACAGCCTTTATTAATGAGAAGGAATGTTAGAAGGAAAGAACAGAGATTTAATTTGACAGACTTACAGCTAGAAGAAAAAAAATTTTCTTGTAAACTGTGCACATTTTATATGCCAATTATTGGAACAATAAACCAGGAACTACATTTTTAGAGAGTCACTTTTCCGAGTAGAACTGCACTCTAAAAATAACGATATGTACTCAGATTTTATGTACTTTAGGTCAGAGGTTTTCAGTCTTTCCCATTTAGCCAGCATATAGATTTGGCCTTCCCATTTAACAATATGGGAAGGGCAGGGTAGCGGCAACCTCCTGAAGCCTATATTAGACATCCTGCAGATCAAAACATAGATTCATAAATCTTAAGGTTGGAGGGACCATTATGATCATGTAGTCAGATCTGCATAACATAGAATTTCACCCTTTCATTCCTTCATGATGCCCATAACTTCTGGCTGAGCTATAGCATATCTTTTAGAAAGACATCCAGTCTTGATTTTAAAACTTCAAATGATGGAGAATTCACCATATCCCTAGCTAGGTTGTTCCAATGGACCATTACCCACACATAAAAATTTGCATCTTATTTCTAGTTTGATTTTTGTTTGGCTTCAGCTTCCAGCCACTGGAACTGGTTATGCCTTTATATCCTAGATTAAAGAACTTTCTGATGGCATAAATCTTCCCCACATGTAGGTGATAATAGACCACGATCATGTTACCTCTTGGATAAACTAAATAGACTGGGCTTCTTCAGTCTCTCATTGGAAGGCAGGTTTTCCGGATCTTGAATCATTCGTGCAACTCTTTCCTGAACCCTTTCCATTGGTGAGAACCCCATCATTGGATAATGTCTGCATTCGCTGTCACATTTCCCTCACTGTTTCCTTTTCAAATAAATTACTGTTTATATATGAGCATAAAAGGATACTGGCAGTTATTATGGACATGAATATTTGCCCCTCCTCAGGCCTTCCTTTTGTCTCCTCTGATGAAGGGATTCTGGGGTTCTGGACTGTTTAGATTTAACAAAAAATCTTGCACTTGGGAAAAAAATGTTGTAAGGGCTTCAGAGGAAGTGAATGAAAAGAAAGATGATGGCCTTTTCCATCTTTAATGACCTCAATGCAATAAAGTTCCTTTCCAACTGATGACCACTAAATAAAGGTGGCTTCTTCCCGACACTAAAGATGGAGACTGGAAATCTGTCTTCTTTTTCTTGTGACAGAATGTCACTGACTCAGCAATAATAGACCATGCTCCTTTCCGACTGATATGGCTGGAAATGGGATAATCTGATTCCCACTCAACATAGACGCCTAAACTACACAGGATAATGTTTTGCCATCTAACTGCTTTTTAGGTTCACAATTCACAAGTGTACTGTCTAATGATATGCCATACAGACAAAACTGCTCTTTACAAACTTCTGCATTCCAAGGCCACCTTACATCACAGCCAAAAAATGCAGGTGTAGCCATTTTACGATGGAGCAACAGTGACATCTAGTGGCCAGGCAGGGAAATCTAAAGTTTTTATTTTCTTTGGCCGCTCCATATATATATCAGCAACTTTACTCTGCAGATCCACAGAGGCAGTCAAAATAAACTTGGACACCAACTGCCCATCGTCTGCCATATCACTATTACTCTAAGTAACTTTTGTTCATCACATTTTGAATGGTTCTCTATTAAGGAAAAAACATATTAATTCTACACAGGGATGTACAGAAATACCAAGGAACAGGAAAATAAAAAAAAGACTGCTTGCGTGCTTACAGCCTCCAGCACTCCAAGAATTTAGTGATGATCAGGATAAAATATTTTTAAAATTAGAAGGCTCGTAATGGGATCTTTGTATTTTATATGTGCATGAAGCGCTCAGTCTGTACTTGATCTTGGAAATGTCACCAGATCTTTGTGATTGAATTACACCCTTGCATTCCATAGAAGACTGTAGTTTGTACCATTATGTGTGAATCTCACAAATTATAAATGGAAGACAACTATTTGGTTTGAAATTATGAAACACAGTTCACTTGTGTTTAAAGCAGAATTCTTTTGATTAAATAACATACCTTTGAATAGTATCTATACGCCATAGATAATTATTCTACATTAAAAATAGGTTAAGATATGACACGCTTTCTTTTTAATTAAAGTTTAACATACATTAACATTTTTAGATGAAAAACTGGCATTCTGAGAACAGTTTTAAATTCTCCTTTGATTATTTTTTCCAGAGCACTGAATCCATCATATAACTGCATAAAAAGGACTAACAATGTCGGATTCTTTGGTAATTAATTTTGTGTCCTACTGCAGATATATGAAATTCTATCAGCATTGTCTTGACAGGCATGTCAACTCATCTTGAGAATGTATAACCCTACTCCTTTATTTATTTTTAAGATTTATTGCAATTTTGTATTTTATTTCTTTAAAACATATACAAGCATTTGGACTTCACCACATTAAACAAATAACCGGGAAAATTCAAAGACAGTAGTTAACAGTAATAGGAAATAATAATAGCCATGATCAGAATAAAAGAAACATAAGAGGCAAGATATCTGGGTCAGATTTTATATGATTTCTTTATCTGTTAGAGTAGATCTACAATGATCTTCTGCACAATCGCTACCATCTTTATAGCTTAGCATTTCATAGTACATTTTAGAAAATGTATTTTAAATAGCATAATGATAACTTTTATAACATTGCACAAATTTCTTCAGGAAACTACAGGGGGTTGGAAAAGGAAAAGAATAAACATTTTTATCAGTTTTAAATGTTTGAGTAAGCATTCTTACCCTCATATATGGTACTTGTTGATATATTATTATGACAATCTAATCAAAATTGGCCAGTGGGACTGAAGTATAGCTTCAGCATTTTCATTTACAGTCATAATAGAAATGCAATTTAAAAAAAAAAAAAAAAAATCACCCTCTACCTCCAACAAAGAAATTGAGGAATTAGTGGAGAAATATAGTTGAATTCTTACAAATGAACATCAATAAGGCTATGGATACAGCAACCAACAGGTTTCTGTAAGAATACAGACGTCCGGTATGGAAGAAAAACAGCATTTCTCCTACTAAATTCATAAAGTCCAAGTATAATTATGTCTGACAGATTATCCAAATAATGGGCTGATTTCTGCTCTTAGTTACAACAGTGGCACCAATGTGACTGAATGGAAAATTTGAACCAATATCTTGCACTGACACTGGGCAAAATCCAATGTGGTGCTGAGCATTCTGGCATCAATCCAGCACATCACTTCAGCACATGCTTAATTTAAGGACTCAGGTTGTCCCACTGACTTTGATGGGATCATTCATGCCCTTTCACCCAAGCACTTAATTGCTTTGCTGAATCAGGGCCACAGAACTTGCAGGGTCAAGCCCCTGGAGGACTAAAAGAAGGTGTATCTGGATTCCTCAAGACACTCTGAACTTGCTCATCACCATTTCCCTCCAAATTAATGAAAAGGAAGGGGCCAGTGTTTGAGAAATCCAGATGTTTTGGACTTACAGCTAACTAGACCCACCAGTGTAGTTTTCATGCCAGAAAAATACATATGCAAAAATATCAAGACACTCTCCAGTTTCGGTTTTTGCACCTATCCCCATTTGAATGTGTGTCAAACCCAAGGAAGATATGCCATAAAAATATAATTTGAGCAATCATCTCTCATCATTCAATACAGTTTTGCAACCCTTTCAAAATTACATTGAAAAATCTATATAATGTGTGCTTAGATTAATGAACTGTTTGAATCTGGATCAATAAGCACTCAAAGATTTGAACTGTTGACACCTGCTGGATACAACTATAAGAACACTTCATTCAGCTTATAGCCAATCAGTACTTTGTAACTACAGGGGTTCCACTTAATAAACAAGCAATCTAATATATGACCTCTGTAGATTAATTTCCTGAGAGCAAGTAAATAATCTGGATTCGAAATTTCCATGATTATACATATAATTACAGTATCACTTACCAATTAACACATTGATTTAAAACCTTCTTGGGACTATGTACTTAAGTATAAAAGAGATAATTCATCCATCACTCAAATACTCAACATCTCTTTAAGATGGCAAAATCGTGCAGCACATAGCACTACACATCCAATTTCTCTTGTGAAATAAAAATGTATTATGATAATAGAGATTATGAAAGTGGTATCATAATTATATGTACTATAGCTATCATATTATATAATAGCTGGACCACACTGGGAAACATCATGAAAATGCTCTTCCTGTGTACGGGGAACAAGCCTTTTAGAAACTTCAATCCATCTTAAAATCTTTCCTGTCATTTATGTCATGATTTATAAAAGTGCATACGTGTTTGGGGTTTTTTTTTTTTTTTAATGCGATCAGAGCAACCTAGCTACAGTTATCAGCCATCTGATAGATACATAAACAGACAGAGATATATGATGGTTTACTGTTTCACTTTTGACAAAGGAAATAATTAATGCAGGTCTATATTATTTAGCACTCATTGGTAAAAGTGCCTGTTATAAATGTTAATACAGCCTTCCATCCAGCAGCAATGCAGTGAAAGAAGACAAATGAAATTACTACACACCTCCCATACAGATATGAAAGAAGTTAAAGTATTAATTCAGGGTGGCAAATGAAACTGTTGACGATTGTCCAACAGTCAAGGTTTCTGTCACAATCTGTTTTTACTATTAAGACCTTTTTATCCTGCCATTCAGCCAAATATCTTTCATTTCATCTCTACACCTTTAGGGAGAAAAGGAATTCACATCTGGAAGCAAATCATTATGTTGCATCATTTCTCATCTTTTCCCCATCTGTATTATTTTGCGACAACCCCTTCATATCTTTAGAGAAAATAAAATTAGAATAAAGTAACAATAAATATACGACGACAGAATTTCATACATAATATTGCTTATGGTTTTATAACTGTATGCCAAAGATGAATACCTTCCCTATCATTAAAAAAAATTAAACTAACTAAATCAGAATATTCCAGCTGTCCTAATTATAAGAAAATATAACAAAACAAATATAATTATAATATATAACGCTCTTGCTACTAACGATAAATTTGTTGCCAAAAATATTACTTTTGAATGCCCTGACACCACCACTCCCTCCAAAAAAAAAACCCAAAACTTTTTGTTATAGGCTGCAAAAACCTATATGCTTATTGTTTACATATTAATTAATGACCAGCTACTATGTAGGAAAAAGAATGCTGAACAATTCTAGCTCCTCTCCTGCCATGAACACTTCAATTATAATTTTAAAAATAGGGAGAGGGGAGAAAATAATATTGTTTGTTCAAAAATGCCATAAAATAATGGCAGATTTCACACTAAACTTCAGCTTCAACTTCTTGGCACTGTATGAATAAAAACAATGGATATGTGCATTTAAAAAAGGACACCAAACCAAACTAGCAAAATTTTCAGAGTGTCAACCACTGTAATCCAGCTCGGAAGTACTCTGAGGGAGTAAAAGCAGCTATTCAATAAAATGGTAAACTGAAAATAGTACAAAAAACAGTTCATAATAGCAGTAATGTATAGTTTCTGAGTCATTACCGATCCGATAATGACCGGTAGTGACCTTAAAACCATACATTACAGTTTAAGTATGGTCTGATGCTCAGAGTAGATGCGTAGCTAGTAAGTAAGTAATGCAGTCTCACCATAAATGCTTATACTGTTACAAGGCTATCTTGCATACATGGATTTCTCCTTCTCCAGTTTTATCCCACCAGGTATCTCTATAATGAACTGAAAAATACATGCCTTGAGTAATAGTGCTGGACTGAAAGAAAAATAGTAAGGCTGATGTGCACAAATAACTCAGAGAACGCATGTCCCCAGAACACAGGTATTTTTGTAGCACTTGCACCTAGATGTGCCCTCAAGTTCGACAGTCGCCATGCATATTGTGTGTCTATTTACTGGGTACTTTAATGGGCATCCATATGTGCAGAAATCACAACATCCCATTGCTGCTTTCCTATTATTAATTTGTTGACTATCCTTCATTGTAAGCTCTGCAGAACAGGCACTTTATACAGTTCTAACAGTGTCAATGGAAGTCTTTCCACAATACCAAATTTGACCTTTACTTGCCTGTAGAGTGCTTAGTGTGATGGGGTTCTGATTCCGATTGGAACCTTTTCTTTATTCCTGCAATATAACAAATCATACAAATCAATGGAAGACTGCCTTGTGGTTTAGACACTGGTCTGGGACTCAAGAGAATGGAGTTCTATTGCCAGCTCTGTCACAGACTGACTGTGTGACATTTCACCTCTCTGTTCATCAGTCCCCCGTCAGTAGAACAGAGGTGTCATAATGACAAATTCATTAATATTTCAGAAGCACCCAGATATCGCAATGATGGAGGGCCATATAAGTACTCGAGACACAGCTGGGCCACTGCAGCATTTTAAGTATAGACAAGTCCTAAGTTCATGGAATAATTTCCAAGGTAAAGATGGGCCAGTGAGAGTTTCTAGAACCAAGCAATGGATTTTCATCAGCATAAATGAGATTTGCTTTGGTCTATTCTGCTTCTATGTGCACTAAACTGAAAAAAGGCCTCATCTCCACCATTGTTAGTTCTTCAGCACCCTTAAAAAGATCAAATACTCTCAGCAGTGGTGTAGTGATAGTTTTTAGGGCTGGGGATTGTTAACCCATCAGCATCCCTTTAAAAATATGGTTCCTTTTTTCACTTTGAAACCCACGACAACAGGTGGGGAGAGGGGTGGGAGCATTGGGGTACTGTACATATGGGAAGGTTTGGGCTGCAAGGAGTTTAGGGAGTTTGGAGCCTTTCCCAACCAGAGAGCCACTTCTTTAGGTGCCAAGTAGTGCTGTGCTTTTTCCACTTTAAACTCAGGTCTGGGGAAAAACCGAGAGGTGTGGAGGAGCACGTGTTCAGACAGAGACATCTGTTAGGGGAGGATCTATTAATGGAGATTCTCTGTATCCTAGTAAGGAGGAGAGAATGGAAGATCATAAAATATGGGTAAGATCTGATGAGAAACAGTCAAATGAAAAAGAGTCCCATTCAATTACATCACATAATAGCAGACAGCTAAAATGTGACGATTTTTAAAAGTGCTTATACATACAAATGCTAGAAGTCTAAAAACTAAGATGGGTGAACTTGATTGCCTCATGCTAAATGAAGATATTGATATAATAGGCTTCCCAGAAACTTGGTGGAATGAGGATAATCAATGGGACACAGTAATACCAGGGTATAAAATATAACGGAAGGACAGACTAGTGGTCAGGGAATGGCAGTATATGTGAAAGAAAGTGTAGAGTCAAAACAAGTAAAAATCTTAAATGAACCAGACTGTACCATAGAATCTTTATGGATAGTAATTCCATGTTTGAATAATATGAATATAGCAATAGGGATATACTACTGACCAGCAGATCAGGATGATAGTGACTATGAAATGCTCAGGAAGATTAGAGAGGCTATTAAAAAAAACCCTCAAATCATAATGGAGCAATTCAACTATTCCCATACTGACTGGGTTGATGTCACCTCAGGACGGGATGCAGGATAAAGTGTCTTGACACCTTAAATGACTGCTTCTTGGAGCAGCTAGTCCTGGAAACCGCAAGAGGAGAGACAATTCTTGATTTAGTCCAAAGTGGAGCACAGGATCTGGTCCAAGAGGTGAATATAGTTGAACCGCTTGGTAATAGTGACCATAATATAATACAATTTAACATACAGGGCGGCAGGGGGAATACTAAAGCAGCACACCATGGTAGCATTCAATTTCAGAAAGGGGAATGACACAAAAATGAGGAAGTTAGTAAACAGAAATTAAAAAGTACAGTGCCAAAAGTGAAATCCATGCAAGCTGCATGGAAACTTTTTAAAGATACCATAATAGTGGCTCAATTTAAATGTATACCCCAAATTAAAAAACAGTAAGAGGACCAAAAAAGTGCCACCGTGGCTAAACAACAAAGTAAAAGAAGCAGTTAGAGGCAAAAAGGCATCCTTTAAAAAGTGGAAGTTAAATCTTATTGAGGAAAATAAAAAGGAGCATAAACTCTGGCAAATGAAGTGTAAAAATATAATCAGGAAGACCAAAAAAGAATTTAAAGAACAGCTAGCCAAGGACTCAAAAAGTAACAGCAAAAATAACTTTAAGTACACAAGAAGCAGGAAGCCTGCTAAACATCAGTGGGGCCACCGGACAATTGAGATTCTAAAGGAGCACTCAAGGAAGATAAGGCCACTGTGGAGAAACCTAAATGAATTCTTTGAGTTAGTCTTCACAGCTGAGGATGTGAAGGAGATTCCCAAACCTGAGTCATTTTTTTCAGATGACAAATCTGAGGAACTGTCCCAGATTGAGGTGTTATTAGAGGAGGTTTTGGAACAAATTGATAAATTAAACAGTAATAAATCACCAGGAACAGACAGTATCCATCCAAGAGTTCTGAAGGAACTCAAATGTGAAATTGCAGAACTACTAGCTGTGGTATGTAACCTATCATTTAAATCAGCTTCTGTACCAGATGATTGGAGGATAGTTAATGTGATGCCAATTTTTAAAAAAGGCTCCAGAAGCGATCCCAGCAATTACAGGCTGGTAAGCCTAACTTCAGTAACAGGCAAATTGGTTAAAACTATAGTAAAGAACAGTATCATCAGACACATAGATGAATATGATTTGTTGGGGAAGATTCAACATAGTTTTTGTAAAGGGAAATCATGCCTCACTAATCTACTAGAATTTTTTGAGGATAACGGTGACACTGGAGGATATAGCATATTTAGATTTTCAGAAAGCCTTTGACAAGGTCCCACACCAAAGGCTCCTAAGCAATGTAAACTGTCATGGAACTGGAAGTAACCTTTCCTTCAAGAAGGAATGTCTTCTCCTGGATCAGTAGCTGGTTAAAAGATAATAAACAAAGGGTAGGAATAAATGGTCAGTTTTCAGAATAGAGAGAGAGATAAATAGTGGTGTCTCCCAGGGGTCTGTACTGGGACCCATACTTTTCAACATATTCATAAATGATCTGGATAAAGTGGTAAATAGTACGGTGACAAAATTTGCAGATGATACAAAACTACTCAAGATATTTAAATACAAAGCAGACTGCGAAGAGTTACGAAGGGATCTCACAAAATTAGATGACTAGGCAAGAAAATGGCAGATGAAATTCAATGTTGATAAATGCAAAGTAATGCACATTGGAAAACATAATCTCAACTCTATATATAAATGATGGCATCTAAATCAGCCGTTACCACTCAAGAAAGAGATCTTGGAATCATTGTGGATAGTTCTCTGAAAACATCCACTCAATGTGCAGTGACAGTCAAAAAAGCTAACAGAACATTGTGAATCATTAGGAAAGGGATAGATAATAAGATAGAAAATATCATATTGCCTCTTTATAAATCCATGAAAAATCCACATCTTCAATACTGCATGCAGATCTGGTTGCCCTATCTCAAAAAAGGCAGCAGGTTTAAATAGGCAGCAGGTTTAAAAAGAACAAAAGGAAGCATTTTTTCACACAACGTATAGTCAACCTGTGGAACTCTTTGCCTGGGGATATTGTGAAGGCCAAGACTATAACAAGATTCAAAAAGGAACTAGATAAGTTCATGGAGAACAGGTCCATCAATCGCTATTAGCCAGGATGGGCAGGGGTGGAAAACTATGCTCTGAAGTGACTCTAGCAACAGGGGATGGATCACTTGATAATTACCTGTTCTGTTCATTCCCTTTGCAGCACCTGGTATTGGCCATTGTTAGAGGACAGGATACTGGGCTAGATGGACCATTAGTCTGACCCAGTATGGCCGTTCTTATGTTCTTGCACCTCCTGTGGCCTACTGTACTTTTTAAGCATGGCAGCAGAAGATCTAGCCTTGAACATGGCCACTGCCTACTCACTGCTGAATCCCACAAGCAAGTTCAACATGCCTCACTGAAGTTCCTGACAGTATTGCTATGGGGGTGAGGAATGTACCAGGTCAACAAGATGCATAGAGGGGTTTGGCACTGTTTGACACCATAGCTACCTTCAGCCAGCTATGCTGATGTACAGTTCATTTATCTGGACGTTTAGTGGCTCTGGGACAAGTCAGCAGGGTTAGATGACTTGGCCAGGTTTAAAAAAACGGAGGAAAACTCTGGAAAAGAGGGGACAGACTCCAGAAGCCAGAACACTGCCAGTTTTCCAGGACTTACTTGACGTAATGGTGCACAGGAACTGAGTGGTCAGCACCTCCAGAGATTTTATTCATTTCGCCTTATAGCTTTTTTTCTTCTCAGAGTGTGAAGAATAGGAAGATAGTTGCTTCATATTTAAGTAATTCAACTGTGCATGTTTTCAGCATGTTACCTCTCACTTTTATGCTCACTGTTGATATAATATATATATATATTATATCAACTATTTTACTGTATACTGTAACACAGCTCTGTTTTTAAGAAAGTTTGCAAAGTCTGCGGCCTTTGTACCGTTAATTCAATACCTTCTTTCCTTAGTGGGTACATCTGCTTGAGTTTCACCTAGTTTGCAACTGAATTCTTGAGGCAGAAGAAATAACAACCTCAATTTACCTTTGCTATTTTTATGTCCTGAATGTGGTGGACAACTCTTACAATGTTTCATATTAACCTAGCAGCATGGTTTCATAAATGGCCCTTTAAGGCATCCCATCTAGAACTATTGTGATAGAATGTTCCTGGAACGCTCAGGGCCTTAATCACAGTCACCACAAAAATAATGGGCCACATTTTCAAAAGAGTTCAACTCCAATTTAGGCAATTAAATGGGAACAACGGGAGCTGCTGGGTGCAGACCACTTTTGAAAATCTGGCCATTTAATTCAGGTGCCTAAATGGGAACCGAGTGGTTTTGAAAATCTAGAGAATACCATTCTTAAAAGGAAAAATGCAATTAGGCTATGTAGAGTTCATCCTTAAACCTACAAAGACAGGAGTCTGTATTCACAAGCCCACAAGTTTATGAGAAAGACTCTCTCCTCCTACATCTATGACTACATGTGAAGAGCATTTTAGTAGCTTATGCTGACACCAATGGCAACCTCTTTGCAAGAATTACCAGTGCTAGCTATTCAAATGTAATCTGGTCGGGGGGGAGACAGACAAAAGTGCAACCTACACCTGGCACCAGAACTTCCTTTAAGATGTTGCCCTTATCGGTCTTCTGGGGCTTTGATTCTGTTGATACATCTTAAAAATATAATAATATTTAGCACTCAGTAATTCTTTTCATACAAATTAATTCACAACAGTGGGTATCATTATATCTATTTTATAATCAGGGAAACTACAGCACATTTAAATTAAATGACCTCCCCAAAGTCACAATCTGGTCATTGGTGCAGATCACAATCAAAGATTCCTGAATCCCACTGGATCATGCTAGTTTCTCATCCGTCTCAGTAGTGTGTCCAAAAACAAGGGCTTTTGACTGCTAACTACTGAGCTGATGGAACTCTACCAAGCTCAAATTTCTTAGAGCTTCACCCCAGTATAGAAGTTCAGTAGCTTTCTATTTTAAGATCCTAGGTTTAAAACTCAACTCATCTAGGAGGTTAATCATTTTGTTCTTTTACTACTATGGAAAAACATAATTTCTTCTTGTTCTGGATAGTGCTCATGAGATGACTCTCTAGAGAACAATCAATTATTTTCCTGTATAATTTCATGAAACAAGTTACCAAGTTCCAGTATGGTTTATAACATAATAGAACAATCTTTAGAAGCTGGGAACAGTACATTTCTCTCAGCCAAGACCAACTTCCTATTCAAAACTCAAAGAAGCCTGTGGGGCACTTTAGATGTTGCTAACTCTAACAAGCTGGGTTCACTGTATGAATGGGGAAGCTAGAAAGGAGAATGATTTAACAGTCTTTATGTAGCAAAGTCTTGTGCTTGTTGTAAATGATAAAGATGAGACTAAGACTGATTAGTTTAGTTTAAGACATATATTATTCCTTTTTGCATATTTACAAGCAGCTGTATTCACCCAACAGAGTCCTGTTCCCCTCCCTACCAATCCCAATAGTTATCTTAAGCCCTCTCACTTATTAAATAAACTACCGTTCCCCACCATTCCTGAGCACATGGCTGACTCCCTACATGACCCAGTTTCTACTGCTGAAATTCAAGAAGCTATTAAGTCTCTTCAATCTGGCAAAGCCCCAGTTCCAGATGGCTTCTTACTGATTTTTATAAAGCCTTTATTGACAAAATGACATACAGTCTAGCTGGTCTGCGTAGTGACTCCTTTACCCACCCACTCAAACACCCGGTTTTCTGCACAGCCTTGACGCAGAGCACGGCCAATCACATGCCAAAGGATACAACTGCCAGAAATTCTAAGCATATTTCCACCTCCGAATGTTATGGTAACCTCACAGCATTGCCTTTGGTTCCCAGTACAGAAATCATTATAATTGCATTCCTATACCAACAAATGTGCATCATTTAGTGAGAAGGATAATCTGAAGCTACTACAGGTCATTTGGAATGGGCTAGCTTTTTGGTTTTTGTGGTTTTAAAAAAAACAAAAAAACCCAAAAACGTTTGGCAGTAATCTAAATGTTAGTTATCTCCCAGTGAGGAAAGACAAGATTGTTAATTGCTGCTCCTGTGTCATGGGATTTATGTCTAGAGGATTATTTTTCACTCTGCTCTCGTCCTCATTTTGAAATGACACTGCATGTCACTCACTGATAGCTGCATCAACAGCTACATCAGGGGAATGAATGGCTCAGGGGACAGGTAATGTAATATGAAGTCTTTCACCTCCACATCTCTAACTCAAGTCGAGGGCCAGGCAGTTAAAAGTCATTTTCATCTGATAGCCAACTGATGGTGAGTTGTGTCTTTCAGCCCAGTTCCTAAAAGAAAGCTGTCCACATTTGCTTAGAGGGGCAGGAGGATGGCGGGGGGACCGGGGGGGGGGAAGGAAATCACAATTGCCACAATCTTTACTATCTCAACAGAAAGTACAGGGCTTGAATGAACAATGTGAGCAAAATACCCTCTTATTCCTTATAGCAGTTCCCATTCCACTAGTATCTCAGGAGGATATTAAACAGCAACTAATAAAGTTAGATATTTTTTAAATCAACAGATCCAGATAACTTGCATCCAAGAGTTTTACAAGAGCTGGCTAGGGGCTTACTGGACAATTATTGTTGATTTTCAATAAGTCTTGGGACACTGAAGAAGTTTCAGAAGACTGGAAGAAAGTTAATGTTGTGCCAATATTTAAAAAGAACAAACAGGATGACCTGGATAATCATAGACTGTCACTCTGATACCAATCCGAGACAAGATAACAGAGTGGCTGATATGGGACAAATACAAGAGAAAGAATTTGAGAAGCAACTTGCCAAAGATGCAAAAAAGTAACAGTAAGAATTTTCTTAAATGCATCATAAGGAAGAAGCCTGCCAAACAGGCAGTGGGGCAACAAGAAGGCCAAACTGTTAAAGGAGAACTCAAGGAAGACAAGGCCACTGCAAAGAAGCTAAATTAATTTTTTTCATCACTCTTCACTGCAGAGGATGTGGGTGAGATCCCACATCAGAGCTATCCTTTCTGAGCAACAAATCTGAAGTATTATTTCAAACTGATGTGTCAACAGAGGAAATTTCAGAAGAAATTGATAAATTAAACAGTAATAAATTTGATATTCACCGAGGAGTTCTGATGGTACTCACTTACGAAACTGTAGAATTATCACCTGTAGCATGCAGCCGATCACTGAAACAAGACTCTAACAGATGACTGGATAATAGCTAATGCTACACCAATTTTTAGAAATGGCTCTAGAGGCAATCCTGGCCACTATATGCTGGTGAGCCTAACTTCAGTATCAAGCAAATTGGTAGAAATTATCGTAAAGAACAGAATTATCAGACACATAGATAAACACAATTTGTTGGGGAGGAGTCAACACAGTTTTGGTATAATGGAGTCATGTCCCAGCAATGACTTCAACAAGCATGTGGATAACACTAAGCTAGAGGGAGTGGTAGATACCCTGGAAGGTAGGGATAGGACACAGAGTGACCTAGACAAATTGGAGGATTGGGCCATAAGAAATCTGATAAGGTTCAACAAGGACAAGTGCAGAGTCCTGCACCTAGGACGGAAGAATCCCCTGCACAGCTACGGACTGACGGGGACCGACGAGGTAGGCAGCAGTTCTGGAGAAAAGGACCTGGGGGTTACAGTGGATAAGAAGCTGGATATGAGTCAACAGTGTACCCTGGTTGCCAAGAAGGCTAATAGCATATTGGGCTGAATTAGTAAGAGCATTGCCAGCAGATCACGGGAAGTGATTATTCCCCTCTGTTCGGCATTGGCAAGGCCGCATTTGGAGTATTGTGTCCAGTTTTGGACAGTTGTGGACAAGTTGGAGAGAGTCCAGTGGAGGGCAACAAAAGTGATTAGGGGGCTGAAGCACAAGACTTATGAGGAGAGGCTGAGGGAACTAGGTTTTTTTAGTCTGCAAAAGAGAAGAATGAGGAGGGATTTGATAGTAGCTTTTAACTATCTGAAAGGGGGTTCCAGGGAGGATGGAGCTAGGCTGTTCTCAATAGTAGTAGATAACAGAACAAGGAGCAATGGTCTCAAGTTGCAATGGGGGAGGTCTAGGTTGGATATTAGGAAAATGTTTTTCAGTAGGAAGGTAGTGAAGCACTGGAATGGGTTACCTGGGGAGGTGGTGGAATCTCCATCTTTAGAGATTTTTAAGCTGCGGCTTGACAAAGCCCTGTCTGGGATGATTTAGCTGAGGTTAGTCCTGCTTTGATCAGGGGGTTGGACTAGATGACCTCCTGAGGTCCCTTCCAACTCTAGCATTCTGTGATTCTAAGGGTGATCTAGTCAATGCAAGTATACTTGGACTTTTCAGAAAGCCTTTGACAAGGTCCCTCACCAAATGCTCTTGAAGAAACTAGTCATGGGATAAGAGGGAAGGTCCTCTCATGGATCAGTAACTGGTTAAAAGATAGGAAACAAAGGGTAGGAATAAATGGTCAGTTTTCAAATGTAGAGAGTTAAACAGCAGAATCCCTGATGGATACAAGCAAGCTCAGCTCCTGAAGCAAGCCGTTACTGTCAGATCAAGAGGAAAAGATTTAGCTAAAAGGGGTGGAGGAGTTTAAAATGGAACCAGCCACCTAGACACAGACTGAGGAGCTCCCAGCACCTTTACCATTGCATCTTCTTATTATTAATTATTTGCATAAACTAATAAATGTGGTTCAAAGAACTTACAAGCTCCATTGGCAAAGAATTAGTGTTGCAGCAGAAACATTTATTTTTGGACTCTCCTAACTTTTGAGTGTTTTATTTTTAAACCATAACATTGCACTTTTGCATGCAACAGCTCAGGAAGGACATCTTTCAGTGAAAAAGCACAGTATTTCAGGAATGGGCCTTCTCCTCTAGGTTCTTGTGACTGCAGAAGCTCCTTACCTTCTGTCTAGCTCTGTATTTTTAGTGCACCCATCAGCATGCTAGCTAGGTCCCAGTTTAAGAGGAGAAGCTGCTGGAACAGAAAGCCCAGAAGAAATGGGATAATGGTGTTGGACCCTCTTTCTCATAGACTATATCTAAGGGGACTTCAGACTAGCAGCTTTTCCACTGCTCTTCCCCCTGCCCTTTCTTTTTCCAAGCAATACATTGCAAATGAGATTCAAATATTCCTCTTCTATCTAGAGCAGGGTAAAGCAGTTAGGCTATAATGTATGGGCTCTCCTTTTCAAAGCATTGCCTTAAAGACTTCAGTGACATCATGCAAAAATTTAAACAAGTATTTCATACCCTTCTACTGCCTAGGTATTAAAATAGAAATATCCTTTGCCTAGCTACCTTTTTCTTTGCCTGTGTAGTACAGAACCCACATTAGCCTTTGCAGTATGTAGCAAATTAAGTTCCAGTGAATTGGCTCTTCCACTTTTCAGTTGTGCATAGATATGCTATTTGTCCCTTGCAGCTCTCCGAAGAAGTGTATTACCATTTAAACTGAATTACTAAAATAACTGGCGATTTAATGAAATTCTACCAGAAGATGTCCAATAACGATGTCACATTAAAGAATGTTATTAATCAGCAGATGCCAATGCAGTGCAGAATGGGGTGCATGGGACTTTACCATACAATGAGAGGACCCTGCTTGAGACTGAATTTGAGCAGGTTTCTATACACATGGAATTGCTACCCAAGGGAAGTAAAGCACCTCGTACTGTGGTACCTAAGCACTGATTAGTGTTGCTGGCAGAATTCAGGCCCAGAAGTGATCTCCCTAGAGTTCCTGGTGTCAGAAGACTTCTGGTGCCAAAGTGACTGACCCATGCTGAACAGTGCACACAGGCCGAAATTTGAATGCAGAACTGAAAACACGCACCACCGTATCTGTTTAGGAATTAGTTGGGTTTGATGCTCTATGGAGTCCAGCTGCACAGTCCTGGCAGAGATTTGAACTACCAGTGGAACTGATTCATACTGAAATCATTCCAAGAGCCCTTCCTCTCTCATCTGGAAGCTTTAAGGGACATTCTTTCATCTCACCTCCCATTAGTTTCCTGTACATTAACTTTGTCTTCTCTCTCACCTTTAGTTAGCTGGTCTTCCCCATCGCTTCTTGCATTTCCTGATGCCAGAACAGGCTTGACTGACAAGAGAAGCTTTTTATGGTAAGATGAATTTTGGGAAAAATTTTCAAAAGCACCTAAGTGACTTAGGTTCCTAAGTTCCATTTTCAAAAGTGGTTAAGGCACTTCAGAGACTTATTCTCATTGAAAGTCAATGGAATACAGGCTTTTAAGTAACAGGTGCTTTTGCAAATGTTCCCTTTTCTCTCTCCTTACACTCTAGCTTACCTATTCACTTCCCTCATATTTCTCTCATCTTTTTCTTCTACACCTACTTTTCTCTTGTTTAGTCATTATTGTTATCTCATTTCCTGTGCCTCTTCTTCACTGTTGTAATGTCTCTTTTTCACTCTCTCTCTCTCCTCGTGCCTTTTCTGATGCCCTCATGCTGCTGCTCCAGTGTAAACCATTCTACCTATAGAAGAGAAGAAAGTGCTGCCTTTTGAACTCAAACGTTTCCTCCTCCACCACATTGCATCAGTGCCATGCCAGTACGCTCCAACAGGAATAGTGAACAACTGAAGTTCAGAAGGAGGAAATGGTGCCCCCTACTGAGGCACCCTGAAGTAGTCATCTTCCACAAGGCTTGCAATGTGTCTCTCATTCTGGTTTACAGTATAGACTACCTTTTATAGGTAATAAAGAAACAGAATCTGCAGAAACAGAATCTGCAGCAGGGATATGTTGGACCAACAGAACTTTGTCTACCCTGGCTGCTCCCGTGCTCCCTGGGGATGGGCGGAGGGGGAGGGGGGCAGGGCAGGAGGACAGCAGAAGCTGTATTCTCTGTACTTACGTCCATCTTCCTATTCCACTTCCTCCTATTTACCCCTCTGGAAGACTAATGTTGCTGCTGCACTTAAGGGAAAGTTGGGAAGGGGAGAGGGTGCCAAGGCAGCTGGCCCAGTTTCCTGCCTCCCTACTTTTTAAAGCCAATGGGGCAGCTGTGAAAAGCTGTGGGAGAAAAGAAGAGGCAGCCGTCAACAGCAGTGAGAACAGCTGCCTGTGGTGGCTGGGAGCAAAAACAGTTGGAGGGAAAAGCTCAGGGGAAAAAGACTTAGTTCTGAGTCCTGTCCCCACAATATCTCAGTTCACTGGTCACTGAGGCCTCAAGAAAATCAAGACAATCCAAGCCAAATCAGGGCTGTAAACACAACATCTCTGGCCTCCATTTCAAGAGCTGTTAGACTCATCTCTCATAATATTACAGCAGTTCAAAATTAAAGAGCAAAAAAACACTACACAGTAGAACACGGTTATCCACAGGTCTTGGGAGACACCTGAAATCTCCAAACAATCGTGGGTCTGGATAATTGGGGGACCCTGATCTGCAAACTCTGAAGGCCTGGAATTAGGGTCCCCTGAGGCAGCACACAACTGAAAGTCTTTTGAAGGGCTTTCTCAGTCACTGACAGACAGCGTCCTTCCTCCAGGCCAGTTGGCTCAGAAGGAGACAGAGGTTTCTGAGCTCCAGGGCCTCCATACATAGAATCATAGACGTTAGAGACAGAAAAGGCCTAGAAGGTCATCTAAGTCCGTTTACCTGCCAGTGCAGGGAAAGATTTATGCGCTGAAGTGTAACCAGTGCACCAACACATGAAGACTTATGCAAGGAAATCAAACCTTGGTAACCTTTGGACAAGTGAGGGTTTTGCTTCACATTACTGAGGTCTGACTGTATTGACATATGAAGATGATCCTAAAAAATTAGTACATTTATCAGACATTGCCATGACACACTGCTTAGCCCAGCAGGAAATCCTCTCATAAAGCAGAAGCTGATTAGGAGACTGAAGTAGAGGGATGTTCCTTTCCCACAAAACAAAGTAAATCAAACATGTACATTATATTTTGAAAGGACTCATGTGAAGCAGATAGTAGAGGAAAAAAACCCATTCCTATAATGGTGTACTACTATCACTGCAAGTATTTGATGTGCATGCCCCTACAATGCTGCTGCCAAGTGATTCATTTGTTCAGTTGATAAGGGCCCTCACTATTTGTGCCTTCATTGCTTAGCAGTAGGTGCACTGTTCCTCTTTTACTCAAATAAGACACATGCTTTGACCCTGGCTCTTTTTGTCTTGCCAACTGCTGCTTGCTGATTCAGTCTCCTGGGTCAAGTAATACTCATCATAAGATGACAGAAGCTGTATCAGTTGTCAGACACTGAAATTTTCATTTCTGCCAAAGCATCTTTCTACTACATTCATAGGGCCCAACTGGGCCACCGCAGTTGGGACAGTATGCATTGCTCTGTCCCGGCATTGGGCAAACAGCAAGACTACTCTGACAAATTGTACATTGGATCCCTTAAGTAAGGACAACCACTGCTCATCAGGTTCATGGACTGATGTTCTTTCTCCCTAAGAGAGGTGCTTTGTCATCTATTGTTCGATCCTAAGAGTTACTGCTCTTAAAAACTACCAGCTGATCCATTTGCACTATTGACATAAAATTTGTGTTTTCACTGCTAGGGAGACAGCGTCTTCTATTATATACATTTATACCTATTGGTGTCATTTTCACTATACATGGCACAAGTAAGTAGCAATTCAGTGACTACCAGTACAAAGAGCAGGGTCAAGGTGGTTAAGAAAATGGGTTCTGGTGATGGAAGGAAAGATAATGGCCAGACCACCTATAAGAAGAAAACCACTGTCTCGGCAAACAACGAAAAATCAAACACCAATCATTTGTCTGACAAAGAAGAAACATCTGTTGGCTGGGAAGCAGCCTTATGACCCTCAACTGGATTATAAAATATGCCAGCTCATGCTTTTGCTGTGTAAAGGGATGGAAATTGATGTGGCTGCAGCTGCGGGTACAGGTAAGATAGAGAAAACGGAATATTGTGCCAGAGCTCTGAGGTGTGGATAGCTCTTCGGAAGATGACATTAGCAGCATTCGTGGAGAACTGAATCGTAACAATTTGTCTTAGCCTGGAAAAAACAAGCAGGAGTCCTCATATCCACAGGTACTCCTGCCTGCCAAAGGCAACCTAGAACCTATGAACAAGTTTTTGATGTTACTGAGTTGCAGCACTTCTAAAACTGGGAAAACTGAAAACATTCTCCACCAGCCACCATCTTCCTTCAGGGGGTTCACTGTAATGGATTCGAATCACAATGAAGACAGTAACAGTAAAAGGCCCTGTTCCATTTCTGCTCTTGCTACACCTGCTGTTCCACCTGTTCATAAGTCCCACATTAAGGGCCAGTTATAGCCCTGGTCTACACTTACCTGGAAATTCGGCAGCAGTTGACGGGAGTTACACAAACTATGCAGAGTAGCTTGTGTAACTCCCGTCGACTGCTGTGCTTCCCTTCTGCACGCCATCTCCACTGCACTGCACTGACGGGAACCGTGTTCCCATCGACGCAGCGCTATGCTACTTGAGGGGGTGGTTTTACTCAGTCAACTTCCTGATCGATTGAGCGGGTCTACATTGACCACTCAATTGATCCAGAAAGATCGATCTGATGGCAGCGACTTTGCCGCCGTGAGTATAGACATACCCATAGACTCATAGACTTTAAGGCCAGAAGGGACCATCATGATCATCTAGTCTGACCTCCTGCACAGTGAAGACCACAGAACCTCCACAGAACCTCACAGACCACCCACCCACTCCTGTAATAGACACTTGCCTCTGGCTGAGTTAGCAAAGTCCTCAAATCATGATTTAAAGACTTCAAGTTACAGTCCACAGGTGATATTCCCTCTCCCACAGAAAGTAACTGCACATCATCTGCATGGGGTCTTTTCCTCAATCAGTAAAAGCTCACAAAAACAAAGAGAGGGGGGAGAGAATACAACTAGCAACACCATCCCTCCAACCCCTCTTAAGTATCCAATATTGCGTTCTGATGGTGAGAACGGTGCTAAACAATAGTAGAGACAATCCTGAAACCGCCAGTTCAATGACTTTCGTTCCCTCTGCAACCACCACCACCATATCTTAGCATGCGACTGTGTCTGCCACCAGAACCACTAGTCCACCTACAGGAAGGCTCCAGTTTGTAACACTATTGCCAAAAAATTGTTACTCAGCAACTCAACTTGCAAAAGAAAATGCAAAGCTTCAATCAGAATTTTTGTGAGCACTACAGCTACAGCTCTCACTTGAACACCACAAAATGGTAGCTGGAGACATGCCATTTTCTGTGCTAAAGACCCATTTCCAGACACTCTTTCAGCGCCCAGAGGCCAGAGACCCAGATTTAATTTCTGTTCTATTGAAATTCCCAATATACCAGGCTATATCAAGTCTCTTGTGTAGGCTCTCTAAGAGATGGGGGGCGGGCATGTCACTACAGACATGTAAACAAGCCATCAGTATGTTTCATGCATCTCTCATTTCTCATTGGCATCATTTGCTGGAGTGTCACTTTCATCAAGGCTCTAGCTGTCATGCCTGAAATATGGCCAAAGCTCCGAACCTGAGGTACAAATAAGGGCGTGGCTTGTGTCACAAGGACTGAGAACAGCATGCGTTGCCTGTGACGGTGGGCTGAACACTCTTTAGAGACAGAGCCTTTACAAACATGACATATTGCATATATTTTTTCAGTCTATTTCCATTTTTTCCAGTAATCCATGAACATTAGGAATTTGATTTCAATGGAAAAAAGTGGGTCATTCCAGTCTCTCTTCTAAGGCTGTGAAAATCCTGTTTAGTATACAGGACAAAAAGAATTTAAAAGCTGCACCTTGCATACTTGCACATATGGAAACAAGCTGTGCTTGAATACTTCCTAGATTACACTATTTCCAAACTACTCTCTAGTTCAATGGAATCTGACACAGCAGATACGCACAATACTTTCCCCCCTTTGAAACTGTCACAAGAAATACATCTGCTGAGTCAAACCAGACCACCCATAAGACTTGGGCAGCACGACACGGTTCTCACAAAAACATTTTCATGATGAATTAAGTGTGTGCAAAGGAGTCTGGTTCACTAATGGATCCAAGGTTCAAGGCTTCACAGCTTCACCAGAAGACAGCCCAAATTAGGATAGTCACAGAACTGTGTCTATGCAGGAATGGCAAATCAACTGGTACAGCAGAATATTCTTCTCAGTTGGGCACAGTGTAGGGAGCAGCTGCTCCAACAATTACCTCGCAGAACTCATTTCTCAGCAGTGGTTAGAGAAGCAGTTCTAGGACACAACATTTTTATAGACATGAGCACTAGAAAAAACCTGGTACATGCTGCTTCTTTCTCAATGGGGCAACGGGCAAAATAATAATGGTGTGCTGCTACATCAATGAACCACTTAAGAATCTTAAAAAGTGCCCAATTATACACTGGAAAGGAAGATACCACACTGCTCTTGCCAAATTACAGCGTAAATTTACTAAGCTGCCCACCAGCAAATGCATGTTCCAAAAAGATGTTTAGAATGGCGGGAAGCATCATGAGGCCGGAGACCCAGATTGCTACCATAAATGCACAGCCTCTGTCAGTAGTCCTGCCAAGATTTAGCTCCTGCTGAAGACATTGCTTGACTTGATCACAAATCAGACATGAATGAGGCTGGTTGCATTTTCCTAGTGGAAAACTATTCATGCCTGCCTTTGCCCAGGTGGTATCCAACCCAGCTCTCCGCCCTGACAGGAAATTTGGGGGCTCAAACAGTTCTAACTCTCTTCCACCTCGCTCTTACACCAGGCTATATCAAAATCTATCACAGAGAACCACAACTATTTGATTAAATGATTAGACGTTGCTCTGCCTTGCTTGCTCACCCTACAATGTATGTTTTACTGTGCACCAGGAGTTACCTGTTCATCCTACATGGGGCACACCTTAACTTTCCATTACACCTGTGCAATATTTTGGGGAGAGTGTGATAAGGCTGATCTGCTCCCAACTCTGCATCAGCTTATTAAATTTTATATCAGGCTGCAGCAAAAGTTGGTGGAAAGATGCATGGATTGATAATACTTGTCTCAAAACAGACTAAAGTGTCTATGCAAAAGATACAAACATCCTTTGATACAGATTAATCAAACTAGAACTTTCTGTGACAAAGACTTAGTCGCTTTTCCATACAGAACAACAGAGTAAAACAATGCACAAAAGGTGACCTGCAAAAGGGAGGGTGGAGAAGAGAGAGGTTTTTTAAAAAAAAATTTATGATATATGAAGGCAGCTGAAACAGTTTTCTTCTGAAAAAAATAGATAGATTTTTTCTATTAGTATTTATTATTTCCAACTTATTTATCACAGAAAAATCAGAAATGCCAATGTTAAGTCAGGCATTCCCTGCTTTTGATGGAGGTCTCTTTGGAAGACCCAGAGATATTTTCTTTTTACAGTTTGGAAGGAATTTTTCTTTTTTGTTTTGTTTTAACCTATTTAATTAAAAGAGTTTTAAAGAATCAGAATAAAGATCACATCCGCTCTTAGTCCCTTATTCAACTTATTCTATGGGAGGCAAATTAATTTCTACAGCAATTCAGCTGCTACTTCATCTGTGGAGTGGATATTTTCTGGAATAGATGAACACTGCCATACCCAGTCATCTTTAGTTTTCTTCAGTTTGCATAGAGGGTTTTTGGTAGAAAAGAAACAGTTACTTACTGTAAGTGTAGTTCTTCAAGATGTGATGCCAAGAGGTATTTTACTTACGTGTGTGTGTACCCAGCATACTGGAGCTGGAGAATTTCGCCTACTAGTACCTGTAGGGGACAGTGCTTGAAGCTTATGGCCATAACCCCTCCACTGGCTATATGAGACGGCAGGACCCTCACATGGGGGGGGAAGGGTACACTTTACTTGGGCCCAGAGGCTCTGGGGGACCCCGCCCAGGCTGCAACCCCCATTACCACAAGGAAAAAATTAAGGCTAAATTGTAGATCATGCCTGAGGATATTTATAGAAACTTATTTCTCTGTATCTATTGTCCAGTTCTTTCAAGTACTGAGGACAGAAACAAGTTTTTACAAGCCAGAGGAATCTCTCTTGAATCAGAGGCAGCTCTCATTGCTGATACTATTGAAGAAATAAAACAACTAAGAGATCAGTGGCCCAAAATTCTACAGGAAGCATGGCTTGTTGCAGAAAGCATGGGAATTTTGGCACAATTGTCAAAGAAGAGAGGAATGAAACAGAAAAGATTTCATGATGAGACGTCTGAGCCTGAGGAATCATGTTCTACCATCTCTGAAAATGAACCAGAGTCTTTTTTCAGAAGGAATGTTTTCGATGCAACTTTGGACAATGTCATCTGCGAATTAGATCACAGATTCAAAGCAACCAATAACATTTGTTAGACATTCCGTTCAGTCCTAAAATATGTGACACTAGAGTCTGGGGAACTGGAAGAAGCTTCTAAATGTCTACTTCACAAGTATCCTACAGATCTTTCTGAGAATTTTCCTTGTGAAATGTTGCACCTGAAAAAAATCTTCAAGTCTACTTTTGGAAAAGAATATGAACTACCCACACTTATCTTATTAAATGAGATTTACAAAAAACAACTACAACTAATTTTCAGTGAAGTGTGCATAGCCCTATGGATTTTTTGCACACTGCTAGTGACTGTATGTGAACCACTAAGCCCCAGATACAGTCCAGAAAAGCATGACGTGAACTGTGGATGGATCAAAGCTCTAGCAAGTTGATATGCAATGAGGACTCCTGCACCGGCCACAGACCTTAAACATTCAGCGACCCCAGATGTGCTCTCCAAACCATCAGCGAGGTGTTGGTGACAACAGAACTGGTTGGCAAGGGCCAGACGAAGGGAACGCCCTGGCAGGTGTTCTCTGGAAATGTCCACCACTTCAAGGAGTTCAGGACCAGGGGAGGGAGATGGACCAATCTGTCCAGGTGGTGAAGGGAGGGGCAGGGGAGGCCAAAGGCACAATCTTGCAAACTGGACCATCTGCGTGCAAGTAGATATGTAACTCAAGAGCCACTGGCACATCCAAACCGTTGTGGAAGTCTGAGACTGCAGACTGAGGCAAAGGTAGCAAAGCACTTGAAACCAGTCAGTCAGCGGAAACACTTTCAAACTTGTAGGGTCTATTAGGGCCCTAATGAACTCGATTTTCTAAGTGGGAGCTAAACTTGACTTCCCAAGGTTTAGGATGAGACTCAGACAGACAAGCAAGCACAGCGCAGCACTGATGTGAGCAAGAACTTCCTCTCTGGACCTACTTCTCAGTCACCCAGCTACAGGAATATGTGGATTCCTTTCTTCCTGAGATACACTGTGATGACCACCATATATTTGATAAAAACCCAAAGGGCAAAAGAAAGGCTGAATGGAAGCACCGTGCACTGAAAATTTTCTGTGGCCCAGCAAAATCGCCACATGAAATTAGGCATCCTGAAGGTCCAGAATAGCAAATCAGTCATTCTGAAACAATGCAAGGAGGATAGTTGATAAAGTGACCTTCAGAACCTCATGTATCTGATGTATTTGTTGAGGCCGTGAAGGTCAAAAATGGATCTTATCCATCCTTTGGATTTGGGCACCAGAAAGTACTGGGAATAGAAGCCATGACCCTGGGTTTCTGGCAGAAACTCCCCCACAACTCCGAAAGTCAATAGAAAGCTGGAGGAATAGTATCTCCTGAAAGGAGTCCCTGAAGAGGGATGGGAAGGGATAGAGAGGAACTGGATGGCACAGCCCAATCTGATGGTGCTAAGGACCCAGCTGCCAATTGTGATCAAGCCCCAAACACTGTGAAAATGGGCCAACCTGGCCCCAAATCCAGGGGATGGAGATAGAGGAGCAATGAATAAACCACTGGTCTGGATCAAGGCACTTCAGGATGCTGGAGGAGGCCGTTTTGACTAGCCAAACTCTACGGCCTCCCCCCCCCCCCCCCCGCCTTTCTGGGGTAATCCATTGTCTCAGGGGAGGGAAAGACTGCCCAAATATGTGTTGCAGACGATATTGCTGCTGCTGCTGGCCACCATAGTGGCACCTCTGCACTACTTGCACATACTCCCCAAAGACTGTAAGGTACCTCAAGAATCCTTGAAGGAGTGCAGAGTCTTGTCCGAAAACATCACTTGGCCATTGAAGGCAAATCTTCTATGACCTGCTGCACATCAGGAGCAATGCCTGAATTCTGCAGCCAGGAAGCCCTTCTCATGGGCACCGCTAAGGCCTTCATTCTGACCAAAGTATTAGTGACATCCAGCATAGGCTACAACAAAGTCTTAGCCAGCAAGCAGCCTTTAGTGACAAATGTCCAAAATTCATCTCTCATGGCTTTGGGCAGCGGGTCTGCAAACCTAGACCCAGGCATCCAGTTCTCAAAGTCGTACTTGGACAACAATGCCTATGGTTAGCAATCCACATCTAGCAAAGAAAAAGAGGCGTAAACCTTTCTGCCTATCAGGTCCATTTGTTTAGAGTTCTCGTCCTTGGGAATGGACTTAAACCTGCCCTGCCAGGGTCTATCATCCACCACGGTTAGGGAATTTGGGGCCGGATGGGAGTAAACAACCTCAAATCCCTGTATTGGAATGACGTAGTGCTTCTCCAGATGCTTCACTTGACACATTCAAACTGGGTTTAAACAGAGACTTGGAATGGCTATCACACTATAGAAGGTAAATTACTTTGCTCACCCATTCTCACCTCCTACTCAATGGTCGTCATTAGGTCTTAAGTACCGGACTCCACCTCCCCATTGTTCTCAATGCACCTGGATACCCATAAGATACAGAAAATAGGTAACAGAGGTATTACTGCATCTGAAGAAGAGAGCTAAGTCTCTCGAAAGCTCAATGCACCTGAAGTCTCAATGCACCTGGATACCCATAAGATACAGAAAATAGGTAACAGAGGTATTACTGCATCTGAAGAAGAGAGCTAAGTCTCTCGAAAGCTTATGTCTACAAATATTAAATTTGTTAGTCTTTAAAGTGCCACAGAACTCTCAGACGCTTCACTGCAGAAGGTACTGAAGCCAGGGTGCTTAGCAGGCTCAAGGAGCGCATTGTTAATAGGGAAGATAACTTTCCCAAGGGCAGACAGCTGCAGGATATCCACTAAGAGGAACTCTGTTTGAATACTTAGGGAAGCAGCCACGTGCCGCAAAAGGTCCTGCTATGCCTTGAAATCTTCCAGTACTGAAGGGGAGGAAGAGCCAGGCACAGCAGAATCATCCAGAGATGAAGATGAAGTGATTAAGTGTGCCAGAGCTGGATCCTGCTCCAGGACTGATGAGCCTGAATGGGACAACTTTGGACGCTCCAAGAGGGGAAGGCTCACCAGTGCCTGGGTCTGTGGCGGATTGATGGTCATTGCCACAGACCTAGTCAGTGATCTCACCTTTGAGCGAGATGAGAAGTGGGTCCTCCGTGACTGAGAAGCACCCAATGGATTCCATGGAGGCCACTGTTATGGACAGGGCAGTGGTAGCTAGCAGACACCAGGCCAGAGGCCCCCATCTCAACCACAAGACAAGCACTAATCCTGGTACACATAGTGCTCCATGAACGGCCCCCGATGCACGTCAGGCAATGGAGAGCGAGAGGAGGAAGATCCCGACCCAGATGACGAAGAGTCCTGCCATGAGGATGCGAGCAACTGATCCGACTCATCTGTAGCCCAGAATGACGACGGAGCTGTCACAGATGGTGGACACGGTACTGGTGGCTCCCAGTATGCCTCCATCATTTCAGGTGCTGGAAGCGGTGTCAACCCCAAAGTTGTCAGGGGTACTGAGGTAGCTGATGGTGCCAAAGTTGAGGGGGGTGAGTAGCACCACAGTAACATCGGCAGCCCAGGTTGCAGGGGTGCTGATGATGCTCCTGGTGCTGAGGAGGTCCCTGTGCTGAGCCCAGCTCTGGCCCCAATTCCACTGACTGTGAAAGGGAAACATTGGAAACAACAGACTTACAGGTTGAGCAGCCCACCCAGCCAATGGGGCTATATAAGACGCAGCGAAGTCCTGGACCAAGGGTGAGGTTGGGACACAAAGGCAGGGAAGGTCTGTTGCCACCTGATATGCTGCCAGCATGGAAACAGCCGGTGCTGGCATCACCCTTGTCGGTAGTGGACTCAATGGATGGAATCAGAGTCTAGGGTCAGAACCAGAGTCAACAGTACAGTGTCTCTGACCTCCTTGATCAGTAATGAGTGGTTGACGGAACCTGCTCCATTCGCCGCACTAGCATTCACTCCATGCTGATCCACACTCCTTCCTCGGCACACTTGATGGGAAATGACTCCTCCATCTCTTCGAAGAGGCGCCAGATCCAGCACACAAAATGGCAGCACCTTCAGAACCTGAGGGCAGCCTCCTTTCTGATGTACACCTCAGTGTTTCAGACGAAGACCCCTCGGCACCCAAGTTAATTTGGTGAACCATCTGCACATCAAACACTGCTCCTAGACATGGGCTTCGCCAAGGCACAGCAAGCACTGCGTGTGTGGACCATTATTGGGGATCACTCCCACACACAACAGACAATGTTTAAACACTGGTGAGGGCATCACCTGGAAAATACTTAAACTATGGCTAACTAACACTAAATCTAATCAACACTATACTAAGGTCCTAATTAACTACATACCACTAGAAAAGTCACTAAAAATAGAGGGATTGTGAGGTGAAAACCACACTGAGCACTGACACCAGCCACGGGGATAAGAGGGGACTGAGGGGGATTGGGCAGCACCACATCATATAGCCAGGACAGGGGCTATGGCCACGAGTCATGAGCACTGCCCCCTATGGGTATTGGTAGGCGAAATTCTCTGGCTCCAGTGAGCTGAGCACACAAACACCCCTCAGTGAATACACAGCTTCACATCTACTTGAAGAACCATTTTTCCCAATTGACTATCCCTTGAAAACATGGGTTTCATTTATAAGAATGTTCACAGTTTTGAAAAATATGTTTGATGAGTCTATAAAACATTTTAAAATTCACACCTCCCACTCCACTTGTTTTGTTCATCCCTAATTTTTTACATATATCCATTGATGTGACATCCCAACAGGTAGGCCGGAATTCCATCTGGCTGCATTGACTCCCCACAGATTGTTAATTTAAAAGGAAATATTCTAAAGAAGCGGAGGAAAAATAAGGGTCTAATCAGTATTCCTCATCTAATTTAATTGCAGCCATTCAGGATCCACTCATTTGCATATGTGATCTGATTGATTAACCATCAGCATTGACCTCAGAAATGATAAACTACAGAAATTTACTGACTTGTCATGTGACTCTATTCAGCCAAACACAAGCCAGCATTTTATTCTTGTATTAATATCAGGATGTGCCAAAATAAACTGGACACTTTGTGTAACAATATTTTTTAAACTGGTAGGTGACAATGTTGTAGGGTTCATAGTGCCTTGAGTTTACCTGATACAAGCATCAATGAGAACAAAATCTTCATTTAAACAGAAAAAGAGAGCTGCCTGTTGTAAAAGCTTCCCTTTATAACCCTTCAGGCTGGGGCTGGAGTTTGTTTAAAAAGTCTGAAGCTGACTCAAATACATTTGACTTCTTCACTTTCATGCCTGTTTGTATATATACATATTTTCAAGAGCCAGTCATGCAACATGTTGCCTGGTGACCTAAAGGGATATTTTGGTCTTCTGTTGAATAGTGATCAGTCTCTTCATGGCCAGCAGAGCTTGTCTCCGTACACATTTGTTCTTATACATAAAGCTTCTTTTGTAAAGTTTGATATGATGTTTTAAAAGGGCGTGGAAGCAATTCTCCAAGCCACAAAGGCATATATTAAACTAAAACCACACAAGCAATGAAATGATGGAGCTCCCTGTTCTGCAGCAAAGAGCATGGTAAGTAACCACAAGCCCCAGTCATTATTTCAGTCCTTGAAGTATCAATCTGGCCTACTGGCAGTTATTTTACTTTCTGTGCCATGACCTCTCTCCCACTTTGCTTGGCTTAGCTGTTGTGGCTGTTAAACTGGTGCAAGCAGACTCCGGGTTGGTGATACCATCTCTCAAATCCCCCCCCCCCCCCCCACACAATTCCAGTCATAAGGGAACTGCACAGGCAAGTCTCTGTATCCACAAGAAGCCCCACTGAAGACCTTCCCTTTGTCTCTATTAGCGAAGCATTGTAGTAAATACGGCTCCACCGGGGGCGGGGGTTGGGTGGGATCTACCCTCACTGTTCTCTTTGCATGATAAGGGCTGTAGGGACTCCACAATATTGTCTCATTGTTTCCCTGTGTTTTCCCCCATCTGTCTATCACCACCTGCTGTATTTAGATTGTAAGCTCACTGGGGACAGAGACTGTCTTTTTTGTTCTGTGTTTATACAGTACCTAGCACAAAGGGTCCTGATTAATGATTGGAGCTTCTAGGCACTACCACAACAACAACAATATATTGCTTGGAAATCTTGACCAAGTGCAGTTGTGTTTAGATGGGTTCTAGGCTTGAAGTGACTCTTGCAGATGTTTATATTCTTATTATTCTTTAAAACAATCATGGACTGTTTTCCCAGTCAGGCAGCAGTAGCAGCACTGCCACACTTGCACTTTCAGTCCCACCTCTCATTTTTACTCGAACTACCTTCTGTTCTAGGATAGAGAGTTTTCTGAGGGAAGTTTCCTTATCATCATGCCACTTACCTCTGAAACCTCATCAGGACACTTTCCCTTTGTTTTACCCTTTCTCCTCCTGCCCTCCCTTCCTCCCCCAGCTCTCCCTCTGCTGCTCCTCCTAATTTTTCAAAGCCCAGAATATTTCCTCTTTCAAATACTCAGCCTCAGATGAAATAGTTGAAAGAGATTTTTTCTGAATGTCATGCATACAGAAAGCTGCCATCTGAAAACAGCGAGGCAGGTGGCGAGTTGTGATTACAGTGATTGCAGCTACTGATTGGCTACAAACTGCACACACAGCTAGTGTGTGCTAAAACATCCCATTCTTTTGTTACTTCATCCTCCCTCCAATCCACCCACTTGTTTGTCTCATCTACGTGTTATGTCTCAATTTCTGGGCTGTAAGATCTTTAGAGAGCAGGGACCATCAGCGACTAGATGTTTGTACAGCACCTAGCACGATGTGGCCCTGGCCTGGTTGTGGTTTCTAGGCACTACTGGATTCTAAATGATCAATAATAATATTCTGGAGACTCAGAATCCAAGCTGCTGCTACTCTATCAGTGGGTCTAGCCGGTGCATTGTGTATACGAACTTTAAATTTATTGTTTTGCTGTGTGCAACACCTGCCGCCAGGCCACTCAGTTGTCCTTCCATTCCTAATATTATCATACATTTGGAGGAGAAGGCACTCTTTGCATTCCCTTGCTTCAGGGATGACATCACTGCTGGAGAGACAGGCCTAATTTTTCACTTACCTATTTCCTTCTCAAATCCTTTATTGTCTGTGTCTTTCACCTTTCTCCTGAAGATGTCCTTTTACACATTGCCACTACGTCTAACGAAAACTACTGCTGTGTGCTCTCCTCTCTTATTTCTTTAGGTTACAGAAAAGAACCTGCTTAGAATGCAACAATGCAGACTTTGAATAAGATAAATTTCAGCGTTTTCTTTAAAAAACAGCATAATTGACTAGATTCCATGTTTTTAATACATTTCTCTCCACAGGGACAGCATGACTCACTGTCCCAGTGGAGAAATCACTTCTCATGGCAGGCACTAGCAATAGTTAGAACACTAATAATATTATCAGTTTATGACATTAGACACTACCACCATCTAGTAGCATCTCTGACATGACAAATGGCCCATGTGTCCGTTTTTCCCACAAGCCTCTCCCCATCTCTTTTCCTACACTCCTCCCCATGCTAGTCCTTAGGGCCACTTGCCTTCTCATTTAAATCCCTTTCCCACTTCTATTGCAATTCCCACAAAAAGTGTGCTAAAGTAATTTAGTCTCTTAAGTGTAGGAAAAACCCCAACCCACCATGATGCACAGACAACTCTGTGGAGTTAGGTGCTTGGACAGCACTTGTTGCTGTAACTCATTTTCTTCCCTCTCTTTTGTTCTGTTGCCTGCATTCAGTGTGTCACATAGGAGTTAATTTGCAAGCTTCTCAGGACATGTATTTTTTGTATCTGTACTGAGAGGAGCCTAGCAAGCTTCTGGGTGCTGCAGAACAACAAACAACAGGCTATTGGTGCTATCCGTAATAGACGCTAGAACAATTGTACAAGCATTCAGCAGCCTCTTCCGCAAGTGACCGGTCAGCTGATCAAAAGTGGACCCTCGCACCCTGCCTCAATAAGCCTATTGCCTGAGCTGCCAGAATTCTCTCACATCACTGCTTTCTATTGCCAAATTTTGCCACCATGTGGTGGAGGGAGAGAAGGAGCTGCAGACGGAAGTGCCATCTCTTGGGTGAGGGGAAAGTGATCATTCTCAAAGTAGTCACATGCAAAGTGTCTCACACCTGAATAAGTTTTGTTAAATAGCTTTACACATGCCAAGTTATTGTAATTTCCTCTTTCTCTCCTCGGTCTTTACACAAGAACCCCATAGTCAGTAGGCCCACCCAGATGGCCTTCCATCTCTGTGATAAGGAATCCCCAATGAAAAGAAGACACAAACGAAATATTTAGGTTTGGGAATTTTTATTAAATGACAGTTAAGGTTACTAAGCAATAACGATGAACTAATTTATCACATCATTTACACAACCTAAGCACTCACAAACAAGTGAATGAAGAGTTAGGATTTCATCTCTCTTTACCCAGACTACATAGCACACACATACTGGGCCAAAATTTCAGCTGGAGTATATCAGCTACCTTAATTTACACCAGCTAAGATCTGGTCCAATTTATTATTATTATAAGTATATTATAAGTATATTCATCATACCACAGACACCTCAACTTTGAATCACTTTGCTGGCTTTTTAAAAATATTGTGATTATGATAGCAAAATATTTTTGTAAAGGATTTTGTTACATTGGAAATATCAGTTAATATATTTATTGATAGTATGTTTTAACAAATTACTTATTACTGTTTCTTGAGACTAATATTTCTTAGGTAGTTTAATAGGAAAAGTCCATAACTACCTATTTATTAAAAATTATGTATTCATATTGACTTACATTAGAGATTGAGCGATAGCTATATAATTGATGTGTACATATATAATTTTTATTATTCTTTTACTGAGCAATTTGTGTTTATATTTGGAGATTCCTGATGAAAAGACAGCATTTATTTTGTATTAAATTGGAAGTTGCGTTGAGATAAAATATGCATTTCTTTGTCCTTGAGAAGACTGAAATATTTGCTTATGAGAGTAGTGTTAGATTTATTATTTCCTTAATTATTCAATTGCTTGCTTTTCTTAATGTAAGTGCTTGAATTTTGTAAAGGATGATGCACTGTTTTCACTTAGCTGGACTTTGAAACAAAGTTTTTTTGTTTCTGGAATGTTCCAGATGGTGGGATGATTTTGTTTTTTAAATAATTTTCAAATTTTCATTTGTGTAGGTAAGCAGAGATGCAGATCGTGGAGGCCAAACTTGAGACACCTTAAAGGGGCCTCATTTTCAGAAAGTGATAGTGCCTTTTCAATACATCTCCATTTAGGTACCAAAATAATCAAGGTACCAAAAATCAGCTGCCATTTTGAAAAGCTTGGCCACAATTTTTAAATACATAGGCTGGAAAGACCACCACAATATCAATATTAAGGTACAAAGAGGCACTGGCCAATTTACTAGGCCACTGGGCAGCCTAGCCAAGTCATTGAAAGTCTCTATATTTTCTTTAGTTATGTTATCTGGAGAATATGGCTAATAATAATGCTTTGCACTAATGGGACTTTTCCCATCTGCGGATCTCAAAGCAAAAGGGAATAAGAATTCTTAGCCTGATTTGAAGCAACTTGTATGAGAATTGATATGGCTGGTGGATCCTGCAGTGTTCTTTCACCTCAAAAAAAGGGGCAGCCTAAAGTGGTTCTGAACTTGATGACAAAAGTATTCTCCATTGTCATGGCTGTTCTTTTTTTAAATCGCCATGGTTTTTGTTGACATAGGCTCTTGTCTAGTTTTCAAATAATGGCAATATCTTAAACATTTTATTGTTGCTATCACTGAAAATTGGTCCTTGAAGGAGTCAATGCCAAAATCTACCCATGTTTCAAGTTTTGTAGTGTAACATAAGTGAGCGCACAAACATTAGACACACTATAAACATTCTAAAACGAGCCATTGTAAGTCAATCTCAAAAAGCACTTAGTCAATTTAATCAAAGTTGTCAGAACATGTTTTAGTTGTCAGTGAGACTTCAACCCTAAAAATGTGAAAGCATGAGATGTTTTGAGTTGTAAGTGGGAGTGAATCACAATCAGCTTTATGAGGAGACTGTGGCTGCAACAATAACTATGAAGAGACTACCATCTCTCTGTAATAAAACACGTATACCTAATGCACTGGACTTTCAGCTCCAAAACACAGATCTCTACCAGCTGAGCTAACGGAAGACTTCTGGTTGAAGGAAGTTATTAAAGGACTATCACATTATTTCACAGTTACAACCAGCAAACAGAAGGCAACTTCCTACCACTCATACACAGTCCAATCCTCTTTTAATGCAAGAAAAAGTGCTTCCATTGACCTCAAAACTGAACCCCAAAACTACCTAACTAATGCTGGTGAACATTTAAAATGAGATTTAAAAGATATGGAAGTCTGAAGGTGATGTAACAAGCCATTTTTACTACTATTGTTCATATTATAGTATTACAATAATTCCAAGAAGTCATGACCAGGAGATATCCCCATTGTGACAAATGGGGAAGATGCAATGGGAAGGGCATGGACAGTAACAATGGCATGGTTTTTTTTCCTTTTCGCTATCAGCTGGCAGTGTTCTGCCAGAAGAGGTGAATCTTAAGGAAGGCTTTGAAGGAAAGTGGGGTAGTGGCTTTACAGAAGTTTTCGAGGAGGGCACCCACATAAAACAGACAGCATGGAAAAAGAGAGAATGCAATTTTGGTGGAAGGTACAGAAGGCAATCGAAAGTGGCATCATTGATGAAACAAAGGAGATAAACTATGATGTGATAAGTTAACAGAGCAGACAGAAAGAGCCAGGCAAATCTGTGAAGGAGCAAACAAGTTTTTCCAGGCCTGAGTTATAGGGAAGAGGGGGAAAGGGAGGGGAATAAAATAGGACTGTAAGTGGAAGCGGGTTGTAACTTTAGCTATGGAGAGGCTTCAGATTCAAGGGAGCTGAAGAACTCATGATATTGTCAAGCCCATACAGTAGGAAAGAGGCCATCCCAGTAAAGGTATCAAGACAGATCCAAGGCCAGGTCTTGCCTTTGAGCACACAACATGATTGCTCTGCATGTGTAGCTAATATAGTATTGTCAAACCTTGTGATTTTCTGATGAGTCTCCTATTTGATGTTTTATGTAAATCCCCACCCAAGTGATTCCAAGAGAATCTCAGCTTTCGTTTGCATTTCTAGCCCTTATGGTTGCAGAGAAAGGCTTGAAAAATGTGACCTAAGAACACCTTAAAAGGTCAAAAACTAGAAGACAAATCAAAAGAACCCAAAATCCACTATTATAAACCTTCGGATTTTGGGGGACGGGGGGCGACTTGACCCATGATTTTTAAACATTTAGGGCTGGCAGTGTCGCTAACATGAACGGAACAGGCACAGACTAACAGCCAGCAACAGGCAACAGTTGATACACTTTCTGAATGGATTGTGGTTATTTATTGAAGGTCTGAAAGCTGTTTGTAGAAGAGCAAACAGAGCCACGCATGAGGGAGACACAAGACCGGAGTACCAATAAATCATTTGAAGGTGTCCCCATTGCATGCAATTACCATCCCCATTAAGCAGCAGTCATTGCAATTAAGTATTGTTGGGCTTAAATCGGTTACCTGAAATGTCTTCTGATCAAGTGTGTACCAATTAAGCAGCATTTACTGTATTACCTTAATCATGCAGCATCTATCCAAAACAACTCAGCACAGTTTCATCTTGAAAGTAATCACCCTAACATTTAGCTACTAAATGTCTGTAAAATGCTTTGAGATCCTCAAACAAAAGGCAATAGGGGTTTAAAGTGCAAAGCATTATGATATGATTTTCTTTAGTTTGCTGTCAATTCTACAACACTACTCACGGATTTCTTAAAACTGCTGCCACTTGAAGTAGATCTGAATTATATTATTTAATGAAAGGGTGTGAGTGGGGGAAACTTTTTGCTCAGATTTAAACCACTATTTTAAAGGGTTTTAGTATGGTTTTATCTGAAAAATAAAAACTGAAACATCTGCCCCCTGCTACATAATTAGTGGAGGGTTTTTTTTAAATTTGCCTGCATTTTTAAATTACTACTGCCATATTTTAAGTCAATCCTTAGTTGTGTGAAATCACTACATTCAGCTTTTTTTGTTTTATATTAACTGTGTTGTATTTCTAAAGAATCACCACTCCTGTTATCTTTAAAGAATTACATACAACACTGCTTTTTAACAAATGTTATGCAGACAGTATTTTTATTGCCCAGTGAGAAACCACTAAGTGGTCTTCAACATATTCTAATAAATCTATATTAACATTCAAACAGGTGCTTTAATGGTACTTATATTTTTATTTGGTGAGGTGAAAAACTCAACTGCCACTGACATTCACTCTCTTCAAGCAGTATTAGTTCTGAACCTTTCAACCTGACCTCAAAATAATTAAATATCAGTTTCTGAGCATCGTTTGGATGGACTTGGCAGAGGTTTTTTTGGTTTATTTTAAGGGTAAAATTTTCAGTGAGACTTAGGCCAGGCCTGGCATAGCTATGTTGGCTAAAAGTGGGGGCTAAAAATCACACCTAACCAAACTGCCTATGATGGCAAAAGTCCTAGCATAGATGTAGTATTACCACCAAAAGAGTCATTCTGCCAGCATGGTTTATGGAGAAGATTTAGCTGATCTATGCTGGGAACTTATTGGCAAAGCATTTGTAGTGTAGACAAGCCCTTAGGGTTCTAACTGCCTAAATCACTTCTGAAAATGGAACTGAGGATAAAATTTTCAAAAGTGCTTAAGTCTGTAGTAACCAGCTCACTCCAGCTCTAATCCCAATTACAATCAAACCAAAATCCTGGCTGGTCCACTTACTGTTTATTGTGAACTATTTTAAGGCCATTTTTTTAAGCAGATTGGAGCATTTGTCAAGCTGCCCCTTTCCTCTCCTATTATTCAACCTATGTTTGAAAGGGTTGTAATTGCAACTACTTGTCTTGGCCAGAAAAACATCATACAGTTTTGGCACCCAAGATAAAATTATCTGTGTAAACCAGAAGAGAGATTTTCCACATGGTCACTGTATCTCTGACAACAAAATAACCATGACCACAACCAAAATGTCTCTTCTAGAAAAAACATGGGCATGAAGCACATGATGTATAGAGCATAGCACACAAGGGTCCTCACCCAAGATTGGCAGTCCTAGACACTACTGCAATAAAATCATAAATACCACTACTAATACAGGTACAGGTCCAACTGAGACACATTATAAATACGGTCTTCTAAGTTTCATCCTTGATTACTGAAAGTCGTGAAAATACTGTATTAAGAGTACACCTTGGGTTACAGCAATCAGCTTCTCCATGACCACAGCCAATTCTCTGGATAATAGTACTGACGAAGTCTGCCTCCAGTGATTCTGCCTTATTTTTTGATTGCTAAAACTGAGGCATCTTCAGGGAATTGATTTGCAGAAAGCACTGAGCATTATCCACCCTATGACAGGAAGCCCCCTTTAAGGTGTTTCAAACTGAGCCCCCCCAAAATGGAGGCCCTAAGAATCAATAGTCACTTGAAAACCTCAACCTTAAATACCTAG
This sequence comes from Emydura macquarii macquarii, assembly GCF_026122565.2. Taxonomy (NCBI): domain Eukaryota; kingdom Metazoa; phylum Chordata; order Testudines; family Chelidae; genus Emydura; species Emydura macquarii. The sequence continues at coordinate 3,825,587 of NW_027132585.1, read as the reverse complement.
AAAGAACTGGATTAATTTACCAGTGTCTCATAGTTAATGCCAATTAACATGGGTTTTTGGAAGACAGATCCTATCAAACTAACTTAAAAGAATCATAGAAATGTGAAAGGGACTTCAGGAGGTCATCTTGTCCATCCTCCCACAATAAGGCAGGATTAAATACACCGAGACTATCTCTGACAGGTGTCCTTCTGTCCTGTTCTTAAAAATCTCCACTGACAAGGATTCCATAGGCTCCTTAGGTGACTTGTTCCAGAGCTTAGCTATCATCATAGTGACAAATATTTTTGTAATATCTAACCTGAATTTCCCTGGCTGCAAATTGAGCAAATTATATCTTGTCCTACCCTTGATGAACATGGAGAACAATTGATCACCATCCTCTTTATAATTTCAACATATTTGAAGACTGTTGTGCCCCCTCCTCACCTTCCTCTGTAGACTAAACACGCCCAGTTCTTTCAACCTTTGCTCAGAGGTCACATTTTCTAGACTTGTGATCATTTTCATTACTCTCCTCTAGACTGTCTCCAATTTACTTACATCTTTCTTAAAGTGAGTGCCAAAACTGGATGCAGTAGTCCAGCTGAGATCTCACCAGTATGGCCTACCTACCCCATCTTACATACAACGCTCCTGTAAATACATCCCAAAACAACATTTGCCTTTTTTGCCGCAGGATCACACTATTGATTTGTATTCAATTTGTGATCCACTGTAACTGCCCTCACCCCGCAGTTCCTTTTCAGGAATACTGCTACCTAGCCATTTATTTATTCCCCAGTTTGTATTTGGGCATTTGAATTTTCCTTCTTAAATGTAGTATTTTGCACTTGTCTTTACTAAATTTCACTTGACTGATATCTTTTTTGATGAGATTACAAATTTGTCTAATAAAGGTTATAGTCTTGATGTAATATCCTTAGACTTATGGAAAGCATTTGACATGGCACAGCACAAAAACTAGAATGATATAAAATGAACATGCTACACATTAAATGGATTAAAAACTGGATGATAGGTCTCAAAATGTAATTGTAAATCATCATCGAGCAGGTATGTTTCTAGTTGGGATTGGTTCTTGGCTCTATGCTATTTTACCATTTTTATCAATGACCTGGAAGACAACAAAACTCGTCTTTGATAAAGTCAGCAGATGATGCAAAGTTTGTGGGAGCAGTAAATAATGAAGAGGATAGGTCACTGATACCAAGCAATCAGAATCACTTGGTAAACTGGGCGCAAGCAAACAGTGTGTGTTTTAATATGGCCAAAAGTAAACATATGCATCTAGAATCAAAGAATATAGGCCATATGTACAGGATGGGAGACTCTATCTTGGGAAGCAGTGACTCTGAAAAAGGACTGGTAGTCATGGTGGATAATGAGCTGAGCACAAGGTCCCAGTACAACACTGTGGCCAAAAAGGCTAAGGGGTGATCTCCAGCTGTATAAACAGTGGAATACCAAGTCAGAACTGAGAGGTTATTTTACCTCTGTATTTGGCACTGGTGTCCAGTTCTGGAGACCAAACTTTAGGCAAGATGTGGACAAATCAGAGAGAGTCCAGAGGATATCTTAAAAATAAATAAATTGTTTACAAAACCTGACCTATGAGTAAAAATTTAAAAAAGCGGGCACATTTAGCCTTGAGAAAAGAAGACGGGGGCGGGGGGGGGAGGGGGAGTGTTGGGGAGGCCAGAGAAGACCTGATTTTCTTCAAATATGTTAAGAACTGTGATCAACTGTCTTCCATGTACACTGAAGGTAGAACAAGAAGTAATCAGATTAATCTGCATCAAGGGAAATTTAGGTTCAACACAAGGAAAAAGTTTCTAACTATAAGGATAGTGAAGTACTGGAACAGATGCCCGTGGGAGACTATGTCTGTGACACACTGCACCCCCATGATCACGCTTATAGAATAATAGAATCATAGAAGATTAGAGTTGGAAGGGATCTCAGGAGGTCATCTAGTCCAACCCCCTGCTCAAAGCAGGACTAACCCTCAGCTAAATCATCCCAGACAGGTCTTTGTCAAGCAACATCTTAAAGGCCTCTAAAGATGGAGATTCCACCACCTCCCTAGGTAACCCATTACAGTGCTTCACCACCCTCCTACTGAAAAACATTTTCCTAATATCCAAACTAGACCTCCCTGACTGCAACTTGATATCATTGCTCTTTGTTCTGTCATCTACTACCATTGAGAACAGCCTAGCTCCATCCTCCCTGGAAACCCCTTTCAGGTAGTTAAAAGCTACTATCAAATCCCTCCTCATTCTTCTCTTTTGCACACTAAATAAGCCTAGTTCCCTCATAAGTCTTGTGCTTCAGCCCCCTAATCATTTTTGTTGCCCTTCATTGGTCTCTCTCCAACTTCTCCACATCCTTTTTGTAGTGGGGGGCCCAAAACTGGACACAATACTCCAAATGCGGCCTCACCAATGCCAAATAGAGGGGAATAATCACCTCCCGCGATCTGCTGGCAATGCTCCTGCTAATGCACCCCAATATGCTATTAGCCTTCTTGGCAACCACAGCACACTGTTGACTCATATCCAGCTTCTTATCCACTGTAACCCCCAGGTCCTTTTCTGCAGAACTGTTGCCTACCTCGTCGGTCCCCAGTCTGTACCTGTGCATAGGATTCTTCCATCCTAAGTGCAGGACTCTGCACTTGTCCTTGTTGAACCTCATCAGATTTCTTTTGGCCCAATCCTCCAATTTGTCTAGGTCACTCTGTATCCTATCCCTACCTTCCAGGCTATCTACCACTCCCCCTAGCTGAGTGTCATCCGCAAACTTGTTGAGGGTGCAATCTACCCCATCTTCCAGATCATTAATGAAGATGTTGAACAAAACCAGCACCAGGACCGACCCTCTGGGGCACTCCACTTGTGATGGGCTGCCAGGTAGACATGGAGCCATTGATCACTACCTGTTGAGCCGGACGATCTAGCCAGCTCTCTATCCATTTGATAGTCCATTCATCCAATCCATACTTCTTTAACTTGCTGATAAGAATACTGTGTATTATAGTGTAATTGTATATTGTTTAATGCAAAGTATGTCATGTAAGATGTTTTTGGAATGCTCATGGCATACTGAACATTTTTGTTATAGTAATGTGTTTGTTGCAATGTCATGTGTGTGGTTATGAGGCTTCATTGTGTAATATTCCCAAATATGTGAGACAGATCTAGGCAAGACTCTACAGAGCTGAAGGGCAATTCACACCTCACTAAGGCATGCATAGAACAAACCCAGCTCTTCCAGGAACAAAGGACTAGTCTGAGCATCAACAAAGGAACCACGATAAGGGGATGCTCACTGATTCGGGACATGGATGAAGCCCATACACGGACATTATTTGTCACCTGACCCTGAAGGGGGGGCAAAGCCCCAGAGGGGAGAAGGAACATTTTAAAAAGGAGAGACATTTTGCAATCTCACTCTCTCTCCCACCTCCATCTACAAACACCACCAAGCAACTGAAGTGCTGATCACAGGAGGAGGGCCTGGCTGGAGGCAATCCATCCAGCCTGTGATGAGAATCATCTGACTTTGTAAGGTTGCTGAAAGTGTTAAGCTTAGTTTAGAATGCAATTTGCCTTTTGTTTTCTCTTGATCAAATCTGACTTGTTTTCATCTGACTTATAATCACTTAAAATCTTTCTGTACTTAATAAATTTGTTTGTTTGTTTTATCTAAAACAGTGCATTTGGTTTAAGGAATGTTAGAGACTCCATTCGAAGTGAAAAAGCTGGTGCATATCAATTTCTTTGTTAAATTGACAAACTGATTATGAGCTTACAAGGTCCAGTGGGCAGCACTGAACATTGTAAGACAGAAGTTCCTAGGGTTGCATCTGGGACTGGGGGATAATGGCTGGGGTCATTCTGTTGCATGATCTAAAGAATGGTTAGCCAGAAGCGCTCGCTCACTCAGTTGGGAGCAACTTGCTTGCTGGAGGCTGTGCATGATCTGCTCAGGAGTGGAAGTTCACACAGCGAAACAGAGTAAGATGGGCTCCAGGACTGGGGGATTGGGGTGACACAGCAATTCACCAGTCCAGATTGCAGAGGGGAACATCACACCATCATTGGAGGTTTTAAAAACCAGGTTGGACAAACACCTTTAAGGGATGGTCTAGGCTTCCTTGCTCCTACCTCATCAGAAGGGACTGGTCTAGATGACCAGCTTTAGATTTCTATGAGTACATTTTTTTTTTTTTAAACAGAAATGCTCTAGTTCAAACAGGAATTAAATCTAGGAAATCCTATGGCCTGCATTATGCAGGAAGTCAGAGACGAGATTATCACAAAGGTCCCTTCTCATCTTAGAAATTATAAACAAAAGGTGAAATCCTGATCCCAGTGAAGTCAATGGCAAAATTCCCATTGACTTTGGGGCAGCCAATTTCACCCAATATCTTTTGAAAAGGGAAATTTTATTCAGACTTTTGTACTGATTCAGTGGTTTTCATAACTAAGTTACAGAAGTATTTTTCCAAGTCAACAAATACCTACATTTAAACATATGGGGCTAAATCCAGCCTTGATGCAAACATATTGACTTCAGTGGAGTTACCTTAAGAGTAAATATGGTCCATTTTTTTTCCTCTTTAGTAAATTCTAGGTCTCCTTGGTTTGGCATAAAGTGGGGTTTATTTCTGGGCTGTTCAAAGAGAAGGGCTGTTCAAAGAGAAGGGATTATGGGGAGGTTGGTTAGTTTCACAAACAGATATAAGAGTAACATTAGTGGAAAGATGACAAGGCTACAGTAATCAGCACTATTAGTAACTTTTTGATTCCTAATCAAATATAGCTGATTTTGCCTACTGCTTGTACATTAGCTTGGTTATCATTATACATCTTCCAGACTATGTAAGATTCATTCTAATGTTCGTAAAACAACACAGCAAAACAAAAACCCTATAAACCTTACTATAATTGTGTCTGGCTTTGTCCTGAAAACTGTCCTGTGGGGAAAAAAACAGTTTGTAATTAAAACACCTGGGGGAAAATCCAGGCCCCAATGAAATGTTTTCCCACTGATGTCAATAGGGCCATCATTTCACCCCAGACCATAATGCTTACATATGTTTCCATGATTTCATTTTTGGAAAAAGCTAAACCATTTTTGTTGAAACCTTCAAACAAAAATTTAACCCAAGGCAGACAACCGACATGGAAAATTTCAGTCCATTCAGTTAACATTCAGCAAAGTTATAAGCAAGTGAAAACAGGATAGTGTTAGGCAACTTTAACTGTAGACATCACTATCAGAGCAACCTATTTACCTTATTTATGGGGATCTCAGCATGGGTGGCACAAACAGGTGTTAGGTTATAGTAGTCACTCTGCCCTTTTCAGACTGCTAACCAGCAGTCTGTTCCATTATGGACAAACATGACAACCACTGCCTTGTTTGTTGCTTATTTCTGAAGTGTAAAGTATCATCTCCCCTCCTTTCCAAAACTCTAGTTATGCTGTACACTTTCTGAAAACAGAAAAAGTTTTTCATCCAAACTCCCTCAGTGGGAGCCAATCCAAGATTCCGAATAAACTTTGCTGCATGCAGGACAATTTACACACCACTGAGGAGAAAGCATCCTCCATGGTCTCTCAGACACATGGATTTGGTTGGCTTCACAGCAATTTTGTTATACAACACTCCCTTAACGGTCTTTTTCCAAATTAAAAATGTGACTATTTTAAAAGCCAAATATGTACTGTAAATAATACGATCAATCTTTCTGGTATTGGCATTGTTGGTTTACATTTATAGCATTCTTAGTCAGACGTGATGGTGGCTGCTGGATGAGACTACGGTTTTGTTTCAACATGAAGGTTTAGTGATAATTCTAAAGACACTCATACATCTGGGGTTTTACTATGTACCACATTGTGCAGCTTTAGCGTATGCACATTGTTCTCTTGTTCCAGGATGCTCTGATGAATAGCTTTCCCTTTCATAACACACTTATTTGCAACAAGAGTAACAAAAATTAAATGAGTTGCTGCCAACTTTATTTGCATCCTTCACCATTTATTTGCTGTGACATTTAAAAAAAAAAAAAAAAGTAAGAATGAAATCACTCCACTGACACAGTTTTTATATAAAAGGCATCTCTTCTCCAGAATACTTGTATTGTGCTTGCTAGCAAATTTAAAAATAGATAAAGAAAAGGCATAAATTTCAGCCAAGATACAAATTCACATGTTAAAAATAGAAAGGAGGAAATGATATGAAACCTGGCAAATATTTTCCAGAGAAGTTTTCACCTAGACCAGAGATCCCCAAACTGGAAGGTGGAGAATGTTCAGGCAGGCACAGTGGGACCCAGGCCAGTGCCCACGGGGCTGCGGGAGTCCCAACTAGCCCTACTACAGCCCTGGCCCCAGCTCCATTTCCAGCCGTGGCTCCACTTTCGGCCTCGGCCCCAGCTGTGGCCCTGACCTTGGCCCCTGTCCGGGCAGCAGCTCCACACCCGGCCAGGGCTACCACAACTCTGCACCCACCCCCAGCTGCGGCCCTGGCCCCCAGCCCCAACCACAGCCTCACTCCCAGCCCTGGCTCTCAATCGTGGCTGGGGGGAAGGGAGCATGGACAGGGGGAAGTGGGAGTGTGAGGTAAAATGTTTGGGGACCACTGACTTACACGGTTCTTTTGAATGAGGAAACAAGTAACAAATGAAAAATTAAAAAGAGCAAAACGTGACAGTTGTAAAGTGTATGTACACTTTGTTTTTGAAAAGGGAATGTTGTCTGCCAATCAGCATGGCCAAATAATAATTTTAAAATACATACGCACAACTGTCACTCATATTCAAGTATGACTACAACTGGAAATCAGTTTCTGCATATAGGGTTCAGGACATGTTCCTGGGCATGTTGGTGACTAAGTTCCCCCCTACCATCAGCGAAGATGGCGTGACAATACTTTGTTGCACATTCTGCTTCCTTCGTAGCAGAGTGCCAAGCTCGCCTGTCATGGGCCGTACCCATCAATAAGTTCAGTCCGGCAGATGCATTCCATGTAACAGAGTTTAGGGCAGCCAACCTTCCTACTTCCTATTATAAATTCACCATACAGAACTCTTTTAGGCAGTCAATTGTTATCCATGCATATGACATGGCCAACCCAGGTCATTTGCCTCCACACTAGCATGGCTTCCATGCTTTGCATGGCTGCCAACCATAGTACTTCATTATTGGTGATTTTGCTGAAAAATATGCTGAAAAAATGAACCATTCATATTTGCTAGTTTTTGTCACCATTTTTAATAGTAAATTACCAATTTAAACACTTCGTTTTAAGATTCTCTTCTTTGATTTCCCATATAAGGATGCATATTCTTTGTGTCATGGACAGGCACACCCATAAGTTTACCAATAATGATGCAGTTGTTCACAATCTGTCCAATTTCTTGCTCATGCAAATATCCTCCTTTTCTAATATATCCTCTCAGCCCCAAATTTTTTTTAAAAAAAGAAAAAGATCTATTTCATAAACCTTCTTTGATAACTCTACTTCCAAAAAACACCCACACATCTGTGGAAATAATTCAACCATTGATGGCCAAACTAAGGCTCCAGTATGTTAAGGCAACCTAGCCAAAAACTGGATTCCCAAAGAAAAATACCATGCCAGCACAATTTGAACAGCTGTTAGCCAGAGCCTTTATTTATAGTAAAAAGGATGTGAGATATCATGGTGCTATTATCACTCAAGAATGGCTAGGAGTACATCTTTGAAAGAAACCGTTAGGGACAGGCAATGTAAATACCCAAACGTGTACTTTACCTATCAAGTAGATTATAATTCTGTCACAACACTGATGTACAATTAATCTACCCACTTTTTCATAACAGATTCTGTAGGGCTCTGCTTCTGAAAAAAAGTTCCTTTGTAAATTATTTTAATGCAGGTGTTATTATGAGTGTCAAAAGAATCAATTAACTATGGTGCCCTAACTCTCTAGAAAAAAGCTCTTTGATAAATAGAAAAAGATTATGCCATTTCTTCTACTGCATTTATTCTAAAAGTGACATCAAAGAGGCATGACCTCTTTTTGTTTTGTTTTGTTTTGATATCACATACAGAGAGAAAAGTATTCTTTTCACAGTGTCTTGTGTAGCTGGAGCCTCCATGCTTCTGCACACTATATGCTGTTATCACTTTCTATCCTTGCATCTGAATAATTTTAATCCTCTAGCAATTAACAGTCTTTTGGACTAAAATTAAAAAAAAAAAATCACAAGTGCAATCTTACTCTTGTTTTGTTAATTAATTTGGTCAGCGGTTCATTTACTCATTGTTTAAATGGCTTAAATACTTAATTCTGTGTGTCCCCCATTTTCTTTGGCTGTGCAGTTTTGTCACAGACAATGCTGCAAATGTGGCAAAGATGAGAAGATACTTAGAAGAAGAAATGGAAAGATCCTCCTTAATAAATTATGGCTGCAGTGCCTATTTAATGCATCTTTTAGCCAAAGACTTAAGTATGTCTTCTCCAGGAATAAAAGGATATGTTGCTGAAGTCGCAAAATACTTCCGTAACAACCATTTTGCTTCAGCTTCTCTGAAGAGAGCAGGAGGATTCAAACTAACTCTCCCTCAAGATGTTCGATGGAATTCTGTGGTTGTTTTGAACAATATTAAGAACTTGCCTATTCTCATAAAACTTTGATAAAATAGATAAAATAGATGGAAGTATCTCATCCAAAGTATCTAACATTGGATTAAAGAGGAATGTAGAAGACATGCTCGGTATACTGAAGCCTATATCCATAGCCTTAAACAAACCTCAGAGAAATTGTTGCTGCATTGCTGATGCTGTCAAAATTTGGAAGGCACTTCAAGAGACACTGAAGAAAGAAATACCTCACCAGAAAGTTGAACTGCGGGCAATAAAGAAGCAAATGGATCAAGCACTAACTCCACCTCATTTTCTTGCAAACATTCTCAAAACAAGATATAAAGGTAGATGCCTACCTTCTGAAGAAGATGCTGCTGCTATGGCATGGGCATCTCAAAATCACTCCTCAATTATGCCAGTCATAACAAATTTCAGGGCTGGAGCAGAATCACTTAAACAGTACATGTTTACTGATGATGTTTTGAACAAAGTCACTCATAGGCATGCGTACGGGGTGTGCCCAGGCACACCCTAATGCAGGGGTGTCAAACATACGGCCCGCGAGCCAAATTCAGCCCGCAAACCTTTTTTATCCAGCCCGTGAACCTTTTTGATGTGGCCCACGGCGCCATCTCACTGTGTTTCAAGCTGATGCTGGAGGGTAGAGCTGCCACCAAAAGAGTGGAGGGCACGTGATTTCTCCGCGGACAGCAAGACACAGGAAGCTGCTGCCAAAAAAGAAGGAGCTGCGAGATTTTGCGGTGGATGGCAATGCGCCGCGATCTGCCGCCGAAATACAGTTCCTCGTGGCATTTCACGGCAGAGGCTAGGACACGGCGAGAATTCCATCGGCGGGTAATTTAAATGTGGCCCGCCAGTGGAATTGAGTTTGACACCCCTGATAAACATCATGGAAATTGACTGTATCTTTGTATACGCCTGGTTATCACTGCAGCAAAAATTTGGTATTTTGTGTCTCATTTTTTAAGTTTGTATTTTTTAAGTAAAGTTTAGTTGTTAATTTAAAAAAAATTAATTTTAGTTAAGTTTTCGTTTCTTTAGTTTGTTTGATGAATACAAATAATGTCCTTTATGATTGAGTATTCAATAAATGTTCGCCTTTAAAAAAAAATAAAAATAAAATTCCCTGGGTGCACACCCTAATGAAATGTGCTGCGCATGCCTATGAAGTCACAGCACTGAATTGGTGGAAATCATTAACCAGGCACCTTGAAACAGAGTTCCTTCAGTTGCTAAGCCAACTTTTCACAGCAGTAGCTTCCTCTGCAAGCACAGAGAGAATATTTTCATTGTTTGGTATTATTCACTCAAAGCTAAGAAATCGAGTGGGAGTTGAAAAAGCAGGAAAACTCGTATTTATTTCTGTTTCAGTCTATCAATAAAAATTACAGTGGGATTGGGAAAGATGAGAGCTAGTTATAGAAGTTAAGGACAGCGTACATTTAGTTTTGTGATGACTTGTCTGTTAGAGTTAATAAAATTTGAAATTTAAAAAAAAAAGTTTAAGGACAGCCGTCAGCTGGCAACTCAGGAGACTGCTGCAATTGCAAATGTGAAACATTTATGTAACATTTAAGATTTAGTTTAATAAAATATAGTACTATTGTGTTTGTGTGTGTGATTTAGTTCTTACCATTCCTACGGTACTGCTGCTCTATCTGCAGCTTGACATGAGTAATGAGTATTATGTACTGTTTCCTAAATTAATAAAAATCAAGTTATCTAAAAAATTACACAAAGTATACCCTCCTAGACATTGTAAAATGCTGTATCGAGATGTAAATCAACTAGGTTTAGTGATCAGATTTGCACCATTGTTTAAGAAATATGTGAAGAACTATCAGTGGTAAATCAATGATTTTTCTCTTGGTGATTTAAATCATGATTTAAGTCAATGATTTAAATCACCTTGATTTAAATCACTCCACCCTGCTCTCATGGTTAAAAATGTATGTCTTATTTCCAGTCTGAACCCGTCTAGCTTGAACTTTCAGCCATTGGATCGAGACTGAAGAGCAAGACTGAAGAACCTCTTATCAAATATTTGTTCCCCGTAGGTACTTATAAACTGTAATCAAGTCACCCTTTAATTTTCTCTTTGGTAAACTAATTATCATAATTATTGATATAGAACTGATGGTGTGCTAAGCACTTAACTTGCCAGCCTAGCACTGCCATGGTAATTAAGTGTCTTCATTCCTTTGAAGAACTGGGCCTTAGAGATGGGTGGGAGACAAGATCCCAGTCCTGAAGATCTAATCATTTAAAACTCTAATCCAGCACATCACTTAAACACATGCTCAATTTTAAACATGTGAGCAGTTCCACCAGCTTCATTGGGAGTATTCAAGTGTTGACTCTGAAGCACATGGCTAAGTGATTAACTGGATCAGGGCCTAAATAAACAAAGTCCAAAAAGAGGTAGGGGTGAGACATAATGAAGGAATATAAATGTACAGTCAAAGTTTAGCAGATATCAGTTAATTCAATAACCCTTTTTTTGGAGCTTTTAAAAATGTATTTCTTTCTTTCTCTGGGGTGAGTTTTACTGGTCTCTTTTTCGGAGTTTGCAAATTCTTAAAAGCAGGGACCCAGTTTGTGTGTATCTATGAAGCAATGTATATGCGTAAGTAATATTAACCAACTATCTCTTCAACAATTATTTATTTCAATTAAGAGAAAGTGTAATTCAATGGGTAATTCAATGGGTGTCCATCCAGCTCTGGGTTCCTGATAACAATTAAAGTTACAATCCCACTAGTATAAAAATATAAACCTTTGCCCCAAACCCTAGGAAGAAAGATAAGCCTTGCACTGTATCCAGAAGATTTAAGATCCAGACTTTGCAGATAAAGGAGGAAAGCAAATTTCAGCTGAGAGAACTTCGCACCCACCACAGTTTCTTCTCATTTACATTACCGTGACTGGGCTCTGTCTTGAACAATCTGCCTTTCTCAGAATGCCATGTAGCCATCTATTGGGTAACCAGGCCCCAAATCATTTAGGGCTTTAAGGCTAAACACAACACCTTGAATTGTATGTTGCATTATTCCCATTTTGTCACTTTTTTTAAAATGTTATTTTTTTTAAAATGGAGCAGCTCAGATTTAGAGAATATGTGTGGAAGGGAGGTTAGAGAAAGGAAGGTAGCTTTAGTCTTTTTAAGGAAAAGATTATTGTTTATTTGTAATACAGTAGCAATCTCAGTGTGCTAGCAGCTGTACATTCATATACAATAAAAAAAGGCAGTGCCTGTCTTGAAGAATTTACAATCCAAAAGGACAAACAACAGATGAAGAGCGGGATACAGAGATGCAACATACATAAGCTTTAATCAAGGTGATAGCTGGTACATGTGTAGTTTGCTCCATGGTTTCTTAAATGTAAAAAATAAACAAAATGTTACTGACTCATTTCTTTTAATCATCACACAGCAAAGAGTCTTGAAAAGCGGTTAGTAGCCATGTGAACCGACTCAGGAAGAGTATCTAAGCATAAGATAAAGTGCGGAAAGAGAGTACAGATGGCATTGAGAAAAGCAATCAAAAAGGGCATGTTACCTGGCAGCTCTGTGTTCTTGGGGAACCAGGGCGCAAAACCCCTACTCTCTCTCTGGCTCACCTGAATCCCCCCCGCAGCCCCTGCTTGAACCAGAAACCAAAGGCATCTCAATATGAAAAGGCAATGGACACAACTAAAACCCTCCTATCAAGGGTGATACAACTTCCCATGCCTCATCTACATCAAAGATGTAAAAAGGAAGCATCTTAATTAGCACATGAATGGAGAACAGAAGCCTCATCTACATCAAAGATAGAACATGCACTGAACTCTGGGATTGGTAAAGCAGGGACCGCACTGCATGTTGGGAAATCTCTGCTCTTGATGTAAATGAACTCACACCTGCACACTTCCTGCTCTTCAGTTATCAGTCCATTCTAGTTATTGACATACAAAACACTGAATATGCCTGGTTGCATTGTGAGCTCTCTCTCAAGGAAAACTGCCCAGGAATGATCAGCTCCTTTTGTTCAGACATTGTTTATCCATACACAAACCTGGTGTCTACAAAAACCCCTATCAAAGTTTAAACCCCTATTCTGATGCTTGGATCCAAAATGCTGCATCAGTTCCATTGGAACTCCCCCTCTTCCTGACTGATCGTGCTGGGGACTCTGCCTGACTCAAAGCACTCCAGACCCTAAGATGACAAGCCTGTTCCTGGGAACCTCTGAACTTCATGGAGTGGTGAGATCAACCCCCACCCCCTTCTTCCCCCATCACAACTGGTCTCTCTCCCCCTCTCTCTCTTAGTCCAGGTATAACTTTCTACTTTTTTAATCAAACCTGGGATAGCTGTCTCCAATACCCCAACTGTAATTGTGTAGTATTGTAAGTGCTTGATTGTTTCTCTCTCCTTCTATGGTATTACTATTAGTATCATAAGTTTTATATACCTAGCAATAAAATAACTAAACTGGTTGCCACTTTCTCTCTCTCTCTCTCCAACCTGCATTTACTCCTTTGTGTTCTTGGTCCCTATCTTGCTCTGTAGTAACACTTCTCTTACCTAAGCCAAAGATCTCTGGAGTGCCCAAAAATCCTATGGGGTTTGCTCATCAAGGGGGTTACTGCTGGAACAACTGTGGTGTAAAGGGGCATATGAAGGGTACAGTTGAGAAGTGCTGCTCTGCCTAGCCTACGAGTCCAGGGGTAAAGAAAGGTGCGGCTCAAGGTGCTGTTTGACCCAGCCTGACTGACTCCAGGGGCAAATAAGGGGGGGCAGCCAAAAACTGCTGTTTGGACCCAACCTGCTCAAGAAGTGTGCTCTATTCTGGTGCATTGCAAAGGGGCATATAAGGGTGGCCACTGAAAGTGTGGTGTCACCTAGCCTGCTGAGTTCAAGGACACATAAGGGATCAGCTGAGAGTGCTAATAGCCTGGTCTGCTCAAATGCACTCGGTTAATCTGGAATGCGTGTGGGTATCTGGTGCTGGAGGAACCCAGCCCTGAAAACCTAATGTCCTGCAGGATAGCTCCATCGGGAGGGGGCTTGTAGCCATATGAACACACAAGTAACACAAGCAGTACATTAGTAGAATCACACCCCTAGAATCATAGAGTTGGAAGGGACCTCAGGAGGTCATCTAGTCCAACCCCTTGCTCAGAGCAGGACTAACCTCAGCTAAATAATCCCAGCTAGGGTTTTGTCAAGCTGCATCTTAAAAACCTCTAAAATCACACCCCCTTCCAGGAAGGTAACCCTAATAAATGAGCACACCCCAAGATGATGGGCAAATCTGGTAACAGGCACCAAGGCTGGCATCACTGGAAAAATGGAAGGTGAGGTGGCACAACAAGAGTCAAGGTCAGAGAAACAGGGAGGCCAAATTATACCAGAGCTCAAAGAGAGAGAGAAGAAATTTAAACTTGTTGCACTAGAGAAGAAGGAGTCAGAGGATGGATTTAAAAAAAGTGTGTGGGGAGGGGAAACAAGCAAATCAGTAAGACGGACGTTATCTTAGCAGCTGTATTTATAACAGCTAGATGGGTAGAAGGTGTATGTCAGAGAAACCGGAGAAGAGGTAGATGGAGAAATCAAGATGAGAAATGAGGAGAACCTGGCAAGAGTTTTAGATAGTCAGAAAGAAAGTTCAGATATTAGAATGTTGTGGAGAAAGACGTGCCAAGAGGTATGTTGGCAAGGAAGGACTTGAAGATGAAGGATGATAAAGAGACAGATTAAGGAAAGTGTAGGTCTCTATTTAGTGGGGAAGGAGAGCTAACAACAGATGACATCATAGAATCATAGGACTGGAAGGGACCTCGAGAAGTCATCTAGTCCAGTCCCCTGCATTTATGACAGGAATAAGTATTATCTAGACCATTCCTGACAGGTGTTTGTCTAACCTGCTCTTAAAAATCTCCATTGATGGAGATTCCACATCACGAAGGTTGAGGTGTTTAATGCCTGTTTTGCTTCAGCCTTCACTAACTAAAAGGTTTAATTAATATTAACAAGGAATACAAGCCAGAATAGGGAAAGAAAGTTATATATATTCAAGTCGGTAAGGCCCGACTAATTTCACCCTAGGATATTAAAGGAACTAGCTGAATCAATCTTGGAAATATTAGCAATTATCTTCAAGAACTAATGGAGGATGGATGAGATCCTAGAGGACTGGAGGAGAGCAAACATAATATCCATCTTTAAAAGGGGCAACAAAGAGGATCTGGAGAATTGTAGACCATCAGCCTAACTTTGATACCTAGAAAGATACTGGAACAAATTATTAAACAATCAGTTTGTAAGCACCTAGACAATAATAGGATGATAAGTAATGACAAATTCACATTGGCTAAGAACAAATCATGCCAAACCAACCTAATTTCCTTCTTTGACAGGGTTACTGGCTTAGTGGATGGGGAGGGCGGGGGGAAGCTATAGATATGATATATCAAACTAGGGAAATGTGGTCTAGATGATATGGTGAATGCAGAACTGGTTGAAAGACTGTACTTAAAGATTAGTTATTAATGGCTTGTTGTCAAACTGGAAGGACATTATCTGGTGGGGTCCCTAAGGGTCTCTCCTGGGTCTGGTACTATTCAACATTTTCATTGTTCACTTGGATAATGGAGTGGAAAGTATGGTTATAAATTCTGCAGACGACACCAAGTTGGGAAGGATGGCAAGCAATTTGGAAGACAGGATTAGAATTCAATATGACCTTGATAAATTAGAGAATATTTATGAAATCACCATGATGAAATTCAATAAAGACAAGTGCAAAGTACTACACTTAGGAAGGAAAAACCAAATGAACAAATACAAAATGGGAAATAACTGGCAATGCAGTAGTACTGCAGAAAAGGATCTGGGGGTTATAGTGGATCACAAATGTAATATAAGCCAACAACATGATGCAGTTGTGAAAAAGGCTAATACCATTCTGGGGTATATTAACAGAAACACTGCATGTAAAACACAGGGAGGTAATTGTCCCGCTTTACTCAACATTGGTTAGGCCACAGCTGGAGTAATGTGTCCCGTTTTGGGCACCACGCTTTAAGAAAGATGTGGACAAATTGGAAAGAGCTCAGAGGAGAGCAACAAAAATGATAAAACTTATAGAAAACCTGACCTATAAGGAAATGTTTAAAATACTGGTTATGTTTAGTCTTGAGAAAAGACGACTGTGGGGGGCGGAACCTGTTGTTGTCTTCTACTATGTTAAGAGTTCTTATAAGGAGAATAGTAATCAATTGCTCTCCACACCCACTAAAGGTAGGACAAGAAATAATTGGCTTTAAACTGCAGTAAGGGAAATTTAGGTTAGATACTAGAAAAAACTTCCAAGTGAGGCTGTGGAATCCCCATCGCTGTTAGTTTTTAAGAACAGGTTAGACAAACATCTTCTGGGATGGTATACTTGGTCCTGCCTCAGCACACGATCTGGATTCTCATGGTCCCTTCCACCCAGCTATGATCCTTATGGAAGGGGTGGTTTTGTCACCAGTGACAGAGAATGGGTGGGAGTTGAGAGGGTTTCTGAGGAAAAATAAGTTTATTTTGGCCAATGAATTGATCTTTTGCCAACGATTAACCACTCAACTGTATAAACCAAAAAGAACAGGATATAGCAATTAACAAAGGAAATGGCACTTCATCATGAGACCCAAAACCAATATAAACACAATATAGTGAGTAAGAACTGTTACTATGTGTTACTAGGAAGCATTTGTAAATATTGCTATAATAGCATCCAATGGTGCACTCTGTTGTGTTGATCTTCTCCGCTCCTTTCCCCCATCCCCATTGCTTATAGGGCCTGATCTGAAGCCAATGAAGAATCTCATATCAGCTTCAATGGGCTTTGATCAGGCTCATAATACACATGCTTCATTTCTCCTCCTGAAAGTCTGAATCCTTTTCTACCGACTCTAATGCATCATGAAGCTTTCTGATAATTAGCATCTGTGCAAAGTGCAGTTCGGTATTTCCCTATTTTGAAAGGGTTATATGGGTAAATAACTATGCAATCAGCTTGTAACAGCAAGGCAAACTGCAGTTTACAAAATGCAGACATTATGTATAGGTGTGGTTTTGTAAGGGGGGATCACAGCCTCCTGTGAATAATTACTAAGTTGTCAATGGGATTCAATAAATGTTTTTTAAAAACCAATTATTTATTACAATAGCCAGCTACTACTGCCACTTTGTGTGTGGAGATTCATAAATTACTTCTTATTTGAGAGGTAATTGATTCCATTTTTATCGTTTGCACAAGTTTATGTGGTTGTTCTCATCCAAAAAGCTGATAACATCTATTTGCTGCAAATTATATATTATAATTCATTCAAAAACTGTAATGAAAAACAAAATGCTAATTGATGCTGTAAACGGAAGTACAGAACCTTAATCACTCATTGTTAACATTAGGGATTAAATTATTCTTGCAAATAATAAAATTAATTAAAATTGTGGAGGATTTTTGAGAGGTGTGTGCGCGTGTGTAAAAGTAACAGTCTCAACTATATTCACATGTTATAAGACAGGTGATGAAATGAACCTGTTCTCTTCATGCTGACATGAACCAGATTGCTTTGAGAGGGAATTATGGTATTATGATTAAAACACAGGACTGCGAGTCAGGAGACTGTTTCTATTCTTGGTTCTCCAACAAATTTCCCATATATGCACTTGCACAAGACATTGAGCCTGTTTGCAAGTGTACCCAGGTGCCCATCTTGAAACATGTGGAGTGTAATTCTCAGACATGCTGACCACCTGAAGCTCCCAGTGACTTCAAAGGGAGCCACAAACACTCAGCATCTCCTCCAAATATAAGACCCATGGTGTCTCAAATTAGGCACCCAAAACCAGTGACCACTTTTGAAAATATTGCCCTTGATCTGCCTATACTTCAGTTTCATCTATAAAATGGAGATAATAATACTTACTTATCCAACAATATGTCCCTGGGGCTTAATTAACGTTTGTAAATAGCACTGGGATCCTTAGGTGCAGAGCATGATAGAAGAATTATTGTTTCTTCCTTTTCAGCAACTTTGCAGCACTAAGTTTCAAATCTATGAAAAGATTTGCTCACCAAGCAAAGAGAAGCATAAGATGGAACAAAAAAAAGACATTAGAACTGTGCACCTGCTTTTCCACATTTCATTTAGCCTCTACATCTAAATTTATGTCAGGTTCTCTGCTCTGTGCGTCCGCTGTGCTGGTATCCCTCAGTGATACCTTCTGGTCATGGCGAGACTAACCCAATCTCAGGCATCAACACCGCCTCAGGAAAAAATATTACAAAACCCATTAGCTTTTGATAAGTCAGGTCAGATGATTATAATCTAAATGATAAAGATGAAATAATATTTTCAAAAACATGTACACGCTTCTCAGCAAGCCTCCATCTATAAATGAGGAGCTCAAAGCTTAAAGTATACAGTTCTAACCCCTGCAGAAGGGCTTAATCTATCAGCTCCTTTTTTGGATAGCAGTATAAAAAAATTAGGATATAATTATTGTCTCAAAAAATGAAAATCCTCTCAGATGACCAAAAAAAAGTCACACTGCATCATGTAGTAAATCATTTTACTGTTGCCCTTTTATATTTAATACCCTTCTGCAGTACACATTTATCTCTACACTAGCAAAGTGTACTCATTGATTTCCTATGGTCTCTCTGGAAGAAGGTTCTGCTTCCCTGATGATG
This sequence comes from Emydura macquarii macquarii, assembly GCF_026122565.2. Lineage (NCBI taxonomy): Eukaryota > Metazoa > Chordata > Testudines > Chelidae > Emydura > Emydura macquarii. The sequence continues at coordinate 3,807,188 of NW_027132585.1, read as the reverse complement.
AGTACAAAGGGTGGATGACCCCATTCTCATTCCAATGCAAACCCTGCACTTTTATATTTCAGCGTAGACCATGTGAATGTGTGACCAGCTAAGAACTCTCTTCCTTCTTCCTACAAAATGCACTGCTGCTGTAACTAGAGGCATTTTTCCGCCTTCTTTATGCAACAGTATTTTTGAAGACCACAATCTAATGTGTAAACCTCTAAAATGCATTCATTTATCATGAACCATAACTGTAACTTGCAGATTGTAGCTAAATCTTCTGTTCTAACCGAATATTCTGAAATAACATCTTGCCCTTTTTGTGCATGTGTTTTAAACTGACTTTTATTTTGCTCTACTGTACCATTATTTTGCTGTTTTGCTCAAGGCCATGAGGAAATAGTATGGCACCCAGTTTAAATCGCACTTATTTGCCAGATGGAACTGGTATCAGGAACCCATTTCCTTTTTACATTCAGGCTGCGGATGGGTTTATTAAACAACAACAACATTATTTTGATTTTGAAAGTTGGCCAATTGTTTTATTTGACAACCCTTGCAAATAAATTTTAAATCAACAGTTACTACTGATCACAAACTTTTAAAAATATTTGTATGTGGTACAGTAAAAATACTATTTTTTTGAAATGGTCACTTCAGGTTCTAAACAAATATAAACAAATGACTCCCTCAATTGTGGTACTAAGGACACCTTAAATTATTCAAATTGAAAGATTTTAAAATCCAAGTTACAGTTAATCAATTATGCTATTTGTTTACTTTTTGTATCATTTTGTTTATTCAAAGGAAAAGTGTCTTGTCAGTTTCACTTTCATTTTTACTTTGTTTCACTTTTTGGTTCTTATGTACTATACAGTGCCATTTGAATTGCAAAAGACACAGAAAAAATCTCTAAATTCCAAGATTAACACTTTTTAACTTTTTTAAACATCGCAAAACCCATCTCAGTTAGTAACAGATGAGGTTTTTTGCTTAGTAAAAAAGTTGCATATAACCTAAACTTTGAATCTAACCTATTAAAAAGACTCTATCTAATCTCCAGAAACCGTGGTACAAATTTTGCTTAGATTACAACTGAAAATAAATGATAGTTTCAATCCAAGGCTGTACAAACTTCTGAAAAAACACAGAATGTATCACAATTCCCAGTCTTTTTTTATAATAAAAGAAGTCCCAGTCTACAAAAAGCGAAGATACATTGACAGGGCTATCTGAGGAAATGCGTACAGCACCTCACTGAACACCACTTGGTTACCTCATATACCCATATAGTACATATTGTAAGTATGTACAAATACTTACACACAAACACAGTACATTTTTTAAAACTGCAGAAAGTCGAAAGTCTGAGAATCAGACCAAAAAGGCCAGAAATACTGAAAGAATAGCTGAATCAAAGGTTTAACTTGACTATGGGCCAAAACACAAGCTGAGCTATTGGAGTTATTCTTAACATAGGAAGAAGAAAATGCATAAAGCAATATATTAAATTCAGCCCAACACCCAGGTAGTATTGACAAAATGCTCTCACTGGATTGTTTTTCCCTTGGCTATTCCATATTCTGGAACACAGAGCCAAGCCACAAAAAATAGCACAAAAAATAGATCCAGCTTTCAACTATTTACCCACATCCACTGACTGCTTTCAGTGGAAGTGTTTATATAAAATATTACCATATTTAAAAATAGTACAAAAAGGAACGGGCCTAGCTAATGAGCTTACAGCTTTGAGTTCCAACAGGAATCCCTGAAATACCTGTAATGCGGAGATAGCATATAAGAAGAATACTCCTTCAAAACATCACAATTTTTTATTTCTACTACAAGGACTTTCTTGAACATGAAAGTCCAGGTTTAAGCCCGCAATTATAGTTTTACATTTGTATAGTACTTTTCCTTTCAAAGGATCCTAAAGCACCTCAGATCACTATACAGATTCAACATCACTGCAATGTAGCCTCTTGTGGAGTGGAGAGAAGCAGCTAACTAGAGCACAGAACATTAACCAACAGTAAGGGGAATGAGAAATTATGGACAGCACCACTCTGTCAGACCTGTGCTCTGAGAAAACCCATAGCTTTTTGGGGAGCCTTTTTCGGGTGGAGTAAGTAGAAGTAATGGCTCATTTTTCATGACTACTAAACAAGAAATAGATGTAAAGAAAATTTCAGTTAGCCTCACTTGGGTTCTAATGGACAAATGTCCATAAAAACCACCATCAGAACTGCCAACCTTGTTGAGGTCTCAGAGAAGAGGTCAAAGAATCAAAAGACTACTGGTTCCTTCACTTCATGGTTTAACCACATTGGCAGGACAGCATGGGAAAGCTTGTACCATTTGGTAAGTAGAGAATTTCTGTCTCCAGCTTTGGCAATCCAAGCTTTGAATAACCACTAAATTCTCTTTAAAAAAGTTAAAAGAAAATTTTTTTAGTACCATAGGTGTTATTTTTAGAGTTCTCTTTAATAATGCAAAAATATGGCATGCATAACTACAACAGACCTTCCTCTTCATGCAGAGCACCTTGGAACCGGATTCAAAATAGATTTCTTAGTACTGTACATTCTCCAAACTTCAATTTTCCAGGTACAGCTTCCCTGTGATATTTTTCAGTTTTATATGCAATACAAAAAGTTATTTCTAAGAACATTACCAACAAATCACTTCTCCACAGTCGATGCTGAAAGATGAACTGCAATGGTATGTCAAAAAATGCAAAAATTAAAACTCCTAACCTTAGGTTTAAGTCATAGAGTAATTGTCCTATTTCTGATTTCAAAACTGTTAGTAGTGATATGGTGTTTACAGAATAATTCATTTTATTCTCCTTCACTTGGTCGCTTATACTGAGAAGTGTTATTTTGGTAATGTTTAGTTTTATTAAAAACATGGCTTGTGATGCCAGGAAGAAATCTCCTTAGTGAGATATGGTTGATCTGCTATTGATATTGTACAAAGGATCCTTTTACATGGTACTAGATGCTGAGAGTGCATCGTATTGATTTAGGAATAAAAAGCTATTTTTTCAGTAGAGTCAACCCTTCCCTTCATAAGCACTTTGTAGTGCTTTAAAGTTTGAGGGCTTGTTTTTTAAAAAATTGAAGTGGAGTAAACAAAACAAATTAGATTTGAGCAATGGTGCTATATTTAGTGAGAAGAAATGGTTTGTAAGCTTTCTTGGCTGCAGTTCAGATAAAAAAAACATGAGTATGTCTGGCTCTCAAATTTAGGCCAAGTCTACCTTTAAAAGTGTTAAAAACCATATAAAAACTGATTCTCAGCAATACTGTATTAATTTTCTGACTATGTATTAGCAGTGAGCATCCCATTGCTAATTCTCATTTGGGTGAATCCGACTGCTGTAAATGCCAACATGAGACTCATAAGATGACAACAGAATGGAGTCATAAACACAAAAAACAATGTATCTTAAATTCTTCTTGCTTTAGCCCTTGGAAAATCTGGTGTGGTCATCTAATCTTATCGCAGTGCTGTATAGTGATTATACCTTCTACCTGTAAACTCCCTCTCTAACCATACATATTTAATTCAAATTTGTGTACTATATCTTAGAGTGTATACAGTCCTACTAAAAATAGATCATCAGCATCTCAAATTATCTTTGGTTTTGCCCTTAGATACAATTCAACACTGATCTCTATAAAAAAGCAACTATAGATTTGTCAGTAATTCTTCCTAGTTTTCATTGCAGTTTGGCCATATTTTTTTTAAAAATGCATAAAAGAATCTAGCATTTAACACTGCCGTCCGTTTTATGGAAATATATATGTCACTATAGGGTGAAACTAACTTTATCTCAAAGAACTGGTTTAGACGCGATTTTATTGTCTGCGTCCTTCTTAACCATAACCCCCCTCTCCCCTTTGGTTTCCAAGGAGCCTTCCCCTGACTGCTTGCTTTAAATCAGGCATAAGTCCTTGTTAAATTACACTAATTGTGTGGCTTCGTAGTTAACGGGATAAAACAATACAATCCACTGTGCGTTATGTAAACACAATCGCAGCGGCGGTCCTGCCTTTTAGGGCTACTGCAGGGCGCAGTCCGTGGGAATTACACCGCAAACTTATCACTCTCTCTGCCCTTGACGAGTTGGCCATGCCAGGCTGCCGGGGAACCGCGCTTTTGCAATCTGACAGTCCTTGCTTCAATGCTCCCAACCAGGGGCTGGCCTGGAAAACGGGGATCGCTCAGTCTGACTCAGGCCCCCGATTTCCTGGGGGGGGGAGGCCCAGATTCCCCCCCCCCCCGCAAACACACACACGAAACACCGCCAGGCTTTGCCTTTCACAAAGCACGGGGGACTCTTCAAGCCAGATGGGTGTTAACCCCCCCCCCATGTGTCAACACAGGCAGGGCTCCCCCGTCCCTGATCGCTCCAAGGCAGCCCCATCCCCGTGCCCGGAGCAGGCTGGCCAAGTCCTCGCCTCCAGCTACCCCCCGCCAGGTGCCTTCCAAGTTGGGGCTGAGATACATTTGCACCCCAGGACACATTTGCGGGGGGGGGGGGCGGGGAAGGTTCAATGGCCACTCGGCGGCTGAAGCCTCCAGCGCCCGCTCGGCTCTCCGCGGCGGCTGGAGGAGGAGGAGCCCGGCCCCCCGGTCTCCCGCCCCGGCTCTCCGGGCTGTGAACTCGCCGAGGCTGGCAGGGAGGCGCGCCCGGCGTCTGGAGCCCTGGCTCCGCGGGGTAACCTTAGCCCGGCCGCGGCTGGCCCGGGGAGCTCAGTTTCCTGGAAGCCAGCCCCGTGGGCCCGCACGTTTTTCCATGAGCTCAGCACAGCTCTGCCCCCGGCCGGGCGGGGGGAGCGCAGGCGAGCCTCCCCCGAGCCCCTCGGCCACCTGACACGCGCCAGGAGAGAGGCGGGGCGGGCCCGGCCGGGCTGGGCTGGGCTGGGCGCTCTTCGCCTCCCTCCCCGGGGCGCTGCTGCTGCTGCCTCGCGCCAGCTCCCGGCTGCGAGTCACCTGCTGGGGGAAGCCTGGCCAGCCGCGGCTCAACTTTTCCCATCGCCGCCGCTACGGCGAGAGAGACCCTCCCCCAGCCGGGGGCGGGAGCGCCAGGTGCCCCAGTGGGGACTTGCAGCAGCCCGGCAGCGGGGGCAGCGGCGTCCCCTCCCCCCGGTCGCTATTTCAAGACTAGCTCTTGACAGCCTCAGCCAGGGTTTGTTTGGTTTTTAAGACCCTTCCTCCTCGCCCAGCCCGCCCCGCCCCGCCCCGGCACGGCACTTGCTTGGCGAGGGAAGGGAGGGGGGGGGGTACTGGGGCTGCATTGCACAGTCATCAAAGTTAAGTGGGTGGGTGGGAGGAAGAGGGGGGAGCTCGGAAGGAGACAGGGAGAATCGGAACTATTCCCATCCAGCCAGGGGCAGTCATTAGTGCGTGCGATGCCTAGGCTTCAGCCATTTTGGGGGGGCTTCCCAGCACCATAGCAACTAGCCCTATTAGCCCCCCCAACAAAATACTCACATTCTCTCCCCCCCCCCACCCCTCAGTGCAAACGCGACAGGAAGAGCGCAGCCCAGGGGTGACTTGGGAAGGTCTCGCTTGAGTTGCCTTGTTGTGAGTTGTTTCTGGGTAACGCACAGCTGCCCGCGCCACACAGCGCCTAACCCTCCTCGGTGCTCCCGGGGAGGGTGACTCGGGGGGGGGGGGGGGAGGGGGGAGAGAAGAGATCAGGCACATCCCACGTCTGAACAGCTCCTTCGCTCTTGGCATCTGTGCACCATCCTCCCCCCCGCCTTAAATACAAAGCCCCACACAGGGCAAAGCCCACTTCTCCCCCTCCCCAGCTTGGCGTCCCCCGGGGACCTGGGCGAGTGGGGGGGGGTCAGGGGCGAGTGCTTGGCAGCACAGCCCCCTCTTACCTGGTTGTAGGAGCTTTCCCAGGAGGAGGTGTAGTTGTAGAAGAAGGAGGAGAAGAAGGCATCTTCTGACAGCCCGCAGCCAGCCATGCTCCGCGTGCAAAGCCTCTTCGGCAAGGCGCAGCAGCCTTTGCAAACTCTTGCCTCTGGGTTGATCGCGGCTGCTCCCGGCGCGTGCCTAGAGCTTTGCCCTGGCGGCGGCTTGTACCGGCTTGCGTGGGGTGGGGGGGAGAGGCTGGATGGAGGAGAGAGGGGATGTCTGTGTGCGCCCGCGTCTGTTTGTACAGGCACTGAGGAGCCAAAGCCGGAGTCACGTGTACGCGCTCACTCCGCCGCCGCTGCTGGGGACAGGCTGTGGCTACAGCCCCTGCTACTAAATCACCAGCGCCAGGTGACCTTTCCATCCCCACCCACCCCCGTTTCCTCCCCGCCACAGCGGGCTGCGCAAGGAGAGAAGGGGGCCGCTTGCAGACGCTGCTGCTGCACCAAAGCAAATAAGAAGGGACAAGGGGGGGATGAGGCTCCGGCTTCCTTCCCCCCCGCCCCATGGCCCCACATCAGAGGCGTCGTCTTCTCCCCACCTGTTTTTAAACCTGCCCTTTGAGTGCAACTGATTGAGTCGGTTTGCAGCATGAAACAGGCGCTTGCAGGATTATGCAAGTCAATACAAAACATTCAGCGGTAGTTTCCAGACTCAGATCTAAATTCTTCAGAAAATATATAGACACACGCCATTTCTCCTCTTCCTCACTCCAACTACATAAATAAATCAGGCTCCGGCTTATCTTTCCAACATCATGAGGCTCCACCGTAAAGGGGATGATAGTTTAAGTATCTTTTTAATGCCAACGTGGTTTTTCTTCTCTCTGAGTGGTAGCCCTATGCATAAAGCCCCCTGCAGCCTGTTATTAGGGTTATAGGAAACTGAGAAAAAGAGTTTAAAAGAGGTGTGTGTATTATATCGGGTTTTTTCCTTCTCCCACCCTGCACTCTCTTAAAGAGAGGTGTATAAAAATTTGTTTCTCAAAGGCTGCCATCAACTTGAAATTAAACGCTTTTTTTAAAAAAAGAGTTGAAGTAGTAAAGGTGCAGAAGTAAACACTTCTCATGTGACTCCCTTCTGTCCTCTTCCCATTTTTTAAAAACACTTCTCTCTCTAGCATATGTGAAAGCCCCACAAAATGAACAAAAGGAAAGAGTAGAACTGACGATACACCAAACTCTTGTCAAATGAACAAAGTAAAACTGAACAAAAAAATTTTTGCGCTTACAGTCTAGATATTTGTAACAATAATAAAGATATTAGGCAACTGTGATTTCTAAGATGATCCCTCCACAGTTCACCTGCACCATTCATTTGTATATTCTATACCTGAGAGCATAATGAACATCAACAATATGAACATTTTCCACATCACCCAAATTTAAAATCACAAACAGGCAGTGATGAATTCAGAGAGGTAGCAGAGGTAGATGCATTCTCCCTTTCATGAAAAAAGCTTTAAGCAACAACAAACAAGGGAAGAAACACACAGAAAAGTACATTTGCTTTTAAATGTTTTCCATGAAAAGCCAGCTTGTATTTTAAAATGGGTATTTGAACCATTCCAAATCTTCTGAAGAACTTTTGCTCCCCAAATCATGAATTATACAGAAGAGGACATTAATGGAATAAGACATTTAAATGTATTGAAGAGCTTGCAGGATTCTCTAAAACAGTGTCTTTGACTACTGTACAGTTAATATAAAAAGTGAACAAGGCCAAGGGGTCATTTCAGTCTAGTTAAGGGCTCTCTGTTTGACACCCCTCAAGTTCCCTATGACTACTGATTCTCCAGATTGCAAGAAAGCAGTCTCTTGGAATCCTTATGGCCACCCTCCTCCTAGGAATGGAGCCTCAGGCCCTGTCTACACAATCTTTTTTCCAGTATAGCCAAAATTATGGCTGTATCAGCAGAGCCCCCTATAGACACAACATAGACACAGCTTATCCCAACAGGAAGAGTTTCTCTTTTGGCATAGTATGCCACTGACCCAAATGACATTAGCTCTGTCATGAGGATTTTGCCAGCATAGCTATGGCAGATAGGGATTATGGTTTTTTCATACTCCTGAACCACATATCTATGCCAACCAAACTTTGTCAGTCAGGTTGATGTAAAGGCTTCCTGGATCAAAGAGTTCCTCTGTCTCCGCCAACTCAGGTGAAAATTCAGCAGGGAAAGCACTCCAGGAACTGAATATGGGAGAGATTTAGGCCAAATCTACACTAAAAAGTTAGATCGACCCAGCTACATCACTCAGGGGTGTGAAAAATCCACACCACTGAGCGACATAATTAAACCAACCTAAGTCCTAGTGTAAACAGTGCTATGTCAGAGGAATTCTGTTAACCTAGCTACTGTCTCTCAGGGAGATGGATTAACTACAGCAACAGGAGAAACCATCTTATCGCTCTAGTGAGCATCTACCTTTAAGTGCTACAGTGGCACAGCTGCAGCCCTGCCACCGTAGCAGTTTAAGTGTAGACAAAGCCTTCCCCACCAAATTGTTGTTACCCTAATAATTTATCACATTGCCCCATCATTTTCTTTAGAGACTTCAATTTTAATGTCAGCTGCCCATGAAAACAGCATTTGATGTAGAAATTTTTCCATCATTTGAGACAGCAAAGACTAATGCTTTTAATTCATTTAATTTCCTTGCTGCTTCATCATCCTTTTAAAATTGTTTTCCCTTCCTCTCTTTGGGGGGCCACAGGGTCAATTTTCCAACCTTCTTGTTCCTAACATTCCTTAAAAACACGCAGTGTGATATTGCTGGGTATTTTAACTTCATATCCTGTTCTTTGTGCGCTCTGTTTTGAATTTGTACCCGTGCATAATGTGTGTTCTAATCTACCTATATTGTTCAAGCAACATTTGCACTTAAGATGATGGAGCTTGGATTTTTTTCTAGTTCCTAATGAACTTGTGTACTTCTGGGCTTCACCATGCAGGTTTTACTCCCCCTTTTTTTTTTTTTGCTCATAGGTATTTTGCTCATACCATCTGTGCCTCTAATACAGTGTGTTCTTAACTAGCCTCTAGGCAGATTCTATGTTCTGAATTTTTTTTTTTAAACTTTGTCCTCTGCCTGCTGTTAGCTATTTCCTCCATTTAAAAATCTGTTAGTTTAAAGTTCATCACCAAGTTAGTCCTAGGGGAGTCCCTGTTTAGCATGAGGTCAAACTTAATTGTGCAGCACACTCTTACTTAATAGAGCTCCTACACTCTCCTTCTGTATTAATTTGCATATTACTTAAGAGTCTGATTCATAGATTGGAGTCTATTTCAACAATTCTGTCAGCACCAAAACAAGATTTGAAAATACGTTATTTACAGTATTATATACTGCTTCTCCAGACCATATGCTGGTTTGTCATTCAATCAATCAGTCATGAAAGTACTTAAAATAAACCATTTTTAAGACTTAGCCATTTCTAACTTTTTTATGTGCTAAATTAATTATTATTCTAATTTTGGGGATGGAAGAGGGAAGGAGAGGACACTATTGCCCCCTCAGTTATTTCTGAGAGCAGGATTTTGAAACCAGGTAAGATTCCACCCCAATGATCAACTCCATTCTGGAATGAAGGTCACAGATGTCTTGAGGTCCAAAATTTAGGTTTAGCTAAAACGATTTTACAAAATCAACATATGTATTTCTATTTTTTTATTCCAGTGCAATGTTTGAAATGTTAATATAAACATTCCCTTGCAGCATTTGCAACCCACAAACTTCTCTTACTCTTATTTCTCCAATAGATAGGTAGGTATCAAGAAAGATGGTTTTTCACGTCACTCTTGAACAGAGATAAGCAGGTAAAAACTTCTGAGCACCAATATTTTAGCCTGGTGTCATTGACTATCCAAAGTACCCTCAATTTGGCATAGGAGAGATTAACATTCCAGCCCAGGGCCTAAACATCCAGATAAAGTAGTAGCCCCACCAAGACAAAATGCTGCGAAGCTGGGGCAATAAAACCCATCTTTCTATGGAGAATGAGATCAATGAACTAGGGCTCTTGTTGGCCATTCAAGAGCTCTGATGACAGTGTTTGCCTTTAACTTATTTCTTTTTAAATCACTAACAACGGGAAATAATGGAAGATAGTAACAAAAGGTCCCAGGACCACGGAATGAAGGCAACACCTTCATGAGATAATGATGGGGTATTGAAAAAGTTGGAAATTCTCTGGAAAAGTCTGAGATCCATGATCACAAGACAGCACTTGTGCAGCACTAAAGATAAAATATTGCCATGGGGGAAGCCTGTTCCCATGTTTCTGCTCAGCCCAAGTGGTTGGGTTAACTTTTCCCATTTAAACAGGCAGCCCTTCAAACAATGTGATTTCTGTCTGCCCAAGAGAAACGCGACGCTTTACTCAAATAAGCCTGAGGTTCTTGGTTCACCCTTGATGGTTGAGAGCTGCTGCCATGGGCCATATAGCTTTTTCCAGATGCTCATTTGACAGAATTCCTTGAAAGGTAAATAAAGCCTCTCTTATGGGTCTTATGTATATGTAGAGCCTTAAGACTGAATAAACCACATGAGTATTTTTAGCCCAAGTCTGCCCTTCAAGCAGACATTCGTATCAGTTAGAACAATCCAATGAAGATCAGGGTTCCCCTTTAATAAACTAAATCCCAGAGTCACCATCTGAATCTTAGATTCTGGAGTACAATTCTGAGGCATATTCTATAGCTGTAGATTTTTATCTAAGTACTTATATGCCCTATCCCCTATCACCGGAGTAATTAAACAGAGTACCCAGGGTCCTGTATAAAAGCAGCTCCCCTCTCTTTGTGTAACTCTTGTAACCAGGAATTAACATCTTATAATGATTTTGGTCATACATCACATTTCTAAGAAACCAATTTTGTCAAATCCACTTATTCCAAGTCAAATAGGCCAGATTTGCAATTTTTGCATTTTAAGGCTTCCAGTATTAGCAGAGATGTGCATATTTTTATTCCCAACATTACTAGGCCTCAGCAGTCAAAAATCTGCTTTTGCTTGGACCACTGTTTGTAATTAGGGCCCTACCAATTTCGTGGCAGTGAAAAGTGTCATGGACTGTGAAATTAGCCCCTTCCTGTGAAATCCATCTCCTCTCTGCTGCTGCCAGCTCCTGCCTGGGCTCGAGGTGCCCTTGGCTCCAGGATTTTGCCCCTGCGGCTCCTGCCGAGGCTCAGGGCACCCATTTTTCCAGGTCAGGCCCCGCAGATTGGCTGGGGCCCATGTGTTAATCTGCTACTGGCTAGGACTAGCAGCTAGGAGCCCCCAGGTGGGGCACTCCAACACTGGGGAGATCGGACCCACCTCCACCAGTCTCCTCTGGTTGCAGGAAGCTCCTCAGCTGCTGGGCTCTGAAGGCACCACAAAAATTAAGGGTGGCAATCCTGTGACCCCCCCCCTACAATAGCTCTGCAATGCCCCAATAGCCGCCTCTTGAGTTGGGACCCCCCCCAAGTTACAACACTTAAATTTCAGATGTGAACAGCTGAAATCATGAAATTGACCAATTAAAAAAACCCTCCAGCTATGAAATTGACCAAAATGGGCCCTGAATTTGGTAGGGCCCTAACTATAATCTCACACATTTTAAAACAAAGTGAGCATTTTGTGGTCCATGTGTCCCATGTTCTGGAAAAAAAGATACCTCTACTTAGCCAGTGCGCGAGTGCATAACAAGCCTTTTAAATGTACTTAAGAGTATCCATAAAAATGGAAGAGGAAAGACTTTAAAAGTCCTCTGATACATTTTTATTCATGAAATACTTTAAAGATTCCATAGTACCTTCAGAAGATCTCAGAGATCCATCAGAAGATCTCATTGTGCTTTAGGAACACTTTCTGGCTAAGCATTGTGCCCTTGTAACACGTGAGGAAATTAAACCAGAGCAAACCAAACTCTAGTCCCCTTGATATAAAAGAAAGTGAAAGAGAACAGTGAGTGTAACTTAGTAAAACAGCGTTGATAAAAGAAAATATAAAATCTCAGACTACACAGAGTGCCAAAGAATCTATTTATAAAAAAGTGGAAAATTGTACAGTGAGGTAATTGTCACTGTTTTCATTTCATTCAGTAGCAGAATAATCCAGCTGTGTATATTTCTATTTAACTTGCAACAAAGCTGATGTCTACAATGCAATGCAAAGATTGTGTATCCAAGAATGAACCCACCAACCATAAATTGGCTCCAACTGGATCAGATCATAGCAGCCCAGGCACATCATCCTAATCTCTGCTCTTTTCACTGGCTTCCTGTCATAGTCCAGACCAAATCCAAGATTAGTATTCTCGTTTTCAAAGCCTTCCAGAGGATTGTTCCAAGTTATCCAAGGTATCATCTCAGTCAAGTGATCATGAGCTCCCACAACAGGTATGTCACACTGGAACAGCCAACCTCAAACATGAAACTTGTGCTTACAGGAGACAGAACTCTATTGACTCAGAATGATCTGCAGCACCTTCGGAACAAAACTTACTTCTTCAGCCTATCCTTATCTGAGTAACACTCCTATCTTCCACAAAATAAACAAAACCACACAAAATACAGATCCTGCAGAAAAGACAGAAATATAGCTATATTATATGTAAGACACTTTAAATCTGCAAGGCACTCAGATACCATGAAGACTTAGTTCTTCTGGGACTTCATTCCAGTCTTTGACTGGCCCCCACTGAGAATTGTCTTCTGCACAGACAAGCTTCACCCTTACTGTTGAGCATTCCATTGCACGAGAGGAGCAAAGCTGTCAATCACAATCTTTATCCCAGAGCTTTAGGTTAGCTCAGATTCTCAACCTGCGGCCCACAAGCTGCTTGCAGCGCAATTAGCACACATCTGTGGCCCATGTTACATCCTCAAGGCCATACACGCACTATACGTAAAAAACAGAGTGCTGCATATGCGACCCACAGTGGTAAATAGGTTGAGAACCACTGATTAAGATCGATTAGTCTCAGGCCACCAACTTCCTTGGAGGACCAAGTCTTTGAACTTGATTCAATATTCTATGGGAAACCAGTGCAGGATTCAGAAGACAGGTCTGATGTGCTCAAGCAGCCAGTGTCGAAGAGATGTGCTGTACGGTTCGGTACCAGTGGAGCTTCCAAAATGCTGAAGGCTTCATATCAAGGTATATTACAATGCTTTAGTCAAGCCAAAGGTAACAAATGCACATATGACTAAAGTCAGGTCATTATTCAACAGGATGGGAGGGAGTCTTCTAGCCTACTGGAAGTGGTAGAACACATTACTATTGGTTGCTGCTAGGAGAGTTTACCATCAGTGAGGAATCCAGGAGCATTCCAAAGCTATAGTTTTAAATGACCAATTGTGGATCTGTACCTTCAACCAAAGGAGACTTCATCATGGTTCTACTCTTCAAAATGCTTTATTTCCTCTGCCCACCACTTTTCCTGTCTTGCTCGGGTTCAGCTTCAGCCAGCTGATCTCATCAGGGTATCTTGCTGGTAATAGACATGATAGGAGATATTATTTGTATTATTGTAGTGTCATGGGACCGTAGTCACAAACCAGGATTCCACTGTGTAAGCAACTTAACGGACTGAAGTAAAATCTGAATTTTCAAAAGTAAAATGAAAACGCAAGAATTAAATAGCAAGATAAAATGGATGTGTCTCATCTCAAGAAGTCCAGGAAATCTTTTTCTTTGGATTCTCTAAGATCATGTGTGCCATTGAATGAAACTGTGTCTACTTAAGTGGAAAAACAGAATACTGATGAGTTTCATGATCCCACATGCAAGACATTTTCAATGCCATTGTTGTCATTGAAATGATGCCACAATAATTTATTTCCCAGTTCAAGCCTTCCAACAACTCTTTAATATCACTGTAATCCCGGGGCAGTCTCTATTAGTGTTCAACACTCCCCCAAAATTGGCAGAGATCAGTCCATGAATACATGCTATTAAAACTCAGACAAAACCTTGAACTTGATGAGATCGTTGCAATCTTCATCAACTAGCAATATAAAGAAGTGATTAAAGCACTTCTTCCAGAATTTAATCCTCCACAGAGGAAGTTTTAAACTCATAATTCCACTACTAGTTACTGTAAGATAAAGTAGAGAAGACAAATTAAAAGAATCAAAATTGACATAAGGCAAGGAGGTCTCCTGGTCAAACAGGAGACATGATCTGATAACTGTGACAAGCATCCACACATGGAATAAATGGAATCCCATTTAATGCTATCAATTCTACATGTCTGAAAAGAAACCACACAATATTCTGCCTTATCCTGAGCACGCTGTTGTACTTCAGTACAACAGGATCAAGCCCATTGTGTCTAAGCTGCTGAATATGCCATCCAAGAATGCACTGAAAGGTGCGACAAGGAAGTTTGAAATTTGTTCAGAAAATGAATAAGATGAGAATTTTTGAAGTACAATCACCCTAAAGGTCTGAATGGGTGTTCGGCACATTATTTAAATCTTATAATACCTAACTTCCTAAAGCGTATTGTGAAAGTTAAAAAATTCTTCTGCGACCATTGATAGAAAAAAGGGTTTGCAATGACACTCAGTGGAAATCAGGATGATTGTTTCTATATTTACACTTACCTACCATAAGTACCTTGAAATTTGCAATATGCACTTTTGATCAAATGTAGCTTACATTTTACACAAGGGACTCTAACAGAGAAGTACCAAACCTAAAAAAGTAATTGAAGAATGTTTCAGAGGGACTTGACAGACTGTAGGCATTGGACACTGTCACAGCTGAAATCTGGCTTGATCTAATTAACAAGAATCTGAACTGCACAAGGACAAAATTTAAGAACTGTTCAGGAGCACTGTGGAAACTAATCTGCTCTGTTTAGATTCTTACACCTCACTGTGGAATCTGAGCATCTATCATTTCCATTACACAGCCAACAAAAATGAAGCAAAATATAAAAGTCACAGCTTGAGCTTGGAACATACTGTAATATGGCTAATGCAGGGCAATCCTGAATTCCTTTGCAAAGAAAACTGTCACAGTTATATCAAAATGGTACAAAGTTGATAATAAAAATCAAGGAAAACATGAGGGCTGAATTAAAAATTTGCCAGTTTTTAAAAGGCCTGTGCTCCTGTGCAGCCTGCTCAGTATCAATCAAGCTTGTTTTTGGCACATTCAAATAAGTTTGATCAAATCTTCAAAACAGGCTAGTTGCTGAAAAAACAAATACCTTAGTAAAATCTCATCATAACTTAGGGCAGATACAAAAGTTATTGATCTAACTAGCTAATAGATTAGGGTTCTCATGCTCTTGTGTTTTATTTACATAAGGTAATTTTCATTTTTAAATAATTCATATCTGAGGAATAAATATACTTATGAAGTGAATCACAAAGTAGATATTTACAGTTCCATTTCATTAAGCTACATATTTCCCCCTTCTTCTCCCAAAAAATCATGCTTTTTCAGGTTGGAGAAAATTGCAAGTCTGCTATCACATACAAGTTGACCCATTATTTGACTGTGTTGCATCTGTAGAGAGTAGGCATTTGAAGTAAGAGACTACTAGGTTTTATGTAGCAGCAAGTCCAACAATGGAGGTTTAGAGCCAAGATGGGGAAGGCAGACCTATGATCTAACATCTAAAATGAAGTATTTTAATATTCTTGTTTCTATTCCCTTTATAGATTTTTCTTTAATGCTTGTTTGACTTGGGATGAAGCTTTTTATTGTCCA
This sequence comes from Emydura macquarii macquarii, assembly GCF_026122565.2. Taxonomy (NCBI): domain Eukaryota; kingdom Metazoa; phylum Chordata; order Testudines; family Chelidae; genus Emydura; species Emydura macquarii. Next base: position 3,791,553 of record NW_027132585.1, on the reverse strand, counting down.
CACATTTCCTGAAAAGCAAACCAGTCTCAGCTGTCAACATAAATGCTCATTATTTTGAGCATTAAGGCCCTGAATGTTAAATTCTTGCTAATCTTTGATCTTGAGTTTCTGTTCCTAAATAACTTTTTAAAGGCTCGCTAAAAGTATCAGTAATTTAAGATTATTTCCATATTATTGTCTAATCCAGTAACTCATTAAAACAATGTTTTTGACATCCTCTTTGACAGCTATCATCCACATTTTTTGTGAATTCCACTTGCTTTTAACCTTCTGCCTGTGTGTAAACCATAAGCCTTTTAGGAAAGGTTTTTAGTAAATTAAACTTATACTGTTCCCTTCCACAATAAAAAGCGTATAAATTACATGTTATTCAACATGCAAGATGAAATAACCTCTACGACATCATTCTAAGGCCTAAAGAGTCAAGTCTCTACACTTTAGTTGGAAGTGCTCTAAAGTGGCACATGAATTTTGATGGAGAAAACTAGCACCATTGTACAGCCAAAACACTTGATATTTTAAAAGATAAAACCTATCATTAATATAAACAGAAGTGGTTTTACTACATGGTTGAAAATTTGAATTCGCAAAGTATTCAGGAAATAGGTCTACCTGCAACCCTCCACTGCATGAAGCCTGGTAAGTGCTTGATGGTTTAAATGTTTATGCTGCTGGAGGCAATGAGGCTAGGAGCATTAATGCAATAAGCCTACAAAACAGACACTGACTTCAAATAGAAGACAAGGGCACATTTTACATACAAGAATAAAATCCAACCAAAAATAAGAAACCATTGCAGCCACAATATTTATTATCAGCATTAATTTGTGAGGATGTTTATTCTATACAATTATAGTTACTGAATTGGCAGAGTGGGATAAGTTTACAGAATCACTAAAAACCATATGTATACATGTGAAAATTGTAGTGCCCCTCCAACATTCAGTATACCTGAGAGGTTCTATAGTATCTTAATTGAGACTACAAAATTAAACCACCTTAAAATTGTCAGAACAAAACTATTTACAGACTACTGCAGTCATGACAACATTATTTCACTGGCTGTCAGCATTTTTCTTTTAACCTCTTGATACTGGAAGTCAGGATTTCCTCAATGATAACTACTTATCTCAAATGCAGTGTGCATAATCAAGAGAACACCTAGTCTGCCTTTTGCAATACTTTAAATGGAAGAAGAATAAGAAAAGAAAACCCTTATATACTGCTTTAAAGTTATATATTATTTAAAGCTACCAATTTCAAGTCAAAAATACCTAAATTTTATATTACTTGAGACATTTTAAAATTAGATTGGACAAACCCAAAAAAGAATACTGAAATGAACTAGCATTAGTAGAGACGAACTACAGATGATTACATAAATCTTTTCTATCTCTAATTTCTATAATTTTATGACACATACTGTACTCCTTGTAATAAAGTAGATTTAAAGTAGGTTTACAAAGCTGTGGTATAAGATTAAGACTAAAAAGTTTTAAAAACATGTTCTTTCACTGCTGAAACAGTAGAATAAAAAATTAAATTATTTACTCCTCACACAAAGAAGATTTTTAAATGGCCAATTGCATTTATGTGGGCTCATCATCTGGTAATTCCATGACGACATGATTATGACCACTTTTCTAGTTTAATTACTAAAAAAAGAAATCATAGCAATCTGATTATAAGTTAGTCATTAATTTGTATCCTACAGAAAAGAAACATTATCTTTAGTAGTAACTGCCATCTAGATTTTTCCTGTGACTTTTTTAAAGTCCCTTTTTGAAATCTTACACTTTGATAGAAGCCAAACTCTGTATTATAGTAAACTTTATACTGTACATAAGAAAAATATTCAGCAGTGCATATACAAACTTAAGTCCAAGTTTCAAACTTATACTGTCAGTTTCACATTAGACTTGATCCAAAGAGTGGTGAAAGGTGCACAGAAGTTGATACTTTTCTAATTAGATATGAAGATGTGAAAATGATCAATAATAAATAGATCATATCTACAGCAAACAATTGCCTGATGCCTAAAGAAAGAAAATTATTCCCCATCTTGCTACTAGAAACAATGTTCAGGTGAATAATTTCTGCAAATCATCATTCTTTATATGTGCAGACAAATTTAATAAGTAAAAACTCAGACTTTTACATTAAAGTTGACAGTTGTGAACTGGCTTTAATTTATTCTATTACACTGAAAAATTAACACATTCTATAAAGGTACAGAGAAATCCAAAAAGCAAGTATGACTAGTCACCTCTGTATGACAAATCACCAACATTAGCAGGTATACCTCTAAATGCAGTTTTATGCATCCAATCACAAGTTAGTTTCGTCATCCACACAAAGTTAAATACACTTATTGCAGATGAACATTAGCCATAGCTGTTTTGAGAAATTAAGTAGGACTATTATAAAGTGGGAGGCTCTCAGTCTTATCCAAAAATGCAATCCTTTGATTTACTCTCTAGTGCCACTATTTCCTTATCTAATCCATGCTATAAAACAAAAATCTTATCATCCAAATGTCAAGTTAATTTTACACCAATTTGATATTTTCAAACAAACCAACTGAACTCCACTTTCACAGCCAACCCACTCTACAAGTAAATAGAGCACTTCTTTCCCTTCAGTTGTTCCAAGAGAACTGGTTAGGTCTTGAATTAAGAACTCAGCTACTGTAATTTTTCAAAAGCTAAATCAACTAATCTAACTTGTACAACTCTTCGGCATTCTGAATGTCCTGAATACACACTAGCTGCTGTTTAGAACATAACCAATGTACAAGAAATTATGAAGGCTCAGAACACAGCAGAAGGACAACAAAAGGACAGCAAGCAGCTGAGTCTGGGCAGGTGCAAATTAATGCTCAGTAACATCACTTTTCTCAGCACTGACACTTTCAGCTGATCAAGGATCAGAATTGACTGACCATGAAAAAAGGAGACTTGTCTAGCCTCCTAAGAGGAACAGTGCTATTATTTAATGCATATAGAATGTTACATGGCATAAACAACTTCAAATTATTTTAGTCAGTTATGGTCTCTGGCATCACAAAATGCATAAAGTATTTCGTTCAACTTTAAGAATAGTTACACATTTTCCATTGTTTGGCCATATATTAATACCTGATTTAATAGTTTCTTTCAGTTTGCTGCCTTCTCTGTTATAAATAGCTAAAACCAAAGTTATAGTGATGAGCCGTTACAGTGATGCTATTTTAATTATGTTCTCTAAGTGGCAGACAACGAGCCTTGCATGCTCATAGTTAAAATATAAATACTATCAAAAAACATGATTTCCTAGCTCTGTCACTGACTAGCTGTGTGACCTGGGCAAGTCTCATCCTTATTACCTCTCAGTTTTTCTACTAGTAAAATGGGAATTATGATGCTTATCTCTGTGAAGCATTTTGAAATTATGTGCTAAAAGCATTAAAGCATCATTATGCATTTATCTTTGTTGTGTCCTTAAGATACACACTTCATTAAAAAAATGTTTTTTCATTACTGGTGTTGCAGTGGCCTGTCAGAAGTTGAAATTTGTCTTTTCCTAACAATTACATCCAGTAAGTATGCCTCTTTCACTCCTTTCCAATTTTGTCTCATGGAGGAGAGGGCTAGTTTACTTCCTATATCAACATGAGCATGAACAGCATGTGTCAGTTAACTTGCTCTCCCTTTTATTGTAGGCTCTAAACAAATACGCTTCTGTATTTTGAATAATTATTTATGAATTACGCAATAATTCAAGAATTATGCACAGTGGCTTTAACAGTTTCATGGCAGAATGTTGAAGGAGTTTATGTAAAAAAGGTAGCATCAGTGCTACTCTTACTTATTGCTGCTAAGAATAAACATTGTGCAGTTACAAAAACAACACCTAGCGCCCTATAACAGTACTAAAAAGTTTTATTAGCATAGTTTGTATCTGCGAATTTTTTTAATGTAGAAAATAAATTAGCTGAACATAAAATTCAGCATTATTGAATGCTTCTGTTGACAATGTACATGTGTGTAAAATCTTTGATAAAAAGTTAACTTTGAATTAAAAAAATTCCATTTGAGTATTAAAAAAATGCTCTGAAGTTCAGTTCTAACCCAAAAAATCATGCAAGTGGCATTATGCATCATGTGTAGCACTGAGTTCCATATCAAGTCTGCTAAATTGTCAAGTTAAAAAGTGTGGGTTTGGGTTTTTTTTTTTTTTTTTTTGTTTTTTTACAAACTGCAAGCCCCAAAGTGTCTTTCCATCTTGTGCATCATCACTACTAGTAGTGGAGATACAAGACGACAAATTATGTACTCAGTGACAGCTGGGCAAAGCCAGTAGTCTTCCAGGTAAGTCAGTGACAGCAATGTAATCCACCTCAAGAAGATAGGGTCGCAAAGGTATCACTTTTCTTGAGGTCATTTGCCCAGGTGTCATTGACTTAACTGGAAAACTACGGAGTTGCACAGCTGTCACTGAATACATAATTTGGCCTGTAGTATTTTCATTCCTAACAGTGACAATGCATGTGACTGAAAGATTCCAGCTTGACTGTCATGGCCCAAGTTGAGTTCATGGGGCTGTCAGTTAGCAAAAACAAGCCACATTCTCTCATGTCAAGAGCTTCTTGGAGCCATGACCAGATGCTCTCTAATTTCAAGCTGCTCTAAGCCCTAAAGTTAGAGCAGCACCTTCCAAAGCTTATGCCAGCTCACTATGAGACCATATGCTGAGAATTGGCAGAATAAAGAGAGAGACTGCCATATTGGCGGAAAGCTGGTACAGGAGCTGCCTTTATTGCAGCTTTCCGAGTGCTTCCCCACACATGCCAGGGAAATTCTCAGCTGGCCAGTTAGAGCCAGACTCCAGCTACTTTACACTGAATAGCACAAGGTACCTGGAACAGTGGTAGTGAATGTGACCCTGATACCTTTTTCCTGGCAAACTGAGTACCGAGCAAGTGTAATATGGAAATTAGCAAGACAAAAATGGAACCACATAGTAGATTTTGAAAGTTATTTTAAAGCAGAAGGTAGAACTCCATTTAGTGAGTAAGTGGAAGAAATAAATTAAGCATTTTGTTTTATAATGTCTACATTTTAAGTACATATTCATACTTCCAATTTTCAATCTAAACTTTGTTCTAATGCATTTCAATTAATCTTAAGTTCATTTTTTAAACAGTCTGCCTATCCCCACCCCCAAACAATCAGAATTTTCTATGCTCTTACCAGAAATTCTGACAGGGGGCAGTAAAGTCCCCTGAAGGGAATGAGAAGATTTTACAGAATACCCAGTACTTTATTATTCTACTTGTGCTGAATCCACACACACAAGAATTATTTAACTATTAGACAATGTTGCATCATCTTTATCCATCACAATGCTAAGCGTCTTCATTAAGCAACAGTTAAGACATAATTTCCCACCACCTCACATCCCCTCCCCATTTTAAATAACATTTTAGAAGAGGATATGAGGTTTGGAATTGAAAAGAGGGAGGGAAACCTGATAAACTTTATTAATTTATTTTTATAGCCATAAAAATTAGTTATATAGGTATAAATATAACTTAAACAAAGCATCCTAAATGTTCGTACTCAAGACCCAATTGTCCTTGGGTCAGACAGTCTGATTAGTACCACCAGCAAGAAACACTAGCTTAGTTCTAAGCCCTAGGGTATGGGGAAAAAAATGAAAAGTACCTAGCTTAATATTAATGACTATAATAAGCAATTCAACTACAGAATTGAGACTGGTGAGAGTTGCTCCAGAAGGACTGTTAATCCAATGTGTATTTCAGGGTAGGGAAAATATTAAATCATGCCAAATACTTCAATTCCGCATGGGATCAACAACTTCCAACTTTCCTTTGTTGAAAAGTCTTATTTCACTAATATCACTGTAAGGCTACAATGTTTGGAGTGGTTTGTCAGTCATACAGCTCACTCATACTACTGGTACTGAATCCAATGATTGCCTTTTAACAATGTACTATCATCCTTATCTGTCCAATACCTAATAGGGTAACTTCCAGCTGACCATAAAAACTCTACAAGATGCATTCTCATTACACAATTCTGACCAAGAAAGTATCTATGAATGTGTTCAGAGGAAAAGCTCTGTCAAAACTGCAACAAGATAACATGGAACTTCCATTTAAAACAAATCACTAAACCATTTAAAGAATTAGGCATGGGAATTCATGTTTCACAGTATGTATTAATCTCTCATTTATCGCTATCTATACTAAGTGTGATACACAGATAACTGCAACACTGAAAACAGTAGACTAAAGTGATGTCAGAAAGTAAGCAGTTTAACTGAAGATTGGAGACTGAATGGTTCTTCACTTTTTTTTTTTTTTTTTTTTAAACAAAAAAAATAAAAATACTGAAGTGCTGTGGCACAAAATTAGTATAAATAGACTTTATTGAAGTCAGTACACCTCTGTACTGAAACTGAAGATTGTGTCTACATAAGCACAAGTTGCAACATTTCACAACTTCTAAAAGGAATGTCAACAATTACAACGATCATGCATACCATGGTCGATAATCACATTTTAGAAGCATTTTCAACCATTTCTAAAGAAATGCTTATAACATTGTTATATATAGAACTACTTTCAATAAACTGCAAAACATTGATCAGCTTTTCCAGTATGAGCTACAGTGTCAACACAAAAGGGAGGCATAAATGTTTAATTTATGAAATCAGAATGGAATATTTACTGTAAAGAAAAAAATTTAAAAGCTTTCAAATAAAGGCCATTATTGAACCGAAGTGAAGAGCACAACTTGAACTCTGAGTTCATTCATCTTTTAAAGCTGTCCTCTGAATAACTTCAGTTCAAAGCATAAATTCAGTACTGAGAGTATTCCTTGGACTGAAGTTTGGCAATGATGCGGTCCAACTGTCTCTTTGCTTCACACTGTGGGAAATTGCTCATGTCATAATATTGAGGGGCAATTTTCACCAACCTGCCAAAAAAAGAAAAAAAACTGTCACTAATACACAAGTTTGAACATTATACAACCTGTAGCAATTTTGCCCAATTAGCAGCTATGTTAAAAAAAACAAAAAAAAAACCAAACAAACATTGTCCATCTTTTTAGTACTGTTTAGAAATATGTAGATCCATCTTATGGACTCCTAAGTCTGGCATTGCAAACACAGTTCTGTATTTTCAAAAAGAAGAGCAGCTTTACATACAAAAATATCCAGAGTTTAAATGCTTATTTAAGTAGTACAAAAAATTAAACATGTTCAGACTAGCCCATTTCAAAGATCAAAAAGATTTCCTATAATGTACAGTAATCATTATTAAGCAGGAATAAGATACCTAATTTTTAGTGAGACAAGGTGAGTGAGGAACTATCTTTTATTGGACCAGCTTCTGTTGGTGAGAGACAAGCTCTAGGCCATGTCTATACTGACGGCGGCAAATTCGCCATAACCAGATCGATCTTTCCGGATCGATTGAGCGGTCAGTGTAGACCTGCTCAATCGATCAGGAAGTCGACTGAGTAAAACCATCCCGTCAAGTAGCGCAGCACAGTGCAGTGTAGACAGCGTGCAGAAGGGAAGCACAGCAGTCGATGAGAGTTACACAAGTTACTCTGCATAGTTTGCATAACTCCTGTCGACTGCCGCCAAATAGCCAGGTGCGTGTGGACCAGGGCCTAGAGACTTTAAGTTGGAAAAAATCAAGTTTTGAATGACCCACAATGCCTAACAATAATATTCAAATGATCCCCAAAAAAATTCTTTTTTTTTTTTTTTTTTTTTTAAATAGAATTGAATCATAACACTGAAGTTCTAAACATTTTATGATACATTGCAACATTTTTTATTTACTGCTTCATAACCAGATAATTCCAAAAAGTATTACATTCTACAACTTGGATTCCAAGAACGATGAAGTCATATAGACAACAAACACAGAAACAAGTGACAACCTACAACAGGACCCTTGAGCAAGAAGTATGTAGGCACTGCCTGCCTCCCTGTGCAATCATGCATCTACCACCAAAAAGTTAGCTGGAAGCTATAGTTCTCGCACCAAGGAAAAATCCTAGTCCCAATTACAAAACCTGGAGTCTTGCCATTGACTTGAAAGAGGCCGGAATTTCACCCCAAATCTGCATGATGTTAAATCCTTCTCCTCAGTCCTCAAAATAATCCCAGAACTCCTCATTACTAACAAATGTAAACATATAAAACAGAAGCCAAAACCCATTGTTCACACATATAGCTCCCATTAATGTAAATGTACAGATCAAGGGAGCTCAAATCATTTTTAAGTGCACAAATCCATCTACCCCATAAAATATTTTATAGAAAAAAACCCACAAAATATTTTATAGTAGGCAGTTGTGAAAAAAGTACTAACTTTAAGGAATTTTGAGAAAACACTTTCAGATTTAAAAAAAGATTCTTAGAACAGGAAAAAATGCTCACCATTCTGGCTTGATATCTGTACATGTTCGGATGTAGTTCTTTGTTGTAAGGACAAATTCATTATAAAGCACCCATTCAGGTTTGTGGTCAAGAACTGTGGAAGGATGCAACTGCACCACCTGGTTGTCCTTCACTGTTAAGTAATGCCCTGTTCGTTCCAAATGTGCCACCTAAAATTTAAAAAAAAAAAAATCAAAGACCACTACCAACTATTCATTACATGTAAGAAAATAGATCTCTTCTACTTTGTGAACTTCGTTTGAAATTGTTTAAAACTACTCATGTGCACAACTCCACAGACATCTTACCTTGGAAATAGTTTTTTTCCAAAATATGTAAGGCTAGCTTTCTAAACCTCATATGGACTTTGCATACTGCTTGCAAGACAAGTAACTATTTATATTGCCTGTCAAGATTTCTGATGGTTTTGGTAATTGCTAATGTATACTTAAATATTCATAAGCAGTTCAAGCAAGAGACAAAGTGAGACAAAACTGGTTAATAGTTCTAATCTCAGGAAGAGGACCACTAGAACAAAAGCATACCAAATATAATTCTTTACAATTAAAACTTTTGGAACAAGTTTATAACAGCAATATCTTACAAAGTCAATATCATTCCAATAAGGACATCCGACTCAAACACTGTAGTCATTCTACTTCCTCTTGGACTGAAAAAGGAACCTTATATTGGGTCTTCAATTCTCATTCGACACCAACTTCAATAGTACTTTCAAATATAATAATGGACCTATAACAATATAGGTTCTACTAACACTTTGGATCTGAAGAATGCATAAACTGAATAAAAGAGCTGGACATCCAGTATGACAGGAGGAAGAATGGCCTTGTGGTTATGGCATAAAACTAAGTGAGAGATGTGGGTTTAGCAACACACTTTTGCTATGACCTTGGTAAAAATCAATTAACCTCTCCATGTCCAAGTTTCCCTTTCTGTGAAGAGATAATATCTTCATCACAGAGGTGTTGCAATACTTAATTTATTAGGATTTGGTAAAGTAATCAGAGTTCTTTTATCAGTAGCTTTATTTATAGAGTTAATCTAAAGCTAATTCATCATCCCTCTAGTTAACTTTTTTTTAAAAGATATTTTGTACAGTCAACAATTCTGTTTGTTTTCTCACATAAATATTAAAAGGATGCTAGAAAAATAATGAAAGGAAATATAGCAGAGTTGAAGCAGTCCAGATTATGGAGTTACAGCTGGTTATATCAATTATCTTTTTTAATTAATTCATCTTGGGCCATCTTCCTGAATTGTGAATCTAGTACATTATTTCATGTGTCTTAATTATTTTGTTCTTACCTTACTAACCACAGTCCTGCATTTGTTTTTCAATTTTGCTACCACAGTGATTAAAATACTTGTGACTTAAGCCAATACATATATTTAAAGAAATAACTACCTGTGCTTACTTCTAGCAAATCAGGACAATTTCCTTATACCACATTAAGAGGAATTCTTATATATTTTTTAAGCATTGGTGCTTAACATCACAAAAGATTAAGAAGCATATCTACAATGTCTGTGATATTATTTACAATGGTGTGTTTTGAAATATCTCTTAAAATATTCCTTTAAAGAATTAGTAAATTTTACCTAACTTCTAATTTTCAAAATAAAGGAAATTCACATATTATACTGTTATTTATTTCAGATATAGATGATCACTCAAGAATGATTTATATTTTACTCTTGCATAATTCCCACTACTTTAATCAAATATTTTAATCTATTTTATTTCCTAGATTGGGAATGGAATATTTTGGTACAAAAATATTCCTGAGAGAACAATTATTTTAACTTTTTCTATTCTTTGTAGAAAAGATAAAGGAAGAACAACTCATTTATTTAAGTATTTTATTTTACATAATAATTTGCTGTAAATTTTCTTAATCTTAATATCATGGACATCTAGTATCTGAATCACTCTTGGCTCTATTTTAAGTTATGCAAAAATCTCAACCTCTGGTTTCCTCATGCTTGGCATCATAGTTTCCATTTTCCTATCATTTATCTTACAGCCACAAACAATAATATTTCATTATTTTGAGTAGTTCTGTAGTGATTTTGAAGGTTTTGAAATATACAATAAATCATATGCTTAAAAACATGTTTTATTGTGTATTTTATACGAGATGTTACCTATTTTTATTCCACAACATTGATTGCCAGTGGTTCCACTGACGTGACAGTGGAAATGGAGTGGGAAAAGAGGACACTGGCACATACTACTTTTTAACAAAAGGTTTTGAGTTATAGCCATTAACTGGATCTTGAGCGTCAAGCACTAGATCTATATCTGTAAATAAATCAATTTTTCCTAAATCTGAAAATAAATGACATATTTCTTATTTGTAATGAAGCAGCATCTAGAGGCCCTAATCTGGGATCAGGGCACCAACGTGTTAAGCATTGTAAAGGCATATACATTTACCAGGACAAAAATCTTTGCAGCTCCACAGTTTTTTTTTTTTTTCTCTTTTTTTTCTTCCCTTCCTTTTTGTAGCAATATTCAAAAGCTTTCTATTTGCAATAAAAATCTATCTGGTCAATATTATTTAGATACTCCATTAATGCTACTCATCTTTTAAAATTATTTTTGATAAAATGCTTAGATTTCCGTAGAAGACTCAGTTTGATTTGCCTTTGCCTCATTAGGCATCACGGATATCCTCCAAGTTTTGGGACAGTGCAACTGCTTCCTTTGCTTACACTTTTCCGATTCAGTTATTTTCCCAATTTTTTTTTAAACTTTCTTATTAGGAGCTAACTATCCCGCCTTTTAACACCGTTTAGTTCTTCCCATAAAGTTATTTGAGCACTATCCCTAATACTTATAAAAACAATGCAATTTCAGGTTTTACATTTTTAATAAAAAGAGTTGTTTTAATCATGAAGATTTAGTTTTTTGTGATCTGGTTTTTATCAGACTGAACAGAATAAAAATGAAAAGGGCAACAGAAAAGCACAAAACTGTTATTTCATAGATACATAGTGTTTAAAGCCAGACAAGACCATTAGATCATCTAGTCCGACCTCCTATATATCAAAAGCCATTCATTTTTCTATTTTCCCCTTCCATTTTTAGGTATTCTGATATGAATACCATAGGCTAATGCAAACTCCTACTCAATAGGTTTGAATAAATTATGGTTAAACATTGTTATAAGTAATATTCATAGAACTTTCATAATTGGGGAAAGTTTAATTAAAGTAAAATTAAAATCTATACAGCAAAAACTGAAGAGTCTATACATTTCATATAGATACACACATACCTGCATAAAGTACCCAGTAACCAAAGCCTTTCTTATATTGATATAATAGTCTCTGCTTGTAAAGTCTGTGCTTCTACGAGGCAAATTAAATCTATCCATGATTCGTGACAGCTGTTGGCGTACATTGTCTGCAGACATCAGGGACCTGTAGTTAATGAAGTTGTCATAACACCACTGAACCGACTCATGATCTGCAACATTAAAAAAAATCATGAATCATCCAAAACGGAACATTTTGTCCAATTAAAACAAGTAAATAAAACAGTGACCAACTGAATGGTCAATTAGATGAACCAGAAACAAAATCCATATTTTATAAGTGCTAACAGTTCTTAGACTCTTCAATGGATTTTGTACATTAAAAACTTGGCTAAATTGTCTTCTACTCAGGAAATGTCTGGCCAGGACCAATGAATATATCTAGCACTTTTTGTGCAGTAATACATATACACACTAAACATTACTGTCTTCCTGAAATGCTGTGCCAATGAATTTCTTTTCTTTCTAAGAAGAGAGGCACTATGCCACTCAAACGCAAATAACTTTGGTTCACTCGGACTAGGAAAAACGAACAGGTTGCAAGTACCATGTGGGAATCTTTACTGTTATATGGGTAATGAATGCATGACAGAGCCCACTACAACTATAATGCATTGATATATCAACTAAATCAAATGAATAAAAATAATAAAACCTGCTTAAATATTAAGCCCTTTTACAGAGCTTTATATCTTTAAAGAGCAGTAGAAGCATGCTTTAATGCACCACACCTCTAAGGCAGCTAAGTGTGTTCTGCCTTTTATGATGGGAAAACGAAAGCAGACACAAGCAGCTGGTCACACGGCCTGTCACAATAACATCTCCAGAATTCCATTCTTCTAGTGCTTTAGATAATCCAGACTAGTTGCCTACCATGTGTACACTTACACTTTATTCCTTTTTATTGTTTGGAAATGGTGGTTCTATCGAAACATTGTAATATTAGCTCATTTCATTGAGTTTAAAGAAGGCTGACAATGTTAACACAGCATCAGTTCCCCTCAATAACAAAAATCAGAAACATTTAGACAATACCAGGACTACCTAAGAAATGTGTTTCATTCTTATGCATCTCTGCAGTGCCAATTTCTCTTGCACTTGAACTCACCTTTGTGGCTTTACTAATCTGACAAAAGCACCATTACTTAAACGTAGGATCATAGAACTGGAAGGGAACGCTGATCCAGTCCCCAGAAATCAAGGCAGGATCAAGCATTATCTAGACCATCCCTGACAGGTGTTTGTCCAACCTGCTCTTAAAAATCTCCAATGATGGAGATTCCCCAACCTCCTTAAGCAATTTGTTCCTGTGCTAAACTACTCTGACAGTTAGGAAGTTTTTTCTAAAGTCCAACCTAAACTGCCCTTGCTGCAATTTAAGCCCATTGCTTTTTCTCCTATCCTCAGAGGTTAAGGAGAACAATTTTTCTCCTTTCTCCTGTAATAACCTTTTATGTACTTCAAAACTGTTATGTCCCCACTCAGTCCTCTCTTCTTCAGACTAAACAAACCCAACTTTTCAATCTTCCCTCAGAAGTCATGTTTTCTAGATCTTTAATCATTTTTGTTGCTCTTTTCTGCACTTCCTCCAATTTGTCCACATCTTTCCTGAAATGTGGCGCCCAGAACCAGACACAACACTCCAGCTGAGGCCTTATCAGAGTGGAGTAGAGCGGAAGAATTACTTCTCATGTCTTGCTTACAACACTCCTGCTAATACATCCCAAAATGATGTTTGCTTTATTTGCAACCGTGTTACACTGTTGACTCATGTAATCAACTATGATCCCTAGATCCCTTTCTGCAGTACTCTTTCCTATGGAGATATTTCCCATTTTTGATAGATATTCAGGGCTGAAAGGAGCTCAAAAGGTCATCTAAGTCCAGCCCCCTGTGCTGAGTCAGGACCAGGTATAACAACCTCCCTCGGAAGCCTGTTTCAGTTCTGAAACTATCCTTACAGTTAAAAAGTTTTCCCTAACACCTAACCAACTCTCACTTGCTGCACATTAAGCAGATTACTTCTTATCCTACCTTCAGTGGACGGGAATGCAGTCTTTATAAAGCGCTTAACATATCGGAAGATTTATCAGGTCCCCACCTGTCTTCTTTTCTCAAGACTAAACATGCCCAGTTTTTTTAACCTTTCCTCATTGGTCATATTCTATGAACATATCATTTTTGTTGCTCTCCTCTGGAATCTCTCCAATTTGTCCATCTTTTTTGAAGTGTATTGACCAAAACTGTACACCGTGCTCCAGCGCATGCCAAATAGGTCAGAACTACCTCTTTTGTCTTCTAAATCTAATCTTCATAAGCAGCAGTGTTTTCTCCCTCTAAATCAAGCACTCCCTTCATTTGCAAGGTTCCAAAAAAGTTCAAATTAAGTGCCCTTAAAAGGTACATGGAGAACCCTGGAGCCTCAAATCCTCAATCTAAAGAGTGGACGGCATAAAGATGGCAGCACTGCAAGCTACACCAAAACTAAAAGTGAATTTTCACAATAGCCTCTTAACTATCGTTTAAAGTGAAGATCTGAAGACATCTGTAGGCTCTTTATCAAAAAACATGCACAATCTCTCTTGCCATCGGAGCGCCACATGTGGTTATAGTCAAAAAGCAACTAGGTAATATCACCTTCTATGGACAAGTTTAACTTTAAAAATTCATTATTTTTTACTCCTGTCAGTGCTGTAATAAGGCTATGGAAGAATAAACTAGATTCAGTTTTGCATCATACATCAAAGCTGTCAGCCAAGTCTTGATTTCTAAAGTTTATTTATTTATTTAAACACTGATTATATAAAAATACAGCTGGATTGTTAAACTCCAGATTAAGCTTTCTTGGCAGTTAGTGTAATCTTTTGACTTATAAACAGAGCAAATTTGACATGGAAATCATTGATGGAAAATACTGAAACCAGGATGCCATTTTTATAGTAATTTTTCAAGAAGACAGATAGAACTGCTTATCTTCACCTCTCTGTCATTTTGATCTTGCTCAAATTGCCAAAATACACTTGAATAAAGAGTGATATTTTTAGAGGACAGTATACTGTTTGTATACACACATACAAGCCATACCTGTACAAGTGATATCCATGTGATAAGTTTATCACACGGCTGTGTAATTTAACATATCACTGTTGCTGTACCACCTATGCTCTTCCAACCTTTTATCTTGAGACTTATTCCAACATTCCAGCCCTCTAACTAGCTTTAATGTTTGCCTTTTTCCCCAAATCAACCTGGTCCCAGAAATGCTCCTCTCCACCCCCAAATTTGAAATATCCTCTCCTCAAAACTCTCCCTTGACACTGCCCTTTGCCTAAGACAAGCAAAATTCAGTCCTGAATAGGTTTTCAACACCCAACATTACAAATTTGAAACCTAGTATTTTATACGCTTGGGAAAGGTAGAGTCTCTGCTGTCCAACGCTACCAGTCACTTCAAGATCTAGGCCAGACCAAGATGCCTAATTTTAAAACTGATTTTTTGAGGGATACTGATGTGCTATTTCAAGTCATTCTTAGATGGATTTTGCGTTTATATGTTTTATTCTCTCTTCCTCTCAGCTCAATAGGTGGACTTATGATAAAAAAGTTACTAACCTTCCATAACTGTTCTTTGAAATGTGTTGCTCATGTCCATTCCATATCAGGTGTGCACGCGCCACATGCACATTCCTCAGATTTTTCCCTCAGTGGTATCCATAGGACCAGCTCTAGCGCCCTCTGCAGTGGTGTGCATATGCACTGGTATAAGGAGCGCTGCTGCCCCTCCTCCTCCGACCCCAGTTCCCTCTTGCCAGAACTCTGACAGAGGGGAAAGAGGGTGAGTTATGGAATGGACATGAGCAACATATCTTGAAGAGCAACAGTTACAGAAAATTAGCAACTGTTTTTTCTTCTTCGAGCGCTTGCTCATGTCCATTCCCAGGTCAGGTAACTCACAAGCAGTACTTCTGAGGGTGGGCAAGGAGTTCACATAGGTGCCGATTGCAATACTGCTCTGCCAAAGCCTGCGTCATCCCTGGCCTGTTGCGTAACGGCATAGTGGACGCGAAGATATGAACAGAAGACCAAGCCATGGCCCTGCAAATGTCCTGTATTGGAACCTGAGCTAAGAAAGCCACTGACAAAGCCTGTGCTCTTGTTGAATGAGCTCTCAGAGTGGCAGGAGGCGCAACATTTGCCTGCTCGTAACAAGTTCGGATGTAGGTGGTGATCCAGGAGAAAATCCTCTGTGAGGAGGCTGGCAAACCCTTCATTTGCTTGACGATCATGATGAAGAACTGCATGGATTTTCAGAAGGGCTTAGTTCTTTCGATGTAGAAAGCCAGTGCTTGCCTGACGTCAAAGGTATGCAAGACGTCTCTCTTCACTAGAGCCGTGAAGCTTTGGAAAAAAGACTGGCAGAAAGATATCCTGGTTGACATGAGACTGCGATACCACCTTTGATAGAAATGCGGGGTGAGGATGCAGCTAAACTTGATCTTTGTAAAACACAGTATAGGAAGGTTCCAATGTTAGAGCTTTGATTTTGGAGACTTGCCTTGCCGATGTAATTGCCACCACAAAGGCAACTTTCCAGCACAAGTGAAGAAGTGAACAGGACGCCATGGGCTCAAAGGGAGGCCCAGTGAGTCTGGACAAAACTAGGTTGAGGTCCCATGGGGAACCAGGTCTCTGACCTGTGGAAAGAGCCTTTCAGGAATCTGGCGGTCATCTCATGAGAGAAAACTGATCTGCCCTGGATACGCGGGTGAAAGGCCGAGATGACTTCTAGATGTACCCTGATTGACGATACCACCAGGCCTTGATCAAGTGGAGTGACTACCCCAGAATGGAGTGCACCAGTACCTGGTCGTGAAGAGGTTTCATTCCACTTCGCCAGATAAGTAGCTTTAATAGAGGGTTTTCAGCTTTCCAGCAGTTCTTTCTAAACTTGAGTGGAGCAAGCCTGCTCCTCGAGGCTTAACCATGCTGCACCCATGCCATCAGATGTAAGGAGGCGAGGTTCATATGTAACAGCTGATTGTGATCCTTTGAAATCAAGTCCAGAAGGTCCGGGAGTGTTGAAGGGGCTGCCTCTGCCAGGTTCAGCACCATGCCGAACTAGTGTTGACAGGGCCATGCCAGAGCAACTGTTATGACTTGCGCTTTGTCCCTCTTGATCTTTATGTGAACTTTGTGGAATTGGTGGAAAGGCGTACATCAAGGCCTCCTGACTACTGCAGGAGGAATGCGTTGGGAAGTGAGCCGCTTTCGGGTCGTTACAGGGAACATAAATGTTGAAATTTCCTGTTCTGTTTGGTTGTGAATACATCCACCTGGGGAGATCCCTATCTCTGGGTGCAGGGACCACTCATGACAATAAGAGAAGGACCTGCTGAGGTGATCTGCCAATGTGTTCTTGACCCGCCAGGAGGTGTGAGGCTTCAAGTTAGAGCGCATGCTCCATGCAGAAATCCCACAGAGTGCCTCTTGGCAGAGGGCTGAGGATCTCACTCCTGGCCTTGCTTGTTGACATAATACATTGACAGACAATAGGGCATCAAAACACATACTATCTTTCCCGACATCTGGGGAAGGAACAAACTTCACAGGCTAGACTGATTGCGCTGAGCTCTGCGACGTTTTTATGTGTAATGTCAGATCCTCTGCGGGCCAGAGGCCTTGGGTCCTGAGGGAACTGAGGTGGGTTCCTCAGCAGAGGTCTGAAGTACGCAATACCAAGCAGAGCATTGGGCAGGGATGCAAAGGGAACCCCTCTTGCTACGTGGGCAGGGTTTGTCCACCATGCCAATGAGGCAAGTACTCGAGGCAGGATCGTAAGGATCATGTCCAGGCTATGTCTTGCTGGGAATTAAACTGACGCTAGCCACATTTGAAGGGGTCTGAGGTGCAGTCTTGCATATTGTGCCATGTAGGTACATGTTGCCATGTGACCCAGCATTCTGAGACAAACTCTCGCTGTGGTGAAAGGGTGAGCTGTGACCTGGCTGATCAGCTTTTGACATGGTTTGAAGTCCGGCCTGCGGCAGAGTAGAGGAATGCCTCAATGAATTCTATCCTTTGCATTGGTACTAATGTAGATTTCTGTTTGTTTATCAACAGGCCCAGTTCTTGGCAGGTGGCTCATAGTACCCTGATACCGTGCTGCATCTGAGCTTCTGAGCAACCCATGATGAGCCAGTCATTGAAGTAAGGATAAATTTGTATTTCCTGACGTCTGAGGTAGGCCATGACTACCGCCATATATTTTGTGAACACTGTTGGCGCTGTTGATAGGCCAAATTGGAGAGCCATGACTTGGGAGTGGTTGTCTCCCACCTCGAACCATAAGAACCATCTGTGGCCATGGAAAACGGAAATATGGACATATACATCATTTAGGTCAAGGGTGACGTATCAGGGAGGGGATGATGGAAGCCAGGGAGACCATATGGAACCTCAGCTTCATGAGATATTTGTTGAGGCAACATAAGTCCAATGTCGGTCTTTGGAATCAGAAACTAATGGGAGTAGAACCCTTACCCTCTCAGTTGTTGTAGAACTTCCTCTACAGCTGCTACCCACAGAAGAGCTTGTACATCCAAATGAGAAGTTGCTTGTGAGAAGAGTCCCTGAAGGGGGATGCAGATAGGGGTGGGAAGGAGGAATTAAAATAAACTGAAGGGCCTATCCCACTGCAAAGGTGCTTAGGTCCAACATTATAGCTACCCACGCAGGGAGGTAGGATGAAAGACAGTCTGAGAAGAAGAGGAGGTTTGGATGCTGGGTTAAGTCTGCTAGGCCATCCTCAAAAGGCCTGTCTGCTGCCTGGTGGGTGGCAGCTTGAGCCCGACTGGGAAGTGTCAGTAAGGGGTTGACCTTGATGGCGCTTATGGTCCCGATCACCACCTTGTAGGGCTCACTCCTTGTCTGGCCTGTGAACCACTGCAGTTGCTGGGCCTGAATTGCTTCCTAGAAGTAGATAGAATGTACAGGCCAAAGGAACGGAGTGTGGCCCTGGAATCCTTTAGGCCATGCAGCCTGGTGTCCGTTTGGTCAGAGAACAGCACTGCACCATTGAAGGGGAGAACCTGGATGAACTGTTGGACCTCCGCGGATAGACCAGATGTCTGTAGCCATGAGGTCCTCCACACAGAGGGAAACAACTGACACCATTATTCTGGCTGCTGAGCTGCCCATGTCAGAAGTTGCCTGGAGGGAAGCTCAGGCAACTGATTCGCCCTCCTCCAAATTAGCCATAAACTCCTGCATAGACACCTGGAGCAAGGACTCGGCAAGTTTGGCCATGGAATGGCATATATTATAGTCATATCTCTCCAGCAGGGCCTGCTGGTTCGATATGCGGAGCTGGAGGCTAGCAGTCGAATAAATCTTTCTACCAAAATAGTAACAGTTCTTCGCGCCTTTGTTCTTGGGGGTTGAGCCTGACTGCCCCTACCTGTCGCTTTTGTTGGCAGCTGACACCACCAATGACTCCAGCGACGGGTGATAGTACAGATATTCAAACCCCTTGGCAGGCACATAATATATTTTCTCAGCCCTTTTAAATGTAGGGGGTTGCCATAAGACATTGACAAGTTAAACAAATCTTTCTTGGACAGGAAGGGCCACTCTAGAAGAGGCTGCTCTGCCAAAATGTCAAAGAGCACATGGGCTCCTTCAACTCTTCCACCTCCAAGCCCAAATTTGCAGCTACCCTCTTAAGTAGCTCTAAAGTCATCCTCCAGGACCATGGAAGAAGGACTCGCTACCACTTCATCAGGTGAGGATGAGGAGGAGGCAGGTAAAGGTGGAGTAGGCATCTGTTCTTCTGCAGCTGGGACAGCCCCCGGAGCTCGGTCTGGTTCATCATTCAAGTTTGGGGGCAGGCACGACACTGTCGCCAAGCATCTCTCAGATGTTCCTGAGATAAACTGTTGCACCTGTAACCCTGGGGCAAGAGGGAATCCTCACGGGTTCCAGAACTGCCATGGTCCACAGAAGCCCAATGGTAAGCCCAGGAGGAAACCTGCATCCGTGGCTTGGTTTACTTGGTCTCTAGGTAAAGTGATCTCCTCCCACACTGAATCCGAGGGGTCCTCTTCTGGGGACCAGGCGGTGCCAATCTTATTTCCACCTCTTTAGTGCACTGGTAGGTACAGTGTCTTGGTATCAGGGAGCGGTGCCGGGACTTTGATCGGTGTTGAGCATCTGGGGATCAATGATGGTACTACGGTGACCTGTAGTTGCACTCCGGAGACCAGTGCCACAGCTCCGGGGATCGGTACCAGAGTCTGGCTGTCAGTAGCAGTGCTCTGGGGACTAAGTCCTGGTGACCACTGCCAGGGCGTCAATGACTGATGAGGGGTCAAAGATCGGTGTTGAGGATCTGTGTGGGTCCCCATCGTGGGCTTGCCCCTGGACCCATTCTTGGCTGGCTGACCCAGCACAGGATCTCAGCGTGGAGGTATTGCCTATCGAGGAGTGGGAAGCACCGGAAGCAAGACCAAGTCCTTGGCTGCTTGAAAAACCTCAGGCATGGACGGCACTGCGAGGTGCCAGGTACCTCTATCACGGCAAGGAGTCAGAGGCAGGTCCCAGGGAGGACTAGGAGCTCTGATGGGTGAGGCCATAGCTGACCCGAGCTCCGGGGAATACAAGTGGCCTGGCGTGGGTCTTGGCTCGTCCCCTGCTCTATTTGTCCTTCTTAGGGGCCAATCAGTGCCTTCTTCTAGCATGCAGCTTCTTGTGTCACTTCTTTGGTGCCAGGGATAGTGACTGGTGCCGGGATGAACTTGGTGCTGGCGGAGCGCTTCGACTAGATACTGACGTGCTGGGTGTGGAGTCTGAGCCACCAGGTTCAGAGTCTGGCTTGAGAACAGATTCCATCAGGAGTGTTCTTAACTTGATATTCCTGTCCTTTTTAGTGCAGGGTCTATAGTTTCTGCAGATCCTGCATTTATCTCAAACGTGAATCTCCCCCAGGCACTTTAAGCAGCTCTGGTGAGGATCATTGATGGGCTTTTATGGGCATGGGCTTCTTACATGAAGCACATGGTTTGAAGCCTAGGGACTGGGATATGCCCTGTCCCTGGGGCTATGTCCCTGAGGGATTATCTAGTTACTAACTAACTAATTAACTTATCTAAAAATCGATGTACACTAAATCTACAGATGAAACCAATGACAGAAGGCTTACCAAGGCAAGGACATTCCAGCACTGTCACTGCAGTGAGAAGGACCGTGGGAGGACACGGGGGTGCGGCAACACCCTTACGGATACCACTGACGGAAAAGTCTTTGGCACCAGTGCATGTGGTGCACGCACACCTGACATGGAATGGACATGAGCAAGCACTTGAAGAAAAACTATGGCACAGAGAGGCAGCCCAGAGATCAGATCTAACAGAAGCAGCCAGGGAACTGGTAATCAGAAAATACAGCTGGGCAGCAGACCTGAAGTTCAGGTCTTAATAAGTCAGTCTTCCAGATAAAAGAGATTACTTCCTGGTGCAGAGGTAAGGGAGATAGTATTGTTAAAAAGATGCCAATCTTTCCTCATGTGGTAACATTTATTTATTTTAAAAATAAACTGCTACTTTGAAATAGGATCTCTTAATTTGCATTTAACACCAAATTAACACCAGACATTTAGGCTAACACTAAGTGCTATTGCATATCGTATTAATTTCTAAATTTATACTTACTTTGTTTGAAAGCATGGTAGACATTCAGCAACGTCAAATGATCTCCATCTATGTGGGCAAACCTCATCTTGGCTTCATCTGCTGCTTTCTTGGCTTCCGTGGGGCGAACAAAACACTGTGGGACTAAACAAGGTTGGTATGGGCCCAACACAAACGCCCATATCGATGAGTCACGAATTCAGAGATAGAGGAACAAGGCCTAGCTAGGTCAGTTCACAGAGCATAGGGCAGGGCAGGATGGCCTCCAACTGCATCTTGGACAGTTTACTACCTTGATTTGGTACATCAACACCTAACCACATCTGTAAGACAAGAGGGTTTCAAAGCTACAGAGTACCTGATTATTTTGACTAGAACTATACGTAGGCATCAAAATCTCTATTCTGAAGGCCATCAAGATTGCCTAAATATACTAGAAGGCTCAACAGATCTTTGTTCAAGACCCAGTGCTGATAGCTGTACCACATACCATTATCATAGTGACAACGAACGTCTAATTAAGAGGAAGTCTTTTTCAGAGAGGCTCTCTGTGGACAGAAGTGCAGAAGAGAGCTTTCAAACTATACTGCACTAGTGCAGCTGGTGAAACTTTACTACTAGTCTGCTGCTAGATAACTTCAACCTTACATGTGTTCTGTCACTTCCAGAAGGTATTGCTATCAGCACTGGTGCACAGAAACTTATGTGAATGAGAAAGTATCAAGAAGTCCAAGGTCATGATGGTAGCGGTAGTGGTGGAAGGTTAAACCGCCCTTTGGCACTATTTGAACTAAAATCCCCAATCTGAGGTTGATGAATCCTGCCTTTCCTCAATTTCTATTATACATGTGATTTTATAGCATACTCTGAGTTTTCATTCAAAACCAGAAATTAAGTCCCAAAAATCTAACAGAAGTCTGGACAATTTAAGTGCACAAATATTTACTGCAACATCACTTAATTCACTTAGTCTATCAACATTTTATAAGCAGTGACCCCATTCTGATAGGTTTACAACACCGTTCTTAATTCATGAGGTTGAAAGTTGTTATACAAAGTCTTTACCTCATTAAAAAAAAACCTCAGTTTGGTTTTTCTCTAAGTAGACAGCATCATAAGGTTGTGTGTGTGTTTAAGTTAATTTAACACTATGAAACATGCTGAAAGGAGAGCCCTAAAGGTCTACGTCCTTTATTTTTCCAGTCACTTGGGACTTTTTGCACTTTTTCCACAATGAAAGCCCACAAACCTAATTAAAAGCACTAATCTATGTATCATTTGTCTGTAACAGACAAGGACCTTTTGATTTTTATCTCTCACAAAAGCTAGTAAACACTACATTTAAAGACCAGCTGTACTACACAAGTTGAATATTGCATGAAATTCCAATAAAAGGTGGACATTGTAACAGCAATGTTAGTGGAAGAACAGTACTCTTCAATTCACATGGTAACAAATCTGAAAGACCAATGGATCAAATACAATGTAAATGAAGATGTTTCTTCCACAAGCCCCATCTTTAAAGTCTTATATTTGAAAACAAAGGAAATAAAAATATTTAAAAGTCTAACTTGAGCTAATAAAAACAAAATTTTAATTATGCCGTCACTCCATTGACTCACTGCTTTTCCTAGATGTGGCAGAGATCTCCATAAGCCTGCAACTTTTACATACAGCAAGTGCTACCAAGTATTCAAAACAGTGAGTTAAGAAATGAATAATATGGCTTTACTTAATTTAAATAAGAGCCTTCATGCTCCTCAAAACAGCTTTTTGTAAAAGAACTTATTGTATAAAAGTTTAACTTATGTGCTGTTGTGGTCAATGCTATCCCTGCCTCCTTTTTGGTATTTAGGTCTTCCATTTAATCCAAAGAGCTAATCTCTTACTTGATTCTGGACAGCTCATACCAGTGCTTTCTGCAACACATTATGTCACCAGCACAGCTGTTTGCTGTGTAAAACATTTATTGGATTTTTTATTTTAACTAACAGTAGTTTAACTACATCCAAGAAAGTACCATCCTAAGCAGCCAGTTTTTTATATATTATTATTTATCCTAATAGATGGTGGTGATTTTTTTAAATGTAGGCTTGGAAGAGAAAAAGCTAAATAGAAAAAAAGAGTATTGTCTTGTCTAGACAAACAGTGCATAGCAAGCTGGGGTGTAAATCTACTGCATGCTACATGCCACGCACTAACTGTCTGTGTTGACCCTACTACCTCCCACTAGAAGCTTCCTAATGGGTGCACTCAGCTTTGAAAGAGCAGCAGGTCAGTGTGCCCTAGGGAACTTCGACTGAATGGTAGCAGGGACCACACAGGTAAGTGTGCAACATCCTAGTACCATGTAGAGGTACAATCCAGGTTGCCATGCACTGTTCATCTAGATAAACCCTAACACATACTCAGCTGAAAACAAAAGGCAAGATTTATTTGCCTTACTCTTTCTCTTTAATATAGCTTTTGGAGTGGGTAGGAAGGGGAAAGGATTAAGTGACAGAAAAGGCAGGCACCAACCTACCACCACCTCCGCAAATAAGACTACAATTTAGTTAAAAATTATTAGATTCTGCCCTGCCCATCTGCTCTGAGTCTGAACAGTCAAAAACTCTGCAAACATTTTAGCTTGTTCTTACAAAACTTTCACATCATTAATATGCTGCAAGACTAAACTGAAGCAAGATTTTATACTTAGCCAAAACATTTTTCTAATCATCTACATTAAGCTTGAACCATTCCAGGAAGGATCAGAAGTATAATTGTACTGTAAACAAGTCTGCAAATGGTAAGAACCAATATTAATATCCTCATCATCACAGTGGACTAAAACTTGCTGCCATCTTCTTAAGACTCAGCATAAAGTCAATCATTCTATATAATTGGGGATTTAAACATGGAACCTGCTTGACTTCTTGGTTTTTCCTCAGAAGACACGTCTCTTTTTGACAAGCAGCTCTGCCATGGTATACTAACATTCATCTATTGCAGCAGCACAATATAGCTGCGGAGACATATTCTTTATATTTGTTATAGAATGAAATTTCCTTTTGCATTTTTGGAGTAATACGTCACTACTCTTTTTAGCTTTCCCTTTTACTTTGAAAACTCGGGAAATGTATGTAGTATTTCATTTAACTGAGTTTAAGTTTAAAAAATTAATTGCTAAAAGTCAGATCTCTTTGGGAAGAGCCAAGTTTACAAATTATGTAAAGGAATACCAAAAATTAGATTGGGGATAAAGTGGTGGAACTGATACTCCTAGTCCTCAACAGAAATGGACAACAATCCTCATAGACATTTCTGTTCCAATGGCCTGGAATTCTTCCATAGTAAGCAAGCAACAGACATTTCTGTTCCAATGGCCTGGAATTCTTCCATATTAAAAAAAAAAAAAATCAAGATATTTTAACTGCAATCCAGGAAGTCAAATTCTTGTTTCACCATTTCATGCATATTGCATGCTTTAGCAAGTGTTACTTTCATTTATAAACTTTAACCCACTATGAATAATTCTAAACAGTAAGCTTTGAAAGGCATAATTCTAGCTTTATTAAAGGTGCATTTGTAATCATTTATATATACTGCTGGTGGAATAAGAAATATTTTCCCAAACTGGAGATCTGGGCTTTGTTTGGCATCTCTTTCCCTGCCCCTGCTATTACCTGACAACATGGCAGTAATAGATAGGATCTCATTAGAACAGTTGTAGTCACAACTTGCAATAACCATTTTAGCCAGCTGTGGATCCAGTGGAAATTCAGCCATCATGGATCCCAATTCAGTCAGGTCTCCGTCATCATTTAAAGCAGCTAGATAATTCAAAAGCTCTAGGGCTCTCATCAAAGTTTCAGGGGCTGAAAGAAAAACACTCTATTAGTCAAGCTGCCTTTAGTAAGCAACAATGTGACAAAGTACAAATTATTATACGCAATATCGTTTTTCATTCTGTAGTGGACCAAATTCAGAACACAAGCTGTCATCAAATTCAATTATAGAGATCTAGCAACCAATGAATCACATAAAACTCAGTCTGATATAGGATAGTTCTACACAAGATTCAAAGCCTTCTTTAAATGAGCTAATTTACCCAATAAAGATGGCTACAAGTTTATCATGACATCTGGGTTTCAGCTGCAATGAATTTCAAAAATTTTACTACTTGAAAGTAAACTTAATTCTTACTTACTTAATTCTTACTTAATTAAACTTACTACTTAATTCTTACTATTCTCTGTTTGGTGCATTTGAAAATAATGAGTTTTTGTTTACCAAACACAAGTGGTATGGAGAGTATCAAATATTTAGTGAAGTATCTTATTATACAAAGTGCATTGACATATCTTCCCCTTCCTTTAGTTTTGTACAAAATAAGTCCAAAGTGAATACCAAACTATTTTAGGCCAGACTTTTAAAATAAAACATGTGCTTTAGAGGCCTGCAGTCTCCACAAACAACCTCTGGTTCTGCAAAAGTGCTGTCTCCTCTGTTTCTCCAGACGTATGGATAAATAGTATGGAAGCCCCATGACTTTATATTTTACCATTATGTGTATCTTTTGCATCGGGACAAGGATTCTAGTTTATTTGTACGACTGTATTCCAGTGCTTAACAAGGACTTAAAAATAGTATCATATACATACATTAAAAAGCAGAGCCCAGACTGATATTTTTTTTAAGTAGCAAAATGAACTGGTTTCTTTTAAATTTTTAAAGGTTTATGAAAATTAAATTTACAATTGGGCTGGCACTTTCATTTTATGCTTCAGTATGCCAAAGCATGAATTAAACTTTAAAAAGTGCCGGCCACTTTTATTTACATGGGATTGTTAATTGATGTGCAATTAGATTGTGTAAAGAGGTGTTAAGTAAAAAAAACTCATTAACTAAACTAATAGATTTTCTAACACAAATGATTTCATTTTGCCTTATCCCCTCCAAGCAGGGGGCATGTTGTGGAACTCCTTGCTTCAATAAAAAGCACTCATGCAAGCAATGACAGAAAGATAAGTTGTGCTTTGTTACTGGTTTTTTGTTTGGTTTTTTTTTGGGGGGGGTGGGGGGGTGGGGACGGACGACAAAAGGGTGTGCACTAAAAATCAGGATAAACCTGAGAAAGCTCCTAATAGATGATCACAAATTAGTTAAAATACAACTAGCAGATATAAGATGAAATAGCATTCTTAGTCACTACTTACACAATATCCACTGAAATTAAAATTTTTTGAGGTCACAGAAACTAAACTACTTACAAAAGTACATCCACAAAATATAATTTTAAACAAAACTTGATAAAAAGTTCATACCTGGTGGGTCCATAAAATCAAAGTGCACCAAATCATCTATACCAAGTTTCTTCAGCTGTAATACCACAGACCCCAAGTTGGACCTCAGAATTTCAGGGTAGGTGTTGTCCTGGCAAAAAAATACAGTATGTTTTCCACTTTGCTTTTAATTCTCCCTCCTCCCCATCAACCTTAAATTAGGAAAACACCCTTGCGATATTTGACTATGTTTGGTAAAAGGAAGACAAGAAGGGTGAGAGCACCTTCTTTTTAAATTCTGTGGGTTATGGAGATATAGTTGGTTCCACTTTTTGTTTTTCTGTTGGATGGAGTTAGATTTCTTTTGACAGTTGTTTTGGGTTTCCTGCCTGGTAAAGCAATTTTTGAGATTCTACATTCAACTAAATAATCTTACCTGCATTTCAGTTTTGTATGCCTTCTCTGTATAAAGCCTGAAGCACTTGCCTGGTCTTGTACGACCAGCACGACCAGCTCTCTGCTGAGCAGATGCTTTACTGATCGCAGTCACCAAGAGAGATTCCACTCTAATACGAGGATTGTATACCTATTTGATAGTGGAGTCCGAAGCAGAGAAAAAAAGAGACCGAGTAACACTCATGAGTAGGTAAAAATGCCATGCAGGAAATAAAAAGGTTTTAATTTTAATTTTCAAACACTTCTTCTAACTGGAGGATTGTGTGTTAATGTCTGAGTGACTTTCTGGCTACAGAGAACAACTGGACTGGTAATGGAAAGCTTCTAATACAATTGCCCCTCTAAACTAAGAAATGTTTACTTTTCAACTAATTTGTTAACATCTTTTCCTGACAAGCTTCCTGCCCTCTTTTAACTTTACCTCGTTATCCATTTGTAAGATAGACCTTTGTAAAGTGCTTTGAGATCTACTGATGAAGCACTAGGTATTTTTTATTAGTAGTAGAATTTTACTTTTCCACTTTAATGCTGAATTTGCTGACTTTAAGGAAGAGGAATTAATCATTAATGTTGCATCAAAACAAGACTTGTTTTTGCGTGGAATTATTTTTTAAATTAGAAAACATGCCAATGGAGCTTAAATATTATTATCTAGTTCTGTATGGGCTGATGTCTTCTGCAGACGGTCAGACATGGCCAAAGCTACACTCTCTCAAAAAAAAGCTGAGCAGACTCAAACTGAGGGCTAGATTTACAGACACCCCCATGAATTAGATCGATTTAAAAAAAAAATGAAGCATTTCACCACATTCCAAAGTTTTGAATTGCTCTAACTTAAGATTAATCAACCACAGGCACAGTCCTATTATATGAAAGTGAAAATCTTTGAACATGCAACTTAAAACCTGTCCAATTTTTTCAAACACAGCTTTTTGCTTAAATCTCAAAGTATGCAAAACAGACAGAAGTTAAATAATCAGTCTATCCATTTCTGAGTTATGCATGTACAATACTTGACTGCACATATAGGATTTTCATGATTTATCTTAAAACGTGCAAATCTCAGTAATGGATGAACTGACTTTGCTCAGAGTGGTGAAGCAGTGGAATGGGTTACCTAGGGAGGTGGTGAAATCTCCATCCTTAGAAGTTTATGGCCCAACTTGACAAAGCCCTGGATGGGAAGATTTAGTTGGGGTTGGCCCTGCTTTGAACAGTAGGTTGGACTAGATGACCTCCTGAGGTCCTTTCCAACCTTAATAGTCTATGGAACACCAAAAAATCATTTCTGGACTTGAGACCAAGATGACCATTCTAGCCCAAGAATTTCAGAAAATTATAAATAACTAAAAAGGAGAGGATTGGAGCAGGTCTGTAATGCAAGTTAGACCTCTATTATTATCCCTCATCACTGAAGTCAGCACACAACAGTAATTCTCCTTTCGACTGAGGAGGACGGGACACTAATTTCCACAGTTTAATGATTGCTCCTTTAAATGGCCTGAGTTTCCTTCAGAAAGCAACAAGGCAAAGCCTTTCTTTGGTAGGTGAATGTGCTATCACAGCAGCACACTCAGCCCCTACAAACATGGGTCCTGAACTCTGATGCACTGTGATTTTTCCAGTTGATCAGCCCCATCTCTCTACAGAGACTGAATCTGTGCTGCTGTTCCTTCAGCCCATACCTGTCCTGGGCACCAGTGCAAAAAACCAAAAAAAACCAAAAAACCCCCCACAAATCTAACCAACACCTTGCTGCCCCACCCAAAAAAAACCCCCAAAATAGAAGCACAGGGAAACAAAGTAAGAGCATGTCTACATTACAAACTTGTTCACACTGCCCTCCCTCTATCAGTGGTTGTGTGTCCTCACCAGGAGCACTTCCACTAACTTAAGAGGAGCAATATTGAATTCAGCCATGAAATTGACAAAAGTGATAGTCAACAGCTGATGCACGTAACATGCAGTATCTACACAGACACTGTTGCCCCAACTACACTGACATAAGCCATACACCTCTCGTGGAGATGGATTTATGATGTCAGTGTAGTAGGGTACTTACATCAGCGGAAGCAAGGCTTTGGGTGTACACTGACAATCAGGGTGACAAAGCTGCCTTACATTGACCTAACTCTGTAGTGTAGACCAGGCCTTGATCAGTTTCACTCGGCTCCTGCTGAGCCATATAGTAAAGAAAAATATTCTATATAAGAGTAGCAGAAGCAAAATCCTGCATTGCTCCTACTGACATTACAGAACAGGGAACGGTGGTGAGGGAAGAGAAAACATGGAAGTTTGTTCCTGTTTTCAGTTGGTCAGGCAAAAGTGAAGTTTATAGCCAGAACACCGAAAGCCTAGTCTTCCCCTCAAAAGTCGAGATTTCTCTTTTACAAAAGACACTAAACAATATTTGTAGGAATAGTAGAAGAGTTACTTGCAAGCAGAGTCCAAAGCATTTTCTGCCCTATTTAAGCAAGAAGCAATTTAAGTTAAGAGATCACATATTTACCTTTTGCTTAGCAAATCCAGGATCAATCACAAACACAACGCCATCTATTGTTAATGACGTTTCAGCAATATTTGTGGATACAACAACCTGTTGAAAAACAAAACAAAAATGTACACATCAAGATAACAGATACTATAGTAAATTTAAAGAACTTAAACATGCAATAATGCACACAGCTAGGAGAGCAGTAATTCAGTATCAACACTAACTTTTTGAAGTCTTGTGAGCAAATTCTCAGTTACACTACATTACCACCACCTTTAGAGCTGTAACCTAGGACAAGTCACAAATCAGAATAAATCTCACTGGAAACCTATAAACTGTTATTCTACTGAAGAGAAAGCCCTGCTTTTGTCCACTAAGCACTCTCCTCTCTCCCTTGTTTTCTCCATTAAAAACTCAGTATCATTACAAATCATGCTAGTTTACAAATAAAGTTCCAAGAGCCAGTACTTTGCACTGATGTTAATCATGGTTTTACACGTTTCATACAATGCAGGTACAAATCTATTACTATTAATTTTACCTAAAGAATTAAAAAAATGTATAAAGTCAGTAAAAGCCAGTTAACTAGAATTGCAATCATATGTTACACACACACTACAAAGATGGTTCAGACAAGACATGAATTCAGGGTTCTGAATATTTCCTGCATTTCTTTCCTTCCTATAAGTGCTAATGAAGTAATCTATTAGCAATCACAGAACCGTGAATTAAGATCTTGGTACATAAAATCCAAAAAGGTCCATGGTTAATTACTCTATTTTAAAATAACTGAATTAACAAGTGTCTAAATATCACCTTTGTTGGTCACATTTTTTAAATTACTGCAAAAACGGACATTTAAAGTTGAATGTGTGTTAAAAGTCAAACTTATTTTCATTCTAAGATTCCAATATTCAGTTAATTCTTGTACACACACATAATTTAAGTGGAACACACTCCAAACATTAAGTTGTCATCCAACTACAGTGACTTTAAATAAACCAAGTTAAAAGTTAGTTTTTTGAGAGTTTTTTTTTTTACTTGCTTAACTACAAAAGTAACAGATCTAGAACTTCTCTAGCATAACACCAAGGGAATTTAAATTTAAATAGGCCTTTCACCTGTGAACTGCAAAGCATTTTATAATAGTAAATATCTCCATTTTATGGATTAAGAATTTGAGGCAAACAATGATTTGTCCAAGATAAGGACAAAATCAGGGACAGAGCTCAGTATAGCCCGGGTCTGATCCCAGCTTACTTCTCCTAACCACTTTGCTACTCATTACCCCAGCTATCTCTCCCCCACAAGAAGATTTCTATGCAAGTCTACAATTTAAATGTCACTATATAGTCAAAATGATATAGAGGTTGAAAACTAATTCTGTAGTGAACTGGAGTTGTACCACACTCAAGCAAGAAACAATGTTATATGTAGAACAGTTTCTCAACCTGTGGTACGTGAGACACAGGCAGGGGGTACGCGGCAAAAAACCCAGTGAAGGGAGGCAGCTGCCAGCTTCCCGCCCAGCCGGGGAAGTTGGGCATCAGCTGCTGGCTTCTTGGGATGCTAGGCAACAGTCACTGGCTTGGGGGCGAACAAAGTGGGAGCCCAGCAGGAACCTCCAGCCTCCTGTGACCTGGCTTGAAGATGAGCAGCAGCTGTCTGCCGCCTGCCCACATCCCGGGGTCCCAGCCTGCATGGAAGCCTCCTCTACCCCAGCTCAGACTGGGGGGCAGCTGACAGCCAGACAGCAGCCATCTGCAACTTGCCCAGGTGGCAGCTCCCCTCCCCAGCTCAAAGCCTGGTGCCCAGAAAGCCAGGTGGAGAGCCCAGTGGCTTTCCCAGTCCTGGAGCCAGGTTCTAACCAAAGGTTTACTTGTCAATTTCACTGCTCTAGCTGAGCAGTGAAATGGACAGCCCCAGATTTTACCAGTATAAAAATCTTAAGAGGGGCCCACACAGTGTAATTTGCCCCAGGCCCGCACCCCCCTAGGGACGGCCATGGGGAGTGCTGCTATCCGCTCTGATGCGCCACTTGTGCCTGCTCATACCTCACAAGTTCCCGCCTGTGTGAGGAGAACACCACCTGACCCAGCCATCAGGCCATAATGATTGGCTGGCGTTGACCTTTGCTCCTATATGGAGGAAAACAAGGAGGAAGGAGGGGAGGAACAGCAGGGGGTTTTGTGATCTGCCACAGCCACACAGCACTGCAGCCCTCAGAACTCTCCTGCTTTATGGGAAATACCATCGTTCAGCAGTAAAGGGGGAAAAGATTGTATTTCTCAGAGTGGGAGTGTTGGGGTACTTTAAGTTTTCAGAAGTTAGGGGGTACTTGCTACTTAAAAGGTTGAGAAACACTGATGTAGAACACATCAAACAAAAATGAACACATTCATCCAGAGGTAATCGGTACAAACTAGCTACATAGATAAAAGCCATAAACACTTTAAAGACAATTAAAATAAATGCTGACAGAATAGCTAGATGCATTTTCACATTAATTCTATAAATCATTTATAACGTAAATTAAAGTAGTGTCTATTTTAAAGGGTTAAGTTAACCCACCTCCATGAAATGTACACTGATTCAGCTTGCTATGAGATACTTATTTATTACAAATATATTTTTATATGAGCCTAACATGCCTAACATTTGGCTCTGCAGATGTGCTGGGCTTCCATGCCCACATTCTGAAATTCCCAAATGGGAATGGAAGCCCTTGGCCCCAGCCATAACACTTAAATATTGCCCTGAAGAGCCCGTTGACAATTAAGGCACTTGTGCTGCTGAAAATTCTATGAGTTCACCTTGCTGCTGTGTGCTCAATCCATATAGATCCAGTAATAGTTTATGCACTTCACAATCTCCAAAGATGCCACTCAGCACATCAGGTGAAAAAAATATGCACTGCCCAAACCTTCCATAGCCCAAACCCATCATAACTTTTCCACTGTAAATGTCACATGTAACTAAATGATAAGCATAGGTGCTTAGTGCTGTTTTACGTATGTAAAAGCCTTTGAAAAAAAATCCCACCCAGAAAACCAAAATGGAAGTTAAAGCATGAAAAACTGTTTTGAAATTAAAAGAATAAATCAGTTTTAAATTACACAAAATGTAAGTTATGACTACAAGCTTAGCTGATTTGTAATTATAAAGTGCTTCTATTAACTTGATATTTAAATACCTATTTAACAACTTGCTTCACTGCATTTTCTTTTAGAGACTAAATTAAACAAATTATTTGACTATTAGATTAAAAATTGTATGTCTATATACAATGGCTTTACCCAGTGCCTCCAATGAATTTGAAACTGTTCATGACAATAGAACAACCTGGGATTTCAATTCTGCTGTGCTCTATTTATACAGGTTAATTGATAAGAGTAGAATTTCACAATATATGACTGGAGTTCTCTTCTCATTTGTGCCAAATATGTTAAACAAACATTCAGTTTTTAATATATATTTGAGAGATGAATAACTTAATCAGTGAAAAATCAATCAACTAATAGGAAAGTAATAGGAAAGTTAGCAAAGTATCCTTCTGTGATAAAGTATGAATACCAAATATGGCAGCAGATCACTGTCATACTGACCTGAAGGAAAACATGCTCATCCTTGCCCATACTCCAGGTAAGGGTAAAGTCGGTAATTGCAAGGGAATAGATCTAATTGCCCTTTATTAAAAATATAAAAACAAGTAAAGGGATTGTAACTCTGTGTTTATGCCAGCACCCAGGGTACAACACAGGTATTTACTGATTTTCCCTGGGGTTACACCAGGGAATACAAACAACAGTTTAGCTCTCTCCAGTTTGACTATAACTTTGCTAAATGTTAGGCTCGTTGACACAGGAGTAAGCCCCACAACTTTCAGATCTGAATTTAAAATATATTAAACATATCTGAATTTAACATATTATGCTTGTGTAATATAGTGAGATTCCCTCTTTCTATACTGAAATTCTTAAATATTAATACAACATTTTTAAAAATGTGTCTGCAAAAATCTAATAATTTTAAAGGAAACAGTTATAACAATTAAATTGTGTTTTATTTGCTTTGCGACCAGTAGAGATTTAAAAAAAAAAATTTTAAGCACACAAGTGACTTAGGAACCCACATTCAGTTTGAAAAGTGATGGGGCTCCTAAATCACTTGGCCTTTTAAAAAATTGTACCCCATCTTAAAAACTTGATTCTAATTTAAAGGATTTTAAACAGAGTAATTATACATCAGTACAACACTTGGAAAAGTATAACATGATGGCGTCAAAGCAGCATAGCTTCTGTAAGTGGGATCATTTTCAGATAAATTGTTTCTCTAATCGTGAGTTAAACAGTAGAAAACTTGGCATAGATGGTTTGTTTTTTAAAAAATATTGTTAAAAAAGTATGAAGAATTTTTAAAAAAGCTATAAGAACACAGGGTACGGATGCTGGAGGACAAGTCTACAAGTGATTTAAAAGCCTGATTAAGCAAACACCATCCATAATAGATTCAGATGCAGCAAATCTAGGTTTTCCTTTAAAGAAGTTTATAGCCCTTACAGCTGGAAAGAAAATCTTCAAAATGTGAACCAATTGTAAACTGTTGGAAAGTTAGATTAAAAAGTCTTGCACACAGCCTGCAGGAGATGAAAGATAACCTGATTCATCTAATTGGTAGACACTGTTGAACGTTTTCACATATGGCTGCATAAATCTGTGCCTAAGTTTGCACAATTATAACCGTATAGGAAAACAGGATACCTGGACATCATAGGTGAATGGTCAAATAAGCAAAAGGGGAGGAAACAGTGGTGTTCCTAAATGTGCCATGTTCTTTTTTTCCCGCACCAGTAATGTTACTGTTATGTAGAATATTACCAACTTAAAAAGGTACGGCCTGAGAAAAGGGTAACGTTCTCAATCACTTTAGAAGCTAGAGTAGTTGTGTATGGGATCGTGACTTTTACCAGGTGCAAAGATACAAGCCTATTAGATGAGTGTTTCTGGCCCAAGTACAGCAACTGCGCCTTTATAGATTCCCAGACCAAGTCAAAAAACTCAGCTGTCTCAGACATCTTATGTCAGAATTAGGGAAAAGATAAATCCTTCTTTGTTGCATGATAGCCCTGCTGATATTCCTTTACATGGGGGATGGTGACCTCGAGATCACCTGTATCTAAATAAGACGCCACCTTCCTCCCAAGTCTGAAGCTACCTTGCATAAGGTTGCTGGTCTTGTCCAAAAGATTTGGAGAACAAAGAAGGCCTGGAGCTTCAATAATGCATCAGGAAACACCAATACTGGCTGTAACAACAGCTTTCGCACAAGATGCAATGCTATAATACAAGATCTAGCCCTTGTTCCATCCACACAGCTAAAACCCAAAATGTCCATATGAAAGACGATTTTCTAATTGTCAACAACCTGAGATCTGAAAGTCAAGCTGCATTCTGGGTTGAGTATCTTGGCGACAAATAAAGATCCTGAAATCACAATTTATTTAACAAGTCTATTAATAATGTGTAAGCCAGAAGAGACTACAGCTTCCTCTTTCATTACTACAGTGACTTTGGAGAAGAAAAATAGTAAACATTTCTGTCACTAAAGCAACCAAACAATTCAGAATACACAGAGAACAGATCTGTTGAGCAAGGCACCATTTTTACATAAACACTTTAGGTCAGAAGCCATTATATACCTACTTTTGCCCATAATTTATACTTTTCCAGTCTATCAATCCTTGTAACACAATACTTGCTAAGGTTAGAGTGCCTTCTTGTTCAACACCAGCACAGGTTTTGTCAGGAAGGCATGCTGAAAGCTGTGCATCTGCAAACCACTTATCAAGAAAGCCAGACATTGCCTATTTTGAAGCATGTTACATTTTAAACATAAATGAAAATGTAATGAAATACAATGCTATCACTTGTTCATCACTGAGAAGCAATTTCATTCATTTAAGTCATTTACTAATGAAATCTTATTGCAGCATTAGTTTCATGATTTCAGACTGTATGCTTTCTGCAATCAACTTCAATAGGAAAAAAGGATCATTTCACTAGATTTAATAAGTGACTTATTCATCCAGAGCACAAGAAGTTGTCACTAGTATTTTGCATGCACTGTACTGAACTGAAAAGGCAATAATCAAGGAACAAACCCTGCCTAAAGCACATACGTTTCAGCTTTGAACTTCAAAATCTTCTGTTCAACTTCATGAATGTTACAGTTTAGCCAGTGTAGGGTCCAATATTCAGACTCAATTTTAGGTGACCTCAAGTTTCATATAGATTAAAAAAACTAAGTAACTTCTATTGTTCTTTATACCCATATGCAGCAAAACTACCAATCTCAAGCCATAATACATAATTTCTGAGTTTTATGGTAACCCCAATAGGCCAAAGGGGTTGATACATTGAAGGAAAGGGGACCTAAATACAGGGTATTTCCCAGAGAAGGAAAAAAGGGTTTCTGACTTCCATTATGATTATTATTTGGTTGCTTATCTTAACCCATCCAATTCTCAAAAGAGACCTTGCCTTAAAGCATCCTTTGAAGATCAACAGATAGGATTCTGATGAGATCAAATTCAGATGGCCCACAGCATTTAAAATAAGGGATTTTGTCAAATCCAGTTTCAGCTGATTTGAACTATCATGGTATTACAGGAGCAGAGAATTTTCTGAAAGCCAGGTCCCATTTGATTTAGAGCTTTAACATTCAACAATTCAGGGCTTTATAGGAGGAAATCTGTGCCTTGAACTGAACCCGGAAATAAACTGGAAGCCAGTGCATATTAAAGCAGATGTAACATTTAATTTGACAGCATCCCTGTAAGTCCTTACCCTAAGCAATATTTGGTTACATTGCTCAAGACTGCTTCAAAATAAGAGTTTGAGACCAATATTTATATTTGTTGCTGTCCAAATACATTTAAGATTAACAGCTGAAACTCACTACATTTAATTCCCCCCTCCCCCAACTACTATAAGCAGTTTGATAGTAAATATACTAAGGTACAAACATTTTCTGATACTATTACCTTTCTTCCTATTGCTCCGGTTGGCTTTTTAGGAGGGGGAGGTTCAAAAATCCTCTGTTGTTGCTGTGGGGGAAGCGTTGAATATAGTGGAATGATTTTGATGTCACCAACTTCAGGACCCAAATCATCAATTTCACGCTTTATCCTCTTACAGGCTTCATCAATCTCCTACAAAACGAAAGTTGGCACACACACACAAAAAAACCACACCTCATGAAAACACTCATTTTATTTTAAAACTCGGCATAGCAACTAAACTATTTCCAGCTACAAAACAGCAGTTATTTTTACTTTTAAAACCAATCTGGGTGCTTTCAGAATTTCCAAAGGGATTTCCACAACAGTCCATGATACCTCAGCTTCTATACTTTAATGAACATGTAACAACCTTATTTGCATTCAACACCCTTTTTCTTTTAGTCATGTTTCCTAATTAATTCTCTACAAATTGTACTAAAATTGAAATCTCTCACCCAGGAATATTAAACTGCACTCATGACCTTTTCAATTTTCACAATCTAAAAGAAATTGATGTGCAAGATATTTTAAATAAGCCAATTAAGCTTTAATGTCACGTATCACTAATGCAATTATATGGAAGATTTGCTTCATTGTACCTAATGAGAACAAACACCTTTACAGTATAAACAAGGATGTTCAAGAACCAGACAGAACTTAGTCCAACATTTTAGAGCTTATTTTAAAATTTGTTAAAATTCCACCTAGACTAAACATTGAACTATTCTCAATCAATCTGAATTAATGCTGGAAGGATATATTTTGTGCATTTCTATAGTACCACAGTATCTAGTTTCTGAACTACAGAAAACATTTAACTCTGCCCATTCATTTACAACTTAATTTTATTTTAAGATAAATTGCATTTAAAATATGTCAAATGACACCTAATTATAGGAAGGTTTAATTAAAAAAGGAAAATATAACAGCAGAATTTTAGGTCAGTGATGGAATAAAATAGTCTCAGAATAAGAAACTACAGCAACCCCTGCTGGAATAATTGAAAGATATAGGTAATAACTAATGAGAGATCTGCAAACAGCCTTCCTACTAAAGGGGGAAATGAAAAGTTTTGTTCAAAAGAGAAATACATTTAACAAAAGTCAAAAATTACTACAATGTTTATCTAAACAATAAGGCCAGATATCCCTCACATTATATAACTAGGCTCCCTTTGAGGGTTATGCTGTTAAGTTGTCTGTTTAGCTAAGAAGAATTTTTTTTAAAGTGAATTAAGTCTCTGGAATTCTTCCTCTGAACAAATTTAAGAAAGTCAAAGTTATTTCTCAGATTAGAGAAAGCAGCAACATATTGCTGAAACATCTATTAGATGGAACCTATAAAAGCATAGGAAATAAAGAAAAACATTACTTGTTTTCAGGTTTCTGCATATTATTCAAATATCAATTCAAAGTTTAAAATTTACAACACTACACTCATCATTTTACAATGTTGACAGATGTACATACACCCTATGTAGGTCCAACAAAGCAGAAACAACATGTAGTTTGCCTACTTTTCTCTGACATTAGTTGAAGTGATACTTGGTTACACAGACCCTGAGTTTCAGACCCTTACTTCTTGTAAATTTAAATACACTAGGTACTTAAGATAATCCTCTTCT
The DNA here is from genome assembly GCF_026122565.2 of Emydura macquarii macquarii. NCBI lineage: Eukaryota > Metazoa > Chordata > Testudines > Chelidae > Emydura > Emydura macquarii. The sequence continues at coordinate 3,753,169 of NW_027132585.1, read as the reverse complement.
AGACATAGGTAAGCCTTGCAAACAAATTCTATGTTTTTCATAAAATATCTTCAAGAATCTGTGCTCAAATGCCCCCTACTGGTTTGTTAAAACAATAAAGGAGGAACTTCAAGTCTTAAGTCAAACTGCTTCAATAGATTCAAGGCACCTATATTGTAGCTTAGGAAATAGATGAATATTCAGAAAGGAGTAGCTAGCTTCATACAAGTGTGAAGTTGTTAGGCACACTTCACTCCCTGAAGTTGGAATGCACACTTGCCAATTTCTATGGTACTTATGTTATCTTGGCACTTCCAGTACAAATATTAACACAAATTAGATGTCGTTGGCAAAAATAACAGTCAAATGCTAAACAAAATTAATGTACCTTCCATCACGCCCTAAAAGCCAGAAGACTAGTTCTGATGGAATGCCACTAACAAATGCCAAAGACTGGGCTCCTCAAATGATAAAGCTCTGCTGTTGTCATAGCCAACATTATGCTTCAAGTTAAACTGGGCTTAGGACAAGCAAGCAGTCTGTTGATGAGCAGCAAAGAAAAAAGCCAGGTGTGTACAAAGCCACCCATCTCCCTTCAAAAGAGGGGAAGCCATATTCTGTACCAGCTGGAGCTTCCAAATATAATTTCAAGAGTAACTCTCATCAGAACTCATTAAAATAGTCCAACATAGAAATGACAAATGCAAAGATGACCATTGCTGTTGTCTCCTTGTGGAACTTACAATCTCCTTCCCAGCTGCACATAGTGATGGGCAACAATGACTACTTCTGCTAGTCTTAGAGCAACAATAAACTCAGAAGGATCCTGTGGCTATAAACCATTTTGATGGAAAGATATAGCATATCTCCACCCTCAGTAGATAGCATATTTCTCTAAATGATTCCAACCAGCCAACAAGTACTACTTTTGCCTTATCTATAACCAGCTCGCTTTCCTGCAAATCATTACGTCTCAAATACTAGGGGTCTGCAGCATATAAAAGCATTTAAAACATTCACTTCCAACTCTGAGCAGAACTGAGACTTTTCAGATAAAAGCTCCTTTCTGAAAAGTTGTCCTGTGGTATGGTGATTTCAAAATGTAAACTAACAAAAATGTGCTATGAGGGCATTAAGGATTCACAGCTAAGCATTCAAGAATCAAGAAATGCCAGAATTAAGGCTGCATGCGCAATGTTAGCCTTCTCCATGGACACATTAGAATGTCTTGAAATATAATGTGGTTGTGTAATTCAAGTACCAAAAACAATTTTTTCTTATAACGTCAGACACCACTGCAGCATCTTGTACTACTCTACATTTGCTAGACAAAATCTACAAAATGATTACATAAACACAAGACACATTAGATGAAGCTACGCTTCTCTGGAGCCCTTGCTTCATTCACTATTCATTATTCAGAGAAAATTTGGCAAGGGATCCTTTCAACACTGTAGATAAAAAAATCACAGGGTATGATGTATGATTGGAGAAATAGCATGCGATCAATGAAACACCACCATAATGTATTCACATGAAGAAACATCTCCTAAAGGTGCACATTAAACTAAGCTTTGAAGGAGGCTGGGTCCCCTATCATTACACATCATACAACATGTTCATTCAATACAGGTTTCCAGTAAACACTATGTACGTTTATAGCTAAGTCACCATCTATAAATACACAGTGCACGCCAATTACACTCAATACTAGTTTCAGTAGAATTATCCCTGGTGCAGCTGAGTGTACTGTACATGAGTGGAGAGCAACTTTTAGACTTGTAGCTTGGCAAAATCAAAACCAATTTTCATCAAAACAGTCAAGAAAGAGCAAGAGTTACAATGAAGGTGAACTACTGTAATATTTTACGGAAAGAACATTTAATCAAACTAGGAAAATATGGTCTAGATGAAATTACTATAAAGTGGGTACACAACTGGTTGAAAAACCTTACTCAAAGAGTAGTTATCAATGATTTGCTGTCGAATTGGAAGGATATATATCTAGTGAGGTCCCATGAAGGTCTGTCCTGGACCATGTGCTATTCAATGTTTTCAATAATGATTTGGATAATGGAACGGAGAGTATACTTATAAAAATATGCAGATGACACCAAGCTGGAAGGGGTTGTATGCACTTTGGAGGACAGGATTAGAGTTCAAAAAGATCTTGACAAATTGGAGAATTGGTCTGAAATCAACATGAAAAAATTCAGTAAAAACAAATGAAAAGCACTACACTTAGGAACAAAAAAAACCCAAACATTCAAATACGAAGTGGGGAATAACTGGCAAGTCAGTAGTAATGGCTGAAAAGATATGAAGGTTACTCCCTATAACTGGAGGTTCTTCAAGATGTATGGCCCCTATCCAGGGCCGTTTTAAGACCTCTGTAGGCCCAAAGCACACTTGCCTTCGTAGGCCTCCCGACCAAAATAACTAGTTTGATTTTAAGCTATTAATAAAATAGTTTTTTAAATAAAAATAAAAATTATATATAGAAAATTTTTTCGTAGGCCCTGAAAGTTTCGTAGGCCCTAGGCACTGTGCCTAATGGATAATACTGCCCTGCCCCTATCTGGATTCCAAATGTGGGGTGCGCATGCGCCGGAACTGTTTGTAGCAGTGTTCAATGACCAGTGTGTGCATCATGCGTCAGCCACATGATTCATCTGAGGTCTTATGAGGCTGCACAGATTGATGCCTCACCAGTCCCTCTTACTAACAGGCACAGAGCCCATACCAGAGGGGAAGGAGGATGGGATTGGAATCCAGATAGGGACCACACATCTCCAAGAACCACCAGTTACTGTAAGTAACCTCCATTTCTTCTTCGAGTGCTGGTCCCTATGTGGATCCCAAATGTAGGTAGCACAGTGAGCAGTACTCAGCATGGAAGTGGGAGTGAGGGCTTGCCAGAAGTGAGGGTCTGCAGGACTGCGTGTGGCCAACTGCCCCGTCTGCTGCTACCGGGAGGGCTATGGTGTAATTAGTGGTGAAGGTGTGGACAGAGGACCATGTGGCTACTTTACAAATGTCTGGCCACGGAACATCCACAAAGAGGGCAGACGTGGTCGCTTGCACCCATGTGGAATGAGTAGTGATGCCAGGCAGCGGAGAGACTTGAGAAAGGGAGTAAACACTGCTTGATACAATGAGAGATCCACTTGTAGAGACAGTGAGAGGAAAGGGTGCAGCCCCTACAACGTTCTGCGATGGTGACTTGGGTGAGAAATGAAAATTGTGCATGCATTGGAGGTAGAAAGCCAACACATGACAGGCAGAGTGCGCTCTCTCTGTGAGGCGTGCAGTTTTGGATTGCAGGATGGGAGGTGAATGGAGTGGTTAGATGAAACGGAGAGATTACCTTAAGTAGGAATTTGGGATGGAGTGTAAGGACATTTTGTCCTTATGGAAGACCGTGACGGGCAGGTCATCATAGCCGCCAACTCGCTAACCCATGGGGCAGATTGCTACCAAGAAATTACCTTCATGGAGAGATGGGTAAGGGAGCAACTAGCCTGTGGTTCGAAGGGCGGCTTGCTGAGTGTTGAGAGGACAAGGTTCAGATTCCAGGGGGAAACAGGGGTTTCAAACCAACGGGAAGGTGTTGAGAAGACAACAGAGGAAATGGATTGAGGTAGGGTGGCTAAAGTCAGAGTACCCATCCACTGTCGGGAGGAAGGCACTAAGCACCTCTAGGTGGACCCAGATGGAGGAGTGGCATGACCCGACTGTCAAAGATAGAGAAGGGAGTCAAGGATAGTGGGGACAGAGACTGGGTTGAAGGAGTGACAGTGACGGGCCACCCACACCATGAAGTGTTTCCACTCTGCTTGATAACATGTTTTAGTGGATGATAGGGATGGAAAAATTCATTTAATTAACTGTCTGTTTAAACTTCTAAAAATTGAACATTTAAATGGTTAAACATTAACTTACCCTACAGTTGCAGAAGTAGGTGGGGGGAGGGGGGCCCATCAGACAGTGACAAGCTTCTCCTCTGGCTGGCTCGGCCCTGCTGAACTGCCGCAGTTACTGGCTCTGCCAGCTGAGTGCAGGCAGAGCTTGGGGAAGCAGCCGCACAGACCCCTCAGAGTCTACAGTCTCGCTCTGCCTGAGGTTGCTGGCGGAGGGAGGAGACGGAGGCAGCCTGTCCATGAAGGCCACACCTGCGCGGTTGCAGGGCCACAACTGGGCAGCTCTCACTCGGCAAGGAGGCACTGAGTCCAGCGCAGCTCCCCCCAGGCACGTGCTTGCAGAGCTGCAACTGGGCAGCTCTCACTCAGCCAGGAGGGTCTCCCAAAAGCAATGTTTAAACTAATTAAGTGGTAAGACTGCTGCTCACTGTTTAAATGTTTAGCCACTTATATTCCTAGTTGATAGATACCTACTAAGTGAAAGGAGGTCACATACTGGTGTTGAACACGTTGTCTACTCGTGAACTGCATACAAATACCAGGCTGGGAGGTGAAGCAGTTCTAGTTTGGGGGTGTCAGAGCTGACCATGTTGCTGTGTGAGGAGATCTGGGAGTGGAGGAAGGTGAATCAGCAGGTAAACCAAGAGAGAAAAGATTGGTGAAACAGTACTGACGAGGCCAGAAGGGAGTGATGAGGATGAGGACAGCACGGTCTCATTGTATTTTGCAGAGTATCTGTGGAAGCAGTGTTATGAGTGGGAAGGCGTACCAGACGGACGGATCAAGGGAAGGGAAGCGTGTCCCCCTCACAGCCTCATCCAAGAGTGTCCCTGGAGCAGAAAAGAGGGAGCTTACGGTTGGTAGGAGTCACAATGAGATCCCAGCTTTGCATGCCCCACTTGCAGAAGGTAGACCAGAGAGTGTAGTCGCATAGCTCCCACTTGTGGTTGTTGTGGAAGGAATGACAGAGCATCTGCAAGGGTATTATTGGTGCCCGGAAGATGGACCACATGAAGCATTAGTCATGCCTGAGGCACCAGGTCTACAGATGAATGGCATCCATGCAAAAAAGGACAAGTCCTGTTTGTTTATATGGATGTCAGCCATCATGTTGTCCAAGAGGAACAAATGACTGGATCGGAGAAAGGGCTGGAACGCCTGACAAGCGAGGTGGACTGCTCATAATTCCAGGATGTTGATGTGCATCCTGGCCTCTCTGGGGTCCTTGGGCAGTATGGCCCTCCAGATGCGTGTCCCAGCCTACAAGCGAAGCATCCATTGTGAGGGTAGTACTGGATGTGGGAAGGTTGAAGGGGGTGCCCGCCATGACCTTGGTGAGGTCGCACCACAAGAGAGAAGTCAAGACTGAGGGAGGGAGAAGTACCCTTTTGTGGAGGTGATCGACAGTTGGAGACATCGCATGTTTAGGTGTGCATGAGGGGTGACCAAGGTGCAGGCAGTCATATGGCCCAGGAGGGAGAAGCACGGTCAGAGATGTGCAATGAGGGAAGTGAGGGCTACACAGTGGTCCTACAGCAGAAAGGCTCGTGCTGCAAGGGTGTTTAGCCAAGCTCCTATGAAAGTGAGCTTGCGGGTAGGTACAAGGGTCAACTTGTCCTCGTTGATGCAGATCCCCAAGCTCGCAAGGAGGGTTCATAGGGCATGAATGGTGGTCAGGAGACATTCCCAGCATGATGCAATTAGTAGCTAGTCATCCAGATACGGGAACAAGTGGCCAAGACATCACATCTAGGTCATCACTGCTACAAAGACCTGTAGAGCAGTGGCTATTCTGAATGGCAGAACTCGGAACTGATAGTGTGAGTAGCCTACCATGAAGCGAAAGAATTTGCGATGGGCGGGATGTATATCTACATGAAAATAGGCATCTTTCATACGGAGAACCGCAAACCAGGTTACAGGGGGCGAGGCAGAGGACAATCTGGGGAAGGGTGACCATGCAGAATCGGAACTTGCGAATGAAACAGTTTAGGGTCCGGAGGTCTAAAATGAGGTGAAGGCTGCCCCCTTTCTTCAATATGAGGAAATAGGAGGGACTAAAAACCATGGCCATGATACTGATGTGGAACACATTCTATTGCGCCCTTCCGGAGGAAGGTGTTTGCTTCCTCTTGGAGGAGATTTTGTTGTGATGGGTGTCCCGCTGCCCCATGTGGAGGTGGCGAGGGGGAAAGGAAACAAACTCTGAGGCACCCCAGTGTATGATGTCCAACACCCAGTGATCGGTGGTAATCTTGCTCGAGTTGAGGGCGAACTGAGCTAAATAGCCCCTGAAGATAACTGGATGGACCACATGAGAAGGGGAGGGTGGTTTGCAGGCCTCGAGGGAAGGAAGCAAAATGGATGTTTGGACAGGCACTGCAGGAAAGAAGAAGTGGACGAGGTAGTGGCAGCATGGTATCACGGCCATTGAGAGTGTTGAAGTTAACGTGGTTGGTCCCGCTGGCATTGAGGGTAAGATTGGTAAGAAGGGTACATGGGGCAGAAAGAAGACCCATACTGGCGGCAAGTTGGGGATAGTGTGTAAAGGCCCATGGACTGCAGAGTGGCACAAAAGTCCTTAAGCGAGTGTAGGCTTTCATCAGTTTTATCAGTAAAGAGTTTTTGGTTATCAAAAGGGAAGTCCTCAAGCATGGCCTGGGCGTCCTTTGGAAATCCCAACATCTGTACCCAAGAGTCCCTGCATAGTATCATCCCGGAGGCCAACGAACAGGATGCTGTGTCAGCTGCATCTACCGTGGCATAGACTACTAACGAATCCGGTGCTGGGTGTGTAAACAGAAAATCTGTATCTTTTCCAGGGACAAAGTATCTGCATTCTGCCCTTTTAGGTGTAGGCACATATGATGCAGGGCATGCCAGACTGCCCAAGCTGGTTGGAGAAATGTACTGTATATTGGAAGAGCGGTGCGCAAGAGTCCCATCAGCTGTAGGATGCCCAGGAACTCATCCTGGGAATCCTTTACGTCCTCTGCCAGTAGGTTAAGGTCCCTTGCCATGAACTGGAGCAGGTCTTGGCATTGACCAGGGAAAAAAGAAATGGCTGGATAAGTGCCTCGTCCGGAGAGGAATACGCTCCTGTGGGGATTGGTGGTTCCATCAGTTCTGGCGGTGCCAACGGTGTGGCATCTCGGGGTTCCTCATAAATCGAGGGAGGAGCTGTATAAAAACTGGGGAAGGGCGGTGGTGAGGCAGCAACAGTCCAAGCATATGGATCCGCCAAGGCCAGTGGAGCAAGATGGTACTGGAACCATGCATTTGTAGGAGATCCATACGTGGGTGCGTAGGGCAAGCGTCGCTGTTCTGGATTGTAGGATCAAGCCAGTGGAAAAGGTGGGCTCCTGTTCCAAAGACCAATCTGAATCTGAAGGTTGGTCCAGAAATGGTGGTGCCGTTGGGACAGCTGGAGCCAGCTCGGAGCAGCTCTGCAAAGATTCGCTCACTTGCTGCTCTGACGGTGCAAAGACAAGCAGCTCAGAGCAGTGGCTTAACAGGACTGGTTCATCTGCCAGTGATAGAGAACATATGGTTCCTGGAGATCCGGGATGCGGTGTGAAACCGGCATACAGAAGAGGAAGCTTGGCCATAGGTATAAGTGGAGATAAGCGGCCAGGTATGCATGGTACCTGGCATGGGAGGTTCTGGCAGCATGGATGGAACTGGGGGTGGGGGCAGTGGTTCTGCAATAGAAGTCGAGGATGACACTAGTTAATCTCTACGGTGTTTAGACTTGTGCTCCTTCCGAGACTTTTTGAGTGGAGGGGAAGCCGAGTCCTCCAACAACTTCTCACCTAACCAGGCGTCTCAGGGAGGCAACACTGTACTTTGAGGCGGTCCCTCTCGGGAAGCCACCCTTGTGCCTATGCACGTGCTTCTTATGAGCATGGTGCTGTTTCAACAGTGCAACCGGTACTACTGGTGGTGCCAGAGCCAGCGAAGCACTCACCTGCGGTGAGGCCGACCGCTCCAGTGGATCGGCCAGCGTGCCATCTGAGTGCACACGCGTGCGCATTCCTTCCTGCAGGAGATGTTTGTGGAGTCAGAGCTTCCGAGCCTTATGGTGGGAAGCAGCACAGATAACATGGGCTTCATCAAGCAATAAAGACAATGCTGGTGTTCATTGCTCAAAGAGAAGGAGCGCAGACACGACACACAGCCTTTAAAGCCGACTTGCTGTGGCATAATCCTCATAAGTGGGTGGGACACTACTACTGGACTAATAGACAACTACTACTAAATTCCTAATTGCTAAGCACTTAAAACCATGCTTAACTGTGTAAAGAAAAAAAAAACTATACACAATAATGATAAGAAGGATACTAATATGGAGATAGGAAGAGGGTTCTGACTCTGACCATGCAGCGGTAAGAGGGAGCTGGAGGGGATCAATCCGCATAGCCTCATAACACCTCTGACACACAACATGGCTGATGCACAACACACAGGCAGGTCGACAAACACTGCTATAAACAGTTCCAGCTCCGGCACATGGCATGCATGCACACCCCATGTTTGGAATCCACATGGGGACCAGCATTCGAAGACCTGGGAGTTAAAGGGAATACAAACTTAATACGGTCTAACAATGTAATGCAGCAGTGAAAGAAGCTAACATACTGGGGTATATTTAACAGGATTGTCGTATTAAGACACAGGAGGTATTTGTTCCACTCTACCTTGGCACTAGAGAGGCCTCAGCTGAAACAATGTGTCCATTCAGTGTACCACATTTTAAGAAAGTTGACGACAAATTGGAGACAGTCCAGAAAGCAACAAAAAGTTTAGAAAACATGATCTATGAGAAAAGGTTAAAAAACCAGGTATGCTTAGTCTTGAGGAAAGAGAACCGAGGGGGGGATGTCTGATAACATTCTTCAAATACACATAAAGAGGACAATGATCAAGTGTTCTCTGTGCCAATGTTTCCCAACCTGGGGGTTGCGAACACCGGGAGGAGTCACAGGACAGGTTTAGAGGGGTTCTAAGTACAGAGTTGCACTAAGGGGTGGTAAGGAAGGCAGTTGCCTGGAGCCACACGCCACAGGGGGTTCTGCAAAGCTAAGTTATATATTTCAGCCCCGGGCAGTGGGACTCAGGCTTGAGCTGACGTATCCCCTAGAAGACCTCTGTGTACCCTTGAACCATCGCCTTAATATACTTATTAGCAGGTGTTATTTCCTTTCAAAGAAATCTGGGTACTCAGTACAAACCTTCACAAGCAGTAAACAATATAGAACTAAAAAAGTTAGATATTCTATGGATATGCTAACAATTATGGGATATCAGGGCTGTCGTATAAAGGGACTTTAAGAAAATAATTTGGCCATTGCATCCTTTACCTCTTAAGCGCTTCAGGAACATGCCCTAACAAGGAAGCAATATTGACCTAGACTCAAGTCATATTGAACTACCACAGCTTGATAGTTTATAAAGCAGGTGATGATCAAGAATTCCAGCCTAAAAGATCAATTTTCCTGGAATCTCGGTAATTTATGGTAGTTTTGTGAGATCTTCCAAAGCCCACATTTTATTTTCCAGAAATACCTAGAGCATTCCATAGCTCAAAATGAAGTCTGCATATCTACTGATAATGTAAGCCTTCCTCAGGGCCCTGGGCTTATGCAGTATGGAGGTGCTTCTCAAGAGTAAGCATTGACAATACTCCGAAAAAGCATAACTGAAGAATGCAAAGCTATATACTCAACTGTGCTGGTAATACAATATGTGAGTATGTAATCTTCCCCTCATAAAGATGAAGACAATTGCCTTCTCTATAGCTACTCTCTATGCCAATATCATGAAAACCTGATCACAGAGCTTACTACAGAATCTAAGATAAAAGGAAGATATCTGGGAGGTAAAAGGTTAAGTTTTAAGTTAACCCAAGAACTGATTTGTGGCATGGATTCATACTGTGAGGCTAACTATAAAGAGTTATGCTTCATAGAAACACATGTAGGAATCTTCATGTAAACCTAATTGGCACAACTGCACGTGCAAGTAGACGAGGCAAAAATGGCAGCAGCACTGCATCATTATTCCTCCCCAATGAGTGATGATGAATGCTACAGTAACTTTATCTAAGAGTTTAGTTACTGTGGACATGTACACACTGACAGCGGCAAATTCGCTGCCGTCAGATCAATCTATCTGAATCGACTGAGCAGCAGTGAAGACCCGCTCAATCGATCCGGAAGTCGATTCAATTAAACCACCTCCTCAAAAGGCGTAGCAGTGCATCGACGGGAACGCATTTCCCGTCAGCGCAGCATAGTGGAGACAGCGCACAGAAAAGGATTTAGTAAATCGACGTGAGTTATGCAAGCTACATAGAGTAGCTTGCGTAACTCCCGTTGACCACTATCGAATTTTCCGGTGTGTACTAAGCCTGTATAAAGGCCATTGTCTACTTTAGATCTTTGTACAAACCACTCACTTTTACTGGAAGATCTGCATGGATTGAAGGTAGTATTAGACAGTGGAACACACACACACAAGCAATGGACACTTTCCAAGCACAAAGGAATACATAATCATTGAACAAAGACTGTAGTTTAGCTGCCCAAAAACAGAGTTAAGGTAGCCCAGTGGTGCCTCATGCCTTTCCAGATTGTCTAGTTCAGCTATGCTCGAACCTCTGAAAAGCAGGAAATGAAAAGTTAGGGCACCCACCACACCCATAATGCAACTGACTCTGCTTTCTGGCTTTGACAAAAGCCATTGGGAATGGCTTAGTAAGGGAATGCCAGGATAAGCAGACATGAAGGACTATGAGAAGGCACCCCTGCTTGTGTTGTTTCACAAATTCACATTCCAGCATATATATATTCCTGCTGAGTCTAGTGTTGGGCATAGTAGCTGTGATGAATGGTGAAAGGATTAATTTGAGCACACTACAGAGTTGTCACTATGATATAAGGAGAGGTGCCCATGTACCATGATGGATGAAATATGCTTCATTTCAACACTAAGTTCTGTAGGTTATCTCAGAGGCACACAAGGGTGTCTTCTTGCCATAGGATTATCAGCACTGTGGTGGCTTAAATGAGAGGACTCTCCACAGCTTAATGAGGGATAAGTGAAAGCAATAGCTCTGAAAAAATTTTCAGGGCAAGGGTGAAGGGTAATAATATTCCCAAGTCTGGGCCTGTGTGTGTGAGGTAGGCAGCTCCTGATTGCTACACATGACCTAAACCCAAGTTCTGCCTTAGCACACAGAGGGTGTTTTACTTTGTCCTATGTGCTCAGGTGCTCCATTCTCAGAGTGTTCCACAGAAGCTGCAAGGGTAGAGTGGTTTCATTGGGATGTTGGGGCATCGCTGAAACGGCAGAGTTAAGATTGCATGTACTTTTACTGTTCATTTCCTAGTTTTTGGAGAGTAGAGGAATTTGAAGTCCTGGAAAGGCAATGAGGCACCACTGGGCATCATTAATTTTTTTTTTTTTAAACCACTTCTTAGTACTCGTATTCCACAGTCCAACTTTCCCATTCCACTGTCTCTGGCTCCTTACCAATGATCGAACCAACTACAAAGGGCACTGGCTTCATGTTAGTTCATTTAAAGGCCCTGTATCATCTCATCTCTCTGCCTGTCCAGCACTTCCCAGCACAACTCCCCACAGAGGGGCAGGCATCAGCAAGGGCCCCAACAATGGAGGAGCAGAGCAGAGAATTCAGGACGAGTTCAGGGGCTGACAGGGAGTCAGTAGGAATGTGTTCTTAAGAGGAAAGAGAAATGGAGAGTTTGGGAGGCACAACTGAGGCCCTCCTTCCCCCCACACACATTCCCCATTGCACAGCTCTAATCCATCCTTTCCTCATCACATCCTTGCATTGCTCTGACCTCATCTTTTCTGCTAGAAGCAGCAGCAGCAACACAGGAAAGGATGAGGCTGGCATTCCTTTGCCACTGCTCAAGGCAGCATGCAAAAAGGAGTGAGTTCTGGGTTCTTTCCCCTGTGTGAGACAGCAGGGCCAGACAGCAGCAGGAGGGTCATAGAAGGGAGATATGTAAGCCCCAGAATGTTCTGGGCCTTGTTCCCTGCAGAGTGAGCAAGTTAATTAGGAGCACCTGAGGCCAATTAAGGTCCAGCTAGAGTCCTGATAAAAACCCCTGCTTGAGCCAGATAGGGGAGGAAGGAAGGAGAACTGGCAGTAGTGTGGGAGGAGTGTTGCGATCAACCAGAGGAACCAGACCAAGAGCCACAAAAAAGGTACAAGAGAACAAAGGGGGAAATAGCCAAGGGGAAAGAAGTTCAGCTGCGAGCAGTGTCAGCAGCACATAGCTGCTATTCATAGGGCCCCTGGGCTGAGGCCCGGAGTAGAGGGCGGGCCCGAGTCCCCTCTCCCTCCCCCTCACTGTGCACTACAGAGGCACAGACGTTCAGAGACAGGGGCAACAGGTGGTGCCGACCCACCATACGAGAGCAAGCATGGGACCCACCATAGCAAAGCGGGCTATTTGTCACACCAGGCACAGAGGGCTTCACTTTCCCCCTTTTGATTCTGCTATGTCAGTATTTCTGAGCTCTCAAAGAGCAAAGATCCTTTAAAAGGACAATTCCTTATTCACTGAGGGATCATACAAAAGACGGTTACTTGAAAAACACCAGTTACAGGCAAGATGCGCTGTTCATGTCCATTCCAAGTAGGTGTGTGCGCACTGCGTGCACAGTTTGCCGGAAAGTTTTCCCTCAGAAGTATCCACAGGGTCAGCTCTGGTGCCCCCTGGAGTCGCGCCGCTATGGTGCTGTATATAGGGGCCTGCCACCCTCCGCATCCTCAGTTCTTTTTTGCTGGTTGCCTCCAACAGAGGGGTAGGCGGGTGGGTCTTGGAATAGACATGAGCAACACATCTCAAAGAACACCAGTTACGTGCAAGTAACCATCTTTTCTTCTTCGAGTGCTTGCTCTTGTCAATTCCAAGTAGGTGATTCCCCAGCTAGACCAAGGAGGAGGGTTCGGAGCTCAGGGAACCACAGATTGGAGCACAGTTCTGCCAAATGTTGTCTCTGGCTTCTCAAGTGATCGCGTAATGAGTAGCAAAAGTGTAGATAATGGACCACATGGCTGCCCTGCAAATGTCCTGAATTGGCACTAAGGCAAAATAGGCTCCTGTTGAGGCCTGGGCTCTCATCGAATGAGCCGTAAGCTTGGGAGTCGGCATGTTCGCCAAGTTATAGCATGTCCTGATACACAAGGTGTCCATGAAGAAATTCTCTGAGAAGAGACCGGAAGAGGCTAATGCCCTTCTGACAGCCAGGGACCGCTGTCTACGCTCCCGACTGTTAGCATGCAGCTTAGGGTAGAAGATTGGGAGGAAGATATCTTGGTTTACGTGAAACCAGGATACCACCTTCGGCAGAAACACAGGGTGGGAACAGAGTTGAACTTTATCCTTAAAAAACACGGTGTACGGTGGCTCCGACATAAGTGCCCTGAGCTCGGAGACTCTTCTGGCCGAAGTTATGGCTACTAAAAACACTACTTTCCAGGACAAATATAAAAGGGAGCACAATGCCAGAGGCTCAAATGGGGGTCCTGTCAAACGTGATAAAACAAGGTTGAGATCCCATCAAGGGATCGTTTGATGAGTAGGGGGATACAGGCTGTCTAGGCCCTTCAGGAACTACGATACCATTGCATTAGCAAAAAACAAGCGGCCTGCCACCTCTGGATGGAAGGCTTAGATCGCCACCAGGCGCATCTTAATTGATGACTGGGCTAGGTCCAGCTGTCTCAGGTGCAACGAATAGTCCAGGATCACGGGGACTGAGGCTGATTGGGGTGGAATACTCATCTGGGTGACCCATGCTGAGAACTTTTTCCATTTAGCCAGATATGTAGCCCTTGTGGAGGGCTTCCTACTGCTTAAGAGCACATACCACCTTACTGGGGCTCTGAGCATTCAAGTTCCAGGGAATTTAACCATGAAGCCTCCAGGCCATGAGGTGAAGGGATCCGAGGTTGGGGTGGAGAAGCGACCCGTGATCCTGTGTGACAAGATCCGGTAACAGTGGAAAGGTGACAGGACTGTCTGCAGAAAGGTCGAGCAGCAAGGTGTACCAGTGCTACCAAGGCCAGGCTGGGGCTATCAGGATGCCCTGTCCTGCTTGATCTTTCGCAGGACCCTCAGAATGAGTGGGATAGGTGGAAAAGCGTAGAGCAGCTGGCCGGTCCACGGGATGAGGAAGATATCTGCTATTGATCCCAGACTGTGCTTCTGAAAGGAGCAAAATTGGAGGCACTTCCTTTTGGACTTTGTGGCAAACAAGCCTATTTGGGGAGGTCCCCATCTCTGGAAGATGGTGTTCAACACGTCCAGACAAATGGATCATTTGTACTCAAGAAAGCACTTGCTGAGGTGTTCTGAACTCCTGGCAGGTATGAGGCCTCCAGGTGTATCGACCGTGTGATGCAGAAGTCCCAGAGTCTGAGGGTTTCCTGACATGGGGGAGAGGAGCGAGCTCCACCCTGTTTGTTTATATAAAACATGGCTGTCATGTTGTCTGTAAGGACCAATACCACTTTGCCCTCCAGATGATCTTGGAATGCCTGACATGCTAGATGTACTGCCCTCAACTCTCTCATGTTGATGTGAAGAAGGAGCTCTGACTGGGACCAAAGGCCTTGTGTTCTTAGCTGTCCCATGTGGGCTCCCCAGTCCATCGCTGAAGCGTCCATCACTAGGCAAACTGATGGCTGCGGTGCTGAAAAGGGGACTCCCGCGCATACACTGCTTGGGTTGCATCATCAGGTCAAGGATTCCAACACTGAGGGAGAGGGTCAGATCACACTGTCTATGCTGTGGCAAACCAGCTGGTACACCATGGCTAACCAGCTCTATAAAGGTCTGAGGTGCAGCCTTATGTGCAGTACCACATATGTTCATGCTGCCATATGACCTAACAGCCTCAGGCAGTTCCGGGCTGCCGTATGAAGGTACTGCCTCAGATTCTCCATGAGGGCCTGCAGTGCACAGAAGCGAGATTGCGGAAGCATCCAGCACCGCTCCTATAAACTCTGTTCTCCTGATCGGAATCAAAGTCGACTTGAGAATAAGACCCAATCTGTCGAACCCTGGTCCTGATGAACTGTACATCCGCCTCTACCTGAGCCCTGGTTCATCCTTTTATTAACCAGTCGTGAAGATAGGGAAACACCCGTACACCTCTTCCTCAGGAATGCCACTACCACTGCCATACACTTGGTGAAAATGAGGGGAGCTGCTGAGAGTCCGAACGGTAGGACAGTGAATTGGTAATGCATTTGACCCACAATAAAACGAAGGAATTTCCTGTGGCCTGGAAAGATGGCAATGTGGAAATACAAGTCCTTCAAGTCGAGAGCGGTGTACGAATTGCCCGGATCCAGAGAAGGGATAATCAAGGCCAGGGATCTCAACTTCATGTTGTTGAGGTTCTGGAGGTCGAGGATAAGGCAGAGCCCTCCTCTGGTCTTTGGGATTAGGAATTGGGATCCCAAGGGACCTCTTCCACCGCTCTGACTTTTAGGAGAGCCTGCACCTCCTTTTGCAGGAGTTGCTCATGAGAGGGGTCCCTGAAGAGGTTCAGGGAAGGGGAGGGCAGGCAGGCATGAGATAAACTGGAGGAAAATATCCCAGTTTCACAGTGCGAAGGACCCACTGATCAGAGGTCATTCAGGACCATGCATGTGAAAATGGGATAGACAGCGCAAAAATAAAAAGGGTTGGATCCGTGGAACTGAATGCTACGCCATCCTCGGGTATGCCCTCAAAAGTTCTTGTTTCCTCAAGGACTGTCTCGTGTGGCCAGAGCTCCTGTCGGAGGGGGGATTTTGGGGCTTATGTCTGTTATTGTTTCTGCCCCCTTGGCGGTTTGTGTCCTGCCTGGACAAGCCCTGGTAGAAGAGGGCCAAGGGTTGTGGCCTAAAAGGTGTCCTTTGCGGTGCTGGTGTATGGAGCCCTAAGGACTTCAGGGTGGCTCGCAAGTCCTTCAGACTATGCATTTTATCATCTATCTGAGAAGGAAAAAGGGCAGGATCCTCAAATGGGAGGTCTTGGATGATGGTTTGCACCTCCTGAGGCAGTTCTGAAGCCTGGAGCCAACAGCTCCGTCTCATTGTCACCCCTGACGACACTGTTCTGGCAGCCATGTCCGCATTGTCCAACGCTGCCTGGAGTAAAGTCTTTCAGACTGCCTTTCCCTCCTTAATATGCCCATCAAACTCCATCTTGGCATCGGAAGGCAGTGCATCTCCAAACTTCTCCACAGAGAGCCAAGAACTGAAAGCATATCTACTAAGGATAGCCTGTTGGTTCGCTATCCTAAGCTGGGAGCCCCAAACTTTCCTCCCAAAGAGAACCAGCTTCTTGGCTTCTTTTGCTTTACAGGTGGGACCCTGCTGCCCCTGACGCTCCCTTTCATAGCCACTGCCACTACAAGCGATGCAGGAAGTGGGTGTTTATAAAAATGCTCATGCCCTTTTGAGAGGAGGAAATGTTTCCTCTCCATCCGTTTGGCTGTTGGGACCAGAGAAGACGGAGTCTGCCACAGAGCCACAATGTTATACTTGATGGCTTTTATGAGAAGGAGAGTCACCGCAGAAGGACCTTCAGATGTTAGAATATCCACCATGGGGTCACCTCTCTCAGCAATCTCCTCTGCCTGAAGGCCTATGTTTCTAGCAACCCTGCAGAACAGCTCCTCGTGCACCCTGATGTTGTCTGGAACTGGCGCAGGCTAGGCCTCTGCGACCACCTCATCCGGTGATGAGGATGATGATGCTCTGATCCCTGGGTCTTGTACACCTGATGAGTCCTGGGCTGGCTCTTCGTCCTCAGTACCGGGATCGTGTGCAGTGTCAGCCCCGGTGTCAGGGTTTGGGCTCTCTACAGCACCACGCAAGGCACTTACTGCTGAGAGGGAGGGCCAATCTCTGTGCCCAAAGCCAATGAGTGGGACCTCGCCAAGAGGGCCCCTTGGGCCTGGTGGTATGCCCAAGGAGTCCAAAACAGCCACTGAGATGGCATCTGCCACCATGGGGGCCACAGAACCGCAAACGGCTGCGTCTCTCGTGGCGCTGGAGTATGCGCACATTGCATTGGTGCCAGATCCTCTGTGTGAGGCATATGACTCTGCCTCGGAGTCAGATGAGAGATGTTCACTCCTAAGTGACCATGGGGGGTCAGTACCACATGGTGACGGTGACCGGTGCTGTGGGGACCTCGAGCGCGCCACCATGGCCAGCTTGCCCCAGGACGGTACCGTCCATCTCCTCAATACCAGATTACAATCTTGAGTGCGGGTAGGTGCAGGCGGTGGAGCCGTCTCTTTGATAAGGTCTCTGGCCACCTCAAATGTCTCTGGGGTGGAGGAAAGTTGAATATCCTCCTCCTCCCTCTCCCCCACGACGATACCACCGCCGCCAGACTCGACAAGGTCCTCTTCTGGCCCAGAGTTAATGGCAGCAAGGTCGAAGACTGAGGGCTCAGGTGTCCCAGCGCGGGACGCACCTTAGCCTCTCCAGGCTTGGACTTGGGCGTTTGAGTGCGCCCTTTGTCTCCGCTCCTCCTTCACGGCACCAGGGAATGGGAGGGGTGCCACTTTTCATCCCGTGCCAAGCCTCTTGGTGTAGGGGACCGGTGCCAAGGCTCTTTCTGTGCCGGAGATGTCTGCCGGTGCCAGGGTTCCTTCGGTGCCATCTCCTTTCTCAGAGACAGCTCCTTCGTCGAGGCCAGAGCACTCCTCACCGATGACAATGAGCCAGCTGTCTGGTCTGCAGGTCAAAGAGTGGCCTCCATAAGCAGGAACTTCAAGCGTTGACTGGGCTCCTTTTCGGTCCTAAGTTGATCTTACACTTATCTTTTAAATGAGACTCCCCAAGGCAGCTGAGACAGGCTGAGTGCAGGTTGTCCCTTGGCACAGGTTTCAAGCAGGGCCCACAGGGCTTAAAGCCAGGCATAACCTCCCCTTCCCTCCGGGCATGGGGTAACAACCCGATAAGTGGGCACTTACTCTACTACACTAATTACCTACAGCTAACTAAATGAACTATAGAACTATTTACAGGTATTTGGAAAGAACAGAGATATGAGGGAAGCACTTGCTAAGCAAGAGCAGCAGTTCCAGCGACCATCACGGGCAGTAAGAAGGAACTGAAAAGGCGGAGGGCCGAAGGCCCCTATATACAGCACCATAGCAGCACAACTCCAGAGGGCGCCAGAGCTGCAGGTACTTCTGAGAGAAAACTTTCCGGCAAACTGCAGCGCGCATACTCTTACTTGGAATTGACATGAGCAAGCACTCGAGGAAGAAAAATTATTTTTTGGAAACCCAGTTCTTCATCAAAGCACTAGGTCGCTAAACTAGGTTTTCAAAAACAGTGTTTGTATGATCCCTTATACTAAGGGACAAAGGTGGAGACTCTCTACTCTGCATCCTCCCAACCCTCACAACTCCTGCCCTGCTCCAATACACTCTCCCCACCCCCTTCCTCCTCACTAATCCAAACCCAATATCCTTTAACAGCACCAAAAAAAATTAAGAATCTGAAAATATGATCAGTTCATGTTAAGGGCACTGTTATCCCTCTACCAAATGACCCAGCAATTTGCTTTCTTTCGATCATACTCAGTCCCATTGTTCAGGAAACAGCTGAGGATCATGAGTCATGATTACATTCACCTAACTTCTTATTAGAATCTTTCGTCTTCTCTCTCTAATGTTAATTTCCTTGACAAGTAAAATCAGCCTTGTGTGATTTTAGAGCACTTTAAAATATCAACTCAAATTAGGGCAAAACTTCCTGAAGAAACAGTGAACAGCTACTGTCCAGTACACATTTTCTGAAAGTTGCCATAGGTAGACTTGAACCCACAGTACATAAGTGGTACTCAGGTTCAATGGCCACCATTCAGCATCTGGAGTCACCTAGCTACTTGATAGCAGACTGATGGCAAATGCTCTGGCTCAAACTGCTACCTAGTTTTGCTGCATAGGCACATTTCATTCTGGCTCATCAGTGAGCCTCAACCTAACCTTGAGTTCTTAACTTTAGGGTAGTACTATTTTCAAAAGTATTCTGTGTAAAAGGGCAGTGAGTGCCATGGACTAGATGAGAAATTCTGAACAGGTGAGATTAGTTTGGGCAGTATTACAGCCATAGCCTGAGCCCCAATGTATGCAAAACAACACTGAAGGAAACAGTTCATTTTTAGGGGGACTATATCAGGAATCCCTGGCTCAAATGACCCCATATCTGGAGCTCTAATCCTATCCCACATCCCCGTGAAGCACAGCAAATTTCAAGAATATCTGAGTAAATGTATGTATTTTAGAACACTTAGGATAGTTATCTTTTAAACAGGGACGCTCAATTACAGAGCAGATCTATTACACTGCTAGAATATGGGTTTACCTTAACATGAACCTTAAAAATGTTACTCAGTTCTTCTCCACAGAATGGACTATTACTTTTTATGTAAAAGAGTTCTCTTCTAGAAGGAGGGGGCTAGAGATGGAGGAGAGAGACAGAAGTTACAGAGAGCGTCTCCTTGGCAACATGTCATGAAGCAGAGAGAGAGAGAGAGAGAGAGAGAGAGCGCTAAAAGCAAAAAAGAAGGAATAGACATGGACTGGTAAGTAACACTCCAACTAATTTTTGTCCTTTGTAACCAAGATATCTATCATATTGAAGCATGATGGTATGGTCTTTGCCTAGACAAGAATAATTAGCTTTTCTCCTCTTTGTAACAGAAGAGTAGTATTTATCCAATATAATAAAGCAAACACTATTGTTAAATACTGAAGGGAACCAATAGCCAACTGGTCAGCCCAAGACACAAGGAAGGATCTATATCCTGGGGGGAGAGAAGAGAAATACATCAGAGCTGACTGACTAAGAGGTACTCCATATTAAAGAGGGTTGGAAGGGACTGGTGTTTATACACTGAAGTGTAACAGTCAGGGCTTATCTTCATGTACAGTGCTACAGTGGCGTGTAGCACTTTAGTGAAGATGCTCCTACACCGATGGGAGTACTAGCGGGAGGAGAGAGGGGATGTTAAGTCAGTATAAATACATCGTTCAGGGGTGTGGATTTTTCACATCCCTAAGCAATGTGGTTATACCAATACAGGCATGAAGTGTAGACTTGGCCTCTCTGAATGGGGGGGGGTAGAAGGGGATTTGTGTTAGCATCAAAAACAACCCTCTAACTATAAGGGTGAAAGGCACAGCTATCCACTGATAGAGAATTCACGTCACTAGGCCACAAGTACTTCCGCACTGCAACTCCTTCTGTCCTCAAAATTGTGCACGCGTGCATGCACGTGTCTCTTGCAGAATGATAGAAACAATCTCTTTTGTTTTGCCCCAATAAAAAGGCAAGGTGGGATGAAGGAATCAAATTAATTTATTATGTTTGACATATTTGCGGAGCCAAGCAATACCATTCTTAGTGGCCAAGTGGAAACAAGTAATAGTATATCGAGCCTCTAAGATCTATTAATGCAAGAGAGAAAAGAAGTTTCTTGAATACTGGTTCAGGAAAAAAAAACTCTCCACTGTGGAAAGATGCATGTGGGAGGGTAAGACTATCATGGCAACCATGGGAGCAAGACTCAGCACTTGAATGCAATGAAGGGTTGCTGTGTCATGAATCAGGAATAACTTACCCCAATATGTTTAGGCATTCAGGAATTTTTCCTTGACCTAAACGCCAATGATTGGATGTCGATGTTGGAACACTCAATGCATCAATAGAGAAGACTCTTGCCCTGACAAGATTCCCCTTTCACACTTGAACACACTGACTAATGCTATCTCCACCTCAACTTACGCCTTTTTCTCCCTACTATCTTTCACCAAGCTCAGACAGGGAATACCCTAGCTGAGTTAGTGTGCCAGACTTCCTTAACCTTATTCAATTCCTTCCTAACAATCCGCTCATACTGAGACAACTATAATAGATACATAGATTTTAAGATCATAAAGGACAATCAAATTATCTAGTCTGATCTCTTCTATACCGGATTATTTTACCCAGTTATCCCTCCCTATATTGAGCCCAATAACTTGCATCTGACTAAACATACCTTCCAGAAAGATATCCAATCTTGAACATACCAAGAGATGGA
Organism: Emydura macquarii macquarii; assembly: GCF_026122565.2. Taxonomy (NCBI): domain Eukaryota; kingdom Metazoa; phylum Chordata; order Testudines; family Chelidae; genus Emydura; species Emydura macquarii. The sequence goes on along the minus strand of NW_027132585.1, from coordinate 3,732,129 downwards.
GAATCCACTACTTCCCTTGGTAGTTTGTTCTAAGTTAATCACCTTCACTCTTAAATAACAGAGTGATTTCCAATCTGATTTTGTCTGGCTTCAGTTTTCAGTCACTGGTTCTTATTATGCCTTTCTCTGCTAAATTAAAGAGCCCATCAGCATCCAGAATTTTTCCCCATGAAGGTTCCTATTCACTAATCAAGTCTCCTCTCAATCTGTTGATAAAATAAAAATAATATGTTCTCTTAGTCCCTCAATGGAAGCCATTTTATCTAATCTTTGAAGCATTTTTGAGACTCTTTTCACCATCCTTTTAAAAATATTGACACCAGAACTGTATGTAGTATTCCAGTATCTGTCTCACCAATACCATATACAGAGGTAAAAATCATCTCCCTCCCCTAGTCACTACTTCCATTTATACAAGGAAGGACTCTATTAACCCAGCATTGCACTGGAAGCTCATGTTCAGTCGCTTGTCCACTATGACCCGTAAATCCTTCTCAGAGTCACTGCTTTTTAGGATACAGTGCCTTATTCTGTAGGCATGGCCTGCATTACTTGTTCGAGACATTTTAATAGAGCCAAATTCAAAGTTATACACATTTATTTCATGGGGTCCAGGTTACCAAGTGATCCAGATTGCTCTGTATGACTGTCCTGTCCTCATTATTATTTACCATTCTGCCCCTCTCTGGGTCAGCCACACATTTTATCAACAGTGATTTTATATTTACCTCCAGATTATTAATGAAAACAATGAATAGGACTTGGCTTAGGAATGATTCCTGTGAAACTAAAAGTATTCCCATTCAATGATTCTCCCTCAATGACAACTTTTGAGATCTATCCATTAGCTCGTTCATAATCCATTTAAAATGTGCCATAGCGCTAATTTTTTAAATCAGAATGTCATGCAGTACTAAGTCAAATGCCTTGCAAAAGTCTAAGTATGTTACATCTATACAGTTAACCGTACCAAACTTGTCAAAAATGATTTTATTCTTTGATAAGATACAAGACCCATTTGCCATAAAATCATGCTGACTGGCATTATATATAATTCTATCCTTTAGTTCTTCATTAATGGAATTCCATTATAATTTTTTCCATTATTTTGTGCAGGACTGACATCAGGCCAACCACCCTATACTTAACCAAGTAATCTTATTTGCCCTTTTTTAATATTGGCACAATATTAAGATTCTTCTAGCCTTCCGGAATTTCTCTGGTATTGCATGATTTACTAAAAATGAACAGCAGCAGACTAGAGATTTCCTTAGCCAAGTCTTTTAGGACTCTTGGACGTAAGTAATGTGGGCATGTTGATTTAGGCTGATCCCTAATGGATGATGCATCCTTTTTTTTGCATCTGTATTAACAGTTTTACCATCTCTATTTAGGTATGGACCTATACCACTTCTAAGGGGGTTTTGTTTGTTCTTAAACTCATTGTCCTTAATCCTGCTAGCCATGGATTTTTCCTTGATGTCTTTAGCTGCCCTTATCAATTTTCTACATTTTACAGCTTCTAGTTTATATTGCTTGCTAACTACATCCCTTTTTTTCCATCTGAACAAAGACCGGCTGTTACCTAAAGTTGTCCTCTTTCTTGATTGGGGAATCTTAGCATTTTGGACATCTAAAAGAACTCTCAGCTCTCATTACATTTTTCTGTCTAAATTCTTCCTCCCACTCAATTTTCCTCATTTTTCCCTGATTTTGGGAAATCAGCTCTTCTAACAAACTAACCAATAATGGGAAGACTAAGAGCAACTGAGAATAACTGGAATATGTACCAAAAGGTAAAAATAAGACGAGGTCTGAATGCCTGTGAAATTGCCAAAGGACTAAATGGAAGTGGGACTTTTCCAAGTGGGCAAAGTCACTTCTGAACTGGATACTATTTATTCCATGATTGGCAGGTCTAGTTTTCCACCTATGCTGCAAAGCAAAGCGAACTGACTGCTGGGATGGCGAGCCTAAATTGGCATGAAGAGATTACTTTCTTTCATTAATTTGAGAATAGAGTCTGTGAGAAAAGCAGGGCTGCCAGACCAACTAGACAATAGCCACTGCACCTAAGGGGGATTTGCTAAGTAATCAGTCTCAGGCTCTTTTAGGCACCTGCTTTCTGTGGGCATATCAATTTCCCAAGTGCTGGCTGTCCAAGGAAGATGGAGATTCTTCTGCTCAGCTCTATATCAGCTTCCCCCTCCGTGTGTGTCACTTTATGCAATGAATATTTCTGCACCCTGCTGACCAGTCCCTCTAATGTTTTATATGCCTAAAATATCTCACTACCTTGAGTAAGCAAGTGAAGTAGTACCAGACACATGCAGTCCAGGGACAGGAAACTTCCAGTTATGGAAGTATGCAGTCAGATGTATCACAAGAAACTCATTTAAATGTTTTTGTGGTAAGGTACCAGAACCCACTCAATAAAATGAGAGCTGAAGTACAATTTTCACTGATTAATCATCCTATAAAAAGAAAATACTGTTTCTAGGAAGGGAGGAGAGACATGAGAAGGGAAAATAATACATGTGAACAAGGAAGTTACAGATCAGGAAAAATAACTAAAGTCTGACGGGCGCATCACATCTCCCCCTCACAGCAAAAAATTACTCTTCTTTTTTAAGAAATCCAACAGAACTTCAGTCAATTACATAGACTTTGTTAGCTTTAAGCCTTGAGGAAAACACTTCAGGTTCCCACGGTCATCAGCTAGAAGCAGATTTCTACAACTGATACAACAGCTGTCACTACGAGTTCCCAATCCGAGAACACCACAACAAGAACCACACTGATAACAGATATGGTGGTGGCTCAACCACCAAAGGGAGTTATCGTGGACCCCGTGAATGAATGTAAGAAGGTTAATATCCTGTAGGTCAGTAATACAGATAACCTCAACCACAACCATACTGTCCAAATCATGAGACCCAGAGCCTCTTTAGAAGGTGGCACCCAGAGAAGGGAGTCAATACCCAAGGCAGAGATTAGCATGAAATTAAAAACAAAAAACCAAAACAACCTTGGACACTTCAAATTATTCCAGATTACACCCAAATCCTGTCTGATGACAGGTATAACTCCCATATTTGCTATAAAGTTTGCTATAACTCCCATGTTTATCAAGTGATCTACAACAGTGGTTTTCAACCTTTCTTCATTTGCAGACCCCTTCGGAAATTTCAAATGGAGGTGCAGACCCCTTTGGAAATCTACTGTCTGTATATATAGTTGAATTCTGTTCAGTAAATTTTCAGTCCAAGTCTTTTGTAGAACCCTTGGACCACGTCTGTGGACCACAGGTTGAGAACCACTGATCTACAGCATCCTCAGACTTCAGCTTCCACAACCATCTCACCAGGCCTCGGCCACATAGACTGATTTGACAGCTGTCTAAACAGAGGCCCTGGAACATTCAGAACGCCCCCTTAGTGGCAACCTACAATTCAATTCTAAAACTGAGCTTTAGCCCTTTTTTGGTTTCTTTATTATATATAAAGCAACCTTCAATTTTTGTATCTTTACTTTTTTCTGCTTGGTTTTACCTGATATCAGGAACATAAAGTTTACTCTTCCCTGATATTGCTGAAGGACTCTGGATGGTTTCAAGGGTACTAACACATTAATGGGGCAAATGCACTCAACCTATAACAAAGGCTTCTTTATCAAAGATGTTGAATAAATTAATCTGACTAAGAATTCCTTTCCCTCTCAATTGACTTTCACGGTCTTCACTCTTATGATGTCACCATTTCACTAGTTCTCCACCAGAGTCTTCCAGATCCATCAGAATCTAAATTTCTACTTCAAAAGTTTTTTTGGTTTGGTTTTTTTTGAGGTCACCCTTTTGGAACAGCTTCTGTCTTTCATTTCATCAAGTACTTATGGGTCAAAAGTCAATGAGCAGGAGAAGGCCTGTTTTCCTGGCTAACTCAGATACTGGAATTTGAGTGGGGACAAGGATCTGAACTCACTAAATTTACAATTAAAGAGCCTTGAGGAAGTGAGAGGCTTTTTTTTAGCACTGCAGTCTACTCTGCTTCTAATATACTGAATGATAGTATGGACTTTCCCTGAAAAGGTTTGTCAGGTAAACAGTTCAAGCCACTCATTTAAATCAAGATATGACAATCATCCCTCAGAATAAATCTCCCCATCTCCAGTTCACACTCTACATCATCCACATCTTTGTGTGATTGAGGAAAAGCACGTTTATCTGAGTCAAATGCTGACAGATTATGCCTTGAACTGCACTATTCACTTCCACCAATCCAGAAGCAGGCTCTCAGAGGGAGAATCTAGGCAGGGAAGGGCCATTAGAGAATCTGCTTCTGCGCTGGCAGTCACTATCTTGGTCCCTTAAGAGAAGTACCAGCTGCTAGAAACCATTACATCATGTAAGTCTTTTGAATCTTCTAAAGAAGTGCCACTAAATCTGTATGACTTGCAAGATTATCCGAGGAGAAGCCTGCAAATGTTGAGCATCCAAGCAAATGATTTCCATCAGGTTTTTTAGTTTTTTCATATTGTGAGCAACACATTAGGCTACTTCAAGAAACTGAATTGCTTTGTGTCCCTTAAAAGCACTTACTTCAAAGGGCATACCTGCAGGACAAAAACAGACAAGCAGTAGGGTTTGGGGAAGGAAGAGGGCCACGGAAAATCAGGTGTAGGTAAAAGGATGCTAAGCAAGGTAAGGGGCCACCTGTGTGAACGCCAGCTGTTAGCTTCACTAATATGTCCCTGACACTAAACTAAGCTCATCGGAAAAGGCTGAAGAAGTTTGCAAAGATGATATGTGTACCCTTATATTCACCCCTTTTACAAGACTATGATAAATTTTGTACCAAGTATGCCTTGTGAGGTATCATTTGAAAACTCAATTTGCTGATCATTATTGTCCTGGTAAAATGTGTGGGGTAACACTGTATGTACAGTTATAAGATTCCACTGTATGATATTACTGAGACATATTCCAAGTCTGCAAAAACAGCCACAAACAAGTTCCTCGGAAACAAAAGGCAAACCAACACCTCATTCAGGTGTCAACAAGATCAAATGGACCATCACCTGGTCAAGCAGCAATTCTCTGGCAGAAAAAAGTTGCAAGTGATAAATTTACATATTGGCAAAGAGACAGCTGAGGGTTCCCATCTCCACAGACATTCTGTCTCCCGAACCTCAGCTGGAGATGATTTTTGAAGAAAAAGACAACTATAAAAAAGGAGAATAGACACTCCCCAAAATACTCTTCCTTTTCTCTCTGCCCATGGCATTAACAACACCTGTACGAGAAGGAAAGTAACCCTGACCTAGGGGAGGGGTCCTGGCTGAAAGGAATCTAGCCAGCCAGCTGAAACGTGGTCAGAGAAACCTTTTGAAATCACTTAGCTGCATTTTACCTTTTATTTTTGTAACCATTTCTGACTTTTATGCCTCATTACTTGTAGTCACTTAAAATCTATCTTTCTATAGTTAATCAACTTGTTTTATTGTTCTATCTAAACCACTGTGTGTTTGGATTAAGTCTTGGGGAAACTTAATTTGAGAGAACAGGATTTGGGCATATCATTTTCAATTAATGAAATGATGGACTTTATATGAGCTTGTATTCTCTGGGAGGGTGCTGGACAATACAACATGCACATTTCTGGAGGAAGTCTAGGACTGGGAATTTGCTGGGGTTGCTTTCTGATGTAATTCAAGAGTGGCTGGTTGTAACACTCATACTGTATAATAATTTACATGCTGGAGCTGTGTGTGAGCACACCAGGAATGGCTACTTTCACAGAGAAGCAAAGTAAAAGGCATCCCACAATGGAGAATTGAGGGGACACAGCTATTCAACAGTCCAGATTGTGCCCTGGGTAATGTCACAATATGTACAAAAGAAACCCCAAAATCAGAAAGACGCAACATTCATGCTGGTTGAACTATTTCCCCCCTACAGAACATAAGATTTTTGAGTATATTCATCTGGACAGCCACTTTCAGAACATAGCTTTGAATTTTTTTTTTCCAATTTCTTAACTACAAGGTGGGACAGCATGCACACATGCACTCACACACACGTATTGCTGTAAATATCAGAGCCAAATTTTTTAAATATGACTATAAAATTCAAGTTCCTAAAAATGGATCTAGGAATATAAATAGTCAACCTTATTTTCACAAGTGCAGAGTACCCAGAGGCTCCCATTCAAGTCAATGAGAGTTACTGTGCGCTCAGCACTTGTCAATTTCATGTTACTTAGGTTCTAAATATGAGCCTAGGAAGCTAATTTAATGTTTCTATATGGAAAGGCTTGGCCCTGAAATAATCATAGCCATTACCTTTTAACAAAAATCTTTAATATCATACAGGGTCAGCCCAACATTTATCTCCTGCCTCACACTCCAAAATCTGTTTCCTTAATCAAACCAAATTTGAAAGTCAAGGAATAAACTTGAATGCACAGCTAAAACCCTTAACATGTATAAGCTTCTGAATCTAGCTCCTACAATGAAGAATATGAAAGATACCTCTTGTCCAGTAAGAAAAAGTAGAAGATCTCCTTCTTCTTCTTCACACATGTGAATCTGGATTACTGTACGAATGGCTGCCTCAAGGTAATCCCTCTCTGGCTCTGGAGTGTAGAAAATCTCCACAGGATGGGTACGACCAGGGATAGTTAGTAGAGGACAATTATCAAAATAAATCTGGAACTTGCCAGCATCTAGAGTAGCACTCATAACTATAACCTGTAAATTAGGGGGAAAACAGGGAAAATTACTCCAAAAATTACTCCAAAGTTAACATCAAGAACATACAGAATTTTATACATAATACATAAGATAGTGAGAAACTAAAAAGTTAAAATATATGATTGAAAGATCAAATTTAAGATTTCATTCTAAATTTCCTTGCTTTAGTGGTCTAGTCAACTCAAGTATTTGTGGGAAAGGTCCTCTTGTTTAATATGTTGAAATAAATATCAGGAAACAGTTTTATAACAAAACAGCTTTTAGATTTACATGGATTCCACTGAAAAGAATAGAATATATGTATTAGAAAGCAAATATGACCCTTACTGCTATCTAGTTAGCATACTGAAATCCATGGCTAGTAAGCATAGTGTAATCCATATTTAGGAAACACAGAAGCATAAAGGAAATTCTGAGCACATACTGACTTCTTATAAAGCATAATCGTTACTGACCTTCAAGTCAGATCTTTGCCTTACAACCTCTTTCAGAACTCCCATCAAAATATCAGTAGCCAATGTTCTTTCATGGGCCTCGTCAAGAATGATAACACCATAACGTTCCAGCAAAGGGTCATTCATAGCTTCACGAAGTAACATACCATCAGTCATATACCTGCACACAAGCAAAATTTTAAATTTTCCAAATTAATACTGAAGTATCATCTGTGTAGAAACTTCTATAAGTCCTTCTCACTCACTACTGTCTCTCTCTTAGCCTGGAGGTTGGTGTTTGGGGGATGGATGGGTAAGTGCTTAAAGAAAGGTGTGATTTTAAAAAAGACAGTGAGGTCCAGTCTCACATTTTTAATAAAGAGAATTGAGTAGAGCAAAAGCTAAAAATCAAGGCATTGTAGTTTGATAAGGATTTCTATATTTTTAAAAGAACAATTTTTAGAAAAGGATTAAGTGATACTTCCTGAATCACATTATGCACACTTATCCTAGGTACCTACTTGATTTTATTACTTTTACCCTCATTTTCCACACCCCATTCCCTCCTACTGTTTGCAACTCACTAGTATGTAATCTTAGATTATAAATTATTTGGGGCAAAGACTATCTTCCTAAAGCAAAAGGTTCACGAGAACTCTTATAATATTTAGAACTTTAAATGTTACTCAAGTATAAATGTTAACAGCAGCATAACTAACAGAGTCTAAAAACAAATTCGTGCTTCATTTTACTATCACAGGTTTTAGCATATGCAGCACCTGTAGTGTAAATATATTTAGACTTTAACAGAAGTACTTGAAATTCAACTAAAAAAACATTTTCTTCTTCAAATTCAACACAGAAGTTACCTTTAGGCTCTCTCCACACTATAGCTTTTAATGAAGTTTGTAACAACGACTTGAACCTGTGCGTCTCAGCTTAAATGAGGGCACTAACCACCACGCTAGTATAGTCTATCTGGCTCAATGAGCTTTTATACAAAATGGAACAGGTCCAACAGGGAGGAGAGGGGAGGGGGAAAGAAGAGGGAGAGAGGGCATGGGCATGGGCATGGGCATGGGCATGCTTGGGTCTATAGCCTGATGATTAAAGCACACACCTGGAATGTGGGAGACCCAGGTTCAAGCCCTCTCTGCCTGGTCTCCCACACTCTCTGGGGTATTGGCAATTTTTGGGTGGAAAAGGGCTCTTGTGGAAAAATGTTGACATTTGCTTTGGTATACACTGGAATCATACTATTCATACCTGGAAATATTCTGGGCTGTTTTAGTAATGAACAACCTGAACATGCCATGCAATTTACATAAATATAATATGTGGGCCTCATCCAATGCTTTATACCCCTGCTCAAGCTAACAACTACAGCCCCCAATACTTCTGGATTTCATATATTTTCTCATCATGTCATAGTTACAGGTGAATTTTGAAATATATAGATTTGTTTCCACTTATTCAAGTAACCAGAGTCTCACTGCAATTAACGAACAACCGCTCAGATGGTCAGCTTTTATTTCCTTACAACTCCAGCCTACTTCCTTGACTGATCAACCGTTCTCTGCACATGCCTGCAGTGAGCCAGGGAACATAACTGAAGAGGGGCTTGGAAGAGATGGCAGGTTAGCAAGCATATTCATATGTTCAAGGGGAGAGACTCCAAATCTGCACAGGAGGCCTACATGAGGGAAAACCCAGTGTGTGTCTGTGTAAGGACACTGGCACTTCCAGGGCCCCACTACTGCAACCTCAGTGCACCAAGGAGGCGATGTAGCAGTGTAGCAGAAACACTGGATGCACTAATGTCTCAGTACTGGCACCCCACTTTATCACCCTGCTCCCCTTTATATGATCACTCATTTCCTCAACTCCAAAGGTTCTCTACAAGCTGTGCATACAGAAACCAAGGAGAGAAGAGAGGAGTTAGTGGGAATGTAGAAGAGGGTTTTATGAATGCAGTGTCTTGACTGGGAACCTAAGGAGGGACTTGGACTGTCCCTGTGACCCACAAAGAGAAGAAAACACAGTGCTTGTGCTAGGAGGGCCTGGAGTGGGAGAGTAGCTCCAGACAGCAGCTGTTCTAATGAACCACAAACAATTCATCAGTATACAGTTCATCTCCAGTATACGATAGTAAGACAAAATACTTCCACATTTCACTTCACCCCCCACCAGATCTGCAGGTCCCCCTGAGCCTAAGCCCCACTTTCCCCCTACTCTTTGTGGGCACAGCCCTTTGTCCGCACAGATTTTCTCATTCTCCTTTCTCACAACCTACCTCCAGATTCCCCGCCAGAACCTTTGCCCCTGTACAAGCCTGCTATACCACTTTTAGTTGAGTGTTACAATACTTACTTCAGAATTGTCTTTGCACTACTGCAGTCTTCAAATCGAATAGAGTAACCTACTTCTTGGCCCAACATCACATCCATTTCATCAGCAACTCGTTGTGCCACACTCATTGCAGCTACTCTTCTAGGCTGGGTACAAGCTACACCTCTCTTAGGTCCAGGTAATGACCGCATGTAGTCAACACACCACTGAGGGATCTGTCAAAAACAAATTTGCAATTTAAATGCACTTTAAATGGCCACTCAGATATAACACAATTTATTCAGTAGTTGTTGCAGCAGGTGATAGCTAAAGTCCTATTTTACAGTACTATAACTTCAATTAGAAACTGAAGGCAAGATTTTTTGCTTTTGTAAGAAAGCAAGAAGCCAGCTGGCTTACTGGTATAAAAAATGCAAATGATGAGAAGGGTAAGTGCAGTTTTTATTTCCTGAATCCATTTACCAATAACTTGGATCAAACACAGATGTAAGGCTGTCAAATGAATGAGAAGTACGCTTTTGTTAATTCAAAATGCAGGAAAAATATTTCACAATTAAGCAGTACTAATTTTCACAAGACCTGCCATTTTTCAAATTAGTAAGAAAATATATTGGTTGGCAGTACATTAAATCAACTGTCAGATGACTTCAGTTTAGTAGAAGTGCGGATGCTCCAATCGCATCTGAGAAAAGTAAACTCGAAGTTTCATGAAACCTTAATGTATCCATTTTATAGTACGTCTATACTGCTGTTAGCTGGATCTGAGCATTCGTATTAGCCTACCCTGGCCAGAGAATTAGAGCTCCCAGAGTAAAGCTCTACTAACATTACTATGTCCTCGCTATTTCTACCCAAACTCACCCATGTGTGTTTGGGGGCATAACCCATGCATGGTTCTGTGTGCTGAGACACTAAGATTCTTCCCCAGTCAATTATGAACGAACTTGTCAGACTGGTGGACTGACTCTTGCCTGTCTCCTCACTGAAAAGAGGGTGGGTTCAGCAAGAGATAAAAGCACAGCTCAGGCCCTAAAGCAAACCCCCGGAATTGCAAGCAAGCATGGATTCAAACTACAAATAAGCACCTGCTAAGTGCTGTGTATGTGAATGGGAAAATGGTTTGGGCAAACACACATGTAGGAGGAGCATGTTCTAATACCACACTGTAGACATACCCTTGAAAATTGCTACAAAACTGTTAAAATACGTTATAAAACGTATTTTTAAATTAAACAGTATTACAGATGCAGTTTCTTGAAAAAATACCCAAACATTAAAAATTTGGTTGAACCAGAAAATACCTTAAAATATCATAGTGACAAGTAAAAAGGACAAAAAGGCTGGAATCTCATTTGGTTAGAGTTCTTAAAGAACCTAACTTTTACCAAACAGTATGAATTTCTGATATTACCGAAGGAATCAGAACATGTTAGTTTGCCTAACAAGCAATTTACTGATCCAATGATGTAAGAGTTAGTTTTGGGATTTTTTTAATCATTTAGTCTGTGTTAAGAAACTTAATTCTCAATACATAAAGAAAAATCTGAACCTCTAACAACGTGCCAGGCAGAAGATAGTGAATGGAATATACCTGGATTACACTCTTAATGTGATGAGAAGTTCTGTAAATCACATTCTCTGAAGATATCTTCAGGGATAACCACAATCATGGGTCTAGAGATCAACCAGAACTCCCATAGCATTAATGTCCTTGTAACCATGCCCCCTGTAATTGCCTTTCAAAATATTCCCAGACTAAGAGCTAAAACAAAGTGCGAAGACAAAGATACAAACAAAACTACAGAATTCCACTGAACATGGAGGATGAATGACAATCCATATAAGTTTAGCATTTTTGAAGAAAAATAATTTCTTTTATTAAGATATTCTACAGATTGCTATTCTTAGAAACTGAAAAGCCAAAGGAGATCCCAAATGCAACAGAAAAATTCACTAGCTGCAACAAGAGGCAAACACAAACGGCAACATTGCTTTTAGGATTAAGGTACCCATCTTATAAATATGAAAAACACAAGCGGTCTAGAGTACCTAATAAAATTTGTCAGAAGAGGGGTAACAGACACCTGAACAGCAAAGAACCCTAAGGAGCAGAAAGGTTTGGACATAATTATGAAAAATGGGTTCTGTAACACTGATAATCTGCACTTGGATTCATGGGTAGAAACATGCACACAGGTGCTTCACACATGTGTGAGGAGAAATGAGGCTGCTTTGCAAGACACCAGTAAAAATGCAAGTCTGCGGCTAGTTGCTGAAGCATCACCTCTACAAATAGAATAAGTCTCAACATGACCTTAAAGCAGCAGGCCTGCCAGGCTACAGCAGTGAAAAATATAATTAGACAGCCATTTAGAAGTGGTTTTCTTGGTAGCAGCAGAATCCACTATGACGGTGTCAAATGAAAAAAGCTGGGTGGACTTTAAGGGCTTTAATCTGATTCAGATAAAAACTAAAAGATCTTTTCACATCACATTTACAAAGGCCTCATCAGGATTGGCATGCAAGCACAAAGAAAGATGACTGTTTCACAGTAAAGCAAAACTTAGTCATCATCACTGGTAGGAATTTAGAGTAAATCTATAGCATCACACAGTCCTTATAAAACTTAGCATCATGTGGATCAGTAAAAGCCTGAAGCCACTGTGGGAGCCAAAATTACTGCCACCAGGAAAATGGACTTTCCTGGTAAGAAAGCTATTTCACACAGATATCAAATGGATCAGGAAGAGCTTTCTCTAGCTTGGTCAGTCCCTTGACACAGAGGGGCTTTCTAATGGAGGGCAGAGATTTTCAAACACAAAAACCACCACATGAACCTAGTAACGGTCTGCAGAGATAATAGTCTACCTTGGATACATTTGTGACAGGCCAAATTAAATAACAAAATGAACATTCAGTAGAGTTCTTAAAAAAATAGATTAAGTCAAATGAATAATGCAATCAAGCAGAGTTTTTTTTGTTTGTTTGTTTTTTGGGGGGGGGGGGGTTGGTTTTTTTTGCTTGAAGAGATAGGGCATAGGCAAATGAGACTTTTGAACTATTAAAAACTACATTGCTTAAAAGTTTACAGGGTGAAATCCTTGCACTCCTGAAGTCAGTGGTAAAACTCCCATTAAAGTCAATGGAGCCAGGCTTTCATCCGCAATTCTTTTCTTGTGGACTGTTGACATACATGCTCAGAAACCCCATTCGTTCGGCCTCAACTCATGAACCATGTGCAGGACAGTGACATCATTAGGGGTATGTTGAACAGTACTCTCTTCCGAATGGTGAGACTCAATGAGAGCAGCTATTATCTCTATGGGTTAATCTACAATATGAAAATTTAAGACAGTTACACTTACAGTTCCACAATAAAGGTGGACTTGAGTTTTGCACTTTCAGAAAGGGGTCAATCACTTCGTTATGTACGAAAAGTATGTCATCTCCCCAGAATTACAGCAGACACTGAGCAAAGAGTATATTTTCTGAGAATTTACCAGTAAAACAGTTAACTAGATATTTAAATGGGTCCTTACAAAAATTAGCACCCAGTTTCTCTCTCCCAAATGACCTAAGTAACACAAATTTTTCAAGCTTCCCTTACAGTTGAAACTCACTGAAATCTTGTGCAGACATATGAAGCCTTTATTTTGGATTAATAGTCATTTCCCTACCCTCCATTATTCTTCATATCAATTTCTTCCACAGGGGCTGAAATGTTCTTCTGCAATTCCACATAGAACTGTCTTAGAAAATGGCTTTCATCTCCCATGTTCTCAATGCCACCAAAGACAACTTACCCTTGGGGGCCATTTTGAGAAAGGCATCTGTCCTATTCTCAATAAGACTGAGGCCACAAGCTGCTCTCAAAGACACTGCTAACTTCCTTGTCTATAGTGACAACGATTTTGAAAGAGGGTATCTATGGCCTCATTCCCATTACGAATGGGAAATTGTCCTTTTTGAAAAGGACAACTCTTTGTGGATCTCTCTGCTGATACACTTAGTAAAACCATTAAATCTAAATATTTCTTTTTAAAATATTACCATTGCACAAGATCTACTCAGAGGAAACTGGTGTGTTTGCATGCAAAGGAATGTGGGGTACAAGAGAGAAGAGAAACGGGCATGCATGCATATGAACAGGGGAATTATAGGGATTACAAAAGAGAGGAGGAAACTGCATGTGAGTGCATGCAGGGCAATACAAGTAAGTCCAAAAGACAGGGAGAAAGCAGGGTGTACATTCCAGTCATTTTGGTGAAGCAAGACAGCTGTAAATGCAGTTAACTATTCAGTACACGCTAGAAGCTTACTGCTGCTACAGAGTGGCATAAAACAGACAGAGCATACTAGTGAATATGGCCATAAAAGTGATTTATGGTTCATATTCCATATCCTGAAATCATTCTAAATATCATGTCAGCATTCTCTTCAGCTTTTTTGGTTACCGCTCATGTATGAAATTTTAAATTGAAAAAAATAAAACCAGGAAATTCCCAGACAAAAATATTTATTTTCAACTTTAACTCCATCATAACATACCAGTAATTTAGGGTTAAATATGTAAGGTGGTTTTAATTCTAAAAAACCAAGCATTATAAACTCAGGAAATTCAGAATTTAAGATTAAATTTAAAGAAACCCAAACATGTTATGTTTAGGACACACAAAAAACACTAACTCTTCCCTATGATAACATACTGAGGAAGAAAAAAAATGTGTGTATTTAAAAATCAATTTAATCTATGACCTCAAACACTAAAATGCAGTCATCAATCATTTGGTTACTACATGATGTGACTACAGAGTATGGTTAAGGTTGTTTAAGTGCCTTAACTACATTTCCATAAATACGTTCTATCACACTTTAAAAAAACCTGAGTGTAAACTAAACTCTGAATTTCTTGACTTTAACATGCTTGCTTTTGGGAAAACAAACATTTCTACAACGTATTTTATCCTAAATTACAGATATGCACTCTCAACTTTAATCATATTTTTAGGTTTTGTTTGGAAATTTAGTAGGTGTGTAGCACACACACAGCTGAATCACCATGTACACAGCAAGAAATGAACGCAAACAGATTGGCCACACTGATTGGTGGAGGAGTCATACAAGTGGTCCCTAGGATAATGGAGTAGTGAAGATCTTTTTTCCATGTTAGCTGATGTGCTACTAAAACTGCCTGCACTGCAGGTAATTAAGCCCTGGTCTACACTGGCGATGTAAAGTCACTAACGTCAACCTACTTACACCTGCATTTACACTGGCACCACTGTTAATTCAAATTAAGGTGCCTGGAAAATTGACTTAAGACCACCTCTGCAAGTCACGTAGTGCCTAAATCGAATTTGTTAAATCAATTTAGTGCCAGTGTAGACACAACGTCACTAAAATTGAATTTACTGACCTCTGGAATGTATCCCACAATGCCATGTTTTGACCGCTCTGGACAGTTGCACTGTGCTGCTCAGTGGTCACACTACCAGGAAAAGTCCCCTCCCCTCAAGCCCTGGGAAGATTTGAATTTTCATTTTCTGTGCTGCCAGCGTGGAGAGAGCTTTGTCACTGTTCTCTGCATGGCTACTGCAAAGCCCCAACGCGCTCCAGCATGGAGTCAGCCAGAGGTCTTATATCTCATCGAACTGTGGGGCAAGAAGTCTGTTCTGGCTCAGCTCAGAGACAGCAAAAGGAATCTGGACATTTATGAGAAGATATCCCAGGGCATGACGGAGAAGGAATACAAGAGGGACGCTCAGCAGTGCCGCGTGAAGATCAAGGAGCTGCGTCAGTCGTACCAGAAAGCCAAGGAAGCAAACAGTCGTTCTGGCTCCTTGCCCAAAACATGCCGCTTCTATGATGCGGTGCATGCAATTCTTGGTGGCAATCCCACCACAGTGCTGCCCCGCAGCATCGATACCTCTGCAAGATCACAGTCTATGATCAATGATGAGGACTCTGGGGACGAGGAGAGCAGGCTGCAGGAAAGCTGGGTATCCGTTCTCTCTGAAAGTCCGGACATATTCCTGCCCCCCCCGCCCGAGCAGTCTAGCAGCACAGAGGACAGCACTAATGATCCTGGGGAAGGCACATCTGGTGAGTTTTTTTTCTTCTTAGCATTTCTGTCCTTTTACATTGGATTTTGGGGGGGGGGGGGGGGGGGGAGCACGAAGTGGATTTCAGGCGTTTCGGTGACTGTACTGGGGGGTTACCAGGGAACAGTTTATTTATGTGATGGGAAATGCTACGTTCATCATCAGTTGATATCTCACGGAAACTTTCATGTATGTAATCTGTTATCCTTCACAAAACTTTTCAGGGGAGGGCTGCCTTGTTCCTCCCTCCACGGTAGGATACTTCACTGCAATCAAGGGAGCCTGCACCATGGCGGAACACTGCTGGTACCCCGCTGCATCCAGCTGTGTTTTAAGCATAGACTTCCCCGCGCCCATGCTCTCTGCAGTTCCTCTCTGTAATGGCACAGCGAGCAGACCCTTCTGGGACATCAGGAATGGAATGAGGCTCTGTGTTTGCCCTGTGCACTGCATGGGGATCGTTGTCTACATTGTATCATGGGGATCGTTGTCTTCACTATGATAACTATGGCTACCTTGTTATTTTTCTTTTATTCTGTAGATACCTCGGCACTGGACCAACCCTTAAGAAATGCTGCAGAGAGACTAGCTTAGATTAGAAAGAGGGAAAAAAACAAGAGATGACATGTTTGGTGAGCTCATGAACGCCTCAGCTGCTGCAGAGACAGAGCAAAGAGAGTGGAGGCTGACCTTGTCCCAGAATATGGACATGGATAGACGCCGAGAAATGATGGAGCATGATCACAGTACCACGCAGGATATGCAGCCAATCATGCGGGACCAGGCAAAGATGCTCCGGCGGAGCTTCAGGAGGAGCGGAGGCAGGACAGAGTCCCACTGCAGCCCCTCCATAATGCTCCTCAACCGAGGGCTTTACTGCCCTGCCCCTCCCCTGCCCTCAAGAGGTCGCGGAGATTGTCCAGACTGCAATACGTGCTCGCCTCCTCCCCGGTGGAAGCGAGCAGAAAGCAGCGGCGGCCACGCTAACAGCTGGCCAGCAAGCTACCACCCTACCCCTTGAGACAGTGAATGAACACTCCCCCTTTTCCCCCATGACTTGAATGTTAAGAAATAAAGTTTTACATCATTTCAACGTGTTTCTTTATTAAATCATATCTTGTTCAGGAGGGATTTGGTGGTCACAGATATCAATGGGAGGGGGGGAGGGAGGGGATGTTCACCAAAGGCAAACAACATACAGGAACAGAAATCAGTCCTGCATCTCATTGCAGAACCTAGTTTTCAAAGCTTCCCTAATGCAAAGCGCTCCACAGTTAGCTCTCAGCGTACTGCTGGCATCTGGCTGCTCAAAACTGGCAGCCAGTCTTTCTGCCTCCACAGCCCAACCCTGGGGGAACCTCTCACCCTTCGCTTCACACACATTATGAACATAGCACAGAGATATCACAGAAGGGAGGTACTTCTCACTCATGTCCAGCCTAGTGAGGAGACTCCTCCATCTACCCAAAGGCACATTCTACAACCATTCTGCAACTGCTTAACCTCTTATTAAAATACTCCTTGTCACTGTCAAGGTGACCGGTGTACGGCTTCATTAGCCAAGGGAGCAAGGGGTAAGTAGGATCCTCCAGGATCACTATGGGCATTTCCACACCCACAATGTGAGTTTTTTGGTCTGGGAAAAAAGTACCCGCCTGCATCTTAGAGAACAGCCCCGAATTACGCATGCATCTTGCACCTTCCCAGACCACCCAACATAGATGTCGGTGAAACAAACCCTGTGATCCACAAGCCCCTATAGGACCATGGAAAAGTACCCCTTGTGGTTTATGTACTCAGTTGCTAAGTGGGCAGGTGCTAAGATAGGGATGTCATCCCATCAATGGCCCTCCCACAGTTTGGGAACCCCATCATGGCAAACACCTTCACTATATCCTGCACATTTCCCAAAGTCACTATCCTTCATAGCAGAAGTCTATTGATGGCACTGCATGC
Organism: Emydura macquarii macquarii; assembly: GCF_026122565.2. Lineage (NCBI taxonomy): Eukaryota > Metazoa > Chordata > Testudines > Chelidae > Emydura > Emydura macquarii. Next base: position 3,714,539 of record NW_027132585.1, on the reverse strand, counting down.
TTGATTCACAGCAGTGCCCACTGTAGATTTACCGACTCCGAACTGATTCCCAACCGAGCAGTAACAGTCGGGGGTTGCCAGCTTCCACAAAGCGATGGCGACTCTCTTCTCCACCGTCATAGCTTGTCTCAAATAAGTATTCATGCGCTTCAGGGACAGGGCCAGCTCTGAGCATAGGTCCAGGGAAGTTGCCTTTCACAAAGAAAAATTTTGCAGCCACTGATCATCATCCCACAGCTGCATAACAATGTGGTCCCACCAGTCTGTGCTTGTTTCCCTGCACTAAAACTGGCGCTCCACGGACTGCCGATGACTCATTACAGCCTGCAGCAATCGGGAATTGTGCTACTCGATGGCTTGTAGCAGCGCAGCCTCGGTGTCATCGCTGTTGTCTGTGCTTCAAGTTTTGCTCTATTTTGAAAATAATCTATGATAAGCCGCGATGTATTTGTCGCACTCACAGTAATAATGCAGAGTTGAGCTGGCTCCATGTCTCTGCAGCAATGGCAATCGTGGGGAGTAAAAAAACGGTGCAAAAATACTTTTCTTGTTTGTTTGAGGGGGAAGAAGGGTGGGGGAAGCAGCGTTGCATCATTGGACGATGACACTTGTCCCAACAGCCACTGTGGCTAGTTGCACTGTGGGATAGCTACCCACACTGCACTGCTTTGCAATTAGAATTAAGGCTGGTCAGTGTAAACGCAGGAGACCTGCGCAAACAGCGTAGGGTATACACGCTGCTGCGATTTCTAAAAATCGGCTGTGAAAGTCCACTTAAAGTAAGTCGACTTCCCTTGGCAGTGTAGACATAGCCTAAGACTCCACGTAGTCTTAGTTTCGATGTACCTTGAGCTGACTCATGACCAGACTCAGTGAAGTGTTAGTAGGAAGTCAGAAGGGATTCTGGAGGCAAGGATTAGTTAGGTATTATGAAAACTCCAAACCTTTTCAAGACGTATTTCATTAGGATGATAAATTAAAACAACTAAAATTAGCAAAAAATACAGTACACTTTTTATTGCTTATTCACTTACAAATTTGCAGTAGGTAAACCTTAGTGTTTCATCTCAACTAGAAAGGTTCTATTGTGTCTAATTTTCTATAGCAAGTGAATTTAAATATCTATTTTCAGGTCAGCAGAATCAAACGGCTCACACGAGCTGATTTTCTAAAGGACTTTATAAAACCAACAGAGTAAGACAGATACGTCTGGGGAAAGACTCACTTCCCGCAGGCTGAAGAACTTTTTTCCAGTACATCCTGCCATAGTCCAACCTTTCAGAAAAACAAGACGCTGCCAGGTGCATCTTTATGAAGTATTTACTTAACTTTCGGCTAAAGCTAATGTGGGTATTTTCATCTGGCGACAGAGAGACCCAACTTTTATTGCTTAAACTATGGGTGACACTGCTTCATTTTTTTTCAAAGTATCCAATATGTATTAAATAGCAATTGATGGGAGAGTTTCATTTTAAAAATCAGAATTTATACTTTGATCCCCAGTCCCATGAATACTTATGCATATAAGCAGTCACTCTGAAGCAAACAGGGCTCCTCATACATGTAAACTGAAGAACAATCATTAAGTATTACAGGACTTGATTTGGAATATTTTCCATTTGCCTGAAGTGACTTATGAACCTGTCTCATTTTCAAATGATGTAGGAGCCTAAATCCCCACTTTTGAAAATAAGGACTGTCTACATTACAAAGGCAAGTTGCCTTGCATCAACCTAGTTGTGCGTGTTTTTATACTTAAATTTCTCTCCCACCAACATAAGCATCCTGTTACATCAATACAATAACACCACCTTCCCCAGTGTCATTGAGTCATGGTCAATGCACTGAGGTCAACGCAGCACGAGCATAGACATTGCATTACTTATGTTGACCCTAACAGTCCTCCAGCAGCTGTCCCACAATGCCTGGCACTGACTGCTCTGGTCATAATTGTGAAATCCACTGCCCAGGGATCATGGAGATCAGAAGGCCTCCTCCCCTTTTTAAGTCCCACAAATTTTTTAAATGCCTTTTCCTGATTGTCCAACTTAGCAAGAACATCTATGCCCAACTGACCATGCTAGTTACACACACTGGCTTTGGAGTAGATAGGAGATATTGATCTCCTGGGCCTCTGGAGATAAGAGGCTGTGCAGGCACAGCTACGGACAAGCCACAGAAACATGGACATCTATAAGCACATTGCACAGGGGAAAGAAGAAGGGATACGACAGGGATAAGCAGCAGTGCTGAGTAAAAGCAAAGGAACTGCATTAGGCCGATTTTGACTGCAGGAAGACCAACAGTCAAGCCGGCGCTGAGCCGCAGACCTGCCGCTTTTACAAAGAGCTGCATTGCCATACTTGACGGAGACTCACCACCATGCCACGCACACTGTGGATACTACAGAGGAGCCCAAGACACAGGCCCCTATCATGAACAGCATGGATGAAGAGGTGGAGAAGGAAGAGGATGCGACCAGGAGGTCAGCTATGCCGCAAGACTGGACCTGTTTGAAGCTCCACCGCAGACCAGTGTCTTGGTGGTCAAGCACAGGGAAGGAACGTTGGGTAAGTGTGTAACTGTATTTCCAATTGATGTAAAACTGGGGGCACCACCCGACAGGACACAGCTAGAAATGTTTCACTAATTTACTTGTACTGGAAAAGATTTCAGAACAATTCTCCCTCTTTTCGTTGTAATCTGCTTGTCATTTCTCGCTAGTTAGGTAAGGGGGACGAAGCAGAGCAGTTATATACACAAGGTCCCTTGAATTCTCCAGAGAGAGCTTGATGAAAATTTGATAGAGGTACTCTGTAATACTCTCCCATAGCTTTCTAGGGTGGCAGCCTTATTTCTTTCTGAGTGGTAAAACACTTTCCCATGCATCAGCGATAACTTCGCAGAGGGGCCACTTCACGAATTTTGGTAAGTCACTGCAGGCCTGGGCCATGTCCGGCTTACCGGCACGTGACCGAAAGCTGGAAGTTCGGGTAGCAACCAGCCAAAAGCTGCCTGACGGTCCAGGGTAGCTTAAGCAGAGCATCGGCAGCAGAAGCAACAGATTGGATGGGACTGCTTTCAAAGTGGGTGGGCCATGGCCCACCGAGGCCCACCCGTAGCTACGCTCGTGCATGGTGGACCGAACTGAAATGTTAGATGGGCCGTATTTTGCCCACCCATGCTATAGACTCTTGTGGACCTACAGGTTCAAATATCATGGTCTTGCCTCCCTTTGCAGTCCATGGATAAGTAAAATGGACATAAATGTTCTTTCCCCTTGTTAAGTTCTGTCCCATTAAAGTTAAATGTAGTTGCTTTTAAATTGCACAGATTTTTCTTTTGCTACTGAATAAAACTATTATTTGAAAAATAATTCATCTTTATTATTTCACAAAACATGCTGCAGCATGCTTAGTAGTTCTGAAAGTGCCAACTTGTTACTGTACAGTGACACAACTCACAGGATTAGTGTAAAACACTAATCAAATGTACAGCAAGCACTGCAAAATTAATAGGTGCATTGACAGTGTTGTATTCATAGGTGTACACCAAGCACCACAAAATTTCTAACAGGCCCCAAAACAACCGGGCCAGGTAAAGCACAGTACACAACACATTATTGCAGCTCACTGTTGAAGAACTCTTTCAAAGTCCCCTCTGGACAACTCCACATTGAACTCTTCTAATAGCCCTTGTGTCTGGCTGTTCAAATTCAGCAGACAGCTGCTCAACCTCCACCGTGGCAGCAAATTTTCTCCGTTTGCTTCATAGATACTATGGAGGAAAGAGCAGCCAGCTATAACCACTGAGATGTTGTTTCACTGAGATCCAGTCTTGTGATAAAGAATGCCAGCATCCCTTCAATCTACCAAAAGCACATTCAATTGTCATTCTGCACCTGCTGAACTGGTAGCTGAATCTTTCCTAGGTGCTGTTGCAGTGGCTGGTTACAGCTTCATGAGCCAGAGAGCCAGGAGTAGGTTAGGTCTCCCAGGATCCTTATTGGGATTTCAACATTTCTGATCATAGTCCACCAGTCAAGAAAGAAAGTCCCTGTTTGTAGCCTTCTGTATTTTTAAAGCTCTGAGCCTCATGCACTTTCTTGGACCAACCAACAAAGATGCAGCCACAGTGATCCATCAGTACTTGCATAACCATAGACCTTTTGTTAATGTATTCTGTGGCACAGTGGTCTGGTGCCAAAATAGGGATATGCATACCATCTGTTGCTCCACCACAGTTCAGGAAACCCCAATGCTGCAAATCCACCCGTGTCCTGCACATTGCCAGGAATCACAATCCAACATAGCAGGAGACAATTAACAGCCCTACTCACTTGCATGACAAAGGCCCCCCCCAGTGCATTTTCCAACTCCAGAATGATCTCCCACTGACCAATAACAACCCAACGTTGCAAGTTTCCACAGTGCGACTGCCCAGTCTTCTCCACTGTCAATACCACTCTCACTCTGGTGTCTTGGCACTGGAGAGCTGCGGCTTACTCAAATTACAGATCCAGGAATGTGGCCTTGCACATCATAGAGTTCTACAGCCACTGCTTGTTATCCCAAGCCTGTATTACTATGCAATCCCATCAGTCAGTGCTCATTTCTCAGGCCTAGACACAGCACACCACCATCTGCAGCTGCTCTGTAAACACCACTGCCAACCTTGAATTGGTTCTTACGTACAAAAGCAATCTATCCTCCAAAAAATGTTTCCTGCTGATTCAGTTCCTATTGTGGTTCAGCAAATACCAGAGGATCATCCATTGAGGGACCTATCCTCCATTAACTTACCTAGTTCTTTTTTGAATCCTGATACAGTCTTGCCCTTCACAACATCCTAAGGCAAAGAGTTCCACAGATTGAATGTGCATTGTGTGAAGAAATGCTTCTTTTTGTTCATTTTAAACCTGCTGCTTATTAACTTCATTTGGTGACCCCTAGTTCTTGTGTTATGAGAAGGGGTAAACTGCACTTCCTTATTTACTTTCTCCACACCAGTCATGATTTTATAGACCTCTATCATACTCCCCTTAGTCATCTCTTTTCCAAGCTGAGAAGCCCCAACCTTATTAAACTCTCCCCATAGGGAAGCTGTTCCATACACCAATAATTTTTGTTGCCCTTTTCTGTACCTTTTCCAATTCCAATACATCTTTTTTGAGATGGGTTGACAAGATCTGCATGCAGTATTCAAGATGTGGGCATTGTTAGCTTTTTTTACTGCCGCTGCACACTGAGTGGATGTTTTCAGAGAACTAGCCACAATGACTCCACGATCTCTTTCCTGAGCGGTAACAGCTAATTTAGATCCCATCATTTTATATGTATAGTTGAGACGATGTTTTCCAATGTGCATTATTTTGCATTTATCAACATTGAATTTCATTTGCCATTTTCTTGCCCAGTCATTCTGTTTTGAGATCCCTTTGTAACTCTTCACAGTCTGCTTTGGATTTAACTCTCTTGAGTAGTTTTGTATCTGCAAATTTTGCCAGCTCGCTGTTCACCCGTTTCAAGATCATTTATGAGTATGTAGAACAGTACTGGTCCCAGTACAGACCCCTGGGGAACACCACTATTTACCTCTTTCCATTCTGAAAACGGACCTTTTATTCCTACCCTTTGCCTGCTATCTTTTAACCAGTTACTGATCCAGGAGAGGACCTTCCCTCCTATCCTATGACAGTTTACTTTGCTTAAGAGCCTTTGGTGAGGGACCTTGTCAAAGACTTTCTGAAAATCTAAGTACACTATATCCACTGGATTACACTTGTCCACATGCTTGTTGACTCCCTCAAAGAATTCTGGTAGATTGGTGAGGCATGATTTCCCTTTAAAAAGCCATGTTGACTCTTCCCCAACAAATCATAGTCATCTATGTGTCTGATAATTCTGTTCTTTATTATAGTTTCAACCAATTTGCCTGGTATTGAAGCTAAGCTGACTGGTCTGTAATTGCTGGGATCAGCTTTGGAGCCTGAGTATGGAAGATTTGAGCTTCAGTTTCTTTGATGAGCATAGCCCAGGGACAGCAGGCGGGAAATGAGTTCTAATTCTGGCTCTAATACAGACCATCTGTGAAGTCTGTAGATTAGTACACTTAGTAGATTAGTACACTTGCCTTCAGTAGTTTAAATTTCACTGAATCTTTCATGAAAAGACAACCTGCCCTTAAGAGGCAGACTAACAGGAGTTGGGAGTGGAAAGAGAAATTTCATTACATCATTTTGTAGTCATTAAGCAACTGAAAAGTTAATTAAATAAGTCTTGCTCAAGAAGGTAAGATTTGTGATGTGTCACTAAGACACTGAAATAAAATTGTTAACACAATACTAAACAATTTATCATAGTAATCCCAAAAAAACAAGGATTTAAACACTCCGGCCTATAACAAAATCTTAAACTTTAAGCATGAAGCATCGAATGAACAAGAACTCACCTGTGTCGTTTTACCAGACCCCGTCTCACCAACCAGTACAAAAGACTGGTTCCTAATCAGGATATCTGTAAATCTTTCTTTATACTCCCAGACAGGGAGCTGAAGCCGCTTCTTTAGGATTTCATAATATCGAGGTGTATGCGGTAGGTTTGTAAATGGATTAATACTCTGTGGAAGTACTGCTGGTTTTAAAGGTGGTAATCCACCACCAACAAGCAACATAGAATTAGATGAAGGACGCAAATCTTTTTCCTTGTCTCTTTCTCTGTCACGATCTCTTTCTCTGTCACGATCCCTGTCACGGTCTTTAGAACGATCATCACGATCACGGTCACGATCTCGATCCTTCCTAAAATTTACAGAATACAGCAAAAATACAGAATGTTGAAGTAAATACTTAAAGACAAGATATTGCCTATGAATGCAGGAAATGTCAAGACATCTAGATAAAAATGAAGAGTTTAGGTTCTTTTCCTTACATTCGGCAGTTTTAGAAATAAGAGCCAATCTAAAACAAAAGAACCAAAGTATTGAGCTAATGTTTCACTGTGAAATATATTATGCATATCATGCAAAATGAATGCACAGTAAATATTTTCAACAGTTTTGCAAACAGCTTCACTTCAGTGTACTTCAGAGAAGGAAAAATATCAGTTTACTTGCTTGTGTCGTTACAAAGACCAAATTTTATGTTTGATGCATATGCTGTATTAGTTATGCAAAAATTACAATAATATTCACTGTTCATGAGTGCTGTCATGTGCCTTTAAGTACAGATGAGATTAGAAAAGTGAGTATACAAAAATAGCATCTTCTTAACCCTATATATATAATAAATATCGAGAGCCAGGGCTTTTTTATATATCTCCTTACTTTCCTGACAGCTTTCTTGATCCTTTACTTGTTACCACCACAGAGCCACTTATAGTTATGGGAGGAAGCTGCATTCTATTCTTGCTCATGCAGTAGCAGAACTGGACCAAGTGTCAAATCTGTTATCAAAGATGATGCATGACCCAGAAAGAAAATACTTGATTCTCACATTCCATGAAGAGTTTGTAACTCTAACAGTTAGAAAAGTTACCTTTACACATATAAACTGAGCAAATTTGATATGTAAGTCACTGAGACTCAAACACAAATCCCATGAGTTTTAAGAATATAACTCTCCAAAGGAACCTGAAATGTATAATACATCGTTTTGTGTTCTCAGTTACGGAACATGGGACTAGTAGCTGTTGGGAGGGATAGATAGATGGATGGATGGATAGATGGATAGAGATAGAGAGAGAGAGAGAATGCACATATACAGATAACTATTGACACACACACAAAACAAATTTTATAAATAGATATACTTAAGGTTCCTAATAATAATGATAGAGAAACCAGGGTAAAAGATTTAAAAAAAAAAAAAAAAAAAAAAAGCAGAGAAACTGGGATACAAAACAAACTATGGCATTTCAAATTTGGGGCCTAAACTATATGATAAATTCCCTTTAAATTAAGAGAGAACTGCCAAGTTAAAATGAAATAGATTAATCCCAATCAGACTGGAGGGAATATTCAGCTCAGGTATCTGGAGTAAACTCAATTTGCATTTTAGTTTTATAAATCGCCTCAAGTGGCTATCAAATTTAATTTGGCCTCAGCTTTAGGTTTCATAAGAACAAGGACCGCAGACCAATAAAAATATTTCCTCTATTTCCCCTCCCCAAAACACCAGAAATAATTTTTGTGGGAGGAAAATAGTCAATTTACAATCTAATCATTCTGGAAAAAAATAATTCTGAAATACCAATAAGTCATTAGCAATACAAGTTAAGAAATTTAGTGATTTTCCACCTAAGTGCCCCTTCCCTTTAAAAGTTTCTGACCCACATTTTCAATAGCAACCACTAGATCTGGGTACTGATCTTTTAGAAGACTTGAGGCCTGATTCCCAGGCCTGGACTACTCTACAAGGTTATGTTGGCACAGCTGTGGTAGTTAGGAACGGGGGAAGACAAATCAGACCCCCCCCCCCTTGCCAACATAGCTTTGACAACAAAACCCACAATTTAGATGCATCTCTGTCAACAGCAGTCCTTCTGCTGGTTTAGCTAACCTCTGTTTGGTGAGACTGTATTATACTATGCCAGCAAAACAATTCCATATGCCTGCATACACTGTATCTACACTACGTGGCTGTGCTGACAAAGCTATGCTGACATCGGTTCTGTAGTGTAGACATGACCTCAAAGTTACAGAGGGCACTGATTCGATTAATTTAAGTTGAAGTTGTAAGTGTTCAACGCTTCTTAAAATCTAGTTGTCTAAAGCCACGCACCTAGAAAACCAGAGGATACCTTTGAAAATCCAGCCCTCTGAAACAAGTCAGCTGTAGTTGGATGTATTATATGTGGATACTTTTGTTCCTGGAAAAGATTTACCAGTAAACTAAACAAAGTTTAGTACCTCAAAATAACAGCATTCTCTCTTGCTGCAAAAGAGATAATTTATCTTATCCACATCGTCGTAAGAGTTGTAAATAAGATATTTATAAAATTAATACATTTTAAATAGGAACTGTGTCCTTTACAAATCTTTTAAAAAATATTTACAAGTAGCCCAACTTTTTCTACAGAATTTCTACAGCATGCTGTTGATACAAATCAAACTGCCTCAAAACGGTTCAATGGTCAGATACTGCAACTACAGATAAACAACTGTTATACTTACATATGTAAAAACCAAAGAATGATTGGTGACCTTTTGACTTGCAAGCTGAGGATTCCCCCAACTCCATATCCTTTGACTTTCAATCCACAAACTTCAAATGGCACAACAAAAATAATCCTAATAATATCAACTAAAAGTAAATGGCCAACTAAGCTCTTTAGAACACTTCTTATTTTCCCTTTCTATTTTGGGGGAAACAAACTCCTCTACTGGCCACCAGGCTGCCCCATATTATTCAGGGTATAGCTACACTGATGGAGGCAAATTCACCGCTGTCGGATCGATTGAGCAGAAGTGAAGACCCACTCAATTGATCCAGAAGTTGATCTAGTAAAACCACCTTCAAAAATCCACAGTGCTGTGTTGACGAGTACACATGTTTTGTCGGTGCAGCATAGTGGAGATGGCACGCTAAACAGACGTTACCAAGTCAACGGGAGTTATATGAGCTACTCCACATAGCTTGGGTAACTCCTGTTGACTGCCACCAAATTTCCCGGTAAGTATAGGCCAGGCCTCAGAATAGGCAGAGTTCCTGAAGAGAGTTGATGGCCAATTACTTTCCCTCACAATATCTCATATGCATCTCAGGCTGCTGCTGGCCATGCCTCCTTTTAACACATGAAGTAGATGAATAGGCAAGGGAACTTTTCTACCTACAAAAAACCGAAGTTGCAACCAACTAAAGATACAAAATAAATGTGTGCTATTTTACAAACTCTAAGCCCAAGATTGTTAAAAGAAGTGGCTGAATGAATGAGGAAAGGCCAATACTCCATGTTCTTATGAGAAAGGGCCCATAAGAGCTCCAATTTACGATCTCTAAATCCTTCATTGTCTGGCTTTAGAGGTGACCAATAAGAATTACTGACACCATTAAAATGTTGTTTATCTTTTAGAGAGAGACCTCAAATCTATAATATGTCAATATAGCATATTTTGTGTCACTATTACCCTCATTCTCTCTCTGCAGTGCCTCTGGTTGCTTGTTTCAAAAACTTGTTCCATTTTATCTTAATTCAGGCACTAATTCTGAAATGTGCTTTGAGAAGATGCATCAGGGCCTTGGATTGTAAACCATCACCTTTCTCATGTTATCTAAACACCATCATCACAATGAGGCTCTGATGTGACTGAAGCCCTTCTGCATTAATGTAATACCACTAATAAATATAATTATAATAAGAGCTTAAAACTTAATTTTTAAATGAAAGCTTACATTTTGCTGAAACTGATGTCTTCTTACGCCCCCACACTAGCCAGGAAAAGTATCCTTAGTTATAACTGGAAAAAGCTTTGTTTTCAGGCTTCCCAGCAATGTATTTATTCAGTTGTGAGGGACAAGTCTATTGGAATGCTGCAGAAGTAGTTTTGGAGTTTTAAAAACAGGTAATGATCTATCTAGAACAGCATGTTTAATGAGATGTGCATATACTAAACTCTGAAAATGTTTCTATTAGTAGTGAGGTCAGAACCAATACAAAGGGACAGAGAAGTTGAGAAATTGCATTTTTCTAAATTGACATTTATTTTCTATGCAAACTACACCTGGCAAAAAAAAGACACTTACTTGGAGGAAAAGTCTAGAAGCAGAAGGAGGTCATATGACAGTGAGCAGCTTTCACACCTTTTCTTTGAAAATATAAGCCTACCACTAGGATCAGACTTTTATGAATGAGACCACCCACAGTCGCATTTGATAGGGTAATCACTTTTTTAAAAAATTAAGGACTACGAACCCTCATGCTTCAGAGCATACACCAATCGCCAACTGACATGGATTAGGAAGAAATTCACCCTAATGGGAGAACTATTGCATAAGTGTCTTCTTTGGCATTTCTTGCATCTTTCTCTGAAGCTTCCAGCACTAACCACTTTCACAGAAGAGATACTGGATTAAATGGACTTCTACACTGTTGTCCACATACAACTAAGAAAATCTGCAGAATGTTATTTTAAATTTCAGAATTCAAATGCTTCAACCAAAAGATAAATTTTGGGATTTTTTTTAAAACATCCATCCCACCAATTTCCAGTCTAAGTTACAAATAAATTCTATGTAATGAAATTCACCCTTCAGTCTCCCATCATCTCTTCAAGTGAATTTACAGTTATTTTTTAATGCTTTCCCCTTTGTTGTTCACAAAACCTCCCACAAACAAGAAAAAGGGATTGATTACACAGAGAAAAGTGAAACTGACGGGGCACAAAATACTGAAAAATGCAAAGAACACAAACAAAACAATATTTTGTCGTCCACTCCCCCCCACTTCAGTTTCACTAATCATAGCTGTTACTTGTAAACAGCAGTTTGCAAAGCTGCAGACAGAAGTTGCCGAGATCACTCTAAAATTACCCAGGGAAGATAACCGGCCTAGGGCCCATCACTATGCTCTGGTTCAGGTCATGTTGGAGCCTTAAGGACCCGAGTTTAGAAATACTGATCCTTCTGCTCAGCGCTACCCTGGGACCCAGGTTCACGGGACTATCTGGCCTAGCGACGAGGAGCCGAAGAGCGGGTAACCGGAGGACGGATGGGGTCACCGTTTGCACCGATACACGCACCTCTCTGCTGTAAATCGGAGCCCACCTTGGCCAGAATTTCGGCTCCCTGCAGCGGAAGGCGGAGGGGCCGGTTCCCCGCCGCTCCCACCCAGCTCGCCCGGCGCCCCGCACCCTCCGCCGTGTCCCCTGCCTTGCACCGGGGCTCCCGCCTCTTACAGAAGACAGAGAAGCCTCCCTGGGTACTGGGAAGCCGCCGAGCTCTTGGGCCGCCCCCCCCCAAGCGGGACGAGGAGACGTGCCCGCCCCAGGGAATCGCCATGCGGCCTGTGCGTGCCGCGCCCAGGCGGCTCCGAGCCCCGCCGGGTTCCCCGTCCAGGCCCAAACTGGCGCGGAGCGAGTCTGGCGCCGAGGGTACAAAGCGGATTAGGCGGCAGCCGCTCCAAGAGCGCGAGCACCCGGCCCCCGCCCGCAGGCCGCGCGACCAGGCCCGGGCCCGGGCCCCGGCGTCCTCACCCGTCGGCGGTGACGCGCTTCTTGCTGGAGGTGTAGTCGTCCCCCAGGTCTAGGCGGTGGCGCTTAGACATGGTGTCGGCGGCAACGGGGGGGCTCCAGCCGGGGATGGGTCCGGCGGCTCCGTCCGCGCTCTCCGCTCCTAGAGAAGCAGCAGCGGCGGCAGCGCCGCGAGGCCAAGCACAGCGAGCAACTAAAATGGCGGCCGGAAGGAAGCCCCGCGCTCGGGCGAGACACTGAGCGAACGGCGTGGAAGGGGGGGAGGGGGGGAGTAATCACTCGGGTCCGGCTGGGAACCTGCCCCCAGCGCGCCGGTTCCGGCCCACGATCGCCCCCCGGGAATCCCATTTCCCATTGCCACCCGCGGGGCGCGGGCCTGAGGCGGTGACGGTGGGGACAGAGCGCTCCACCATGGCGCTGGTGGGCAGACAGAGCCGGTGCCGACTGCCACATGTTCCTAGCAGGCAGGGCCCAAGCATAATTTTTTCAGACCCAGTATAAACTTGTAACCCGGCCCCCCTCCCACACACATCCCCATGGGGGTTGCAGCCTGGGCAAGGCCCCCTAAAGTGTCTCCTTTTCCCCACACATGTTGGGGCACTGCTGGCAGGGGTGCTATGCATGGGCAGCCTGGCCAGTAGGACATTGGGCCCAGCCCCATCTCCTGCAGCAGGAACAATTCCTCAGGACCCCAGGGACACAGTGCCCTGCCGATGGACCAGACTCAGAGTGCAGGCTCGTTTACACTTAAAACTTACAGCGGTGCAGCTTAAGAGTGCTTGTGTAGATGCTGTGTCATCAAGAGAGAGCTCTCCCATCCCATAATAAAACCACCTAAGGCCTGGTCCACACTGGCGATATAGATTGACGTAAAGTCACTTACGTCAACCTACGTACACCTGCGTCTACACTGGCACCACTGTTAATTCAAATTAAGTCACCTCAAAAATTGACTAAATAAGACCACCTCTGCAAGTGGCGTAGCACCTAAATCAAATTTGTTAATTCGATTTAGTGTCACTGTAGACACAACTTCACTTAAATCTAATTTATTGGCCTCCCAATGACCAGTTTTGACTGCTCTGGACAGTCACACTGTGCTGCTCTGTGGTCACGCTACCAGGAAATGTCCCCTCCCCTCAAGCCCCGGGAAGATCTGAATTTTCATTTCCTGTGCTGCCAGCGGGGAGAGAGCTTTGTCACTGTTCTCTGCATGGGTACTGCAAAGCCCCAACGCACTCCAGCATGGAGTTGGTCTGTGGGGTGAGGAGTCCGTTCTGGCTCAGCTCAGAGACAGCAAAAGGAATCTGGACATTTATGGGAAGATATCCCAGGGCATGATGGAGAAGGGATACAAGAGGGATGCTCAGCAGTGCTGCGTGAAGATCAAGGAGCTGCATCAGTCATATCAGAAATCCAAGGAAGCAAACAGCCGTTCTGGCTCCTCGCCCAAAACATGCCGCTTCTATGATGAGGTGCATGCAATTCTCCGTGGCGATCCCACCACGGTGCCGCCCCGCAGCATTGATACCTCTGCAAGATCACAGTCCATGCTCAATGATGAGGGCTCCGGGGACGAGGAGGAGGCTGAGCATGCTGTCCGTTCTCTCTGAAAGTCAGGACATATTCCTGACTCCTGAGCAGTCCAGCAGCACAGAGGACAGCACTAATGATCCTGTGAAAGGCACATCCGGTGAGTTTTTTTTCTTCTTAGCATTTCTGTCCTTTTACATTGGGTGGGGGGAGCACGAAGGGGATTTCAGGCGTTTCGGTGACTGTACTGGGGGGTTACCAGGGAACAGTTTATTTATGTGATGGGAAATGCTACGTTCATCATCAGTTGATATCTCACGGAAACTTTCATGTATGTAATCTGTTATCCTTCACAAAAGTTTTCAGGGGAGGGCTGCCTTGTTCCTCCCTCCACGGTAGGATACTTCACTGCAATCAAGGGAGCCTGCACCATGGCGGAACACTGCTGGTACCCCGCTGCATCCAGCAAATCTTTATTTTAAGCAGAGACCTCCCTCAAACCCCCCACTCTCCGCAGCTCCTCTCCGTAAGGGTTTAAAATACCAGCAGAGACTCCCCCCACCAACTGTCCACAGTGCCTCTCCGTAAGGGCACACCGCACATGTTTAAAGTACCTGCAGAGACCCCCCCCCCTCCCCCACCCCATGCTCTCCGCAGTTCCTCTCTGTAAAGGTTTAAAATACCAACAGAGTCTCCGCCCACCACCACCACGCTGATCTTCTCTGCAAGGGCATCCTCCTCAGATCCTCTCTGCAAGGGCATCAGGAATGGAATGAGGCTCTGTGTTTGCCCTGTGAACTGCATGGGGATTATTGTCTACATTGTTGCAGTCGTATCATTTTCTTCACTATGCTAATAATGGCTACCTTGGTTTTTTTTCCCATTCTGTAGAAGTTGGCCTTAGCCCCACTCTCAAGAAATGCTGCGGAAAGACTATCGCAGATTAGAAAGAGGAAAAAAAAAAAACCAAGAGATGACTTGTTTGGTGAGCTCATGAACCCCTCTGCGGCTGCAGAGACAGAGCTCAGAGCATGGTGGCTGACCTTGTCCCAGAATATGGACATGGACAGGCAGAGTCGCAGAGAAATGCAGGAGCATGATCGCAGTACCACTCAGGAGATGCTGCAAATCATGAGCGGCCAGGCAGACATGCTCCAGTGTCTTGTGGAGCTTCAGGAGGAGCAGAGGCAGGACAGAGTCCCACTGCAACCCCTCCATAATGCTCCTCCACCTATGGCTGCGCTGCCCTGCCCCTCCCCTGCCCCCAAGAGGTCTCGGAGGAGAATGGCCAGGCTGCAGTACGTGCTTGCCTCCAAAACTGCGGCAGCCCCACTGACAGCTGGCCTGCAAGCAACCACACTACCTCTTGAGACTGTGAATGAACACTTTCCCCCCTCACCCATGACTTGAATGTTCATAAATAAAAGTTTGCATCATTTCACCAAGTTTCTTTATTATATCACATGTTGTCCTGGAGGGATTTGGAGGGTAAAGATATCAATTGGGGGGGGGATGTTTAGCAAAGGCAAACAACATACAGGAACAGAAATCAGTCCTGCATCTCATTGCAGAACCTGGTTTTCAAAGCTTCCCTAATGCAAAGCGCTCCACAGTTAGCTCTCAGCGTAGTGCTGGCATCAGGCTGCTCATAACTGGCGACCAGTCTTTCTGCCTCCACAGCCCAACCCTGGGGGAACCTCTCACCCTTCACTTCACACACATTATGAAGAACATAGCACACAAATATCACAGAAGGGAGGTACTTCTCACTCATGTCCAGCCTAGTGAGGAGACACCTCCATCTACCCTTTAAATGCCCAAAGGCACATTCTACAACCATTCTGTAACTGCTTAACCTCTTATTAAAACACTCCTTGTCACTGTCAAGGTGACCAGTGTACAGCTTCATTAGCCAAGGGAGCAAGGGGTAAGCAGGATCCCCCAGGATCACTATTGGCATTTCCACACCCCCAATGTGAGTTTTTTGGTCAGGGAAAAAAGTACCCGCCTGCATCTTAGAGAACAGCCCTGAATTATGAAATACACACTTCATGCACGTTCCCAGACCACCCCACATAGATGTCGGTGAAACAACCCCTGTGATCCACAAGCCCCTGCAGGACCATGGAAAAATACTCCTTATGGTTTATGTACTCGGTTGCTAAGTGGGCAGGTGCTAAGATAGGGATGTGCATCTCATCAATGGACCCCTCGCAGTTTGGGAACCCCATGGTGGCAAGCCCCTCCACTATATCCTGCACATTTCCCAAAGTCACTATCCTTCATAGCAGAAGTCTATTGATGGCACTGCATGCTTGATTCACAGCAGTGCCCACTGTAGATTTACTGACTTCTAATTGATTCCCAGCTGAGTGGTAACAGTCAGGGGTTGCCAGCTTTCACAGAGCGATAGTGACTCTCTTCTCCACCGTCATAGCTTGTCTCAAGCAAGTATTCACATGCTTCAGGGACAGGGCCAGCTCCAAGCACAGTTCCAAGAAAGTTGCCTTTCGCATACAGAAGTTTTGCAGCCACTGAGCATCATTCCACAGCTGCATAACAATGCAGTCCCACCAGTCTGTGCTTGTTTCCCTGCACCAGAACCAGCACTCCACAGACTGCAGATGACTCGTTACAGGGAATTGTGCTACTCGATGGCTTGTAGCAGGGCAGCCTCGGTGGCATTGCTGTTGTGTGTGCTTCGGCTTCTTGTTCTACTTCAAAAATACTTGATGATAAGCTGCGATGTATTTGTCACGCTCACAATTATAGTGCAGAGTTGAGCTGGCTCTATGTCTCTGCAGCAATGGCAATCACAGGGAGTAAAAACACAGCGCTAAAATACTTTTCCTGTTTATTTGCAGGGGGGAGGTGGGAAGAAAGGAGAGGGAAGCAGTGTTGCATCCTGGGATGATGACACTCGTCCCAACAGTCACCGTGGCTAGTTGCACTGTGGGATAGCTACCCACACTGCACTGCTTTGCAATTAGAATTAAGAGTGCTCAGTGTAAACGCAGGAGACCTGCATAAACAGTGTAGTGTATACATGCTGCTGCGTCTTCTACAAATCGGCTGCTGAAAGTCAACTTAAAGTAAGTCGACTTCCCTCGGCAGTGTAGACATGGGCTAAACGAGGGGCAGTAGTTATGTCGGCAGGATGATGCTAATGACTGATATTAAGCAAGCAAGCAACCAGACAGGTTCAGAAATTACATATATGGCAGAGAGCGGACACGGTTGGGTGTGGGCGACTGAAACAGCTGAAGACAGCAACATTAGCAGCGGCAGGCAGGCAAGGCAGAAGGACCCTAAGCTGAATCAGAAGTATTTGACCAAGAAGGAAGGAAGTAGTATTTCTCTTATGACAAGGAATGCCAGGAGTATGATTGTAAATAAAGCTAGATGCTTGCATTTGTTGTTGTATAGATGGCTTTTGTTACTTGAAAAAAGCTTCTCGGTCATGCTGATTTGGAGCTACCAACTGTCTGTTAGGCTTTAATGTAGAGACTGGATTTTGAGCTTTGCAGTGGCCAGTCAGGAGTTACCATCCAGGCATTACTTCAAATGTATAGACAACTCTGGAGTATCTATTTCAGGGGTGATGGCAGTGTAGCCTTGTATGGGTATGGCTCTATTCCAAATTTTGACCTGCTAAAGGCCATTTTGGCATTATTTATTTATTTATATTGGGGTAGCACTTTGAGACTCTGTCCCCACTGTGCTATGCCCTATATAAACAGATAAAGACACAGTCCCAGCCCAAAGAGTTTACCATCTAACTCCTTGATTCTGTAAACACTTATGCATCTGTGAGTAATCCCTTTGACTTCATATGGACTACTCAGAGCGGAAAAGCTGAGCACATGCATAGAGTTTCCAGGACCAATGCCTAAATATAAGGTGAGAGACAACGGATAGCTAGAGGAAGCAGGTGGGGGAGCGCAAGGTAACAATGAGACAAAACTGATCAACGTGATAAGCATCTTGTCACAAGCCTGAGGGATGCAACACATATGCACAAAATAGAGCACAGAGTAGTCATACTCATCTTTCAGAAATAAATTGTTGGTTGAGGAAGTTTTTTTTTTTTTCCAATTTCTTCCATTTGTATCTGTATGAATAAAAACTTGAGGTTAATGAAATTGAAGGAATATTTATAATTTGTTTCGCTATTTATTCTTCATACTCTCCACTTCTCATGGTAGCTAACAAAGATTTACTAGTCAATTTCATATTCCCTTTAGTCAATTTTTACCCAATTTCATTTTTACTTTTTTCTCTTTTTATATTAACCTAATGCTGTGTTGTTTGGGTTGCAAACATTGCAAAGGAGTGTTTAAATGCAAACCAAAAATTGATTTAATTTAAATTATTTTTCTTTAAATTTACTAAATGTTTATAATTGTATTAGGTTTATAACTGCCTGTGAGACACACTCCTCTAAAAATCCCTAGACATTGGGCCTAAACTATCTGTTACTTTAATTCAGAGGTGCAGCCTGCAGAAACTACAACAACTGCAGTACAAAGATATATTATGGCTGGCTGAATTAAGATAGAAGAGAGCTCCAGTCTCCACTGTAGAACCCCATTGCTTTAGCCATCCCTGTTCTGCTACATCCATGTATCCATATACATGTGGATACAAATGTATTTTTATTTACAATTTGCTTTTTAAAAACAATAAAAAGCTTAAGTGTACATTTGCATTAATAAAGCCCCTGGTTTGTTTTTTTTAAATGTCGGGCCATCTAAAATTGGCTGCAAAAAGAACATTCCTTGTGTTTATCACTATCATTTGCCAGGATAAAACCATAGGCACCCGGGTCACATCTTTAGATGTTTACATGAGCAGTCCTAAACACAACTTCTATCATAGCTAATCTGTCTCAGAGAATATGTGGACACACCACATCTGAGAAGGTAAACTCAAGTACTGTCAGCTCAACAGATGAAGCAAATTTCAGAGACAAGAACCAATGACAAGGTTGATCAAATCTAGAAATGTTAGCAAGACAGCGTCAGTTGATCTCAACTGCTGCAGTGAGGGAGAGGAAGAAAGGCACCTTCTGTCATGTAATTATACGAACTAAATCATGTAAGGCTTTACCAATCAAAATCAACACTTTGAATTGCACCAGGAAGCAAATAGGAAGCCAGTGTGGTTTTTAAAGTAGTGATGTAATTTGCTCCATACAGTCAACTTTACCAGCCATTCAGGCACCAACTGGAACTTGTGAGTGGTCTTCAAACATAGCCCCATGTAGAGCACATCACATCACTATAATCCAGGCTGGAGGTCAGAAAGGCCGGAATGATTTTGGTAACATTTGAATCTGAGAAAAATATTGCAGTCATATCAATTACTGATAGGAAAATGAACTTTTAGCTATCAAATCCACCGGGAACTATATAAGCAAATACAGGACAAGGAGGACTCCTAAATAGCGTACTTCACTGACAAAGTATAGGCACACACCCCTCAATATGGGGGACAGATGCCACTCACCAGCCAACCAACATCACCTCTATCTGAGCTGGGTTAAGTTTTAAACATCAGATACTCCTCTAAGTAGCCAGACTCTTGGGAATTCTAGGGACACTGCATGAGGTGAGTCTTACAGAAAGAAGCAGAAGACTTCAGAGTAAGCTCTGGTCTAACCCTATACCTTGTCATAGTCTGAATTAATTTTAACAAAGAAGTGACCCAAAAGCAGAAAAGTTTTAGAAAGGTAAAATTAGAGATGAGATTTTAAAAAACCCAGCTATTTTCCATATAGCTATAATGGAACAAACAAATTGGGTGTTGAGCAGTATTCCTTATCAATTACTTACCCAATGTCTTAAAAACTATCTATATCTGAAAACCTACCTGACAGAGATCTTGTGAAGATAAGTATTTGTAAAGTGCTTTGAACTGCTTGGTGGGGAGACAGCATACAAATTCATTGTATTATTGCAGTGAAACTGAACTTTTACATTATGTTATTGGTAATTTTTGTAGGAGTCTAAGGTAGAGTGAGGCTAGCTGAATGCTTGCTACATCTTGGGAGTGTGGGGACTTCTGAGACCAAAAGTTCTATACGAAGGTAGCCTATCCTTTAAGTTCCTTACCTCCTTGCTGATTTCTAGGCCAAGTCTGGAATCTTCCAAGTGGCATCCTATACATGAGAATGGTAAATATTCCATGGGGAACTGCTGAATCCAGGGGAACACCTGGATCGGAAGTCTTGTGCTGTGGATCTTATGACTTCCTCACTGCCAACTGACAGAGGCCCCCATATCTCACAACAGGCCTGCCACACTCATTGCCGGCATTGTTGTCATAATGTATATTTCAAAGGCGTCATGTAAACTGGTGACATGCTGGTCCCAAAAATCATTGTGTGCCACATGTAGGGCTGTATGCAAAAAGTTATTGATGTGTGTTGGAAATATGTTCTTAAGATGTGTTTGGGAGGCAAAGCATGAACCCAGTTGGCCCTAGTTGTATTTACCTGTCTGGCTTGCTTGGTTACAGGCAGAGAACAATGGAAGTACATATTTATAGAAGGTAAACAACATCAGGATAAACAAGCATGGGAGAAAACTGTTTAACAGAATTTGCACCCCAGGAAGTTTTCTGCCTCTGGAAAAGAGACAACAGACTTTGATAAAGTAAGGAGGGCAAAAAGACAGTTATCTATCACTGAAGGGATGATAGAGTCCAGCACCCTTTGAGCCAATGAAAGCTGCATCTTCTTGGCCTGAAAACCAAGAGCTACAAGAAACTTGATGTAAGTGAAAAACCTGCTTAGACGAAGATTATAACTTGATGAAACTAAGTTTTAATCACTAAAAGTGTGCTTGGGTTGGTTTTGCTTGTAACTGTACCCATCTCTTTTGTTCTTGCTTAATATCACTTAAATCCCTACTCTTTTTAATAGATTGATTCTTGATTTATTACAAAAGCATTTCAGTGCTGTGTATTAAAGCGGAGCATGAGTCCTCAGCTAAACCAACAGCCTAGTGTGTGTTCTGTCTCTTCGGAGACAATGAACTTGATCATTTCAGTGAACGTCACCGTGAGAGGACTGGATGCTGTAGAGATACGTTTCTGGGGAGCTCAGAAATTGGAGTGCACTGACTGTTACCTGCAATGCAAGGTTTGGACTAGAAGAGTCCTTAAGAGTTTTCTAGAAAGACAAACAGTCTGGTGTGACAGGGAGCGATATACAGCTTAGCAATAGCAAAACTCTCACGTGCTGAGGCCGAGAGGGGTAACACAGGGGCTCACAATGCTGGATGTCCTGAGCACGACATCACAGATCTCAAAGAATTGGGGTTAAACCAAATACAGTTTCTGCAGTTAAGACTTTTTTTCCAGGGGTCTAATTCTTTTTTGCTCTTTCTTAGCAAGTGCGTTAAATTAGTACAGGAGAAAATGTGTTTTGCATTTTACTGGTATGTATTTTTCCTTTCTTTCATATTTAGTGCAAACCTTTTTATTCAGTATTGTTCATAAGTTCTTCAATACTTTATTAAAAGTCCTTTCTTTCAACACAGTTCTGTAAACAACAGGTGCTTAACTTTAAACAACTAATAAAGTCAGTGGGTCTTCTCATATACTTGAAGTGCACACATGTTCACAGACTGGGACCTTAGTTGTTCAAATTCTATCATGGGTGTGTGAGTTGCTAAGAGCTGCCAAACAAAAGCTAGTTACCATGGTGTGAAATAGGTGACCTAATTAAATACACCTGCTGGGTTAATAAAACCAAAAGTGATGGAGGCTGGTCCTTTTTTATTTGTTAGGAAAGCAGAGTGAATAATAAGCTGATTGCAGCAGTACCATGCAGAGAAACTCAGTCAGTGCTAGAAGCAGGCTGGAATAGTGTGCACACAATAACTTCCAGACCTTGGCTAACTGCTGCTCCTGAACCCGGTTTATTATAACAAAAGAGCTTCCATGTTCTCTTCCCACTTCCAGGTTGATTATGGAAGATATTCTGCAACTGTATTAAAAGCCCCTTTAGCAGTCAATGAAAGTGCTTGACAAGGGGTCTTAAATTTCCACAGCTGTGCCAAAATGGATTGGCACCTCCTTCTCTTGATGTGTGATTTGCATAAAACCCCAGCACGTTTTTTTTTTTCTTTTGACAGCTGGGAATATTATTTTTAGTTTAATCTGAACACTGCTGTAAGAGCCATAATGGATTTAGGAGAAGACTCAGGCTAAGCGATGTTTTCTTCACTATTTGATTACGTTACAGATCATCACGTACTGACATCTTTTTCCTCACTTTGGAGGGACTGTATCCTGAGGTGAAAGCAGTGCGTTGCATAAGCCAATTCCCTTCCAAAAGTACAGGATCTAATTCAAGTCACAAGACCTAATTTGTAGAGGAGCTGAGCAACTCAAGCTCCCACTGAAGAAAATGGGAATGCCAAGTGCACAGCACATTTAAACAAAAAATCAAACCATTAATATCTAGACTAACACATAATGCTGTGTGTATGGTTTCACATACTTTAGGATCCTGCATAGGACTGGGATTCACAGGGGGGCTGAAGTTGAGCATTGCTGTGCCTAACTTTTAGGCTGCCTGCCACCAGGTAGAATTCACAACCCCAAGTTAGGCGTGCAGGCTCCCTATGCAATGAATAGGAAGAGTTAGCTGGTAAATAGATTTGGAGGAGCCAAATAGCTGAGTAGGCAGTAGGCAATGCTGATAAAAGGGGTGTATAGGCAGGCCATTCATCCGGTTTTAAGATGGACAATTCTGTTTTTGCATTGTTTGTCCTGTCTGGTGCTTTATAAAGCTGGACATGCATGGAGGATGCCATTTTACAGAGTGTGCCGTCTGCTCCTGCTAGCGTGACCTCGTGCACACAGTGAGTCCGTGGTCGCCAGGCAGGACGGTGCAGTCTGCAAAATGGTGTGCTCTGTGCAACAGTGCATGTGAGGTCACACCGGCAAGGTCAGGGTCACACAGGTGGGGGCAGAGACAATTGAGTGGATGGTGTCCTGTATTCTAGGGATGCATCAGTGGAGTGTAGCCTATGCCTTGCCCTTCTAAAAGAGTTAGGTGCCTAACTCTGGGTGAGAGGGAGGCACCTCCCTCCACTCGCAATTCACAGCCATGAATCCTCTCCTGGAATTAGGTGTCTAAGCCAGGTTAGCCCTTTTTCAAGAAACATGGTAGTGGGCCTCTGTTACCCAATAGCCCAGTAGTTAGAGCACTCACCCAAGATATGGGAGAGCTGGCTTTAAATCTTAACCCTACCTGATGTGGAGCAAGGACTTGATCGCAGGTCTCCCAAGAGAGTGCCCTGCTATGGGCTATTCTGGGGTGGGTCTCTGTCTTTCTCTGCTGTTGAAATTGTTCCACTTGTATAAGTAATTAAATAGAATTGAAACAGAGAGAGAGAGAAAGAATCTAGCTTAGTGGTTAGGGCGCTCAACTGGGATGTGGGAGACCCATGTCCCTACTCCACTGTCTCCCACATTCTGGGTCAGTGCTCTAACCATTGGTCTATTGAGCATAAAGGGGAGGCAGCAGCTTCTCCCTGGACTGTGCTTTGTACAGGGCCTGATCTGGTAGATATGCTCAGAGGCTGCCTTGAAGCATGTCTACTAGATTGGGCTGTGCAGGCAAGGACAGCAGAATGCTTAGTTTATGAATGCTTCTGGAGTTTAGGCATAAGTTAGACTCCTTGCTGCTTGGTGGTGTGAGGACAGAGGTGGCTGTGTACATGCCAATCACCAAAAATTGGGGACTTTACCAGAGGAAACTTAGGTGCTCAAACTCCCCACAGGATTTGGTGGCAACTGAGTTGGGGGTTCTGAGGATTTACTTTTGACTTAGTCACCTACAGTGGCAGTCAGGCACCTAAATCACCCTTGTGAATCTCACATTATGAATCTCACAATAAAAGTACCTTTTTGTTGCTTATGAGCATGTAATTAAAGACCATATCATAATGCGTCTGTTGAAGGGGACTAAATGAAGGTTGCATGAGCATTTTGTAACTTTTGACTGATTGACTCTGCAGCTTTACCAATGTTCTTTTAAACGTAAATTTTTGTGTAGAAGTATGAGTATAATATTGGTCATCCAACATCTTGACAGATGAAATGAGACGCAACAAAGTCAGTCCGTCAGTGGTGCTTAGCAATGGTATTGGAAAAGAGCCTGATGCATGAGTGGCAAATCTTACCACAGTGGCTACAGATTCGCTCACCAGATAGAGGTTGAAGCATACTCTACTTCCTGTGGGCCTCAGCCTGGGCTCTCTGATGGCTCTCTGCGGTGACTGCACCAGCTTTAACCCAGCATCTTCAAACTGAGCAATTATGGGCAGGATTTTCCCAGTTGTCAGTGGGAATGCTGAATTCCTTGAGACTTTGCTTGACCTTATCGCTTTATTGGAGCTTTGGCCTTCCTCTGCATCATGGATGGTTCTTAAGTTGACCATAGAGCACAGCCTTTTGGCAGATGATCTGGAGGCATGCACTCCACGTGTCCCAACCAGCAAAGCCTACAAACATCCAGTGGAGTCTGCATAGACTGTAGGCCGGTCTGTCAAGGATCTCGTTATTGGTGATCTGTTGGTTCCAAGTAACTTCAGGGATTTTTCTAAGACAGCGAAAGTGGAAACTGTTCAATCTCTGCTCCTGCTTGGAGTATGTAACCCATCTTTCACAACCATGAAGGAGGATACTAAGGACACAAGCCTGATAGAAGGATACCCTTGTGTTCAAGGTTAGCAACTTGTTGTTCCAAACATGTGAGGTAAGTTTGCCAAAAGTGACAGAAGCTTTGCCAATTCTAGCATCAAGCTGCCTATCAAGGTTAAGTGATCTGGTAAGAATTGAGCCAAGATAGCAGAAAGGATCCATATTATCCAGAGCTTCATTATTGACAGATTTTAGGTGAAATGTTGGTATCCTGTGACATGACAATTGTTTTCTTGAAACTGATTACTATGCCAAACCTGGTGCATGCAGCAGAGAACTTGTTCCTCATGACCTGCAATTAATCGGAGGAATTAGAGACAAATGCAGCGTCATCTGTGAAAAGCAGATCCAACCAGTAAGCTGGGTGACATGCTTTCTGCTCTGGAATCGAGTGACATGCGCAGGTGAATAAACCTGTTTCCCCTTGGGAAACTCCAATGGCTTTGGGTGGAGCAGCACCTAAGAGTGGGATAGAGGAACCCCCAGGTAAAGGAAATGTCCCCAGAAAAGCAGATGAGCCAGATTTTTGTTGGCCAATGGTACTCATACTATTGGGACCATACTCATCCATAAAAGGCGCAGTTGTGGACGCGATAAGGTATATAACATATAATGTATAATATAGGACTTGATCCTTCAAAGACTTACATATCACAGCTAGTTCCATTGAAGTCAATGAGACAGTTTCCAGGGTATAAAGCCAAGCATGTACATAAGTCTGTGTAGGATCAGGGCCATAGCTTGTTTTAGAATGAGGTATTTTCCTGAAAAAGCTATTCATTTTCTCAATGCTATTATATGTTGTTATAAAGTTATTCTATTTATGTCTCTTTAGTAATGGACTGTAATCCTACACTTAAGTAACATTCCAGTTGGTCTGGATACATACAATAATAATAAGCCGTTCATATGAAAAAGTGATCATATATAAATACTATTAGAAATAAGGCTTATTTGCCCACAGTCTCCCACAGTCTGGAAATTATATTAGGACCTAGCAACAATTCTACAAAAAAGTGTTTTACATAGTTTTCTTGTTTCTAAGGTCTCTAGGAGAACTGCCGCGTCACTCTACACTGCAGCAACTCCTGTGGCTGGTTAAGAATAAAAGCTTCCCTACAATAACAGTCTGAAAAATGATCGTTATAATGAAGTGTGTGGAATTTTAAAGTGGGGAGAAGTTTGGGAATCTTCAGAAATCTAGCTGAAGCACAAATAGCCCTGTGGAGACTATTAAAGTTTTGATGGGTTTTTAATGTAACTGTTTTTATCA
The DNA here is from genome assembly GCF_026122565.2 of Emydura macquarii macquarii. Taxonomy (NCBI): domain Eukaryota; kingdom Metazoa; phylum Chordata; order Testudines; family Chelidae; genus Emydura; species Emydura macquarii. Next base: position 3,688,828 of record NW_027132585.1, on the reverse strand, counting down.
CTTTTTATTTATAAAGCTAAAAGAGGCTTGAACTTAAGAAAAGAAAATTCAGGCAACTCTACTCTTATTGTGGACTGCTGCCTCTTGCTTTAAAAGCACCAGGCATACAGAACATGGCTTTAGGCACTGTAGAATAACCTAAAGATAAACAAACAACAAATGTTTGTGGTGTTTAATTTTGAAAGATAGCTGCTATACATGTGCAGGATCTGCTCTGTCATATTTTTACAACAAATCAGCCTTCTGAACATTATAGCAGAGTGGCAGGTCTGCTGTAGTTATGGTTGAGAGATGCTTACTGTATAAAATATGATTATTCTAAGTGCACTAAAATATACAAACTGACTCCAATTTTCTTGAAATTTGGTGTGCCTCGTGGGAGCAAGAGGTAGGGTTAGTGTTTCAAATTTGGGGTCATGTGAGCAAGGAGTTCCCAAGATACAGCCCTCCTAAAAAAATGTATTTACAAAAAAAAAATGTTGTGCACATCTGGAGCTCAAAGTATGGCTCTGATCCTCCTCAAATTGATTTTACCTCTTGAGATTTACCCAAGCTAGTGTATAGAATAAAGACTAATAGTGTAGACAAGATTTCCCTATTAATGCGACCTGTCATTGTTCTTACATAGACATACTTGAATGCCACTTTGGGGAAGCACTACTGAAAAAGTTGAGGGTAAAGTATGGAATGCCAGGTCAATACAAGCTACATATTACACATCTAAGAGAGTGAGGTGTACATTTGTTAACAGCCAGAAGGTTTGCAGGCAGTTACTGTTATAATAATGGGGTGGCTCAAGGAAATGTGCTTTGGTCATTGAACCTGTGGTGCATCTCTTCACTGTAAGTATGGCAGCTTTCAGAGGATGGATGTTGTGCTTGATAAGTTTGTGAATGGGATTACGTGACAGGGTTGCCTCCACTAGCAGTGGCCTGGACTCAGTGACCCAAGAGATCCTTTTCAGTCTTATGTTCTCCCAGCTCCTGGACAAAAGAACTGAGCGTAGTGAAAGGAAAACAATCTGCTGGGTCCTTTGGCTAAGGGATTCCTGTTACACAACACCCCCACTATGAGCTGCTTATAACATTTTCAGATTCTTACAACTGTTTAAATGCAGAGCTAAGAAATATGGGGGTCAGAATAGTGCAAGGGTGTTGAAGCACTGCAGGGAGAGAGGAGGAGATGGGAGGGTGCAGGGTGGGTCTGTGTCCTTTTGCCAGTCTTCACCCCTTAGGTCTGTGCTCTGGCAGAGTTACTTGAGGGACCAGTATACCCCTAGCTAGAGTGTAACGGACCATCCAAACACTGTTGCTGAAAACCCAATTCAACGACTAGAGCTTTGACAAAGAACTCGGTTCCCAAAAAAGTAACTTTATGATCTCTCAGTGAATAAGGAAGTGTCCTCTAAAAAGACCTTTTTTTGCTGAGAGCTCAAAAATGCCAACATAGCAAAACAAAAGAGGGAGAAAATTGGACATACTTGGGGGAAAGGGAAGGGGAACCTGTTGCAGTTTCAGGGCTAAATGCACCTTGGACCCCTCACTGCCTGGAGTTCCTCAAGGGCACCCACTTAAAGTTTAAGGCTTCTCAGCTGTCACTTCTCTTGGGCAGAGGACCCATTTCTCTCTTCCTTCAAATTGGGGACTTAGGCTTGCAGTCCCCCTGCATCTCACTTTAATTTAGGTGGTCCAGCACCTGTGACTAACTCTCTAGGGTAGTGTGTACCAGTCACAGACTAGCCTTCATAAAGCAAAATATATTTATTCTTAAGGTAAAACCATTATAGAGAAACTATATCAAAACAATAAAAGAACCTACATGCATGCTGAAAGCTTACCAGAGGTCACCCCATTCCAGCTCCAACACAGGACTCTGGTAAATGTCAGTCTTTCAAATGCCACAACTGCATTTTCCTCCTTGGTTACACATTCATGTCTGTTATTAGATCAGGAACCAGACACCAACTGGACAGTTCAGTCATACAGCTCAGGCCTTTGGTTTTCAGTTTCCTGGAACAGGTAATCATCAGTGATTGGCCCTCCCCTCAGGGAGTAGCTTCAAAAGCCTGGGATTCTGCATAACTGGGGTGCTGGGATTTGTATTAACCACTCCTCAGGGATTCCCCGGGAAACCCACTAAACACTTATGGGCCCAAACTTCCATGCCTGTCTAGCACATTTCAATAGAGTTATTTGAACTTCTTACACTTCCTCGGTCTCACAGATGCCACACAGCCATCTGTGCCCTTTCCACTTCCTTCTCCTACAGATACCCTCATTCTCCACAATTCCTCCCCAAGTCTCCTTCAGCAGACCAAAGGAGGGGGCTTATAGGCTACCTTTTACTTCATTGCTCCCCAATCAGGGAAAGCACCCAGAACTCCCCTCTTCCCCCCCACTCCCCACTCCAATACTGCTGCTTCTAAGGGAAAAGAGGAGGGCAGGCGTAGCAGACAGGAGCTACCTACACATGCCCTACACTCAGACTCTGAGCCCATTCCAGACTTGCAAAGTGTTACCATCCCTTCCTCCTTACCTCGAGGAGTCCTTCTGAGAAACTGCCTTCACTTTCCCCTCCAGATCACATGTATGCCACTACACTGCTAACAGTTCTCCCATTCACACATGTCAACATGCAGAATTTAATGCTGAAAGGAGGCATACTTCTCCTCATATCACACTGACAACTCTGACAACCTGTTCCAATTAATCTTTTGACCGCTCAGTACAGCTACCCCTAACACAGTGAATGCAACTGGAGTGCATTCAGGTAAATATTGAAATTCAAACCCGTGGAACATAAACTATGCCACATTCTTAGTTATTTGTCATGCCAGCTTATCATGGTACCACCACTCCCAGTGGCTACTGCCAAGTTGCAGTGTAAAGGAGGTGTGCACCTTAGCTCCCTATTTCCTGGCTTTCAGAAATTTAAGTTTGCTTTATCATAACTCTTCATATCCTGGTTTGCAGAGGTTTGAGCGTAGCTGAACTCAACATTCTGGAAGGACATGTAGCACGACCGGGCAACTGTAAGCCTCCATCAAGAATGTTTTTGTGCAGCTAATTGTATCTATAGTATGGATACCATGACAAACCCCATTGGTTTAAATGTGAGTCTGCAGACTAATATTTGTATCCTAATGACAGAGTTGCAGGACAGAGGCAAAGAGCCAGTCTGAGGAGGTGATCCAATAGCATAGACAACTCAAAGCAAGCGCCCACCACTGTTGGCAAGATGCATAGGGGGAGTTCTCTGCAAAACAAAAGGCACCCAAAAAGTTTACTTTTCTGTTCTTAGTAGAGATGAAATATTTGACAGATGGCATGAATGGAAGAGAAAGCATGGGTTGGGAGAGGGGGAGAGAGAAAGAGAGGAGGAAACAGCAAAAACATGGGAGAAAGAAAAGATGAAAGTGACAAGGGGAAAAAAAGACAACAGTGATAACTGGAAAGACAAGGAGAAGGATTCAGATATTGGAGGAAGAGAGGTAGAAATAAAAGAACAATGAAGGAAAATCTATCCTGACAACCAGTGTAGCTTCTCAGGCTCAGAAAGGGGATGTTGCTCTAGAAGTGATGACTGAAGTTTCAGAGGAAGTAAGAGTGAAGGATAAACCATCTGAGAGAGTTAAAGAAACAAACAAACAAAGGGGAAGAAGAGAGGCAAGGGTGTCATCATCCTTTTGGCTTTAAAAATGCATCCACCTTGCATCTATACAAACCCAGACCTTAGCATGAGATTACAAATCTCAAGCTAATTCAGCTTCTATCCTTGTCCTCTCTTCCATTCTATCCTTTTATTTTAAATAATCTATAGTAATGCTGCTTCCATTCCATTTTTCGATGCCAAAGCTTGGCTGTTAATTCTAACTAGGTCCTAGGCAGACTTCAGTATCCTCTATTCCTGTGTGTGCACGTTAAACATATGCATGCATACACTAACATTTGCTTCCCATTTAATAATTCGAGGTTATTCACTTCAAGAAACTAACTTCATACCACAAGGGTAGGAGAAAAAACCACAGAGACGAGAGTTATACATATTGTGGGAGGGGAGTGGGTGGGAAATGAAACAGTGCTGAGAGGGAAAGAGACCAATACACAGGGGCGGACAGAAAACACAGAGGGGAGAAGGCAGTGTGTGAAACCCGGGAAGGGGTAGGGAGAAAAGAATCAGTTTGGCATATGTCCCAGTTTGGCACAGTGAATAACCCACATTTCCTAAGAGATGTGGCCAGATAGCAACCATTATCCAATTCCGTTCTTGTCATTCAAGCGGGTGAGGACAAGTGGGAAAGAGGCTACACGGAGGATCACAGGAAAATTCTTAAAATATGTGTACACTATAGCCACTATAGAGTGAATGTACATCAGAACAGAGCATCAGCTTAAACTCTGACTGCTCCTGGGTTAAACTAGTTGTTCATGTCACTAAATATAGCTTTCTGAATTTAATGTTCTTTTATTTTGTTTCTAGGCACCAGTGTGACAATACATCCCATTCTACATAGATACCATGCTCAATGCCTCTTCATGGTCGTTCATTTTTCAACACGCTGTGTATGACACAGCGATGTCAGCTCTCGGCTGTAGTTTCGTTTCTTTCTATCAGCTGGAGACATTCCCTCTGGTTGAGTCCAGTAGTTCCACTGCTATTGCCAGCAGCTCTATAAATCAGGAGTGTGCTGGAGGGGGTTTCTGGTGGAATTTTAACAAGGGACCCCTAAGTGCCCCCCAATCATTCTGAAGAGGAGATGAAGGTCACTTCTCTGCCTAGGATGATGGAGTTTTCCTTCCACTGAATAAACTATGTTTGCCAGTAATGACTTATACAATTTCTGAAGAGAAAATACTTTGCCTTTAAAACACCAGACTGCACCAAGTGTCAGGTATTTAAAACAAATAGCTGGGAGAAAGGTGTTCAGCAACAAAAGGTACCCCTGGATCCCTGTAACAGGGAGTCTGGAACTAGAACATAGTGCTCTTCTATCAACATGCTCTAACAGTCCTATTATTTCCAACCCAGGAGAACAAAAGGGGTTTAGTGTATCTCTGAGGGAGAGGAAAGGGGGTTCTGCAAGGAAAACCCCCAGGAACAATCATGCTATTGAGAAGGTTTAGGCTGAGCTTTCTATTGTCTGGTTACAAACAAAGGCAAAACCAAGAAAGGCTAAAAGCTTGGTCCAGGTCCAGGGCTTGGGGTGTTCTATGTTAGGGGCAGATAGGAACTCCATTAGCTTACATCACCCTGAAGCTCTTCACTGTTGCACTCTTTTTAAATGATACCAGTGTAACATTGTGCTATATCATTATCCTGAATATAACTTTCCAGAATTAACTATAAACATTTCCAGTAAATGCTCTTAATACAAGTTGGTGCCTCCCGCTTTGGCTGTGGTCCTGAGAAAATACTTTGTTTAACAGAAAAATCAATGAAGAGATTCCCCAGTCCCTCACTCTCTGAGCACATTCAGTCTAGGTTTATGGAAGTTACCATAAGCTAACGGAGAAAATGTCTACGGAGCCCCTGTTTCAAATAGTGATAGAACACCATATGCCCTTTATATTACCAAAGAACATTTAAAAACTGATACAATGATGCCATCTATGAGCCAGCCCAGACCATTAAAATATAGCATATTCCCAAGCATTTTTAAAAAACAGAATTTGCTTAATGAAATGTGCACGGGAATGTGCAGTCACTATTCTAATTGTTTTTTCCTCTATAGAATGTGTGCAAATTCAACTTTCATCTGAGCTCCTCTCTTCTGTTGATTCCCCAGCTATTCCATTTCCTCTAAGGCATGTGAGTGGGGAAGTTCTCCTGTCGACATAGTGCACTCTACACAGGGGAATCAGGTGGGTATAACTACATCGCTCTGGGGTGTGGATTTTTCACACCCCTGAGCAACATAGTTATATCTAAGTAAGCATGTAATGTAGACCAAGTCTCTGTTTATGTAGGACCTAAACTACACTAATTTGTGCTTTGCTGCTGTAGAATCAGCCAACAAGGTTAACTCAAGCTTAATTAACAGATCATTGTGCTAAGCTGTGCTAACATCATTGATAATGTTGTTAGAGTACATAAATAAGGAAGTAACAGAGCATATCTGTATGAGTTTCTGCCTTTCAAAGAAGAGAGAAAATATCAACTTTTTTCAAAATGGAAAGAGATAAATACAATAGGGAAAAATGTTATTGTCAAGCTTCTCAGTATTATTATTATTATTCGTATTACCACAGCACCCAAAAGCCTTAGTCATGGACCAGGACCCCATTGTGCTAGCTGCTATATAAACTCTAGGTATTACAAATGGCACTCCTGATCTTCAGCTGCAGCCATGATGTATATATTGCAAACCAGGAGAAAGGGTAGCATAGAGATACCTGGGCCAGCTGTGTGCCAGGCTAGTGCTTTGACATAAATTAAGCCCAGCGCTGCCAAGAATAATGGCCAACATGCTCATTAGTGCTAATGAGAGTTGTTTATTCAACAAAGGGAGAATATTCCTTAGTGGCTCAAGTTCCTAGTTCAGGTAAAAGTACCTCCACACAAACTTTTCAGCCATCACTGTTAAAAGAAAGATACCCCTTTGTTTTTTAAAGAGTGCTGAATCCGGTGACTGGCTCAAGTGATTGGGATAAGGAACCAGCCAATGATTCAAATCCACTCCAGTCATGGAAGAGTTGACAAACTGACATCATCCACTGAATGCTTAGGGGGATCTATTCCATTTTAGGTAGACATAAATGAAATCACAATAATAATTTGCATCCTTCATGGCAGTCTCAGCAATACCCCGGTAAGTAAGGGTTTTACGGCTCTTAAATTCCTTTACTTTTTCCATGGTAGGGGTTCAGATTAGGGCAGTGAATCATTGGTGGGTAGGTTACGCAACTGCCTAGGCCGTACTTGATTTATAGGTAAACAAGCAGACTAAGTCGTTAATCTTTTAGCACTTTTCATTAGCGCTAAATACACTTTACAAAAAAAGAAGAGACTGTTTTCAATACTATAAAATTTACATTACCTCAGAAGTAAAGGGCTTCCCAAATCTTTCAAATGTAGGGGGGAGGGGGAGAGGGAGGAAAACACTGATTAATAGGACTTGTTTGTTCTGTGGAGTGATCAAACAGGTGAGCACTACAGCCAATGATAAAAGAAGGCAAAATGCTGTGCAGACTGTTATACTCATCTGCTTAAAATTCAGCTGGTCTGAGTGCTAGAATAATTTGCTCTACACCATCTGGCAGCTATAAGGGGAGGAGGGGGAACCACAGCAGCATGTAGAAATACTCTACTGGAATTTACAGCTTAAATTATGTATTACAGTCCTCTATATACTACCTGAATTACAATATTTTCACAATTAAACTGTAAATAATCCAACACACGCTAATTTTTGGAATATTTAGAAGCAAACTTACTACTTAAGTATAATGCATTTATACTTTATATGTGGAGTTATAGCATACTACAGTCCATAAAATACTATACACCAAGAAACACTGACTGCAAATATAATTCACTGGTCAGTGTCTCTCTCTATGCCCAAGCAAAAGAAAATGAGAGTCTGTTGTAACTCTCAGCCCAGAATCAGCTCAAGATATAAAGACTTCTGCTTTCAGCCCTGGAGGCCATGATTTAATCCCCAAGATTGGCTAAACTGGTGGCTGTCACATTAAGTGGAAATTCATATGAGAGTCAAACCACTTGGGGCCTCAGATGCTTGGAATTAGGTTCCTCTGTGCAGAGAAAGCACGTAACCCACTGTTGTATGTTTGTTACAGGTCTACTCCACACTGGATGTGGGACTGTTTACAGCTCTTTACTTGGGAGCCTGGCTCATTAGCTCAAGATATACAGACTAATTTTTCAGCTCTGGTGGTCCTCGGCATCAGCTAAGAGGGCAGCTAAGAGGGCAGGTGCCACACAAACACATACATTTTTAGACATTTTACCCTGGGACATGCACGCAGGTCTGGTATCATCTATGAGACCCACGTGCACCTGAAGGACAAAAGTCAGCCCTGTGTTTGCAGTTTGCTCCCAATAGACCTGTGACTCTAATACAGCAGCTATTCACAATCTCTAATTACTGAGATGTTGCTGTCCCATAAAAGTTTCTTCCTCCAGGACACAGATTTCACTCACCTCTTCAGAGATGACCAGTTTCTCAAACTTGTCCAACCACCTGCCACCTTGGAGACCCTAGAGAGCATCAGGTGCAGTACATAGATGCATAAGGGAAAACTGCTTTTACAGAGGTGTATTGTGTTTGAAGTAATAATAGTTAAGATCTTGTGGGTGAATGCGAAACATAACAATAACTTTGTTTACTAGGCAAAAGAAATAACTACATAAGCAAATGTGAATGGGGAGAAGATTCCCTTTAAGAACACCACACCCCGAAAGGCTGTTGCCTGACATCAACCCACTCAATCATTGAAATACATAAGAGAAGCATTATATCCATAAAACAAACTCTTATTGGCTGAGCAAGAAACATAAGGTGTGATGTTGTCACCTAGCAATGCCGGAGACCCAATTAACCCTTTTGTGAGTATTGACAGGGTGGTGCTCCATGACTACCCTTCTTAAGGCTAGGAGTGTTTCCACTTTTCCAGACTGCTGCAAAAGCAACGCTAATTACAGTACTATTGCTGCCATAATGCTATTATAGTGTTGCAGTGCTCTTGTAATAGCTGAGAAAGCACTTTCCTTCCAAGCCTCTGTGGGAAGTGGCTTATAATGTTCCCAAAACATGACCTTTAGGGCTGACATTTTCTTTTGTCATGCTTGTGTTCTGCCCATAAATGAATTTAAAAAAAAAATCATGATTTTTGAGCCAATCTCATGATTTTGTTGAGTCTGCCAATACTGACTAGAAATTAGATTAATACAGTCATACAGGAAATTCTAATAGCCCACCCCACCTGGAGCACCCACTTGCAGCAGATCATGACTCCATGCAAGCCTATCCTCTAGTCCATTAACAAGCATAGTTCAAATAGTCCATAACAGAAGTCCCAAACATGAAGTCAATTTCTCACCCCAGTGGAAACAATAATTAAAACTCAAGACAAACTCGTGCTTTGGTGCCCCATATACCATAAACCAGCACCTTTGTCCATACAAAGATGACTCTCTGTCAGTCTTCTCCTGTCCTTGTATCCACCCAACCCTAGCCCTTCCAACTGGAATGCAACCCTGCTCTTCCCAGCAGAAACTCCCCCAGCTACTGGGAACATCCTTTTAAGGGAACATCCCTCACTCCTCCTTGCCCTCCCACAGTTTCTCTTGTCCAGCTCTCCAGCCCTGGAGATGCCAGCAGATAAAGTCCTCTGCTGTTCCCCTACTTTCAACCCTCTCTGGTCCTTGGCTTCAGCTCTCCAGCACAGGGTGAGCAGGCAACTCCCTCTGCTGCTCCTCCTCCCTTCAGCCCTCTGGCTCTGGCTCTTGGGGACACCAGCCAGCAAGCCCCTCTTGCTGCACCTCTGCCCTCAGTCTTCTGCTTCCTTCTGGGACTCCTCCAGTCCCGAGGTCTCTGGCAGTTCTCACCTGTCCTTCCTGACTGAAATAGTTTGCACTGACTCACTGGGATGATTCCTCACCAGGTGTCCCTCTCACTGGGTATCTCCAGACTGGCCCAGGCAGCTCTGACTGACCAGCTCACTCCCATATCTTTTATAGCCACCAGATGATGCCCTTCTCTCTTAATTGGTTAAATGGGGGGACCTGCTCTGGCACAGGGGTGCACGATTTACTTCATTCAAAGGGGGCAGCCACCCTATAACACCACAACAGTAATACAATAACTTTGTATGTGACCTAGTCAGTGAGGTAATGTTCATAGTGTAAGGGTCTGAACTGAGCTCTCCCCTGACATCTAGTGACACCCTGGAGGAAAAGACTTCAGGAACAGATGTGCTTACATAGACATGCCTACTCTGCCTACATGCGCAGCATGATGGAGCTGTTTTGCCAAAGTGATCAATTTTGACTGGTTTTGGGTTACAAGTCACTCTAGTGTTCGAATACAGGGGCAATGAAATGTTGTTATCCTTACTATATGAGTAAGGGGCAGCAGAACACCCTGACTGAGGGGGTCATTCGAAACTGAGCCACACTTGCTAAACGGGAGTAGGGATGCGAAATCCCTGTGAAGATGAGAGGAGGTGGGGCAGGCATTCTGATGTGATGGTGTGGCCCCTAATTAAAGAGCCCTAGACACCATTTGACTTTCTCCTCTTCAGTGTTTAAAGACAGAGCTGATTAGATACAACTGAGAGCTTGTCTACGCCGGGCAGCTCCATTGGCGCCGCAGCTTTTGATGTAGTGGCATTGATTGAGCACTTCTCCTGTTGACTCTGGTACTCCACCGGAACAAGAAATGTAAGCTATGTTGATGAGAGAGCGTCTCCCATCAACATAACATAGTGAAGACAGTGCAGCTACTCGATGCAAGGTATGTCAATTACATTACCTGCAAACCTTGCATTGACGGAGCTGCACAATGTAGACAAGCTCTGATAGTCATTGTTTCTGTTGAGTTCTGTGAGAGCTGATACCTGATAAGCAGGTCTAAGGAATATGTTTTATACCTGGTATAGGGACAGTGGTGAAATGAAAAACAATGCAGAAGCTGTACTGGCAGTGAGCTTCCCTGCTACCCAGTGTAATCACTAAGGGCAGGTCTACACTTAATACGGTGCAACAGCGCAGCTGCACTGATGCAGCTCCACTGCTGTAGCAGTTAAGTGAAGACGCTCCTGTGCTGATCGGAGAGTTTCTCCTGTTGGCACAATTAATCCACCTCCCCAAGAGGCAGTAGCTATATCGATGGGAAAAACTCTCACATCCCTGAGTGACACAGTTATACTGATAAAGATCTGCAGTGTAGACCTGGCCTAAGAGCTGAAATCACTAACGATGGGGTTAAGCAGTGGAATCTCAGAACATGGGATGACAGACGGGACAGTAAGCATACAGCAGCAGCAGAATAAAGCAGCCGCAGTGGTGAGCAGCAGAGGCAGTGGTGACCAGCAGTTGCAGAGCCACACAGCAACCATGGAGTCATTGCTTGATATGCCCCCACTCCTTTCCTGCGGTGGGAGGTGAATCCCTGCGAACACACCTTCAAACTCTGGGCCTTTGCTAACCAAGGACAGCCAACTGTGAGTGGGGTGCAGTGGAGGGAAAAGGGAGTAATGTGTGAAAGGAACATTTGTTCATTGGACTTTCCCACTGTAAAGTGGGAAACTGAGGCAAAGGACACTGCCCAACACACTGTGGGGTCAAGTTATGGTTGCATGCTTTTGAATGCAGTTGTTGTTGTTTCCCAAACTAATGCTTGGTTCCCTTTCCCTTTTAATAAAAGTTCTCCTTTGTTATATCCAGCCTCAGTGCTTGTGAGTGGGGAAGTACTGCCTCTTAGAGGTGCCCAGGGGTGGTGGTAAATGTTCCCAGATTACTGGGCTTGAGCTGGTTTTGTTTTGTACTGATAAGGGGAACCCCTAGGTATTGAACCCAGCCCTCGTGACTGCCAACTCCACCTAATAGAAAGGTTATGAGAGCAATATTCATACTAGCATTACATATCATTCCATACCTGTCACACCATATACACCTCAGTGGGTAATTGGTGTATCGCCTACAGAAGTGCAAATGCTTCATGTTGTGATATTGTACGGAACTTGCTGGCTCATTGTAATGCTTTCCACTGACTAGATGTTAATCTTGAAAGGACAGAAAAGAGAAAAAACAACTGGAAGGCAGAGAGGACCAAGCTCTGGAGTGAGTCAGAGGCTGCTGGGAAGCAGGAGCAGCAGGTGGGTGTCATGGCCAGGTCATGGGCAGCCAAGCCTGGTAGTCAGAGCCAGAGTCCACAGTCACAAGATAGGAGTCAGGCTGGGTCAGGATACTGGAAGGTCAGAAGCAGCAGACAAACGAAATTAGAAGCATAAATCAGATACCAGGAACTCAAGCCAGGGGAGCAGGAAGCACAAGGCACACAGTCCAGAGCAGGATGGAAACCAGTTGTTCAAACAGCTTCCTGTTCCTGTTGTTGTCTTAAATAGGGACAGCAGGCCAATCAGCTGCTCTGGGACTCTGGTAATAGGACTGCTGGGGCAGATCCTCAAATTGGGGCTGGACTCCATGGGTCCCAAGCAAGCAAGCAAGCATCAGCAGATTGCCCTGTGAAGGGTTTCAGCATGACTGCTCCAATACACCATACAGACCCAAGTTTAAGACTCATGGGTCATGACATCACTCCCTCTCCTAGGGGCACACTTGTGGTGACATGGGTTCAGTTTTTTCAGGGTGGCTCCTATGGAAGGCCTGAACCAGGGTGTGAGCATGAACACTTTCTGCTTGCTCCAAAGTGTGTTCTGCTGGGCCATAACCTTCCCAGTAGATCAGGTATCATAATAATTTGCCCCATTTGATCTTAGAGTCCAGGAATTCTTGAACAATATATTCCTCCTGACCCTGTACTTGTATTGGTAGGGGCAGTTATTGGGCTCTGTAGGAAATTGTATTCTCAGTGTATGGTTTTAGAAGTGAGAAGTGGAACAGTGGGTGGATTCTAAGGGATCGAGGGAGCTGGAGCTTGAAGTTGATTGGGTTGATTTGTCGCTGAATGCAATATGGGCCAACGAACTGATAGTCTATTTTCCAGGAGAGCTTCTGTGTGGAGGTGTTGTGTTGTAAGCCATACCTTTTGTCCTACAAAGTAGGCGGGGCCCTGTTGCCTGTTTTTGTTTGCATGCCTTCTGTAATCCTCCTTTGCCTTTTCAAGGTGCCCCACCACCTCCTTTTGAATGTGACAGATGTATTATACTAGGTCTGAGGTGGATGGGATGGGAAGGATGTGGGTAATTGTGGGTGAAATTGGAGGTGATAAAGGGTCATGGCCTGTGGTGTGCATTATTTATGAGAACTCTGCATATGATAATAGTGAAGACCAGTAATCCTGGTGATGGTTGGTGTAAGCATTGTAAGTATTACTCAAGGAACTGATTGATTCTTTCTATTTGGCCATTGAACTGAGGATAGCAGGCAGAGGACGGGTGCAAGAGGAAAATACAGAAAATGGATCACACTGAATTGTATTATTTCTCTATGTTGCTGAATAATGGTCTCCAGGGGTACAGTGTCCTCCACAACTGGATCTGAAGACAGTGGGGAGCCGTCAATAGTTTTGATCGTGTCAAGTACGGCCTTGTGTATCAGAGGAATCTGTAAGGCCTGAGCTGTAGTTGCATCCAGGAAATTGTCTGCTGCTCCTTAATTGATGAGGGCCTGTTGGAGGGGAACCTGTCGGGAGTCCACTGGTCTGTGCATCTGGATAGGCATCTGCAATTGAGAAGCCCATGGAAGGGGCTCAGAGTGTATCTCAGTGAGGACTAGAGTACAGGGGAGTTCTTTGCTTTCAAGGTCCAGGCCAGTTCCCCTCATCAGGCCTAGGTCAGCTTGTTTCCCCAAGCTCTTCAACATTCATTCTGGAAAGGCCAATGGCATAGCCAGGTTCACCACTGTAGAAGTACAGGTGGCACTGATGGGGCTGTTCCATTAGTGTGAGTCACTAATGAGCTAGATTGGTTTGCATGGGTTTGACTGGCAATAGAGAATCTCGGGCTGTATGGGGAGATTTTGAATAGAACAGTAAAAGGGCCAAGGACCACATGATAGTCTATCATCCTTCTTGTTAACGGCAGTCAAAATTGATAGGCCTTTCAGCAGGCCTGTGCAGCCTTGGCATGACTAAGCCAGGAAAGGAGGGGAGCCCCTTTATCAACCTTTGCCTGACCCTGCTCTCCCTCCCTGTTGCTCTGGTGGACATGCTGGGATCTGTGTTTCAGGAAAAGACCAATAAGCTTATATATGCATGTCTTGTGGGAGAAGTTTGTCCCGGCCTCAAGATACGCAAATCCTGTCAGAACATACCTCGTTAATTAAGTACTCTGGTAACCTTAGGTCTAGCTTTTGAAACTTTTTTTGTTTTTCCTTGAAGTGTTACTGTCTACTAACAAGCATAAATGGGGGTGGGGGATCTCTGTTTGGACTCAGTTTTTTGGATCCTACGACAGCCGGAAGATCTGGTCAATCAGAAAGCCATCGCTGTTCCCATGGGAAAGCTGCCCCAGACTTCAGTAATTATTAAGGGTTGAGGGTTGGGGTGCTTTACTAACCTGTTGCGGACATGTGTAAGTGCTTGAGCCTTCAAAGTAAGAATCCTCTTGTGTGGTGCTTGAGCCTAAGTAAAAGTATGGCTTTGTAGTAAGAGCACTGTTGCGTTATACTGTTTCTTCCAGTCCATCTATTGGCTGGATGGCTGGGTCTCCATCTGACTTATTTCCTGACACCACCTCGCACAAAGTAAAGTTACCATGAGCTTTGGGTTGGCAAAACCCCGGGTAACAGAATTGGAGGCCCCAGCGAGGAGCGGTGTAGAGGAAAGAGATGGAGGGTACAAATGGTTAACAGTTTGTGGTTTGTCCATTTCAATAGGTGGTAAATAACGGTGGGGTGGGGTTGCTCCCTACAGTGCCCGTGTTGCAGTTCATAAGTCAATTTACTGGGACTCAGAACTCAGGCTGAACGCCTGCTTCAGTGAGGAATTATGTCCAAAGGAAAGGAAACATCTGGAAAGGAAGGACAGTTGGAAATGATGTTGGGAAAAAAGCTTATCTCATTTTGTACAGAAGCGTGGGGGTAACGGACCCTGGACGTCTGGTGCCTTTATTGGCTCCGAAGACTTCCTGCAGCTCCATGAGCAATGGAATGCCTGGATTAGTGCAGGGAAGTTGGGAGACCCAAGGGTAAAGGCAAAGAAGAGAGCTGCATTGCAGGGATGGTGGATGGTAACGACAACATTGAATCAGGAGATAGATCGATTGGAAGACAGGGTGCAGGAATTAGAAAGAATCAGAGCTGAAAAGGAGAGGGAAGTAGTTAACCTGAAAGCAGAATGTGATGCTCTCAGAGCTACGTCTCTGACACAAGCAGCACAGATTGTAGGAACACAGAAGCAAGTATGTGACAGTGAAAGAACCAGTGGCAGGTTGCAGAGGGAATTGTGTGAGTTGAAACAGCAGACGACAGAGAGTGAAGCAGCTGTAAGAGCCCCTTTGAAAGATTCCCAAAACAAAACCTAGGCAGCTCATGGGGCATGCCAGAGACAAATTTGTGCCCTTAAGGCTCAGTTGGGAGAGCAGAGGGGGATTGTAGCAGCAATAAAAGGAAATCGTTGCTGGGACATAGTCAGAAGAAGGCCCCGAACTGTACGCCTCTTACTGCAGTTATGAGAGGGAGGATCTGATGAGTTCACCCTGGATTCTACTGGGCAGTCTCCATATGCTCCCCTACAGAAATCGCTAGAAGAGCTGCAGAGACCCCCTCCCATAGCCTCCATCATTAACACCTCCATTATAAAGAGGGGTCCTCAGGAAAGTCAGGGAGGAACAGAGGAGCGGGTGGAGACCAGACCGTTCCCCCCAGACCAGATGAGGACAGTAGGGAAATCAGTTGGCCCACTGAATCAGAATACAGCCTTGGGGTGGATGGTAAGAGTATCTGGCATGGCTGGATTTACTCTGGCTGATGTGGCAGCTATGTGCAGGGAGTGTATGACCCCCAAGGATTTTGCAGGACTCCCTTATGATATTCAGATGGGCGCCCCTCCTGGAGTTAATGAGGCAGAAAAACACATAAACATCCAGAAGGAAGTAATACATGCCCTTTTCTCGGGAGAGAGCCCCACTGTCATATTTCATCAAGAGAAGCAGCAAGCAGAGGAGGGAGCAGAAAGTTACACAGCCAGGAAGAAATTGGTCTGGAGACACTCTGGGCTGACAAATGTCATTAACCCAGACTTTGCAGCCCTTCCTTTTAAACAGGCCTTGATCCAAGGATTTCTCCCCGTGGTTCGTATGGCTCTGGTGGGTATGGATTTGGTAATGGTTCAAACCAGAAATATTGAGAATGTGGCAAGGCAGACCTATGGGGTTCAAAAAGATATTAACCCTCCCAAAAGGAAACCTGACAAAGTGGCTACCCTAAACCTTCTGGGTGATCCTCTAGGGAAAGGAAAGGGAGACAGATCCTATAAGGGTCAGGGCAAGTCCCCCGACACATGGCATGGGGAAGTTTGGAGAAGGCTCTTAAAATATGAACCAGAGGAAAATATAGACAAACTGCCTCATCCCGAACTTCTAGCAAAGCTGGCAGAGCATGAACTAACTGAGCATAAAGGAAAAAACCTTAGTGCACCACCGGTTGCTGCCCTATAGAGAGGCTGGGCACCCCGATCTCCCTCAGTTGTGGCACAATTAAACATCGATGGGTGGGGTAGGTTCACAGTTTACGTGAAGTTTGCAGGAGGGGCGTTCGGACAAAATTTTTTGGTAGATTCAGGTGCCACCTATTCCTTAATCAGTATCTAAGACAAGAACCTGTTTGGACCTCTGGCTGGAGTTAAAACCTTACAGTGGTTTAATGAGTCCGAAAGCATTGTTCCCTTTTGTAGGAAAATTCCATATAGTGTGGGGACAAAGGAAAATGAGGGACAATTTGGCCTGATGAATTTGGGTGAGGAAGGAATCCTGGGAATAGACAATTGGAGGCAGTTAAGAGTTCTGGTTGATTTTACTAACAGGATTCTGTGGGAAATGCCTCCTGACATGCCCTGGGAGCCTGTGGAGATTTCAGCAAGCTATCGACTAGCAGCCTTTAAAGCATCTGAAGAACTGGAATGGTCTGCTTGAGTCCCTGAAGTTTTAGCAATTGCAGAAAGACCAAGGGAGGTGTGGGCCAAGAATAAAATAGAATGTGGCAAAATTGATGCAGAAATCCTAGTCATAGGCTCTAATTCCCCTCCTCAGAAACAGTATAGATATCCCAAGGAAGCAGAAATTAGTCTAAAAGAAATGATTGATGGACTTCTCAGTCAAGGGGTTTTAGTGGAGCAAACAAGCCCTAATAATGTTGCCCTATGGCCAGTCCTTAAGAGTGATGGCAAAATCTGGTGGCTTGTGGTAGACTTTCATCCTCATAACCGGGTGACCCCACCGCTGGCCCCTGTAGTGGCTAAGTATCAGAAGGTGATGATTTCCCTTGTAGGAGGGCCCAGTGGTTTTCAGTCTTAGGTCTAGCCAATACTTTCTTTGCTATCCCTTTACATCGGAATAGTTACTATAAATTTGCTTTCACCTTTCAGGAGAAACAGCTGTTCCAATGGGCTGGAATAATGCCTCTATTATCTGCCATGCCCATGTAGTTAAGATGTGGGAGGGGATGCCTGAGAGAGACAGTGTGATTTCTTATGTGGATGATATCCTGACTTGTACTCAGACCAGGGAAGAGAATTTGGAGGTATTGGACAGAGTGTTACTTTAAATCCAGTTTCCTGAATCTTTTGTAAGCCCAAAAAAGGCCCAGCTATGCTACCAGCAGGTAAATTATCTTGGAGTAACCCTGGGACAGGGGGGGGCGCTCCCCTGACCAACAGAGGGTAGAGCTGATTCCTAAACTCCCAGCCCCTACAGATGTAACTGCTCTCAGATCCTTTCTGGGAATGGTTAACTTCTTCCGAGATTTTACTGAAGAGTTTTCAGAAAAGGCAGCCCTGCTGCAGGAGTTGTTAAGGAAGACAGTAGAGTGGAACTGGGGTTCCAGTAGAGTGGAAGCCATGGTCCAGTTAAAACAAGCCTTAGCACAAGCCCCAGCCCTAGCAAACCCCCAGGTGGGAGAACGTTTGTATTACAGCTGGCAACTACAGACAGGGGAATGGGGGCTGTGCTGAGTCAGAATCACGGGACGGGGCTCCGACCTGTAGCATGTGCCTCCAAGACCCTGGGTGAGATAGAGAGGGGATTTACTCCCTGTGGAAAGGAGGTTTTGGCATTAGTATGGGCTCTGCAACACTGGGAATACCTTGTGGGTTTGTCTCCTGTGCTGTTGAAAACAGCCCACTCCCCAGTAAAATATATACTCACTGGTAAAATCAACAATGGCCATGTATCCAGCCCCCGGCTGGCAAAATGGACTCTCACTCTGTTAAATAAAAATATGGAAAAAATCCCAGTTATCTCCGGTACTTTATGGTCTCATGATACAGGGAGAAGAGCACGAATGTCCTGTGCCAGACTACTGCCTCAGGAGCCTCTGCCCTTCAAGGGAGGGGCTGTGCTACATGAAATACAGGAAAGATCAGATATTATTTGGTTTGTAGATGGTTCTTGTTATTATGAGAGAGGGAAACTGTACACAGGTTATACAGCAGTACAAGTACCTACAGGTGAGGTCTTGAGAGGCCAGCGCCTGCCATGCTCTCCCCAGGCTGCCGAGATTGTAGCAATCGCCACAGCCCTTGAAAATACCCCCAGCACACAAAAGATAGCTATTTTGACGGACTTGGATTGGGTCATCCGATCCCTGCTGGACTGGGTCCCTCAGTGGAAAAAGAGAGATGAGGACAGCAGATGGGGAAACCCATAATCCATGCTGACAAGTTGACATATGTGTGGGTCCTAGCAGGGGCACGGAATACTGTGGTGTATTTGGGGAAAATAAGAGCGCACAAAAAGGGAACTGAGGAAGCAAAATGGAATAATCAGGCTGATGAGGAAGTGAAAAGAGGAGCTAGGGAAGGAGAATTGTGGCAGCCAAAAGACAGGGATGGTATAGCTTCTATAGCAGCAGCAAAAAAAGGAGACCTAATGCAAATAGATTTGATAACCCTCCAAAGCCAGGATCCTAGTCTGGCAAAGTTACTGGAAAAAGGGAAGCACAGAGAGTGGAGACTGTGGCAGAATGAATCCAAATTGATCCTAGCAACAAAAGAGGGGGAAGGAAAAGCAGTTTGGGTGGTGTCCACAGCATTGAGAAAAGAGATGATCTCCGTAGCTCATGATGGGGGACATTCGGGGGCAGAGAAAATCTTAACTCAATTGCAAGCAGCCAGCTGATGGCCACCCATGAGCAGTGATGTAGAACAGTTTGTAAATAACTGTCTTCCATGTGCAGCCAACAATGTAGATTTCAAGATAATCAAAGGATCTTTGGGACATCAAAGGATAGAAGGGCCCTGGGCAAGACTGCAAATTGACTACACTGGTCCACTACTCAGGACAGCAAGGGGTAATCAGTACTGCCTGGTAATCATTGATCCATTTACTAAATGGATTGAGGCTATCCCTACTCGAAATAACACAGCTCAAACTACAGCTCGAGTGCTCACTAAACAAGTAATCACCAGATGGAGCACCCCTCGATAAATTGATTTGGACCAAGGACCTCACTTTATTGGGGATATTACCAAAGGAATTTGTCAAGCATTTGGAATTAAGCAGAGGCTACATATAGCGGGACACTCCCAAAGTTCAGGTCAAGTGGAGTGGACAAATCGCACTCTGAAAAGTGCTCTCAGAAAAGTAGTGAACCAGCAAGGGAAGGATTGGGACTAGAGATTACCATAAGAATAAATGGTAATCAGGGATCTGTAGCATCACATGGAGTAACTCCATTCAAAGCAATGACTGGGAGGGATATGCGCCTTCCAGAACAATGGTGGGTAGATGGAACCCCCAATGACCTGCAACCCCGTGTCCTTATGGCTCTTCTTCAAGGAAGAGAGTGTACTCAGCGGGAGTCAGATAACGACTTGACAACTAACTCCCAGCTCAATTTTTTTTTGACTAAGGTATCAGTGAGTTTAAATAGCTGTTGTTAGCTCTAAATACTTTATCACCTCCTCCCCTCAAAAGTGTATGTGTGGGGGAACAGTCTCTGTATGTCTTGTGTTACAGATTTCTTCATGAACAAATGCTTAACAACCCTGTGACTGAAATGTGGTCCTACTTATGTCAGCTGCTGTCTGGGGTCTTGTTCCGGCAAATCTGGCCTTCTGTGCTGGTGTAATTGAGACATGGGAGAACCACTCATGGAAGATAGTGGAATGTAAGGTGGATGATACCCTAAACATTACTCCAGATCCCAGCTACACTTGGGGAGAAGGTCTTACACTTCTAGGCCCCATGGATGGATATAACCCCACTTCTGTAAGGTTAAAAGGCTTGGATAGAATAAACATGAACTGAATGAATTTGCCTGATATTCCCAAACTCACAAGCCTTAACAGAGAACGAAAGAAAGTAAAAAGGGACCTGTGGGGAGTACTTGGAACAGGAGGAGTGGTCCTTAACAGTATTAATGAAGCGGTGCTAGCAAACAAAATGAATGTAATGGGAGCTCACATAAAAGATTTAGCAACACCTATCAAGGTGTCATTCGACCAGCTAAGCTCTCTACAGTATCAGGTGGCACAAATCCTAGAGGAATGGTAGCAATCCCAAGAGAAAGATCATGGTTGCCTCTTGCAAGCAGTCAGGGCCCTTCAGGCTAACACTTCTTTGGCGATGGCCTGTATGCAAATGCGGGTAATTGATGTGATAAAAGATATGATCCGGGAAGGTATGAGTGGGGTACTCCCAGCAGAAGTCAGAAGCATTATTTGGGAAAATTCCACACAAACTGAAAGAAATGTGCAGGCCTAATGGAAAATGGTAAATTTCACCTATAGCAAGGAGTCATGGGAGATCATAGTCTTTGTTTTACTAATGTCAGAAGCAGAAATAAAATGGGTCTCCCCTATTGTGGCTTTAGGTCTCAACATTAATCAGACTGTAATGGAGCCCATAGATCATAGAATGTGGGTGGTAAAAGATGACCAGGAATGGAAAACAGTGGAATTAGGCACCTGTTTGGAGGAACCTGGCATTGGATATGAATGTAACACAAATACCCCCCAGCCACAGGATGTATGTTTGGAAACCACCAAAGGCAAATGCCACTAGGCTATTAATCCTTTTGCTGCTAATAAATCTATGTTTGTGTATATAGGTGATCACTGCATGTGTCTCAGAAGCTGGTGTCCTACACTTCTTGTTAACTACGTGCATGAAGTAGATTATAATTCTCATGAAAATAGATGTTTTTGTCAGATTGTACCAATTAGGGGATGTGATTTTGAATTTCAAGTACTTGAACTTAGATATAATCAGTTAAAAGTGATGTATACTGTGTATTCTGTTGTGAAGCCTGTACCTCTTGGGATGAATTTAACCGTCTTACAAACTTCGCTTGTACATCCTGATTTACTGAACCAGCTGCACACGGCAAAACAGGAGGGGCGCAGAGTCATGGTCACAGTGCATCATAAGGCCAATGAAATTAAACAGATATTTGCAAGAATTGTTCAGGATCTGGCCTCTCACTGGTGGGAAGAATTGTTGGGATGGTCCCACACTGGCACAGGAATCTTAAATTTGGCCTTACACCCCATTGTAGTGATTTTGGGGCTTCAAATAGGAGTGGTCGTTTTTACTAACCTAATGACATGCTGGATCTGGCACATAATGAGGCAACTACAAATCCCCTAACAGATGAGCCAATGGGTGCTGCCACCATCACTCACTCCCCTGGAAAGAAAATATATTGAACTTGTCACCCCTCCCTCGAATGGGAATTAGATGAGGATAGCTGCTCGTCAGTTGCAGATCTGGTGTGCTGAGTTTGAGATACAAGAAGATCATTTGCTCGGTCCTCATCAGGAGCCTTGAGCTTTCATTGGATCACAGCTCTGGTGCATCCAGAATGAATGTGACGGCAGCTATGTAAAAGCCCCCTTCCATGAAAGTGCCCTTTAAGGAGGGGAACTGTATGGGGAGATTTTGAATAGACCAGTAAAAGTGCCAAGGACCACCTGATAGCAACAAGTATGATAGACTAACAGCAGCCAAAATTGACAGGCCTTTCAGGAGGCCTGTGCAGCCTTGGCATCACTAAGCCAGGAGGGGAGTGGAGCCCCTTTATCATCCTTTGTCTGACCCTGCTCTCCCTCCCTGTTGCTCTGGTGGACATGCTGGGATCTGTGTTTCAGGAAAAGACCAATAAGCTTATTTATGCATGCCGTCTGGGAGATGTTTGTTCCGGCCTCAAGCATAAATGGGTGGGAGAGAGATCTCTATTTAGACTCAGTTTTTTGGATCCTACAATGACCGCTGGAAGATCTGGCCAATCGGAAAGCCATCGCTGTTCCCACGGGAAAGCCGCCCCCCACTTCAGTAATTAAGGGTTGAGGTGTGTTATTAACCTGTTGCGGACATGTGTAAGTGCTTGAGCCTAAGTAAAAGTATACCTTCAACATAAGAGCATACTCATGTGCCGCTTGAGCCTTGGTAAAGGTATAGCTTTATAGTTAGAGCACTCTCATGTTGTGTTTGAGGCTAAGTAGAGGTATAACTTTGTAATAAGAGCACTGTTGCGTTATACTGCTTCTACCAGTCCATCTAGCGGCTGGATGGCTGTGTCTCCCTTTGACTTATTTCCTGACACCACCTCGCCCAAAGTTAAGTTACCATGAGCTTTGGGGTGGCAGAACCCTGGGTAACAGGGTCACGGGAGGTGGTAAAGGAGGCTTAAGGTCGTCTCCTTTCTTCTCTCTTCTTCCTCACAGCTGCTTTTCTGTGCAAAGGGTTAGGTTGTCAAAGGCATCTAGGCCATTGGCATCTTTACATGGGCTAATTATTCTTTGATTTCTTCCCAAAAGCCTCAGCTGAACTGGCACCTCTCTGCTGCTTGGTTCCATTCTGTATTGACTGTGAGGCAGCAGAAGTATGTGCATAGAAGGCCACAGTGCCTTGCCCCTGCAGGTGTCCCCACAGGGCAACCTTGGCTGCTTGCACTCACTGTGGGTCATCAAAGGTGGTTGACATAGATTTGAGAAAAGTAACCCAGTCTGACAGCACTAGACGGTGGTCCTCTAGCAAGGAGGAGGCCCAGTCAAATATGGCTCCTGTCAGCAGGCTGATTAACAGGGCCACCTTGGCCTGGTCAGAGGCATAGATTTGGTGAGACATCAGTAACAGAAGGTGGCATTGGTTCATGAAGCCCCAGCACCACCACTGCTTCCCGTCAAACCTGAAACAAGAGTATTGCAGGCCCTTTTTCAGGATATGAAACTGCGTGTTGTGTTCACAGTGCAATATTCTCAGTGCTGAACTGCCTCACTCCTGCAGCCATGGTTGTTTGAGATCAGCTGTGCAACTTGAGACTGCAGTGGTTGATTATCCACCTGGAGGTGGAGGGCCCATTCAGGCGAGTCTGATGCTTCTAGTGGCTGCAGTTGAGCTGGTGGGTCCCTCATTCTCACACCAGGCCTGTCCCCTTAGGGTAATGGTAATTGTTGTCTGAACAAGCTGGCACATCTGCGTCATGGGCAGCCAGACCTAGCAGTCAGAGCCAAAGTCTGCAGTCACAAAACAGAAGTCAGGATACGGGGAGGTCAGAAGCAGGAAACAAACTGAAGATCAGAACCATGGGTCAGGAACCAGAGTAAGATTAAGTTAGAATACCAGGGGGTCAGAGGTAGGAGACAGACTGGAGATCAGGACCATGACTCAGATGCCAGGGAATCAAGCCAGGAGAGTGGGAGCGGGAAGCACAAGAAACAGCGCAGAACAGGGTAGGGCCCAGTTCAGCCAGCTTCCTGTCCTGCTGCTGGCTTAAGTAAGGCCAGTGGGCCAATCAGCTGCTCTGTGACTCCACCAATAGAACCACCCCGACAGTGCCTTGAACTGGGGCTGGGCTTCATGGGTCCCAAGTAAGCAAATGTCAGCAAGCTCAAGGCAGAGGGCTGGGACTTGGCTGCTCCTGTAAATCCTGTGGACCTATGCAGGGCCAGCCTTAGAGAAAAAGGTGAACTTGTATTTTAGTGCCCCGGTCCCTGCTGGCTCCTCCCACCCTCCCCCGTTTCCCCAGCCCCTGCTTCTTCCCCCCCATTCCTCTGGCCCCTGCTGCTTCCCCAGGCTCCTTACCCTCCACCCCCAATCGCCCCTGGCCCCTGCTGTCTCCCCCCATCCTCTTAGACTCCTGCCCTCCATTCCCTCTGGCTCCCCCTATTACCCCTGGCTCCTGCTTGCCAATTTTTGTGTCTTTCATGTGTGACATTTTGTGCAAATAAGCTATTTTGAAAATTTGAAGATACTTTGCATATAACCATATGTTTTAAAATGTTTAAAAATCAGTAAAAAATACCTTGTGTGATTTAGTTGTGTCACCAAGGCCCATTGATGATTCATTGCTCTGTGTTAGCAATTCTTACCATACTCACTACATTTAACACAGTGATTATACCAGTGGCATGTAATATATCATTGGAAAAACAACTCACTGATCATTGATATTCTTGAATGATTATATATATATATATATATGAGGTGTATACAAAGAGTTATAACTATGTGCTAGAATTAGGTTCTTAAAATGTATTTGGCAAGCAGTGCCTCAGCCACACCTGTTCCAGACAAAGCAATATGTTTGCACCTGCTTGAACATGTTTCTGGAGGTAAGTTAGGCATGGTGCAGCTAAAGACAAACAAAAGCACATTTACATTCAAGGTAAACAAAACTAGCTAGCAGCAGAGAAGACAGCATGGCTTCTACACCCTAGCAGGAGAGAAAAAACCTTGATTGAGAATACATTTCAATGGTTACTGGTCTATAAAGACAGGAGGTTTGAACCTCAAAAGATAAGTAATTAAATCAAGTGATTGTATACAATATTACTGTATTATAAAAGTGTATTGAGTGAGGTTTTTTATGAAAGCCTGTGTAACACTGGTGATTAACATCTCTGTGAAATATATATATTAACATTATCTGAGGAATTATGGATACTCACTGATATTATGACAAAGTCTGTGACCAAGCACAGGAAGAAACAGTTCTCTCCTGGATAACTGCCTTTCCTCCTATCTATCTATCTGTCTCCAATTTAAATTAAGCATTATGGAATCAAAACAATGGAAGCCCTATTTACATATGAACCAGCAGCGGGATGAAAAGTTAACTGGAAGGGAAAAACAGCAGGAAGCCTTTTTGCTTCTTGTAATAGAGACAAAGAAGTTTGCAGTGATATAAAAGGGGCAAAAAGACATTTAAGTAGTCCATCACTTGAGGGAAGGCCCAAGGGGCCACAGTTCCTGAAATGGCAGAAGGTTGGGGGTTGGAAGTCTCTGGAAACTGAGTTTAGGTGAGAAATCTGTTTAGCGAAAGATTGTAACTTGATGAAATTAAGTTTTAGTGTTAAAAGCACATTACTTTTGTTTGCTTGCATGCCTTTCTCTCTTTACTTCTTACACGGGGTATCACATAAACCACTGCTTTTTGTTTAAAAGACTTGTTTTATTATAAACCAACTCAGTGCTGTGATTGAAATAAGAGTTTTTAGTCAAACCCCAGTTAAATTAATGAGCTGCAGTGTATTGTCTCTTTGAAGGAGCAACGAACTTACTTCTGTGCGTGTTCCAGGATAAGACTAGACACTGCAGAGACACCTGTCTGGGGAACTCAGGAGTTGGGGGTCATTGTTAGTTACCTGCAAGACAAGGTTTCAACTGTCAAAGGCCTGAAGAGTGGACCCAACTAATTAGGAAAAAGGCACTTTTCCCCCCTAGAATAAGTATCCACACATGAAGCTATTCCAGAGGAACCGTTCTAGAACGATTCCATGTGTGGACAAGCCTTTGCATGAGATGAACAATTTTCAGTCATTACTAATTGAAGCAGGAGAAATGGTCCATAAAACCCACCAGCCGTACCCAAGTCTATAGTAAGTGCTAATTTAAGAGCGGGTCCCATAAACAGCTTTTAAGAGCTACCTTAAAAAGAATCCTAAGGTTTCAAAGTCAAGCATTCAGAAGTTAGGAAATGGCAGAATTAAAGTTGCCTGTGCATCCGTAATTGTGGGCCCTTGTGTATATGAATCACGGTACAGTTTTTAATTGCATGGTAACATACCTTCCCTCCTCCCCCACACAGGTTGTCAGCAGGATCTTCAGATTCACAACAGACAAGTCTACCAGCTGAGCTAAAGGCATAATTGGTGTCAGCAGGGCTGTTATGCAGCACACCATTTGCCAGTGGGTTACACAAGTAGTTGTGGTGCTATTATTGTAAAAGGCTAAGGGAATGAGATTTCAGTATGTCATTGAAGACCTGAGGTTTAAGGCCTAACTTAGTAATAAAGGTTATGAAATACAATATTAACAATAGTTTGTGGAAGAAGTAAACCCTGAATTCATGATGTTATGACTCACAACCCATTACACCTTTCTCCGAGTAACAGGGTATTTATGGGGAATGAGGTCTCGGTCTCTCAAATAGGTGAAATTTTATTTGAGATGCAAGAAGGTGGCACAGAGCTGTCAAATGCATGACTTATGCAAGATATGTGATATTTGGCATGTCTGATTGGGGAAGAGGGTTAGGAACCCATTGATTTTGCCAGGAGAGCAAACATCTTGCAGTAGGAGAAGAGAACAAATAGTGTCAGAATCAGATTTTTTAAGAGTATGTGAGAGCCACCTAGAAAGGTGCCTTTTATCCCAGCCATGGTCCTTATTTGCTTCCTACTTCTGATTGTTCAAACCACTTGGACACCCCTCACTGCTCCTGGCCAGTTGCATATACACTACAAACTCCCCCTGTGATTTTCCATCCCACCTCATGGAGTAAAGAGATAGATATTAGCTCCAGGGAACTTAACTCCAATGACAGGCAGGCAAGCATGCTCTTCACTCTGCTCCCCAAAGGAGGAGGAAATACAAGAAGCCTCAAGACTGTCTTTTTCTGAAGAAGGAAGATTGCATGGGGGCAATTCGTATGGCATGAGTGCAGCCTTGTTTTTCTCAGAACAGGTTCCCTCATGGCTACTACTTGCTACCTCGTTAGAGTGGGTGAAAGATAACATGATTGCTCCTGGCAGCATCGCATTTCCCCAAGAATGATCCTGGGTAGTGTGCATAGAGGTGAGTGGGACAGACAGTGAAAGAGAAATGGAATCAGTGTGATTTTGGGGAGCAGATGTTGTGGGGGGACAAGAGACGACAGATGGTGGGTTTATCCAACGGAACAGTATTTACATTAACTCATCTAACCTCCTCATCCTCCCTACACCACTCTCTCCCAGTGCCCTTTATCCAAATGGCTTGCATATGATTCAACTGCACTGAAAGCCTTGCCTTTGCGCAGTTTATGAAGCCCATATGATATTTGTGAGGATCACGTCTCTCAGTGCTAGTCTGCTACTCAGCTCTCTCTACGGTTTCATCTTTGGTTTTTGTTTTTTTTAGCAGCTTCCCCTCCTGCTTAGACATGCTGGAACAGGCTGGGTGTTGACTTTAATAAGGAATCATCTCTCTCATACACTGGCTTCAGATGCCTCCATCAAATTCAGAACCCTAAAGAACACAATATTGTCTTCTTCAGAATGGTATGGGCTAGGTGTTACTTGTTTCCACACTGAAAGTACACATGGATTCCAGGTATCCAAAGGGAAAAAAATGCATGTAGCAAAGCACACAATGCACTCAGCATTGCCACGGCTCTTTCAACAGTGCCCCGACTCTCTAATTATAATCAAGATCAAGGAAATGCACAGTTAAGGGTGAAATGCACCATATGTCTTTCAATAATAAGCACAGCAAGGCAGTACACTAACAACTGTCTTCATGCCTCCTGTTGTGTTTGGATATTGAAGGTCATGGCATGCGTCACCCTTAGTTTTGTTTTTCCTCATTTGTATTGTTCCTAAACCCATGTTTCAGCACTATTTCCAAACAACTTTAAAGTGTGAACATATTTACAGATGAAATAAAGGATATGCACATCATTTTGTATTTGTGCAATTTAATGGGCATGATCTAGCAAGAGACTGGGGGCTCAATTATAATAAGTCTAATTGTTGCGTAGGTACAGTCAGTTCTACATGCAACTTCTTTGCATGTCTCAAATTACAGCTGGCATGGTGGGAAAAAAGAGTCTTTATTCAGTATTTAAAAATAGACTTAATAGCTTTCTTTCTTCCTTCACAACCAGGAGAAATAGCTTTATTAGCTTCTAAGTTTATTTTGTGGGTGTGAAGAAACTGAGGGAAAGCTGAGTCAAATAAATGAGTTTTGCATTTGATCATTCCTCTTTCTTGTGAGAGTGAGTTCCATAATCTAGATAGATCCAGCTGTTATGAAAGTTCTACCTCTTGTGCTTACAGACCTCCTTCTGTTAGGGCTTGTCAGTACATGATAGTTAATCCACAATAAATTAGGGTGAGAATTTAAAGCAGTTTAACTATTCCTGATTAACTTCATATGTGTGAGCTCTGATTCCAGAATAAGAGTGCCTTATTCTGAATTAGTTTAATCCATTTCCAGTGAAATGAAGGGGATTCAGCTAATCTGGTAGAAAGCATTCTTATTCTGGAGTAAGAGTCACCACTCATGGTGTTAATTAAGAATCATTAATCAGGAATAGAATCATAGGACTGGAAGAGACCCCAAGAGATCATCTAGTCCAGTCCCTCTGCACTTATGACAGGACTAAGTATTATTGAGACCATCCCTGAGTTTGTCTAACCTGCTCTTACACATCTCCAGTGATAGAGTTTTCACAACCTCCCTAGGCAATTTATTCCAGTGCTTAACTACTCTGACAGTTAGGAAGTTTTTCCTAATGTCCAACCTAAATCGCACTTGCTTCAATTTAAGCCCATTGCTTCTTCTCCTATCCTCAAAGGAGAAGAACATTTTTTCTCCTTCCTCCTTGTAACAACCTTTTATATACCTGAAAACTGTTACGTCTCCTCTAAGTCTTCTCTTCTCCAGAAGAAACAAACCCAATTTTTTTCAATGTTTTCTAGACCTTTAATCATTTTTGTTGCTCTTCTCTGGACTTTCTCCAGTTTGTCCACATCTTTCCTGAAATGTGGTGCCCAGAACTGGACACAATACTCCAGTTGAGGCCTAATCAGTGTGGAGTAGAGCAGAAGAATTACTTCTTGTGTCTTGCTTACAACATTCCTGCTAATACATCCCAGATTGATGTTTACTTTTTTTTGCAACAGTGTTACACTGTTGACTAATATTTAGCATGTGATCCACTATGACTCCCAGACCCCTTTCCACACTACTCCTTCCTAGGCAGTCATTTCCCTTTTTGTATGTGTGCAACTTATTGATCCTTCCTAAGTGGAGTACTTTGCATTTGTCCTTACTGAATTTCATCCTACTTACTTCAGACCATTTCTCCAGTTTGTCCAGATCATTTTATAAATGTACTCCCTATGCCATTATCTAAATCATTGGTGAAGATATTGAACAGAACTGGACCCAGATCTGATCCCTGCAGGACTCCACTCAATATGCCCTTCCAGCATTGATAACTACTCTCTAGGAATGGTTTTCCAACCAGTTATGTACCAACCTTATATAGTAGTTCCATCTAGGTTGTCTTTCCCTATAGGTATTCTGGAATAGCTGCTCAGGTAGACAAGCTCTTAGTCCACAGTTTCATTTTTCTGGTGGAACTTCAGAATTGTGGGAGGTCATAGTCACAATCACAGCTATTGCCACATCTCTCAAGCTGCAGATGTCCAAACATGGAGCATGGTGTGTGACGAAGACCTAAAATAAGGGACAAACATTTATTCATCCAGATAACTTAAAATGTTGTGGTGTTCATCCATTAGACACTTGCTACAACCTCACTTGCATGTTTCTTTATTTCTAATGTAAAAACTTTTCAACAATAAAAGTGAGAGGGCACCAAATTTGTGTGGCATATAGGCAACTTTTGGAATAAAACAAGTGGCATCTCTTGAAATATAGTTGAGAGATACGGCCACAGTGGGAGAGTCCACGTATGATTCCATACTCTAAAGCTATCTTGTTTTCTTACACAGCTGTACAAGAAAGGAAGCTACTTTCCATGGCCATATGTGAAACATCTCTCCCTGCCATTTGTGGGGCTACATTTTTACTTTTAACAATGTCCAAAGGACAGACGACTACTAAGTACCTATTAAACTGCAGAGAAGAGCTGAAAGGCAAAGAAAAGTATATATGCACGTGCTTGAAACCAAAAAGTAAATAAAGCCCTGATCATAACAGTCTTAGTTTGGGGATAGCTGCAGCTCTGACCTCCTGTAGCCTCAAGGGCCACTCCTGGATGCTGTGACTCAAAACACTCCTGTATTTCACACCCTACACACTATTGTAATAATCTTTGTTCCAAATATGTCTCATAAGGTATCTTTTGAAAACTAATGACCAATAATGGTCAATAATATCATGGTGATATTTGTAGCAACATTATATGTAAAGTTATTAATTCCCCCTGTATGATGTTATTAGCACATGTTCAAAACCAGACAGCCCTGCTTAGGCAAAAGTTGTTAAACAGGTCTATCCAAAACCAAGGAATGTGTGTTTACCTCAATTTACTTATAAGTAATAAACAGGGTTCTCAAGACAGCAGGGGGAGGAGATGACAGGGAACAGAACAATTTGCATTTCAGTAAACACACGTGTAGGGAGGAAGAGCTTGGAGCCTCCTTCACCAGACTCCCTGTCCTCTTCCTTGCTGATTGAATAAACTTTACTTTGAAAGCTAACCTTCAGAAGAATCCATTTCAAAGGTTCATTAGACTATAAAAGAACAGGAAAGAAAACCCCAAGTTCTTTCACCTCAGAAGAAAAGGCACCGGCACCTTTGGGCCTCTGGAAGAGATCCTGACCCAGGAGAGTGTCAGTCACCATCTTGCTGGAAAAGTGTGGGTGAGAAAGGCCATCTTGAACAAAGATTAAGTTTTAAACTTTTAGCTGCATGTTTTCACTTTTATTTGCTTGTAACTCTTTCTAACTTTCTCTCTTATACTTGAAATCACTTAAAATCTTATCTTCTTTGGTTAATAAACTTATTTTACCATTAATTTAAATCAACTGTGCTGCATTTGTACTAAAGTGAAAGTCAGCTCTAGTTCATGGGGCAAACTGGTGTGTTTTGTTTCCTTAAAGGAGCAAACAAACCACACTTTTTCTCTGAACTGTCCAGGAGAGGGCTGGACATTGCAGAGCAAATGGTTTGGGGAAAATTCAGGAGTGAGTGTGCATTGGGGGTCATCCTGCAAGTGGTAACCATGGCGGGTGGAAGACAGAATGGGACTGTAGACAGGCTGCTGAGGTCAGAGCTGCTGAACCAGGGCTCTCCTGCACACAGACACTCAGGGTTCAACCTGCATGCTGGTACACTGGTTGTGAGTGGCCCAGATTGGAAGACACAACAGAAAAGCATTGTAACGCACCCAAGGTTACAGGGCAGGCAGTGACACAACCCCACATTGATCACTAGGATGTGACAGATGCCCCTTTAAGTCTCAGGCCTCTAGCAGAGATTTATCTCTGGACAGGGAGCTGCATCCCTCTCCAACCTGACCAGGAATTTAGACTGCAGCCCTCATCTATCCACTGTATTATTCCACCAGGTCTGAAAAGAGTCCAGCACCTGCTTTTTGCTTTCTCCCCAGTGGCTGTGAACAGTGTAAGCTAGTGGTTACAATAACCAAACAGCAGTTACAAAGCAGAGTACGTTTATTTTAGGATAAATGCAATATAGAGAAAACATATAAAACAATAAAAGGGCTAAATGCATGTTACACTTACAAAAAGGGTTCCGTCTTCCATATGGAAGTCTCTGATCGGTTCCAAAGTCTTGCAAACCCTTCTCTAAGGGTTTGCCTTCTTGTTTAACAAGTCATCAGTTTTCAGCCCAAGACCAGCTTCTCTGATCAGTTTAAATCTCCCTTTTATATTCCAAATCTTTTTCCTCTTGCTTCTGGGACCTGATCTGAATCCTTTTATGCAGTTTTCCCTAGAGGTGATACTTCTCTGGACTGGTTTACCTGTCCCAGAAGTAATTACTCCCTCCCCTGCCCCACCCCCAATTTTAGTTCCTGGAGTGGATTCAGTTACTGTCCCCCCTGGGGTAGAATATAGGCCCAGAAAGATACATCTGTTCAGAAAGTTAAGACAATAGTCCTCAGAGATACTGCATGTGGTTGCAGTATTTGTCACCAAAGAACTCATAGCCCTTGGAATGAATTTAGACTTAATCCACCAGGTAAACAGTTTATTCAAGTATTTCTTTGAACCTACTCTTTAAAAGTAATGTATATTATGGACCTGACTTTCAAAGCAAGTCTCTATTTTTGCAGGCACAATCTTCCCAGAACAAGAAGTGGCAACAGCTCTCATAGTAAATTAACTGGCAAGTGAAGCAAGGTCTTACACCCAACTGGATGGTATTTTCTCTGTCTGATGTGATAACTTTTGAACAAGGCATCTGATCAATACCAAAAATTCAGGAAGTGCTCTAGGCATCGAAAGGTAGAATACTATTGATTTTGAAACCTAGAAACAGGAGGAGGGTGATATGGCAAACACAGGAATCTCATAATATCTGGTTAACAGAGCCAGCAGCTTCACTCAACTCTGTAATTGTGTCTATAGATCAAAGACCCAGTTCGTTTTAGCCATCAGCACATAACCCTGATCTCAGCTCTGTCTGTCCTCCCAACCCAGTCTGAAACGGTTGACACACTGAATGACTTATCTCCCAGATGGAAATAAAACAACAATGGGGGAAGGAATAGGGAGCAGGGAAACACACACAGGGCTCCTGGCATGGAGGGAGGAGAATAGGGGACAATAGTATGGGCGAGAAGAATGTGGGGAGCACACGGAGTTCCTGGCATGTGGCAGAGGGGAGAAAGGGAGACAAAGAGACCTTTGAATTACTAGGAAGGTGGAATTGGGGGAGACACACATGGTAGGAACTGGGGAGGGGTGGCACACCAGGCCCTTTGCAAGGAGGAGAGAGTGGAGGAAAGGCAGGCACACAGAACCCGTGGTGGAGTAGAGACTAGGAGGCACCTATAGAACCTCTGGCATAGGAGGGGAATGGGGGACAATGGTATAGGGAGAGGGGGGCATGTCATGTCTCAGTGGGAGGGACACAGAGTCCCTGGCATGAGGGAAGTGGAGGTAGGGTGGGGCAGGGAATCCCTGAAATAGAGAGGTATGAAAAGATGGCATAAAAGGAATTCGTGGGAGAGAACAGATGGGTACATGGAGCCTGTGCTAATGAGCTTGGCTTACAGACGCTACGAAGCACACAACCCTCTCGTCACAGAAAAATGGTCAGTTCTTGGATGGGAGGCTTCCCATCCCAGCCTGCCTTCTGCAGCAACTGGAGTTAGGTGACTCAGTATGTGGCATTCTGCCCCCGGGGTCTGTGTTTAACCAGCTTCAGGTTGGTATCAGGAGGCACCGTGCTACGGCAAATGCAATCTTTCCGATGAGATACAAAGCTGAGGTCCTGGCCGCTAGAATTAATTAGCAATGAATCATGTGAGACTAAGTCAGTTCCATGCTCCATTTAGTATATGGCAGCACTCCAAAATCACTAAGCACCTCCCAGTACTCATAAGACGACATCTCCTTGCCCTGAAAAGCTCCCAGTCTAATTTCACTTAACAAAACAAAGGGGTAACCAAACAGTAGAGTGGATCTAGGGAAGGAAGAGCAGAGAGCCCAGCAATAGACTTATCTGGTTACTCGGCAAAGGCTAGTACAGAGCAATGTGGATTGATTTAGCCACATCAGCAGCTTCAGACAAGTAGTAGTTTTGTCCTAGTGTCTAGCAGGGACTGTGAGGCCTTATAATGCCTAGAAACAAACAGGAATAGGACTTTTTAGAGCTGTGGCCTATCATCTCCCAGGCAGGCTCAGCACCACAGCAGAGTTCCAAGCTCACAAACAGTGCTAAAGGGAAGGAGGAGGAGGAGGAGTGGACAGACCATGGTATTTTGTTGGAAATCTTCTCACGAAATTAGAATTTCCCTGAGATCCTTGGACGCAACAGCAGCAGTGACACACCTTAGCCTGAACGCTGGATGCCGGAGGTGAAAGCATCAAACAGCCTGCAAAATGAACAAAACGAGCAAAAACATAACTTCCACGCCAGTAAGAACCACAGTGCAAAATAAAACCAGATAAAAAAAAAAAAACCCCGACTGCCTGGAAAGGTAGGCAGACTTATTCAAGAACAGGCTCACTCCAGAGTAACCTAGGTCATAAAGAATCCTCACACCTTGCTGCCCAGCCGAACTCATGATCACAGCAACTACCACCTAACATTTATCTTGACATTTAAGAGCAATCTTTTATGTACAGAAAAAAGTTACTATAGACCCATAGCATTTAGCAAGCTGCAATGACCACTTATGTCATTCACTGATGTACTCTATGGGGAAGATTATTTTCCTCTCTCTTGCTCACCTATAACACTTAAGGACTGAAGAGAAGTACAGCAGAAATTAACAGAGGCAATAAGCCAATCCCACTATTAAATTGTGTGCCATTTTAAACAATTTTTATGTTGTTTTCTGGGGCCAGGAAACTGCAGCCAGCTGGAAGTGAGTGGTGTGAGTGGAATGAACAGTTAATGAGGAAAGTTAGTAGATGTGTTTGTGCAAGAGATATTACCGATCTTCTAAAATTCCCTGTTGTTTCAACTGAATACCATTGCAGTGACCTTTACACCCGAGATATTGGGCTCTAGGGGCTAAGCTGCAGTCTCAGGGTTCTATTTTGAATTAGCACCTGGTGCTGCCACCTGGAAATAAATGGACACCTAAGTCAATTGAAACAAAGGCAATTTTGGTACCACTCTGGGTAGACTGGGATTCTCAGATAAGCAAGTGGTGACCCACGAGATGGCACATTTGGAATTGGAGGCTAAACCTTACATACAGTAAGTGACAAACCAACTTCAGCAGCACCCTCCCCACAATACAACATCAGAGCCCACAGCACAACCCAGTGAGGCCTAACAGCAAAGGAGTTTGCCTTTTACTTGTCTCTGGTTTGGCTACAGCCCATGCAAGATCTTACTCCAGGCAACTGTTTTTGTGCCGCATTGTCAGCAGCCAAGTCAGGATTGAATAAGGTGTGGGGCACTGGAGACGGCAAGGCACAGCTTGTCTTTCTAGCAGCCTCTCTGTCTCCACCAAGCCTGAGTCTCCAAGATGGACACTAGGTCCACCATAGAAACTAGGTAATGACATCATCCCTTTTCCTGCCCCACCATTTCCTGCCAGGGTTGCTCTACCAACAAGCAGCAGGTCATACAAGGGAAGATCCCTAGAAGTCTTTGCTTCCTGAAACACACAGGAGCTGCCAAGGTGCTAAGAGGCAGTGACATTCAGAGGAAACCTAGTTTAAAATCAACAAAAGGACCTTTTTGTTACAGATATTTTATCCAAAGCTAATTATCAATAGGGTAGTAATAAATGTGTTACTTTTGTACAATGCATCCACGTCTTGTTGAAATCTGAATGCCACATTTATGAAAATAAAATAATTTGTGGATGGAAATATTTCATTGCATATTAAATATGGTTTGTTCTGTTCAAAGTAAAAAATGGAATAAAATATTAAGAATCATTAGTGTTACATGATAATTAAAGTCTGTGCATAAATGAGGATTTCTTATCTGCAAGTTTACTGTAGAGAGCTTGCTGGATATCTAAAACAAATTATCAGAGACTGGACAAATAATACTTACACTCCTTTAATTATCCAGCAAGATTAGCATTTGTGGGTTGCCTAAGTAGGTCACAAACATAGCAATGAAAATTAATTGTGCTACAGAACAGCACTGATTCATGTTTTCTAGACATAATTTAGACAGTATTTTAAAGATGTCTCTTTAAAGCTATGCATTGTTTTCTGAAGATCCATTAACAATATAAAAAGATTTTATATTTTAATAAAGTGTTTTTTGTTTTGTTTTGTTTTTTTAAAAACCACACACATTGGAAGTCACTTCATTTTGCCTTTATCAGCTGTTACTTTACTGCACAATTACTCCCACTGTGGAAGATATGCACAGTCAGCATTCCATCACAGTCATCTGTCTGTCAAAAACATCACTTCAATCTGTTTCTGAAAAGTATATTGAAGGGGGGGGGGAGGGGAGGAAGGAGAGGAGAACAGATTCCCTGTAAAGCATTGTTAATTATATAAATCACATCTTCTGTTAATTTCAATATAATATTTTGTGTATAGCTATATCTAGTCATACACACATCTTTATACGCACACACATATGTAATCCTTTTTTCACAGTGCTCCAGAGTTCATTACTTTGCAATGTTCTCTCTCAGACACTTACAACAATGCTGGCACAACATAATACTCTGCAAATGTCAGCAAAGACTTTTCCACCACATGCTGTAGATTCCTACATCTTTCTTTTTCTCCCCATACACAGTAGGCTCAAAAACACACTGTTTAAAGAAACACAAACCTCAGTATTTTTTTTGGCTGTATTCATTTATTTTAGATATTATATCAGTGGCATTTCCACAGCCATAGTTAGGCTATTGTGTCAGCATTTTCTGTTTCAACTCCTTTTTTCAGGGGATTAAAACTTGACTGTCAACATTTGTTCCATGATCAAATTTGGCATAGCATGCTTAACAAGTCAAGCACACATATTTTCTTTCACAGATTAAAAGCAAAATCTGTTTGATCACATTCAAGTTGTTACACAAGTCAAAAAACATTTAAGATGATAAGATTTAACATTTTGAAGACATTGGGCCAAATTCTGTTCTCAGTCATACCAGAACTAATTCAGAGTAATGCCACTGAAGTCAACAGAATTAGTCTGGATTTATACCTGTATAACAGAGGGAAGAATTTGGCCCTTTTTAATTAAGATAGAAAAAGCTTTGTTTAGAAAGGGGTACTTTTATGTGTTGAATTTAAAATGTATTTGAATTATTACTGGACAGTGAGGGGAAATTGGTTTCTCAAGGGTAAGAGCTGGCCTTCCAGAAGAGGCTTTCACCTCTTCCAGCTCTTTGGGTAGGGAAACATTTATTAACATACAAAAAAGTTTCTGGACTGAATCCAAATACAAACTATGTTGCTTATCAGAAAAATCTTTAAGAAGGTTATAAATTGCAGAAAGTGGGGATGTAGAGTCAAATCTTGTGAAATACTGAGCATCCTGAACTACTGTTATCTTCAGTGGGAGTTGAACGCACTCAACATCTTGCAAGATTAAGACTTGTCATGGAAGTATTAGCAGAGCTCTCTCTCTGATGGTGACAACACTATACTATATAGTGTATAATTTTTAGAAAGGCCTAATTATAATTTGTGCATCCTGAAATCTAAGGCTTCTAAGTGGTTGAGATCAAGTTTGTCTCCCAACTTGGCTCATCCCTTAGAGTAGCTGTTCAGAAAGTTTTTAACGTTGCACATATTGAAAAGCACTTCCCAGGGAGGTCCCAGTCAATTCCACATTATTCAAAGTATCTGTAGG
The DNA here is from genome assembly GCF_026122565.2 of Emydura macquarii macquarii. Taxonomy (NCBI): domain Eukaryota; kingdom Metazoa; phylum Chordata; order Testudines; family Chelidae; genus Emydura; species Emydura macquarii. The sequence goes on along the minus strand of NW_027132585.1, from coordinate 3,651,529 downwards.
ATTCCATAGCTATATAAATTCTTTAATTAAAATCACTTCCATCACTACTTCCATGCACATTTCACGTGGACCTAATGTACAAGAGCCTCATTGACCTGGGGGTGTTGATTAGTTGGCTGTTAAGCAAAGGCAGCCCCGCCCTTCATGCTCAGGGCAGCTGGTGGTGAGGTGTCTCACAACCCTGGGTACCCCTGGGGAGCATCACACTTACACATGTCCAGACAGGTAGTGACTTTGTTGACATCTGTTAGATTACAAGTCTCAGTAAAATGCTCTAGATTTTATGTTGATTGTCATGGGTGGCAGGAGCCTGTGAGACAAACCTAATTTTCATTAAATGAAAAAGATTGCACCTGGCCTCATCCTAATACAGGAGTATGACCTCAAGAGATGACAGGTCTTATTATCCAATGCTCCATCTTCATCTAAGTGGTCACCATGGAATTCTAAAATACAGCCTGCACTTGGATAAAGATAGCACCTCAGATGCTAGGGTCAGCAGTCCCTCTGTGGGCAGCCTTAATAATAAAGAAGAGTCTATTTCCAGGATGCTTTAAAGTACACACACATCTCATGTACGTATTTACCAATTTTGCTTTTAAGCAGCAAATCAATTGCACCTAACTAAGCCCTAGTCATTCTACAGGGCCAGCTCTTCTTTATAGTTAACTCAGTTAGCTGGTATAGAGCATACTGATTAATACATTTAGATTTCAACTCCTGGATTTCCAGGTTTTCTGTTGACAAATTGTGGTGACATTAGGATATTAGTGATCTTCTGAGAGAAGTCTTTAAAGGCCTCACGTATTATGCTATGCAAAATGCCACACCCTATATCTCATTTAAAAAAACTATTAACACTGCAGTAAGTACCCACAGCTATGATTACTGTCACAGCGCACACCACTCACTGCCAGATTAGCAACTCCTGCTGGCCGTCTTGGGGATTAGCACATCCTCTGTCTGTGGCTCGCACACTATCACTGCATCTCCACTGTCTGCCTGCAACTCGCCTCTCAACCTCAGGAACTGCAGCATCCTCTTTACGGCTTGGCCATGTCACTGTTTGTGTCCCCACCCTTGCAGGGGAGTTGAGCTCCTAGTCCAGCCACTTCCCCAGTGGTGACTGTAGTCAATTGTCCTGCTACTTCCCCAGTGGTGACTGGGAGGGGACTTAGGCCCATCCCCTACTTTGTGTGCCAGCCCAGGACCCTGTGGATTGCAGCCTCCTACAGCACTCCTCTACCTCTACTATCACTGCATCTTACCTGGGCCACTTCGCCACAGCCACAGCACCCTCCTCAGTCTCAGCAGCCAGTCCAGAGCACCTCCTCTTTTCCCCAGGTTCCTGCAAGCAGTGCTCTCTACAAAGGTGCTATAGGATTTCAGCCTACTCCAGGCACAGTTCTTCCTCCTCAAGCTCCAGGCAGCTATTGATGTTGCTCTGCCCTGTGGCTCTTATATGGACCTGCCGGCCCTGACTGGCAGCTCCTCACAGCCCCTCGCCTATTGGCTGCTTTCTGCACAGCTGCCCTAGGGCTCTATTAACCCCCTTTCTGCCAGTGTGGGGTGGATGCCCTATCACAATCACCCAGCAGGGCGAACAGAATCTGCACAGATGATTGTGCCTGTATCAGAATTACAGGGCATGAGCAGAGTTGAATGACCTAATAAGCCTTGAGCCAGGAACTCTAGTGTATTCTATTTGGATTCTAATACCATAGCTAGCAGCATGGAATAGAACACTTAAGACTAAACAAGGAGATTAGTGTCTGTTGTGTGAGGGTCCCTCTCCCTTCCTCCCACACAGGAAAATGCTACATGCCTGTTTTTTCTTGCTTTCTTTCTTTTCTTTACATAAGCTAACACAGTATCTGCTGCTTAGTGGAAAAGCAAGGCTGAAGAAGAGAATTTTACATTTGGCCCAGACAGTGAGGAGGGTTGTTGTTGTTCTATCTTCCTGTCTCTTGCTCAGTTACATTTCACCCTGGTATCAACAGCACTGTTGCTCCTGACAGGAGGAAGGTGGTTAAAGGAGGTTGAGATGGTCACGTCAGTATCTGGGGCCCAGACAATGTAGACTCTTGGAAATGCAGATTAAAGCCTTTTCTGCTAGCATTTATAGCCAGCTGGTGTAGCTACATCAATGTAGCTACATGAATGCAAGCCCTAGACCTGATCTACAAAAGTTAGGACCATCAGGGGTGTGAAAAAATACACTCCTTAACACCATAGCTATGCTGACCTAACCCCCAGCATAACTGCAACTGTCACCAGAAGAATGTTTCCATCAACATAGCTGTCATCTCTCAGGGAGGTGGTGTTCCTACAGCAATGGAAAAACTCCTTCTGTCAGTGTAGACTCTATGTACAATATGGGGTTATCCTGGCATAGCTACAGCGATCTTGCTATGCTGATGTAGTCTCCATAATGAAGACACATTCAGTGTAGACTATGCTGCACCAGGTGTAAGCTGCAGCAATGCAATTCACTTTTTACAGCAATGCAGCACATCTTTACCAAGGCGTTTTCATTGTGCAGCTAAGTTCAGTGTAGCTACACAGTATAGAAATCCTAGTATAGACATGGGCTAAGACTTTAAGCCTATTCTACAGGGAGCCAGTGAATGCTTCTGGTGTATTATGCAGCAGAATGGAAAGTGCCTTTTTTTAAACCTGTGAAGTCTGCCGCCTCCAAATATCTACAATGCTGAACTCTTCGAGCTTGTTTGCCAAAGATTTGGTATCCCTGCCTGGTTAAAGGATGGTAAAAAAGCAGCATGACCCTGTGGTTCATAGAATCAGAGTTAGGAGGGGCCACAAGGGTCATCTAGTCTAACCCTCAAGAATTCCGTTTCATTCCCAGCTCTTTTAAAATTTTTAGATCAAGATTGGGTGTTTTTCTAAAAGATATTCTCTAGTTCAAACAGAAATTACTTGGGGAAGTCCCCTGGCCTGCGTTATACAGGATTTCAGAGCCAATGATCACAGTGGTCCCTTCTAGCCTTAGACCAGAGGCCCTCAAACTGTAGGGTGTGACCCTTCAGGAAACATTCGGGAGGGGTGGAGGGGCAGGGTCCCGGTCAGCCTCCAGGTGGGGGCAGGGATGGAGTACCACCACGCCCCACTCCGCCCCAAGCTCTGCTCTGGCCTGGCCCCCTTAACTGTGGTTCCTGCGACGGCTTCTGGCCCTACCCTCCTGGCCTTGGCTGCCAGCCATGGTTCCTGGCTTGACCACCAGGCCCGCTCCCAGCTTTGGCTGCTGGGGCCCACTCCAGGCCTCAGCCTTGTCCACTTGCATCCGATCCCCAGCAGCTGTTCCCCACTCAGCCCCAATCACTGTGGCACTGCTCCCAGTCCCAGCCACTGCAGCCTGGCTGGAGCCACGACCTCAGCCCCCAGCCCCTGTTCCCAACCCAGCTCTCAGCCTCCGCAGCCCCGACCCCAGCCCCAGCCGGGGAGGGGGCAGTGGACATGCAAAGGAGTAAGAGGAGGTGCAACTTAAAAAGTCTGAAGACCACTGCCTGAGAATCTATGAAGCTGTATTGCAGATTTGATCTGTGACTTCACGCAAATCATGTAAACTTTTTGGTTCCTCATGGTACAGCCAGGATAACAATCACTCCTACTTCAAAGGAACGTTATGAGATTTAGGCCTGGTCAACACTTAAAGATTAGGTATGTCACTCAGAGCTGTGAAAAATTTCATGCTCTGAGTGGTAAGGTCAATTAACTGCAGAGATGAAAAAACCCCTTCTGTCCATGCAGGGAGCATTTACACTATTGCGTTACGGTGGCGTAAGTTGCAGCTGTGCCCCTGTAGTGGTTGTAGTGTAGACATAGCCGTAAGTAATTCTTGCAGATTAATTTTTGCAATGCTTGGATGAAAGGTCACAGGAATAAAGTGTTCTTGTCAATATTATTATTTAAAGAGGTCAATCGATAACATGCCATAGCCTTTATTATTCTTATGCTCAGATGTTTTAATTATTAATAATTTATTATGCCTGTGCCCAGGGACCACCAAGAATGGGTCTCCATTGTACTAGGCGTTGATCAAATGCAGGGTAAAGATGCATTCAATCATCCATTTAGCAAAGAAACAAAGTTGGTTACAAAAAGACCACACTATATATTCAATTTTAAGGAAGCAAACAACTGTTTGGAATAAGACCTTAAATTAGTTTGGTTTGAAGCAGTTAAGGCAAAAGTAACTTATTTCTATTCTTTGTCTGATATGGAAAAGTTTGGGGCAGGAGAGTGATACACAGGAGAGCACTATGATAAATTATCTTTAGGTTTGTGCTCTCTCTTTGCACGCTGCACAGCCCTCAGGAGCATAAGTTAATGTTCTAGTAAGATGAAAAAGAGATAGAGTTTGGGAGCTGGTGCAACCTATCTACACACTGGATATCAATGTCATTTATTTCACCTGACATGCGTACACAAATATGTTAAATTTGAGGAAAATTAGCTTTTCATCTTGCTCCAGAAAGCTGAATTCCAGCTTTGGAAAGAAATCACAGAGCAATTCTTCATTTGTTAAAAAGCAGTTAGCAAAATAAAGTGCTTCTGAGAACAGATCCATCGATCAAAGCTGTTTTGATTCTGAGGCTGAGGTTTTATTTGTTTTGGTTTGTTTCTTGCTTGCTTCCCCCCGCCCCCCTACACCCTCTCCCTCTTTTTTTTTTTTTTTAAAAAGGGCTGATGAAATGTCCCAGCTGGCTAATCCTGCAGAGCCCTGATGTCCTCTCTTTATCCACCAAATAGAGACAAAGCAATTCTCCTAATACTGACCCAGAATTGGAAAAACCACCAGGAGCTGAGTTTTTAAAGTCTGTTCAGTCCTTGGCTTGTTTGCTGAGACAACCAAGTTGCCAATTCCAGTGATGGACTTCGTGACGTGGTTACATTAGCTCTGATATTTAATTATTCACTGCAATGGGAGGAGGATCAGACCCTTATTTTTTTGGGGGACTGTGTGATCATTCATTTTGTGTTACATATCCCACAAACCTGTCCAAAGATAAAAAATTCACATCATTAGCAACTTAACTGGTGACCTATAGGGAAGTGCAGTAGCCCCACCATCAGCCCCCTGGGGCAGTAGTTCTCATCCAGAGAATCACTCAATTCATCTAAATATTTGCCTGGTTTTACAACAGGCTACATAAAAAGTGCTAGGGAAGTCAGTACAAACTAAAATTTAATACAATGACTTGTTTATACTGCTCTATATACTATACACTGAAATGTAAGTACAATATTTATATTCCAATTGATTTATTTTATAATTATATGATAAAATTGAGAAAGCAAGCAATTTTTCAGGGATAGTGTGCTGTGACACTTTTGTATTTTTATGTCTGATGTTGTAAGCAAGTAATTTTTAAGTTAGGTGAAACTGGGGGGTACACAAGACAAATCAGCCTCCCAAAAGGAATACTATGGTCTGGAAAGGTTGAGAGCCACTGTCCCCTTCTGGTTGTTGTTTTTAAACTTAAGCAATTCTGATCTCAGAAGCAGATGAGATACAAGATTAAATAATTATTTTATAACCACCTTACAAATAACTGCCAGAGATTCCTTCAATTAACTTAATCCTCCTCTCCCCGTCATGCACAAATACTTTGTATGAAAGTAAATTCCATAATTAGTTGCCTAAACCCTCTAATCCCACCTGTCGTGCTTTGATTCCTGGCTGATGTGCGATACGTACTGTATGTGGCCATATCTCCATCATCTCATGTCCTTCCAATTGATGCTGGTTCTGGATAGAATTCTGAAACAGGCCTTCTGGACTTTAGGAACCAGGTTGAATCCCATTGCTTGGCTGCTGCTACAGTACAGTTCACAGCGAGGGTAGATTTCTATAAAGGCACAGAATGTACTGAATGGCTGCCAGCTGGCTTTGCAAATACTGGTAAGGTTCTTTCCCACCGCCAGCTTCCACACAGAAGTTGTGCTTTTGAGAAAAATGAAGTTTGTTCCCTAGATTTAAATTCTGTCCAAAGAGGACTTCTTTGGTGACAGAAATAGAATGAAATGGCATCACTTGCAAAAGTTATTCATTTGAGACAGTTGGGCACGGTCCACGCGTCAGCTGGGACATGAAATGTCATGCAGAAAATCAAAATGGGCTTGCCATGGACATGCCGCAAGCATGTTGGCTGGATGTCTCTATTCAGCCACGAAGCAGTTAACACATAAGTGTTCATAATTAGACTTGATATGAACTCCCAATTAAGGTGAATGGGGAATGTTCACACCTCATCCAGACAGCAATGCATCCTTGTCATAGGTGCCAGCTGTCCCTGTTTAGGTGGAACAGTCCCTTTTTTGTCATTCTGTCCCATTAAAATAATCCATCAAATCCCACACACTTTAGTAGAGGCTAATGGTGTGACCCTGTTTTCCCTTCAGATGTCCCTATTAATTTCTTCTATATGTTGTCATCTGTGTTACATTGTGAAGTATTTGTGCAACTTTATTGATTTTTTTTTCTTTTCTTTTTAAGCCTTACAAATGGCCTTAGAATTACTCAGCTGAAAAAATAAACATCCCTGGATTCCAGAAGATAAGAACTTGCTACAAGTCAAAGAGCAGGAGAATATTGTCATGGCCTAAAAACCAACCCAGAGTTCCTTTAAAATGACTTCTCTTCTGTAAATTGCTGTAACAAATTGTTCTGCCCTCTACTGGATAGAATCTGAGCTGTTCAGCTCAGTATCTACTAACTACACAAAGTAGTTAGTATACTAACTAGTTATATATCACAGGGCCCTGAAGTAGCAGGCCCCTATGTTTTGGAGCAGGAATAGCCAAGTTCTGCATCCTTTTTTTTTTTTTTTCCTTCTGTACTATGTGATGTCAGAAACAACTGTGAATATTTAGGTGACCACAGATTTGTGAAATGTTTTCATTGGAATCAAAAAGCCTTATAAACATTTTTAAAATATCCCAATCCACTGCTGAAGATACTAAAATGATCTGAGAAAGGCTATATTACTACAATAATCCACATCATATGAAAGATGTTCATGAGTTGCAGGTCACTCATCTGACATTTATAAAGCCTTTAAGAGGACAGTAGCAAACTAAAAAATCATGGGATTCTTCACTCTGTCCAAGGGCATATCCACACAGCAAGTGAAGGTGTGATTGTACAGCAGGTAGGCCAACTGGTGGAAGTTTTAATTTAGCAAGCACAGATAATAATAGTGAAGATGCCACCCCAACGCTGGGTATGTGCCCTGGTTGCTAGCTTGTGCTGAAATGGGTGTAGCAGGTATGCCTGGAGTGCTACAATCACACCTTCATTTATTGTGAAGACATACATGAGAGGTTCCCTGCACAGTGGGTGTTCTTGTCTGGCTGTCTTACAGGGTTCAGCCCTGCCCCTTCTTTAAGGTACAAAACAAAAATTCTCTCTCTAGTGGAGAAGATGTAGAAGAAAATGGACAAGGCGGAGTTTCCAGCTGACTTCTTTTCATTTTGTGTGTTTCTCTGTTGGAGGGAATAATTGGGCCCCTTATTTGAAAACTGAATGATGCCCAGATTCAGTTAGGCCCCAGGTTGCTTCTTGTACCAAGGTGGCTCAACTCTGGCACGATTCTTCCGCTGGGCACCGTCACATACATGTTAAAGGATTATTTTCTCTCTTTTTGTTATTTTAAAGCAACTTCAGTCTAATAGCAACAAGAGAATAGACTTACAACTGCAAGAGGATTCAAAAGTTTACATTTCACACAACCTGTTGTGCCACAGTATTGCAGGGTCTTGGATCAGTGTCTCAAGCTAAATAATCTTGGTGCTATAATATCGATGCAACATAGGCAGTGATAGCCTTGCTCTGAACTGAAGAGTAGTTTCTGCTTGTTAAATTAAGTACACTTGGGTTTTAAATCAAAATGAAGATTGTAATGGGAATCTCACTCTTATTGCTGAAATCTCTTACATGACACTGAATTGATTGTCAGAGTCACACTACAGAAATTAAACTTAGGTAAGTAGGTGTTTAGTCCTTTTTGTTAAACAAATCAAACCTCTTTATACTGTACATTCTTCCCTTCATATTAAAAACATATTTTCCATTTGTCTCTGAACTCCTCTGTTTTCAGCACTTGTTGCAAATACATATAGATTTGTTAGAGATGTTCTGCTCCCCCATGTTGTCTTTGTCATTTCTGAAAAGAACTGAATAAAACTTTTTTGCATGCGCACCCACACGTGAAATAGTGACCGAGCCCTGCATGAAAAAGTAAGTTTACAACCCTGATTTTCAAATTGCTGAGCACTCACTCAACTACAGATGAAATCAATGGGAACTGCTGGTGTTTCTCGGAAAATAAGGATCCACCTAGTTTATGCAGTGCAACCAGTCTACATAACTGGTGTGCACAGCATGCAGATCGCATGCAGATCAATACTGAGTGCCTAATTGTATGCAATCTGATTGTGCAATCCTCACTTACAAAAGTAGTCAATGGGACTACTTGCACATATGAAGGTTGTACAAATGGGCTTTTACCCTGTAAAACCAAGAGTCAGTTTACATTGCATAAAATTTAACCATCTGAATGTAAATTAATATGAGAAATCCTAGTTTACACCACACTTTTCTGATAAAGTGATTTTTCTCTGCTTTGAAAAATGTTTGTAAAAAAACCGGAATATCTGTATGTAAACCAGAGTACTGCATGATATCCCCATTAATTTACATACATTTAAATTCCATTTTTCAATCAATGATGAGCCCTCATAACATAAAGCAACGTCTACATATAGTATAGTTTGACAGGAAACCGAGAATTGAATGGAACTACATTGTACACTGTACCTATTACATTCCTGGGATCCCAAAGCACTTTCCAAGCTAGAAACTTGTACTATAAGGCCCTATCACATTCCCACTGAAGTCAGCAGGCGTTTTGCCATTGATTTCAATGGTAGCTGGACTAGGCCCATCATCCTTTTGTATAGGCCTAGCAGGTATTTAGCACTTACCAAATGGTATTTAGTCCAGGCACAGCTTTGAGCATTCCAGTCTGTTTTATCAAGAAAGGAAACACTGCCAGGACAGTGGAGTTTTTCCATACTCTGTAAAATACCATGGACTCATTAACTTCTACTTGGACAGCCACCAGAGACAAACAGAAAGGACCTTGGCTTCAATGTCTCAGCTGAAGGATATTATAATGTGCTGGTCTCATTATTCACAGCAGAAAAGGCCTTTGTCATGGTCAGATGCCTTTAATGTGTTTTGTATGCTACATAAATTCAAACTTGATGGCTCATTTATTTGTTGGATTGCAGCTTTATTCAATCTAAATGAAGCCTTAGTATTTACTAATAACTTATACTGTACCTTGTTTAAGAAAGCCACAAGTCAGGGATGCCCACCATGTCCTCTGTTGTCTGTATTAACACTGGGCTCTGATATTTCAAGGACTGTTATCAAGGGGACAAGAAGAGAGCAATGTTTAGTTTATGGATTTTTATTTATTTTTATTCCAAGCTATGAAAGTTCAATCTTGCAATATCACAAATATTCTCTGCATTCAACAACTTCCATCTCCAGGTCACAAAGAACTTCACAAACATTAAATAAGCATCATAACATTCCTAAGAAGAAGTTTGATGTTATCACCATCCTACAGGAGGAGGAAACTGGAGGTACAGGGAGTTTGTATGACTTGCTCAAGGTCACACAGAGATTGACTAAGCTGTGATCAAAACGCAGATCTCCAGTCTTGTATTTAACCACAAGATCATCCTTCCTCCTATTATATGCTAATATTCTTTACTGAAATCTCAAAAGGCAGTTACTAACTACAGCAACAGCATACCAAACAATGAACATTCAAAACAGACATGTTTTGATTGTCTGAAAAATAATATACTCCTATAAAAAGTGTAATAACTTGTCTAAAGTATAGAATAACTGTCTAAAGTATATTACATATGGTTAGTTATTCCAACTGGCACATTTTCTATAATGATTTCTTTTAAAAAATATGCCCATATTTCACACCAATTCCAGATACACTCCCCACAAGAGAAAGAAAATCGTGGAACAAATAACAGACCTGAAAGCTCCTGTCAAATTGCCCCCAAAGCACTTTGAAAATTGCTTAAGATAGAGCAATCCTCCAATCCAAAAATTATCTGCTGAGTCAAAACAAAGCTAAGAAGCATACTGCCTCAGTTGCTATCAAACTGGAAGCATGAATAACCAGCCATAACCAAAGCAGACTGTGATGGGGTATCCACCCCATAGACAGAGAGGGGCAGCTGCTGGGAAAGGGCAGTCACTCTCTGGGAAGAGAGAGGAGTGTTTGGAGGCTGCAGAGACATGTAGGTGGCAGTCACTCCCTAGAAAGAGAGAAAAGGGGTTGGAGCTGGTACACCCAGAGAAAGAAGGGGAACCAGAAATTGTAGGAAGCAGTCCAGGGAAGAAGTAGTGAAAGGAAAATCCAGAACTACTGAGTTGAGGGTCCCTGGACCGGAACCCAGAGCACAGTGTGGGCCCAGGTTCCCCTACCAACCATTGAAGGAGTGGTACCTGAGGCAGTGAAGGGGAAGACTGCCTAGGAATGCTGAAGGAAAGATTTTGATATATCCTGGAAAGGGGGAATGAGAGTGACATAGCCAGAGGACTAAGTTACAAGGAGAACACTAGGATTCTTGGGACGAGAAAGGAGCTGCAGACATGAGAGAGAGAGAGAGAGCGTGACGGTGTGCAAATCGCAGAAGGGGGCATTGTCCTTGAGAGCTAATCCCCAGACCAACCAGGAGGCGCCAGACAAGTGGTGAGTGGAGCACTCCATGACACAGACCTACCTATAGTTCAGGTAGAATCACACAGCCCACTTTAAATACACACAAAAGAACTATCCCTGTCACATAATGCAAGAACTAGGAGTCACTCAATGAAATTAATAGGCAGCAGATTTAAAACAAACATAAGGAAGTACGTCTTCACACAACACACAGTCATCACATGGAACTCAATGCCAGAGGATGTTGTGAAAGCCAAAAGTGTAGCTGGGTTAAAAAAAGAATTAGATAAGTTCATGGAGGATAGGTCCATCAATGGCTATTAGCCAAGATGATCAGGGACGCAAACCCATGTTCTTGCCATCCCTAAATCTCTGGCTGCCAGAAGCTTGAACTGGATGACAGGGCATGGATCACTCAATAATTGCCTTGTTCTGTTCATTTCCTCTGAAGCATCTGGCCACTGGCAGAGGACAGGACACTGGGCTAGATGGACCATTGATCTGACCCAGCATGGCCGTTCTTATGTTCTGAATAAGATGGCTAGCCCTGCGAGTTAAAAGTTGCTCTAGTTGATTGAAATTGGCTCTCGCTGACTGCTTCATAGCTAAGAAATGGTCTTGCTCAACATAAGTATTAGCTTGTAGGGTAAATGAACGTGTTCATTGCTTGAGAGTATGTATATGGTTTTCCTATTCTTGATAAAAATAGTGAGAAGAGCTGAAAAGTAGAAAATCATGATCCTGACACTGAGAATTGGAATCACACAGTCAGTGCTCCCAATCTACTAATGTAGTTTCTTTTATGAAACATGGTAGGGATTCTGAAGTGAACAGGAAGAATACGAAGGATCTTCAGTCTGTTTGTGGTGGGTGACCATTTCTTCCTGCCATGACCAATGAGCTTTTAAAGCAAAGGAAACTACAGGGTATGGCAGAGATCCAAATTTACACATCACGAATATGTCCTTTCAATAGCGCAGTGAGAGAACTGTACCTTTGTAAGACACAGTTTTATATCCTCAAGATCAAACATTTCATAACTTCTACAGTAAAGCTTCCAGTGGAATTAATTCAGACTCGCTTCTGTTGACAAAAATTTGGTAATCCTCTAATAAAACATCCAATCTATATCTGGTTTTTACAAAGCACTTTATAACCTTATAATCCTCAGTTTTAATAAAATCTGCAGGCTTTGGGAATAAGTCTTGCAAGTGACAAATAGATGACAACTCATGGGAGGGAATCCTAGAAGTTGAAGATGGAATGCCAATTTGTAACAAAGTAAAGGAAGGATAATTTCAAAGATGACAGATTTTTCATTATTTTTTTCCCATAACTATTTTACTAGTTTGGCACATTCTAATGCGAAGCTTTCCTTTCTGCAAAACCACTGTTACATTCTTGTCGTAGAGCAGTTTTTCAACTAAGGGCTGGGGGAAAACCGACAAGTGTGAAGGGGCATGTGGTTCACAGACAGAGACATCCCTTAGGAAAGGCTCTATTAATGGAGATTCTCTACTTCCTAGTAAGGAGAGAATGGAAGATGATAAAATACAGGTAGGCTCTGATGACAAACAGTCAAATGAAAGAGTCCCATTCAATTACATCACATAATGGCAGACAGCTAAAAAGTGACAATTTTCAAGTGCTTCTTTACATATGCTAGAAGTATAAATACTAAGATGGATAAACTTGAGCGCCTCAAATTTAATGAGGATATTGATATAATAGGCATCACGGAAACTTAGTGGAAAGAGGATAATCAATGGGTACAAAGTATATTGCAAGGACCCAATAGGTCATATAGTGGGGGAGTGGCACTATATATGAAAGAAAGCATAAAATCAAATGAAGTAAAAATCTTAAATGAACCAGACTGTACCGTAGAATCTCTATGGATAGTAATTCCATGCTTGAATAACAAGAATATACCGGTAGGGTTATACTACCCTGTGTACTACTACTACTACAAGATATACACCTGACCAGGATGGTGATGGTGACTGTGAAATGCTCAGGGAGATTAGAGAGGCTATAAAAATAAAAAACTGAATAATAATGGGGGATTTCAACTATTCCCATATTGACTGGATACGTCACCTCAGGACGAGATGCAGAGATAAAGTTTCTTGACACCTTAAATGACTGCTTCTTGGAGCAGCTAATCCTGGAACACACAAGAGGAGAGGCAATTCTTGATTTAGTCCTAAGTGGAACACAGGATCTGGTTCAAGAGGTGAATACAGCTGAATCACCTGGTAATAGTGACCATAATATAATAGCAAGAGTTCTGTGGCACCTTAAAGACTATATATACCTACCAAACTGAAGTTTCCACTTCATGCATCCGACGAAGTGGGTTTCTGCCCACAAAGGCTTATGCCCAAATAAATTTGTTAGTCTTTAAGATGCCACAAAACTCTCGCTATTTTGCTAAAAACAGACTAACATGGCTACCCCTCTGGAACTCATAATATAATACAATTTAACATCCCTGTTGGGAGGGATGGGTCACCACGGTAACATTTAATTTCAGGAAGTGGAATTGCACAAAAATGAGTAAGTTAGTTAAACAGAAATTAAAAGGTGCTTTGCCAAAAGTGAAATCCCTGCAAGCTGTATGGAAACTTTTTTAAGACACCATAATAGAGGCTCAATTTAAATGTATATCCCAAATTAAAAAACACAGTAAGAGGACAAAAAAAAAAAAAAAAGCCACCACGGCTAAACAACAAAGTAAATGCAGTTAAAGGCAAAAAGGCATCCTTTAAAAAGGGGAAGTTAAATCATATTGAAGAAAATAGAAAGGAGAATATACTCTGGCAAGTGAAGTGCAAAAATATAATTAGGAGGACCAAAAAAAAAAAGAATTAAAGAACAACTAGCCAAAGATTCAAATAATAACAGCAAAAACATTTGTAAGTACATCAGAAGCAGGAGCCTGCTAAACAACTAGTGGGGCTACTGGACAATCGAGATGCTAAAAGATCATTCAAGGAACATAAGGCTATTGCGGTGAAACTAAATGAATTCTTTGCATAGGTCTTCACGGCTGAGGATGTGAGGGAGATTCCCAAACCTGAGCCATTCTTTTTAGGTGACAAATCTGAGGAATTGTCTCAGATTGATATGTCATTAGAGGAAGTTTTGGAAATTAAACAGCAATATGTCACCAGGACCACATGACATTCACCCAAGACTTCTGAAGGAACTCAAATGTGAAATTGCTCAACTACTAACTGTGGTATGTAACCTATCATTTAAATCAGCTTTGGTACCAGATGATGTGACGCCAATTTTTTAAAAATGGCTCCAGAGGCAACTATAATAAAGAACAGAATTATCAGACAAATAGATGAACATGATTTGTTGGGGAAGAGTCAACATGGCTTTTTAAAGGGAAATCATCCTTCACCATTCTACTAGAATTCTTTATGGGGATCAACAAGCATGTGGACAAGGGTGATCCAGTGGATACAGTGTACTTAGATTTTCAGAAAGTCTTTGACAAGGTCTCTCACCAAAGGCTCTTAAACAAAGTAAGCTGTCATGGAATAAGAGGGAAGGCCCTCTCCTGGATCAGTAACTGGTTAAAAGATAGGAAACAAAGGGTAGAAATAAATAGTCAATTTTCAGAACGGAAAGAGGTAAATAGTGCGGTCCCCCAGGGGCCTGTACTGGGACCAGTACTGTTCAACATATTCATAAATGATCTGGAAAATGGGGTAAATAGTGAGGTGGCAAAATTTGCAGATGATACAAAACTACTCAAGATAGTTAAATCCAAAGCAGACTGTGAAGAGTTACAAAGGGATCTCACAAAGCTGGGTGACTGGGCAAGAAAATGGCAGATGAAATTAAATGTTGATAAATGCAAAATAATGCACATTGGAAAACATAATCCCAACTATATATATAAAATGATGGGGTCTAAATTAGTTGTTACCATCTTGTAGACATTGTGGATAGTTCTCTGAAAACATTCACTCAATGTGCAGTGGTGGTCAAAAAAGCTAACAGAATGTTGGGAATCACTTGGAAAGGAATAGATAATAACATAGAAAACATCATATTGATTAGGGTATGGAACAGCTGCCATATGAGGAGAGATTAATAAAACTGGGATTTTTCAGTTTGGGAAAGACACAACTAAGGGAAGGAGGATGTGATAGAAGTCTATAAAATCATAACTGGTGTGGAGAAAGTAAATAAGGAGGTGTTATTTACTCCTTCTCATAACATAAGAACTAAGAGTCACCACAGGGAATTAATAGACAGAAGGTTTAAAACAAACAAAAGGAAATATTTCTTCACACAACACACAGTCAACCTGTGGAACTCTTTGCCAGAGTATGTTGTGAAAGCCAAGACTATAGAAGGCTTCAAAAAAGAACTAGATAAGTTCATGGAGGATAGGTCCGTCAATGGCTATTGGCAACCATGCTCTGAAGTGTCCCTAGGCTCTGTTTGTCAGAAGCTGGGAATGGCTGACAGGGGATGGATCACTTGAAGATCATCTGTTTTGTTCATTCCCTCTGAAGCACTTGGTTTTGGCCACTGTTGGAAGATAGAATATTGGATTAGATGGACTATTGGTTTGACCCAGTATGGCCATTTTTATGTTCTTATGTTTGTGTTTTTACTCCTCCATCCTCCCCCGGCCATTAGAGACATTCACATTGCAGGTATCCAAATACCAAGGTTTGAGCACCAGGTGGTCAAGGCTTTCCCCACTTCCCTGTAAGAACAGCTGCTTTTATCGTATTTAATTGGAATGCAAAATCTGGACTTCATAGAACACCCAATAGGAACCTAATTCACCTTCACAGAGAAATTTTGATCCTGGAAATTTCACTATATTTAATGGGATACTAATCAAATCTTTATGTACTGAGAGTTTAAAACTTTTCTGTAAGCAGGTGGCATTCCCACTCCTGCTCTTAATTGTATAAACTGATCAGATCCAAATTAACCCCCTTTTTGGAGTTGCCTTTTGTTGTTAACAAACAAAACAAACCTCAGAGGAAGTTTTCTCAGCTTGATGGTTCCTAACAGCCTTTCTTTCCCAGCAAGAGCTCTTCTCTTTCTGTCCCTAATTCCTCCTTCCTCAGACACACACTCAAATCCTTGATACTCCAAGATTAGAGCCGATGGGACTCACCTGATCAAACATCAGAGTGAGAGTCAGCAAAAAGGCTCTGTATCTCTACAATGTCCTAAAACCAGACATTCTATTAGGCACCTTCAGACATCCAAAATGAACCTTTTTCAGAAAAAAATCAAAATATATGCAATGCAGAAAAATTCTTCAGATCGCAGTTTGCCTATTCCATTTATGGTGATCTAATTGTAATGTTTCCACCTAAGGAAATAATATCCATGAAATGGTTTTATAGGAAATTACATCCCTCTAGGAGATTATTGTTGTTCACAGGGGCTTAAGAGTTTGCATATAACATTTAAAAGTTAAAATCCTTTAAGGATTCACTTAGAGATGGAGACCTTTTTATTTATGGATTTCTACAGTGCCGTATGGAATCCTTGTCTCCTTTGACAATATAAGGGAAAAAAGGTCTTATCTTCAATGTCAAAACTAGTTAAAGTGGGGTGAGAAAATTCTCCTATTTATAACCCCTGTTCATCTGATCTTACAAAAACATTGTCCATAGGGAAATTTAAATAAGTGTGTATGCTTATGAAAGCTGCATGTAACCATGTTCAGGTCAAATGAGAAGCCTGGAACCTCTGGAATTTCAGATAATAAATAGGATCTTGTATTTTAACTGAGACAACAACGATGATAACTAACACACACTGTTAAAGTTCATTAGTCTCACAGGGTTTAAATTATGCTTACAAAATCAACACATTAGACTGAATACTGTTAAAAGCCACTTTGCAATGAAAACTGTTTTTCTTCCACTGAGAAATACATCTTTTTTTGCATATTTCTGCAGAATACAGTGGGTAAGTAACATACCATTTCTTAAGCTCTGCAAAGCTTCTACAGACAAAATGAGATGTAAACTGAGGGCCTGCTCCACTATGCCACCTGTGTGCATGTGTGCGGCTATTTACTACTCTACGCAAGAAAAGGGATCAGAATCTGGCCCCGGGAAATAGGCTTAATTTACTTGACATTAATTATTCTGGCCTTTGTTTCCATAACTGTCCAAATAGTAAAATAGCAACAACCCCAAAAACCAAAAAATAAAAAAATAAAACCTGTGGGTCAGATCATCAGCTGTAGCAGAGGAGTGTTCAGAGTATCTGGGGGAACGTGTGTTCGTAACACTGTTTTAAGCCTTTTTTACATTCCCCTGATGTGTGCACAGGGTCTGGCTCTCCAGTGCAAGTTAGAGTAGCCTCTTCTCTAGCGCTGGATGCCTATGGTACCAGGGTCCATTACAGCAGCTGTGGATCACCAGGAGAACGGTGGTGTTCTATCAGGGCTCTATATACTCGAGGCTCTCTTAACATGGGGAGAGTCTGTCAGTGCCTGGGTAAGCTGAGTAGTAACAGTATAAAGCTATCATAACACAACCCAGGACCTAGCCCGTCATGCTGATCGATGGTTTCATTGTTCTCTTGTACTCCCCCATCAGTCCATCTGTTGTCTCTTGCCTTATACTTGATTTGTCACTCTCTGTTCTGTTTGTACAGCACCTAGTACAATGGGGGTGCTAGGGTACAAAAAGTAAGAAAGCTGTGGTTACTAGATGTACCTGTACCCTGAGAGATTCTACATGATTGAAACTGATCCACAGAGCATCCTCAGTTGAATTGCCACGTGGCAGTGGTACTTATGCCACAGCCTTCATGAGCAGAGAGAATCCTGCTGAGAATCATCCCAGCTGAACAGAAGTTTACAGGAGAGTTTTGCAACCCACTGGCATCCAAGTACAAGTGTTGGGTTTGGGTCAGGTCAGGTCTGAAAACAACCTGACCCCTACAGGCTCAGGTCATCTCTCATCACCTCCTCCTGCCTGTCCATCTCGCTGCACTGGGCACACTGCGGAGTCAATGTGCCAACGAGTCACGGCGCCACTCACTACACCGCGCAGCGAGGCAGTGGTGGCTGGCAGGAGTGGGGCACGCAGCCAACCGACAGGTGGGAGGTGGCATGTGGGGAGTGGGAAGCCCCACCCCCAACTGAGCCCCAAGGACAAGGCAGTGGGGCGGAGGGGGCGGCAGTGCTGGCGCAGGCTCTTGAGAACGTCTCAGGTCTGAAGACAACTCAGCACTCTCAGACTGGGCTTTAAAATTAGGGCTGAGCAGGCCTCTAGTCTACTACAGCTTTGGGATTTGAAATCCAAAGTGAATTAACTAAATAAACTCAGGCTTCACCCAAGAGAAAACAATGCACATGAGAGGAAAAGGGCTAACTAGACTTCAGTTCTGTCCTAAACAGTCAGCTCTTCTCTGAAGAAAGCTGGCAATATTTGACATTAAGTGTGGGGGAACAAATCTCTTACAAGAATAGGAAAGATCCAACAGGTCATCTGTGCTCCACACTTCCTTTCCGAGCCCTATCACAAGCACAGAACAAGCTGCCATAGGTGGATAGACAATAAAATTAGTGTCTTTCCTTGAGACAATGTGCACTTCTCTGGGACAGGTGGTTCTTTGCTAGTATTCTACTGAACCGAAGAACAGTGGCAGTCCTTAACCTTTATAAATAAGCTTTTAAAAAAATGGTCAGGTTAGAGAATGTTTTGTTAAACACAAACGTATCTACCTTAAAAAGAGAGGCATTTTGGTCTCTGGAGCTCTCCCTTGTAATCCATCTTTGAAGCAACAACAAGCAACTGAAAGACTGACGACAGGGAAGGGAGCCTGGCTGAAGGAGTCAACCAGCCTGTGGTAAGAGAACATCAAAGACAGTAAGGCTACTGAAGTGTTAAGTTTAGTTTAAAATCCAATTTACCTTTCTATTTCTTTCTGATCAAATCTGACTTATGTTATCCTGGCTTATAATCATTTAAAATCTTTCTGTACTTAATAAACTTGTTTGTTTGTTTTATCTAAACCAGTGCATGTGGTTTGGGTGTGTGTAGAGACTTCATTTAGAGTGACAGAGCTGGTGCATATCAATTTCTTTGATAAATTGACTAACCAATGAGCTTGCAGAGTCCAGTGGGCAGCACTGAACTCTGTAAGACGGCAGTTTCTAGTGTTGCATCTGGGACTGGGGATAGTGGCTGGGGGTCATTCTACTGCAGAATCCCATAAGTGGCTGGCCAAAAGCACTCTCTCTTAGGTAAGAGCCGCTTGCTTGCAGGAGGCCGAGTGAACTGACCCAGGAGTGGGTGGTTCACAAAGCATTGTAAATGCAAGACAGTCTCCAGGAGTGAGGGATTGGGATGATACAGTGATATACCAGTCCAGATTGCATAGGGTAACGTCCCAGCCTGTATAAAATACTTAAACTAAAATGGAAAGAATTCCAAAATCTTCACTATGAATACTCTTTACTATGGACATTTCATTCAGTTTGGACAAGAAAACAGCCCCCAAATGAAAATGGCTACTCTTTCATATTATAATGTTCTACCTCTTGTCATTAGGATTACCATGGATACCACTAGTATACCAATGCTATTCACTATAGAGTGATCATAAATCTCAGTTTGAAGGCAGTAGAACGTACAACCCACTTCACATTACCAAATATTTAAAAAGCAAAATGATAAATCTTAGCTGATGGAGTGCAAGGGGAAAGAAGGGTGGAGAGAAAAGAAAACCTAAGTATATTTCTGTATACAAAAGTTTGTATGATCTTAAATTTTGTAGGAAGGATTCAGAGAAGAGCCACGAGAACGAGTAAAGGATTAGAAAACATGTCAGGTAGTAATAGACTCAAGGAGCTCAGTCTGTTTAGTCTGTCAGACTTCAACCTTCTCTTTGATTATCAGTCTATAATTTTCTACATGGGGAACAGAAATTTGCAATAGGGGCTTTTCAAACTAGCAAACAAAGGTATAATGTGATCGAAGGGCTGCAAGCTGGAGCTAGACACATTAACATTAGAAATAAGGCACAACTTTTTGTGAGGTTAATTAATCATTTGAACAGATTTCTAAGGATTATAGTGAATTCTCCATCGTTGGCCATTTTTAAATCAGAACTGGATGCTTTTCTAAAAGATGCTCTTGTTTGACCACACCTATTGGCCTTGAAGTAGAAATGAATACAGGGAAGTTCTATGGCCTGAGTTACAGAGCAGATGAGATGATCACAATGGTCCCTTCTGTCATGCTGGGTAGGTGCGGGGGGGGGAGAGCATTTGTTATATTGTTTGACATCAATACGTCAAAATCATAATAATTCATTGAGATATACCATGTCAGGTACTGTTAGAAAGGTTATAATATACTAAGTCATGATGATATGATGATACTTATGTTCATGTGTAAAATGTGAAATGGAAGTTATAGATATATTTGAGATATCTGTATTTCAAATTGTGCTGCCTGGGCAACACCCCAGATAGGATGGCGACAGAACAATAGCCTGCTTAATGGCCCATTAAGACACTCACGGATGCAAGGAGCCCAGGAAGAAATTAAAGGCATACCTGAAGAGTTACCAGGCTTGGCCCATGTGACTCTAGACTCCATTTTAGTTCTTGTAATATTCCACAAGACTGCATGGCCAGGGCCAGAGGGTATATAAGGCCAAGCCACGGAAACCATTTTGTCTTTGTTCCTGTTCAGCTACAGACACCGACCTCTGGATCAATTCATTTTGCAACTGAACCAAAGGACTTAGACCCATCCAGGTACTGGATGTGTACCAGTGGAACTGTACAAGCCTGCAACTCC
This sequence comes from Emydura macquarii macquarii, assembly GCF_026122565.2. NCBI lineage: Eukaryota > Metazoa > Chordata > Testudines > Chelidae > Emydura > Emydura macquarii. Next base: position 3,630,924 of record NW_027132585.1, on the reverse strand, counting down.
ACAGTTCTTCTAGAAACCTGATGTGTATGGACTTTCGATCATTTGTATGTATCTGATTGCTCTAATATTTTAATATTTCTCTTATGGTTTGTTTCTTTCTTTTTACAATAAACCTTTAGTTTTAGTTACTAGAGGATTGGCTGGCAGCATGGTATTTTGGGTAAGATCCAAACATATTGTACTGGTACTGTGGCTGATCCTTTGGGGTCAGAGAGAACCTTTTTAGTAAAGAGCAGAGAGTTTAAATAACTGGTTTCTTTACTGGACCTAGAGGCTGACTGGGAGCCAGAGGCTGAAATGCAGTAAATGGGGTGTGTGCATTTGTGTACTGGCTTCTGTGGGGATTCAGAAATGCAGTTTGTGTCTGGTTGGGAAGTCTGGCTTCAGTGCCACCCACCAGTGCTGGGAGAATCTGCTCTCCGTTTGCAGCCTGCCCTGACCTTGGCGTTTTCAGGGGGCTACCCTGGGCATGGATGGGTCACACCTTCTGGGGAAAAAAAATCTATGAATATTAAGCTTAAATCAAGAGGACTATATACACATGCTATAAATTTGCATAAATCTTTCTAGACAAAGACATGATCAAGACTTAAATGATCATGAACACTTTTAAGATGAGCTCTTTGGGGTGGGATTGTTGTTGTTTTATGTCAGATCTGATTGGGACCTTTGAGCACTATTGATACACTGGTGTAAATGGTAATAAAACCCCAACTATCTGACTAGGGAGAGAAACAAGGGAAAAGGGAAGATGAGGCGAACAGCAATAAGATCATGCTTTTGAATTGCTACTGCATGCCTCAGGGAGTTGGTTTCTGTATTAATTTTTGTGCATAGAATCGGAGAGCCTTTAATCAACACACTGGGTATTGAGGAACTGTAGCAAACTTCAAAAGAAGCAGAATGACTAGGAATGTGATGAGGGTAACATAACAGTGTGAATTAGAGAGACACTCAGGAGCTTCACAATCTGTCTGCAGGCACCAATGAATCAACATGCTTCTGTAGTGATTGTGTGTAAAGTTAGACCCACACACAAGTGCTGGGGCTGCTCCTAGAAGAAAGTAGGTATGCCCAAGACCATAGGTGCTGGAACTAGGGGGTGGGGGATGGGGGTGCTGCTGCACCCCCTAGCTTGAAGTGGTTTCCATTATATCCAGAGTTTATAGTTTGGCTCTCAACATCCCCACTATAAAAATTGTTCCAGCACTTCTGCCGGAGACCTGGCTGTTCCATAGCCTGGCAATTCCTTCGGAATACACCTGGTTCCAACACCATCAACAACCAGACTTGAAGCCAAAACCGCAGCTGACAAGAAAGATGGAAGGATCCCACAGCCCAGCTGGATTCCTCAGTGACTGGTAACCACAACCACCAAGTGACCAGATCTTGAGACAGTGCATATCCGTACCCACACTCAACCCATTTCAGCAGGGTAAAGAGATGGGTAAATAAACTTAATCCCATATAAGAACAGAAAGGATCATGCAATTCGCTGATAGAAGCTGACACTAAGATCCTATCTACTCTCTAAACTATTACAGGGTGAGAGAAATAACTAGATCAAACATGAAGTACATACCAGATTGTTTAGGTGAAAGTGATGTTGAAGTCCAAGTATCTTTGTCTAACTGTGCCTGTTTGAATGGCTAAAAACCTGTAACAGAGGTCAAAATTGCTGTTCTCTTAGCTGTCTGACATAACCCATGGTAAAAGGTTTTTGCAATGCACTGAATGTTCATTGAGATATTGAATCAATTCTGACTGATTTATCTTTTAGTTATTTTTTGCCTGGTTACCACTCATATTACTGAACTACTGGCTTAAACTTCCAGTGGCTCTTCCATTTGAACCCATGGACAATTATGCTGAGGTCCTTCCACTACCACTACAGCTGTCTGCTACTAGACGAACTTCAAGGCTGATATATTTTTTTGCTTTCCCTCCCCATTAGAAAAAAATCAATATCTACCATCCTCCAGTTTAATTCCATGCATACATGATTTACCAGAGACCATAAATACATCATCTAATAGTGAATTGATTCAAACAGTAATAATTATATATACATTTTCCTAGTAATTGAATTCCTTCCCTATTTTACACACACACACACACACACACACACACACACACACACACACACACGGTTCTAATTTTTAGATGGATTGTTTTTTGCAGGCAAGCTTACTGAAGGCCTGTTTCTTTCTCTTCCCACTCACAAAGTGATTTTAAAATGGAGGAATTTCAAGAATTTTTTTGAAGTGGCTGGCTGGCCGGCCAGCCAAGTCAGATGCTGATCAGTAAGACCAGCTTGCAAGTCACGTGATCCTCTCCCCCATTTTAGTAGAAATCAGTTTCCTTGCAGAGCAGCATTTTTTCCTGTAGTTATTTAATTTCAGTTCTCACTGTGCAGCATTCCTTGGGGAGCTGGAAATGTTCACAGCTTTTTCCCAGTTGTATATATTTATTATTTTTTTAAAAGTTTAAGAAGATGGCTATCCCAGGCTCTCAGTGTTCTTGATATTTCTTTTATAAGTACAAATTGTAACAAAGACAAAACCAACAGCAAACTCCACCATACACCAGCAACAGACAACTAACTTCCTTGTTGCAAAAAGATAGCAGAATACCCCACTGTGACTCTGGGGATGACCCAGACCAGGAAGGGATTCTATCACTGCCTGCCTTGGAACTTTTGAGTACCTTAATGCTACACTGTTACTGCTCAGAGTTCTGACACTGGTACTCCACCCAGAAGCATAAAAGTCTCACCCTGGCTTTCACCCACCTACTTACTCCTTGCAGTGTGACCCCAACAACCTTTCTGGTCCCAAGTCTCCCCAAATCCATACATCAAGTTCTTAACTACGAGACACTTGGACTTTTCCCTTCTGGTTCATCACTCCTGAAGGAGTGAAACCTGCCCCAGTTATCAGTCCCTTAGGGGCCACATACCATCCAGATTGCACAAGAGAAGCCTGCTTAGGTTAAGAATAAACAAAGTTAATTTAATAGAAAAATTACAGATTCAAAGATGAAATAGTAAAAAAAACAAAAAACAAAAAAAAAACCCATACACGTTACACAGAAAATAACCATAAAGAGACAACCCCAGACTTACACTTCTATATTAGCTGACTTCCCTCCTCCAGTACATTACCTATTGCCTCTGAACAGGTTTCCAGCATGCCCTGTCTTCGAGGGGATCCAGTGTTTCATGCACACCACACCACTTAGATGCTGGTCTCTATGCCTAGAAAGCCTTCATCACTTCAAACCTGTCCCCTTCCCTTCTAACCAGGTGTGTGGTTTGTTTCTCTCTTTTAGCCTGTGTAAATTCATGGTTACACAGAGCAGAGGAAACTCCCTTCTTCCTTAGTTTTCCAAAACTGAAGTTTCCTTTTCGGTTTAAATGTCTTTCCATTAACTTTAATGAGCTGCCATATTTTCCCTGAGTTGTACAATACAAGCAACTTAACTCCAAGCACCAAGCTAACAGCTAGCCTGGGAGGTCCTGCTCCCTGATTGCTTCCCTGAACTGCTGTGAGGTGATGCTGTAGTTGCACACTAGTTACAGTGACAATGTCCTATACATAGATGCATGCTTCCATTCATAACCATAGCCGGATACAGATCTCCTAAGGACCATCAGGTTTAGAACATGGTATGCTTTCATAAAAGACCTTACTTGTTATTACAGTGGAACCTCAAAGATCCGAACACCTCAGGAATGGAGGTTGTTCGTAACTCTGAACAAAACATTACGGGACAGTACTCTGCAGTCAGTGTCTTCCAGCTGCGGCTGAGAGAGATCGCTGCAAAGGGTAGCACCTGGCAGCACTGCCTGGTTTGAAAGCAGCTCCCTGCCCTATTTCTGTTTCTTGCCTTTGGACTGAACTGGGGGGGCCTGTCCCGCACCCTTAGTACTACAAGCCCCAGCCCTCAGCTGCCTCTCCCCAGGGCTTGCCCTGCTCAGTGCACTGCTTGCCGAGCTCCAGAGGCAGCATGTGGCAGGGGGTTGGTGCCAGCCGGCTGCCAGCGCCCCTCCCTTCCCTGCCCCTTGCACTCCCAGAGGTGCTGGCAGGATCTAGGAGTGCAGCCACAGGCAAAGCTTGAGCCGCATCGGTGCATAGGCTGGAGCCCTTTAGAACTCCTCCAGAGCACAGCTGACTCCCACTCCAGCTCCAGGCCAGGCTTAGGCTGCAACCTTCAGTTCCTTGTAGCTCGCAGCAACATCAAGAAGGAACTTTCTTTCCCAGGCTCCAGAAGGGGTGGGGATGCGTGCACATGTGTGTGTGCGCACGCAAACAGCTTCCCCCTCCCAGTGGGGTGGGATGGGAGGGGGTGAAACAGTGGCCTTGGCTTACAGAAACAGTGCAGACGCCAGGCTGTTTCTGCTCTGCGTGCCGACCTTGCAATACAGGCACCATGTTTGCTTTCTTTCCCCCTTCCCTGCTGCTGCCTGATTGCTTACTTCCAATTTCACAGGGTGTTCGGTTGACTGGTCAGTTCGTAATTCTGGTATTCATATCTTTGAGGTTCTACTCTATACAGAAATACGTGTCATTGTACACAACCAGTTGATTCAATGTTACTATCCAACAGTAACTTTGAATCTAAGCAGATGCCCAAATTGGGAACATAACAACCAAAGTCAGGTACATGCCCTCAGAGGGAAGGTCCGGATTAAGGCCTTGGCTATACCACAGAGTTTTGTTGACAAAAGTTAGCTTTTGTTGCCAAAACAAAAGAGGTGTATATACCACAATGCTCCTTCTACTGAGAAAATTCTGATTTGCTGACAAAATAACACCACCTCAATGAGAGGCAGAGCTTTTTGTGGAAAGTTATATTGACGAAGTGTCAATATAGACACTGCGCATGGTTATGTTGCCGTAAATGGCCTACAGGAGATGTCAAATAATGCCCATCCTGACCACTCTGGTCAGCAGTTCGAACCCCGCTGCCCTGCACCCAGGTACACAGGCACCCACCCCTCCCCTTTAAAGGCCTGGGAGTTTTTGAAATCCCACTTCCTGTTTGCTCAACGTGGAGAGCTAACATCATATCTTCCCATCTGAACATGGCAGCTCCACGCAGCAAATGATCTCCCATTTGGAACACACTGGAGCTATTGGATCTGCTGAGTATATGGAGAGAGAAGGTTGTACAGTCCCAGCTCCACTCCAGCCATAGGAACTTTGATACCTCTGGTCAGATTTCTCATGGCATGTTGGAGAAGGGCTACAGATGGAACACACATCAGTGCCGTACACAGATAAAGGAGCCGAGGCAGGTGTACCAGAAGGCTAGGTAGTCAGACAGTCACTGTGGTGCTGTGCTGAAGACCTGCCACTTCATAATGAGCTGGATGCCACCCTTGGCAGCAGCGCCACCTCCACTGCCAAGAGCCCCGTGGATACTTTGCGGGGAAGGGCTGGAGACAGCGGACTCAATCCAGAGAATGAAGTCATGGACTAGGAGGCTGAGTTGGAGGATGAGATGGGACAGGCAACAGGGTCATCCGATACGGTCGCAAGTCAGGACCTCTTCTTGACCCAGGAGGATTCGAGCCAGTCACAACACTCCATCTCTGGCACGCATGATGAAGGAGGGGGAGCTCTGGTAAGTGATCTTTTTGAGTTGATGCTGTTCATTTACATGAGGAAGAACTGTCCTTTGCTTTGTTATATTCTAGAAATGGGGGAAGGGATAGAAATGTGCAAGACTAGCTGTGTTTCTGTGCGCTTCACATTCCCCTGTGGAGCTAGGCAGTGCAGTGGAAAAGTGTGTTAATGCCGTTAACACTGAGATTTCACAGGAATCCTTCAGGCAGAGATCTCTAGGAAGCTCTCCCAGAGGTACTCGCCAATCCTCTGCAGAAGATTCCTTGGCAGAGATCCTTCCCGCATTGTAGGAAACTTTCCCACACCAATTGACAATCATTTGTGCGGGGACCAAAGTGGCACACAGGCGAGTGGCATAGGGACGCAATCTGAAGCTGCACGCCTGCAGGAGCTGCATCCTTGCTTACTTTCAAGAGTGAGATATCGGCTTCAATGATCCCTGCCTGTGGAAAACGGTGGCAGAATTTACATTTTGGTGCCTTCTCACCTGCAGTAATCCCCTTAAAAAACAGCCAAGACCCTGTGCCCCATCTTGAGCATTTCCCTCCCCTGGACCACACTTACTATATTCAGGGCATTCACTGAGCTGTGTGCTTGCCAAGGGACAGTGAGAAACTGATTCATATTTTAAAAGTGCATTTTACTGTAATTATTCGATGCAGTGAGTGCACTAATGATCATTCTTCTGTATATTGTTTTTTGTGCTTCTGCAGATATGGCCTTCAGGGAACCCCTTACGCACTGGCGTAAAGCTATATGGCAAATGAAGCAGCTGCAAAATTGGAGATCACTTAGCTACAAGCCCAAGAGAAAGAGAGAGAACGTGAGTTCCAAAAGTGGCAAGCAGAAATTAAGCTTAAAGAAGCAGCTGAGGCCAGGGAAACTGAGGAAGCGGCACACTGGCGCCTCCAGGAAACTGAGGAAGTTGCCCACCAGCATGCCTTGGAGTTAAAGCAGCAAGAATTGTCTTTTGCTGCAGCGGAGAAAGCCAAAGAAGCTGAAGAAAGAGCCCACCAGAGAATCATGGAGAACAAAGAAAAAGAGAGAGAAAATACCAGCTGGAGATGTTGGAGAAACATGGGAACATCCCAGGTATTCCTACATCCCCCGCGTCTCCTTCCACGCCTAAAGCGCCCAGCTTTAATAAACTGTGTCCTGCTTATAGAGAGAGACTGCATCAAGAACTTCACTACTTTTGAAAAGCTCTGTGCAGTGCACAAGATTCCTGAGGAGCAGAAAGTTCCCACTCTCATAGCAAAGCTGTTGGGCAAAGCTGTGTCTGTGTTTAATGAGATGCGAATTGAGGAGGCTTTAAGGTATGATGCATTTAAGAGAGCTGTCTTGCAAAGGTTTCAGATTACACCTGAAGTGTATAGAATGAAATTTAGGAGTCTTGAGCGGGATACAGGCATGACTCCGAGCAAATGTGCTTGTAAATTATGTGATTTATTGAAGAAGTGGATCAAGGGAAAGGGTGTCAACAAGTATGACCAGATCTTTGACCTCATAGCACGAGAGCGATTTCTGAGCATATGTATGGCTGATGTGAGGAATGGCCTGTGGGATAAGAATCTGAAATCTGTGAGAGACATGGCTGCAATGGCAAACGCCTTTGAGCAAGCACAGATGTCTATGGGCCATAAGCCTCAGAAGGAGGGACAGAAACCCAGTTCCAAAGGGGGATCCCATTTTACCCCTGTGAAAAAGGTGGGGGGCTGGGAAGGAAGATGTCCCAGAAGCCCTGTCTCATCTAGAAAGATCCAATATAACTCATATATGAAAGATGAGTGTCCGGGGAAGTGTTACAATTGCAACTCCATGGAGCATTTGAAAAATCAGTGCCTGGGGCTGAAAGGGGTTAATTCCTCCCCCAGCCCACCTGAATGCAGTGATCCTAGCACCTGAAACTCCAGAAGTACCCACTGTTTACATGACAGGCTTTGTGGGGGCTGGTGATGAAGGGGGGGACAAGGAGTTTATCAAAGATATCAAGATAAATGGCAAGGAGGCTGTAGGCTGGTTGGGGGCACAACTCTCTCTGGTCAGGCCAGGCTGGGTCCTAGAGAGCAACACGCTACCTGGCCAGGAAGCATGGATCCAAGTAGTGGGAGGGGGTAGGTTTTGTGTACCCGTGGCTAGGGTGAAAATACAGTGTGAAGGCTTAGAGGGCAGTTTACAGGTGGGGGCACTGGATGAGATCCCCACTGAAATGCTGATTGGGAACGACTTCCCTCAGATGGCTAAGGCTGTCAGTATGGTGACCTGCAGCGACTGGGAATACCATGCTGGGGGCCCAGGGGAGGGAGGTGAGGCCCCCAGCATGGTATTCCACGGAACTACCGTTGAGGAGGCTGGCACATCTCCTGCTGGGGGAAGGGCTGGTGCTGGCCCCTGCCCGCCAGAGGGGAGGGAAGTGACCCCTGTCACTGAGGGAGCAGACCCTGACGCCAGCTGCTGACGCTTTGCAGATGAGCAGAGAGCAAATGCCACTTTGGAGAACATTAGGAAATGTGTCTCAGGGGTAACCCTGGAGAGGGAGAACAGGGAAAGGTTCTTTGAAGAGGATGGGCGATTGTATAGGGAAGCCCCTGTGGGAAAGAACAGAAGCCCCAGGCAACCCTATAAACAATTAATTGTGCCCACCCAGCACCGTAGTGAATTAATGCTATTGGCACATGATTGCCCTTTTGCTGGACACTTGGGGGCCCAAAGATCCTATGACAGATTGAAGAAAAACTTATACTGGCCAGGGATACAGAATGATGTGAGGAGCTATTGCAGGTCTTGTGAGCTCTGCCAAAAAAGGAAAAGGCCTGTAAGGCCTTAGAAAATCGCCCTGTGTCCTTTGACCATAACACAGGAGGCGTTTGCAAGGGTAGCAATGGACATTGTGGGCCCTATGCCATGTCCCACACGTAGGGGGTATATTTTGGTGGTGGTGGATTTTGTCACCAGGTACCCTAAGGCGGTGGCTGTCTGGGTTTCCCCAAAGAGATTCTGCCTGACCATGGGTCAAACTTTGTGTCGCGGCTGTTCACCAAGCTGTGGAGGGTGCGTGGGGGTAAAGCAATTGAAGACTGACCCATATCACCCAGAAACCAACAGATTGGTAGAGAGATTTAATGGGACCCTAAAATCCATGCTAGGGATGTATGCAGGCAAGAGGGGACAAAACTGGGGTGAATTATTGCCATTCCTGTTGTTTGCATACAAAGAGGTGCCTCAGGAGTCAACAGGATTTTCCCCATTTGATCTTCTATATGGGAGGAAGGTGAGGGGCCCCCTAGACCTCATTAGAGACTCCTGGGAGGGAGGCACAGAGTTAAGGGAAGGGCTGGTGACTGAATAGGTGCAGAAGTTCAGGAGGGAGTTGAAAGATATGATGGATATGGTCCAGGTGAACCTTGAAAACAGTCAGGCAAAACAAAAGGCGTAGTATGATAAAAATACTTGTAAATGCTCTTTTGTAATGGGGGTCCTGGCGCTGAACCCTATGAGGACATGTAAGATGCAAAATATATGGGAAGGGCCTTATGAGGCAACAGGGGTGATGTCTGAGGACACATACTCCATTAAGGAACCCCAGGACAACGCTGTTCCCCAGTTGGTACATGTTAATAGGCTTAAGGCTTATCACAGCAGGGAGGCCATGGTAAACATGATCTGCTGTGCAGAAGAGAAAGCTGAAGCATCAGGCTTCATTAATCTGTCGGCAGAATGCCACAGTGACTCAACCCTTCAGGATATTGGCATCTGCAGTGATTTGACCCCAAGCGAGAGGGAGGAAGTGATGTTGGCGCTGCAGGAACACAAAGAAGTCTTTTCCAATAAGCCAGGGAAAACACCCCTGCTGAGCCATAAGATCATCACATACAGGCCACCACCCCCTCCCAGAAGACCCTACCGGGCCACTGGCCAGGTACAGGAGCAAATTAAGGCAGAGGTACAAAATATGCTAGAACTGGGGGTAATCAGAGAGTCTGACAGCTCTTGGGCATCACCTGTGGTCCTGGTCCCAAAAAAGGACAACACTAAGGTTTTGTGTTGATTACAGGAAACTTAATGCTGTTACAGTGCCTGATGAGTTCCCCATGCCCTTCGATTTAATCAGTGCGGGCACTAGTTTTCAAAGGATAGTTAATCGGGTACTGAACGGGTTGCAAAGCTTTGTAGGGGCATATGTGGATAACTTTGCTGTACTCAGCAATACTTGGGCTGACCACAAGGAACACCTGGGGAACCATGCTGTCAAAGCTCAAGGAGACAGGCCTGACCATAAAAGCCTCTCAGTGTAAAGTTGGGGCAGAACAAAGTGCCCTATTTTGGATACTGGGTCGGGGGAGGCCAAATCTCCTCTGACCCTTTAAAGGTAAATGGCCTGTACCCCAAACTAAAAAGCAGGTTCAGTCTTTCAAATTATTGCAGAAGGTTTGTGTGTGGGTTCAGTGATATTGTGTCCCAGATCACAAATTTGCGTAGAAAGAATAAGCCAAACAGGGTTGACTGGACTGAGACCTGCCGGGGGCATTTGATAAGGGGAAGAAAATCTGATCAGTGGGGCCTATCCTAGCTAGCCCAGACTTTGACAAGATGTTTGAGCTGTGCACGGACGCCTCCGATACTGGATTAGATGCTGTGTTGATGCAGTCAGGGGGAAAATGGCAAGAAACATTCAATTGCTTTTCTAAGCAAGAAGCTGACTCCAACTGAGCAGAACTATTGGGTTGTAGAAAAGGACTATTATGCCATAGTATGGACAGTTAAGCAATTAAGGCCATATCTGTTCAATAGGAAATTTAGGCTCCTGCCGGATCATTCCCCCTAATCTGGCTAAGTAAAACCAAGGACTCCAACTCCAAACTCCTGCGCTACAGCATGATATTGCAGGAATTTGACATGGAAATGGTGCATGTTAAGTGGAAGAAGAATGTTGTAGCCGATGCCCTATCCAGGAGAAAGGAGCCCCATTTACTGCCTCCGGATTAGCCACCGGCTAACCCTCCTGCAGTTCTGTAAATGAGTTTAGGATGCGAGTTATCTTTTAGTTAATTGTGACCAACTCCCTGATGCATTATTAATCTCTTGATTTATATTAATCTGATTTATATTCACTTAAAATCTTGCTGTAGTCAAACTTATTCGTTTGTTTTATCTAAAACAGTGTATATGGAGTGAGTGTGTTCAGAGACCTCATTCAGAGTGACAGAGCTGGTACATATCAATCTCTTTGATAAATTGATGGACAAAGGTAAACGAGCTTGCAGGGTGCAGTGTACAGCACCAACAGTTCCCGGGGTTGCAGCTAGGAAAGGGGTTGTTTGCTGGGGGTCTATCCCATGAGTGGCTGGCCAGAAGCTCTCCTTCACTAGGCCAGGACCGATTACTCACAGGAGGCTGGGCGTGGGCTGACCCAGGAGTGGCCTAAGCTTCAAAAGATCTTCTGTTTGCTTTCCTCACACAACTATCATCATCTACTGTAGCTGGATCAAACCTCAACCAGCTTGCTCTCAGAATTGCTCCATTCTCAGCCAGAAACAGAGTAAAGCAGGCAGCCGCACCATCTGGGCCCAAAAAGACAGAAGCAGACCTAAGTCCCACCTTCATGCAAGAGTTAATTCTAGCGCAAGAGCACCATGGCCACATCTGATCCCTGTTCTTCTTCTTCCACTTAACACGCACCATTTCCATATCAAATTCCTGCAATATCATGCTGTAGCGCAGGAGTTTGGAGTTGGAGTCCTTGGTTTTACTTACATTTTAAAAAAAGCAAAAATCAATCAATTATCCAACCCGTTTACATATTGTATCACAACCAGGGGATTTTACTTTCAGGGCACCACTCAGCCTCTCGTACTCAGGCTAAATCCTCCACTGACTTCAGTGGTCTCTTCACTGAAACAGACTTTGCCCAAGTAAGGATTCGGGCCCTGTTTAAACAAAAAAAAAAAAAGGCAAGCACCATGGGAACTGCTACACCAGAAGAGTGCAGTGTTAAGTCTGTCTGCTCTCCCCTCCCATGCCTTGTTGACTAACCTAAAGAGAGGTCATTAGCAAATTACACTACCTCAGCCCCCCTATTTAATAAAGAAAAGCATACCATGGGCCACCAGGAAAGCAGCAGTCTTTAATGATACATATTGTTAGTACTTAGCTATTTAGATTTTTCAGAATGCCAGCTCATCTTAGTAACTTATGGCAATTTAATTTCTTGAGTTCTTCAGTCCTTTTAAAACAAAAAGACTGATAGTAGCCCAGGGTTAGGTATTTCCACTCGATTCTCTGAAGTGAAGAACATTGGGAAAACATCATTTAGAGTGCAGCGAAACAAAGTCTCTTTGATTGCCCTCTTTATGCCCTGCTGGCCTCCAGCATTCTTCCCATTTGTAAGGTACATCAAGAAAACTTTTCTCCTCGTGCTATTAGCTCTTTCAGTTTCCTTTTAGGGGCAGCTCCTTAGCTGGTATAAGCCCATGTACAGCAGTGAAATCAATGGAGCCATGCTGATTTACAGCAACTGAGAATCTGACCCTAATTTCTTTACTTGGGATGAGTTAGTTATAAACCATTTTAAGGTGAAAGTTAAGTGTCAGAGCACTAAGTCTTGGGATATGAATCCCTCTGCAAGGATGTCCAACTTAATTACCACCGCCATTACTTAGCAGCTCAGCTAACTCATGTGCATTCCTGCATACGCATGCCAAAGAACCTCAACCTCCTGTGTATTCTAGAACAAGCTGTACCCAAAGTAAATTCCTTCTGCTGCTGAGAAATAGTTTCTTCAAACCATATCTTGATGGGATGCCTACCCCACACAGGACTAGAAAGGGTTAAGGTGGTCAGGTAGCCCTATTAACTCCACAGGCTGCAGCTTGAGGAAGAGCCAGGGAGCAAGGAATTGACTGCAAGCAAGTTCAGCTGTGCAGGAAAAGGGGAAACTTATAAAGCCAGGAAGCTGTCAACAGACAGGGGCAGCAGCTGCTAGGATAGGGCAGTCACACCCTGGGAAGAGCCTTTAGGCTGGCACACCCTGATAGAGGAGGGGAACCAGGAGAGGTAGGAAGCAGCCTAAGGAAGGAGCAGTGAGGAAAGCTCACAACTGCTGGGTGTAGGGTCCCTGAACTGGAACCTGGAGTAGTGGGTGGGCCTGGGATCCCTTACCAGCTACTGAGGGTGTGGCTTAAACCGGTGGAGCAGTAAATGGGAAGACTGCCTGGGTCACAGTAGGAATGACAGAGGATTTGGACCCCAGAAGAAGGGAACGCTGAGGGACCTGGCCAAAGGGCTGAGTCACAAAAATACTGCAGTTCCTGGGACAAGAGAGGAGCTGCAGACCTGAGAGAGAATGATGGCAGGACGGCATACAACCATGGGAAGGGGGTGTTGACCTCGAGAGCTAATCCCCAGAGTGACCAGGAGGAGACGCCAGACAAGCGGTGAGGTGGTGCACTCTGTCACAATGAGATGTTCAGTAACTATATCTTTACGTTGAAATTGCCCATTTTTACAACTTCAGTAGCTGTGAAATGCATTCCTGACCTCCCTCAACCTTTTGACTTTTCTGGTCTTAAACAACTTGACTTTGCAACAGAGCACTTCACCTCTTCAAAATGTCTTAGAAACTACCTTCAATTAGTTTCACTCCACCACTGTGTTGTAATTACATATTAATTCCATGTTACAGATAGGAAACTGTTGATTAATTGACTTGGACAAGGCTACTGAAGGAGGCAGTGTCAGAACTAGGATCACAACCCAGATGTTCCTGTCTCACAATCCTGTGCTCAGACTGTACCCACCTAAGACTATAAATCTATCATCGCTTCTACCTAAGGCCATTGGGTAGCTCCCATTCCCATAGTACCCAAATACCTCATAACCCAGGTCTCTCAAATCCTAGGCTAGTGTCCTAATTGCTAGAGTCTAGACCATCCTTCCTCTGAGCTTCTTCCCCAGATAAAAATCAGCTCTCCAGTAAGGTGGGTCTGACTGTAAGCTGCATCTAGAGCAGTGGTTCCCAACCTTTTTAAGTGAAAGCCCCACTAGTTAACACTAGGCAAAACACGTGCACCCAGTACCTCACCCCCAGCCCACCCCTTCACCGGCTATAAATACATATAACCCCTATAAACACATATAACAACACTAAATTACATAAATAATAAATTACTCTTACCTGAGTAAGAAGCTAAGCCTTTCCCGGCGCAGCCGCCACCGCACGCTCCGTGTGGCCTTGCCTTTTCCCATCCTTCATGGACTGAAGGTAGTGGAGGTGGCAGGTGCTGACAAGCTGGCCAGGGCTGCTCCAGACCCTCACCGGTGTGGGGCTGCTCCACTCTGGCCAGGTACCTGGCAGGGGCAGCTCAGAGGGCTAAATGACCTCAATCTTACTGACACTCCATGGACCCCTGTAATCTTTGGTGCTCTCCCAAGGGAGTTGCACACCCAAGGTTTGGAACCATTAATCTAGAGTATGTTCCATAAGAATTATCTAAGCGTTAATTCCAGAAGATGCCAATATCTTCCACCCCCAACCCCCTCACCCACTCTTCATTACCACTACTGGTGCAACTGAACTGGTAGGAACTTTTTTCCTCAACAATTTTATAGTATAGAGAAGGCTGAAAAGTTTTCCTTGTGTAATGAGAGCCACTCCATCTCTGCAGCAATTCCAGCTCTGTTAGGCTCAAAGATTAGGATTCCTAATCGAAGTCAGCTCTCCTGCATGGCACTGAAAAAAATGCTACCATTAATGCAACAGTCCTGCCAAGAGCAGGCATTTCTTAATTCAAAGGCCCACAGTAAACGTGTGCATTATAGATTGATCTATGCTCTTCAGTCAGCTTCTGGACAACAATCTCATTACGTGCCTAAGTCTGACACTACATTGCTGTAGAAATACTCACCCAAAACACACACTGTGAAAAGAATTAATCACTTCCACAATAACCCACTGCAACAAAGCGAACAGCCTGGCAAGAATGGGATTGCAGGGAGGCAACCCTCTCGCAATTTTTATAGGGGCATAAAGTTGTTCTTTAAAGTTCTTTGCAAAGCTTTTTGTGCCTTTCAGATTTTGTAATCACAGCAGCTCGGTATGTGTCCATGTAAATCATAACAGAATATCAAGGCAGTTGCTAAAATTATTTCTAATGAAATAAAATGCAACATCTAGCAAAATCTCCATGATAACTGAGATTTAAGTGGGAGAACTGTCTAAACAAAGATGACTGTACCCTGATAAAATTCTCTTCCTCCCCTTTCCCCCCACCTCACTGCAAGATGGTCATTTGCTTTAGACAAACACATGAAGGGAAGATTAATTTAAAAGCTTGCTAACAATGTGGGTTTTTTCGGAAAGTGAGTGAGGACTCAGAGCCAGTTTGCTGTACCGACTCAGGAAAAGGGGACAAAATGTTATCCTTTCTAAAAAGTTACCAGTTAAACACTTTTTCCTCCTCTCTCCCCAGAGTTCTATTGGCCACTCCCACAAGCTGGTTACCCAACTTTTACATAAACAAGCAGCTCTCATAAGCCTCAACTGCAGAGAGGTCTGGAATTTGGGCTGATCATTACGCATTGCTTGCAAGCAGAGACTGGAAAATCTTTGAAAAGGTAGGCAACATCTGGATTGTTTTTAATAATCAGCTGGCTGTAAAAGTATAGCCCAAAATAAAGTCTTCTGGCAGATTTTCCAAGGGGGGTTTTATTTAGGAAAAAAATTCTCAATACTAATTCAAAGCTTGATTGAATAAAGTTTCAGATGATTTGATTTCTGCAAGGAGCAGGAAGATATTATAGACCTGATTGCTGATATTTTTACAGTGATAGTTGGTGTATGTTTAAAAATCGCATAGAACGAGAGCATTCTAGGTTAGTCAGATCACTGTACAGAGATTAAGAAATCAGCCGAGTGCGTGTTGTGACCACACCACACTGTTCAGCTGTTTTGCTTGGTAATATTAAAAGCTAATGGTGTGTCCCTCCCTTTTGCCATATTGGGTTACTCCTTCCTTCCAGCTAAAATAAAAAAAAATGGCACTTTTTTCCCTCTCCTCTTTGCAGCCCTTTGTATTTTGCAGGTTGGGAATTGCAAACATGTTTCTGTTCCTTTACCTGGCCATCAGCCTGGGCCTCTCTGCATCTGGTGGTGTGAGGGGAGTAGAGGAGGCTGATTCCAGAGAAGACAGTTCACTGAAAGACATACAGAAAAAAGTGAATGATCTGTGGCAGAATTTACTCTACCCGCAGTTCAGTGAGAAGACCAACTGGACAGGTTATGCTACTTGTGAAGTGAAGCCCTCCTCCAAACTAGATGCTGACAAGCCCCAGGTGACAGGTCAAGTCTTGTTCAGACAGTCCTACCCAAATGGAAAACTAGAGGCTACTTTTGAGTTGGATGGGTTTCCATCAGGTAGCAATCCGTCTGGCAGAGCTATTCACATCCATAAGCTTGGAGACCTTAGCAACGGCTGCGACTCTGCTGGAGGGCACTATAACCCTTTTAATGTGAACCATCCTCGTCATCCTGGGGATTTTGGCAACTTCTACTCTAAGGAAGGCAAAATTAGGAAACACAAGCCAAATCTGCTCGCCACTCTGTTTGGTCCATACTCCATCATAGGGAGATCCGTTGTGATTCATGAGCAAGAAGATGACATGGGCAAGGGCAACAATACAGCCAGTTTGGAGAATGGGAATGCTGGCAGACGTCTAGCTTGCTGTGTCATTGGGGTATGCGACAAGAACTTGTGGGAGAAAAAACTTCCTGCTGTTACGGAAAGGATGAAGAAGAGACTCACAAACGAGCACAAATCAACCAGACCTAACTAAAGATCAACACGCCATCTATTGCCTCGGTAGAACAGAATAGATATAGTCCATGCAGTTGGTCACTGAGAAACACAGAAAAGTTTTCCTGTTTCCATTAGATCTGTGTCTTGTTGCTCTCTAAGAAATGCATATTGCTTTATAGAGATTTTGCCTTCTGTAAGCAGATTAATAAAAACAGCATCAACTCAACATTGCAATGTACTTTTTAAAAAAATGTAAGACTCCCATTTATTCAGCTCAAAAGTTTAGTGCAACATAGTAAGACTAGCAAAACATTTAGTTAATGAAATCTGGAAAAAGCTGGTCCACTCTAATGGATCTCTTGAGCCATCACAAGCTGAGGTACAAAGAAGAAAAGACAAGTTAATGAGAAACTGCTTTTTGGCTAAGATGCTATGGAGTGTTTTTCTACATATCTGAAAGGTGTAAAGATTTCTATACCTTCAACTGCTTTGTGTGGTAGCCTGGTAGACCTAGATAATAGCCTTCCCCTGAGATTCAAGGAGAATATAGAAATTATTTCTATTTTTAACTTCAGATCCATTATACTACTCTACTTATAGTTGCAGGTTTTATTCTCCAACATGTATAAGCCTCTTAACTGGTTTGAGTTATCCATATGCCTGTAGATGAGTCACATTGTTTACATTTGAAAGTAGACTTACAAAACTGTTCTGGCTTTTTCTTTTAAAATAGTAAATAGCCTAGAAATGTTTGGAGAACTTACTACTAGATCCCACATCTGGTAAAACTGTGTAATGCTGTTCACACAATGTCAATACATTAATTTGAAAATGTACATGTATTTTCAAGACAAAAGAGTATTTAGTGTGATCTTCCATACATATAGCAAGTTAGTCTGCTCAGAATGCAAGGAATAAGTGACAGTAGAAAAGACTTTCAATTTTGATTGTTTTATACAAACTGAAAAAAGTTATTGAATAAAATCTTTATACAACTTGTTTTATAAAAAGAAAGTATGACCAGAATTTAATACATGATCCACTGATGCAACACTAAGGCATAATTAACATTCTTCGCATATTAATAAGGGAGAAAAGAAAGCAAAATAAATATCAGGAAATTTGTCTTTATTTCAGGTGACAATATATATTTATATATAGTTGAGTCATATTGCATGGTGACTGTAGATTGCAACAAAGGAAAGGCTTGCAAATAAATAAAAGCTATATCTTTCTTTAAATAAAACTATGAAACAGTGGGTGGCAAAAGAATCCTAATCTTTTTAAAATTAATCTCATTTAAGATTCTAAAATACATTTCTGAGCTCATATGGATTAAAGAAATTCTCATTTCTTTATCATACAGACTGCCCCCTGCATAAAATTAGTCGTACTTAGAAAGGAAGCAGTGCTCTAAAAGATTATTCTTAATCTGTCATTTTCACACACTCATGTTTTAAAGATTTAGTGAACACCTTTTTGAAATAGATTTAATTTTAAGGGTCCTGTGTTGTGGCTTTTTTCATTTCTCCATGTTAAGACATTGATTTGCTACTGGTCTCCCATACAAGGGTATAGAATAAGTGAAGTCATCAGGTCTAATAATGAAACAGCATTCTTAAAAATCAGTTTTTGAAACCTTTGGATTTAAAAAGTATACTCTTTCTCCGGCCCCCTTGCCCCCATCCCCTCTAGTGATAAGGTTTATGGTTGTGTGTGCCTGACGGAGCATGGTTTAAAGTCCTACAGAGAGAGCACGTAGGTCTCAACGTGGAAGGCCTGATGCTTCTCAAGCCTTGTGTAAATCAGGAGTAATTCCAGTAAAGACAACAGTTATACCAGTGTAACAGCAGCACCAGTAAAAGGAAAATAAAACCCCCAACAGTCAGAGTCAATTGTGTTTTATTGCAACAAACAAATCTTACTGTAAGAGTGGTC
The DNA here is from genome assembly GCF_026122565.2 of Emydura macquarii macquarii. Classification (NCBI taxonomy): domain Eukaryota; kingdom Metazoa; phylum Chordata; order Testudines; family Chelidae; genus Emydura; species Emydura macquarii. The sequence goes on along the minus strand of NW_027132585.1, from coordinate 3,612,563 downwards.
TGGAACTGTACTGAAGCCTCATGTCTCAGTCTGTAAAGGCTCAAGGCCCAAGGATGATGGCTGAAAGCACAGCTGGGAGGATACACAGTCCCGTGTGGAAAAGGGCACAAACTGCATTGCATTGGAGTCCCTGTAGAGAGGCCAATGATGTGGTACTGAAATGAGGTCTGCAGGGAGCCTCCTAGCCAGAGACTGTATCAGCAAGTGGTTGCCAGGGTACAGAAGAGGAATTTAGGTGGGGAGGGATGGGGAGATTAATCAAAAGAAGGATCTAATTTATAGGAGGCTTTCCAAAGAGCAACCTGCCAGCCATCTCAGAACAGAAACAAGACAGTTTTATGTGCTAAAGATAACTGTCAGCCTGAGTCTTATCCGACTTGCCCCAGTTTTACACCATTACCATAATGATTTCAGTGGTGTTACTCCTGATTTAATGACTGATCCAAAGCCTACTGTAGTCAAGGGAAAGACTCCCATCGACTTCAGGGAGTTTTGCCTCAGGCCCTTACACCAATATACAGGAGAGGCGACTCAAGCACATACATACCTCCAACACTTCAGAGTTCAGATGTACATACAAACACTGACATTTAGGGATTTTTTTAAAAATCCAAGTAAACCTCAATTTTGGCTGCATTTTTATTCAGAATTTCTCTAGTGTTTAGCTTTGATGAAAGATGGAAAGAAATACACACGTTGGAACAAACATATGGAGGGTAACATTTTAAATATTAAAAATCCCTGTAATATCTCCAATTATTTCAGTGCATGTTTCTTTTTCTTCATGCTGGCCAATGCGGTCATATAAATAACCGAGTCAATGTAATCAGTTATTTTACCATAAACAGCAACAGCTCCTCTTGGTCTTTGGGTTTTGAGGAACATAAATATGACTGGGGCAAGGGAAGAAAGCTTAAACTTTGCAGTGTAGCATGCCACCAAAGCATCTGAATGCAGAACTGGTTTTAAAGGGGCTGCTGTTGATAGGTGTGTGCCACCAACCCTTTAAATAGAAAAGAGGCATTTTAGAGAAGTGATTCAAGTATTGCTTTATTGCCTGCACACAGCAAGGGACAGAGCAGACAGACAATAGAGAAAGGGTAACATGCTTCCTTGTGTTAGGGGGAATGCATGAAAACAAGAGGCAAGGTCACATTTTTCAGCCTCCCATCATTCATCACATTCAGATGTAACCATTACATATATTCTTTCTCCTGCCAAGCACGAACTGTTCATGGAATCAAACACCTTTAATTATGGCAGCACCTGCTAGTTCAGCTTCCATATAGAGACGAGTTTGTCAGTGCTGCTCATACAAACCCTGTTTCTCAGTTGCTGACAAGTGGGCTGTAAAAATCTGCAGCTGGCAGATATTTGACAAACAAAGGCTCAATCTGGGAGGGATTTTCCTTTTTATTAGTAGTAGTTTATTAAATCTGGTTTAGTTCTCTCTGATTGGTTTCAAGTTCTAGGAGTGAGAAATGAACGTTTACAGACAATTAGGTCCCACGCCAGCAGAAAAATTGCCTCCACGGCTGCTGGCCCATAGAAGCTCCGCAGCTGCAGAGACTGTTCCCTGTTCTAAAAAGAGGAGAGGAAGTGCCTCCCCAACTCTAACAGCTGTGAACTCCAGCATTTAGTATTCCCTTGCCACTGCCTTCACAGGAGCAAAGTGGCACAGCTCCATCACTGGAGAGCTGGGGGTTTGCTCTGCAAGCCCCCCCACTGTAACACCAGAAGGATTTTTTGCTGACTACATATCCGCTTGGGAAGAATTGTAAAGGGGTGACTGTGGCCCAGAGAATACCACCACCTCTATCCAAAAGACGGGTGAATTGGGGGAGGAAAAGAAGAGTTCTCCCTACTCCAGATCCACATTTTTGTTTTATATCTAATCAAAACAGATGAGCCTAGATCCACTATGTCTCCCACACAGATTACTCCAGCCTAAGATGTAGAAACAGTCCAATGAATTGGCACTAGCGGAGCATGATAGGAAGGGAGTAATATACACGTTCTCCTCCCCCTGGGTAGCTTTGCTATGCCCCCTACTATGATTTCTGGGTTCCATGGGAGCTTTCCCTCTAATAGAGCAGCTTCAAGAGCTTCAGCTGAAACGGGCCCTTAGTACTTTGTGACATATGTCACCTTTGTTTTCTTGGGCGAATTTGGGGTAGGAAAACTTCAGAGGAATGTAGAAAAGATATGGAGGTTCAAGATGTGGAAACTGTGCATGTGCAAAGGCTGCTTTTCAAAACCATTTTGCTTCTTGTAGGGATCAAATGCTGCTTTTCTAAATATGCACTTACAGCAAGTATGTACAGAGGGAATGCAAGTTTAGAAAAATAAACAAAAGAATAAATACACCTTTAGATCCTTTTCAGTTTATCATCATTTCAAATTTTCATCTGCTGAAAAAAAACTATTTGAAACCCTTAAAATACATTCCAGTAGGCACTGTGCACCGGACAAGAACATACATGATTTGGAGACCCAGCCAGGACTTGACATGATAAAGCATAATGGTGGGTCTCCAGGCCCCGTTTTTCTCAATTATATCAGTCTATCTAGAAACTTCCATCACTGTAAATACCAGAGACATCATTAAAACCCACATCGTTTTCAAGTTCTTCCTATTTTATATATTTACATTTTTTTTGGTAGACTACATTCTATGTTAATAGAAAAACATCTTTTTAATAGACAAATGCTGACAGACTGATGTAAGAAACAATTCTATGGCAGATTAATTCAGTGACTACCCATATTCACAGCAGCACAACTTCCACTGTAAGATGACAGGGAGAAGCTTGAGATCTTGGATTTCATACCACAAGCCATGCTGTTATCCAAACACTCAGAGTTTTCAGCAGGATCAGACTGTTTGACACACTCCGGTTCAGGGGGGTTTATAGAGATATTGCTTATGTCTGAGGTTGAAACCATTAGTTCTCCACATCCTTCAGTGTCCAGTGTGTTTCCATTTTTACCCTCTCTCTCATTTACATTTTCACAGCCATTCTTTGAGATTTCATCACTGTCTTTCAGGAGCCAATTTTCAGATGCATGCTCATTCTTGGGGTCTGATGGCTCTGTAGGGTCAAATGGGTCAGGGCTGGATAAGGGGGACTCTCCCTTAGATGAACTGCTAAATTCTGATTGGTCCATTGTACTCTGGCCCTCCGGTAGACTTTCTGTTCTTCTCCCTTCCAGTTCTGCAGCTGCCTGTTCTTCTGTCAATTTAATTATTTCACTTCTAAGCTTGTTTATTTCTTCCTCCTCAGAAGGAAACTGGGGTAATGAAGAATGAAAAGGCTTATTTTGGTTAGTGTTATTTATGTTTGCTTGGGAATTGTCGTAGACTGTAGCAGCTTCCTCTGGAACTGTCAACTTTGTTGTAACAGCATAAGTTTCATCTTGTTTTCCCTTCTGTTTTGCTAAGAGAGAAATGGGACAGTGTCATACTAGTACAAGTTATATGAATTTATATGCATGGGGCATGACCAAGAAGGCCATGCAGAAGATGATCTAGTTAGCAAAATACCACCATCATGGTAAAAAAAATTGATCAGAGCACAATTTAACTGTTGAATTCTACCCAGGCTCTTTTAACCCATTCTGGACCCACTTCAAAGAACAGAACCAATCAGAACATTGGAAGTTCTCACTGGATAGGGCCTAGTTATAATAGCTGATTGAACCTAGGACAAAACTTTCAGGGGAAGATATTTCTCCATGTAAGGCCTTGGGTTATGAAATTTCCTGCCACAAGAGATCAGTAATGACCCAAGAAAATGACACTTTTAGGCATTAAATTAAGATTAATTTCTCTTTCCATAAGCCTTTCTCCAATAATGAAGTTATATAATTAACCCTGCGACATTTCTCCTGGATGACATCAAGGAAAATCATACTTTTGACATCAGCATGGAAGGGGCAGAGAAAACTATTTCCTTCTCTAAAATTTTTTAAAAGCATGTTCAGTGTACCATTACAACAAAATCCACATATTGAATAACTATACAAAAACAATTCAGAAGGAACTGATTATGCAATTAAAGAGAGCATCAGAGAGTCCATGCACAAGGGGGCCAAACTCGGTTGTACCACACAGACCTCTGCCACTTGAGCTAACAGAGTAGCTGACAGCAATACTAGATTGTCATCTTCTGTGTGGACTATTAGAGGGGGATGAGTTTTGCAGGGGTTTGCTCACAGCAGAGGAGGGGTGGAGCCTTGTGCTCAGAAACATCCAAACTGTTGTGGCTGAAATTAAAAAAAAACCCAAAACCACACACAATTCAGGCTGAGGCAGACACCCAGCGTGAAAAATTTCAACCCAAATGGCTGGAGTTCAGCAAATTACAAGCAAGCAAATAGAAGGTTTTATAATGGAAAGTGTCAGGCAACCTTAGTACAGTGCTACCAGCCCTGCAAACAATGATAAATAACAAGGGGAAGACAACATAATGGTATCAACTAAATACTTTCAGTGACTGAGGATTTAATTGAATCCAATGATTAAGTGCTCAAAATAAAAATTAATATTTGTGATTTACATATTCGGTGAAGGAATGGTTAAACATGGTTTAATTTCCTATTTTTAGCACAGAAAAAAAATCAGCTGATCAAGACTAAAAGTGATCAATCATGCTATCAATCATCTGATAACATGGATAATGAAGCCATGATCTATTTAATTTGAGGAATTAATATAATAAAGCATTTACAATGCTTCATGGCTGGCTGAATAAGATCTGGGCATGCCAAAAATCTTAGAGCCATTACATAGCTTATCCAAATGTTGATAGCCAAATCTCAAAATCTATTTCCTGTCCACCACAAAAAAATAAGAAAAGTAGTGTTTTCACTGAAATATTAGCCTGCTGCTTAGCATCCAAACAGCTGAGCTGGACTTTTAAGAGACTATCTTAGAGTTTGTGATTGGGAAAGGATTTTAACAAAATGCATACATGAATATAAAAGAAAAATCAACTGCTCTACTGCAGGGGTTTATTTCAATTTGCCAGGCACAATCAGGAGCCTTTCATGTGTAGATCAGGTCTAAATGTAGGAGAGCGCTAAGACTAGTTCCATAGTCAGCTTTCATACCATGCACTGTAAAGGAGAGGGGGAACAGCAGGAGGGAGCCAGCTTTCACACGGGTACCATGTGTTGCTTTCCTATGGCATCCAACTATGTTGCATCAAAATTCCTTTGAGCTGCTAAAACCGGACCTCTAGCACTGTGCAAGCCACTGTACAGTCATTTATCAGTCCCTCCAAGCCGGTTTGAACTGGGATGATCCACCACCTTTTGTTGTGATTGATTTACTTAATTTTATGATCACTGAATCTTTACCATCTGCTATACTAGGATGAAATCTTGGCTTTTACTGTATTTGATAAGAGGTGTAGTGTCAACCTACACTATTGTTCCTCTGTATCCTAAATGCTCACCTTCATGCCTCTGTCCTTGATTTTGTTGTGGCTTGTCAGCAAATGTTAGCAATGGCGATCTTGACCTCTGTAGAACAGGTAGGGTTGGGTCACTGAATGTTATGGTATCTTTTGCACCTGAAACGAAGAAAGCATTGGAAAGATTAATTCACTGATGGTAATGAGGGATCACCAGAGTGTTTGGTTTTGTTTAAAAATATCTTGCAGTTTACCTAAGTTTTTTCTGCCATTACAAAAAAAATGTAGAGTTATATGAAAAGTAGCTCTTATATACCGATACTGTCCGCAGAACAGAAAGTGAAACCACCAATATACTGCCGCTCAAGTGCACCAGCCAAATATAAAAAGCACATATTTCCATTAGCACTATCAGTTAAAGAGCAGTTTTCCAATTTGCTGAAAGACGACCAGCTGCTGTATTCAGCTGTAATCAGATCATATTAGAAGTGATGCAGAAAGTATTATTTTTAGATTAAAGCGTTACACTTATACGGAGGAGATCATTTACATCTAGACTCTAGGAGTATACCATACCAACAAGTATTTCACTGTCCTTTTACCCTCTACATTCTGCTTTCATTTCTGTACCCTCCCAATATTGCAAATGCAATTTTATACCCTTTTTTAATATAAATTGTATCCCCAAAGGCTTAAAATATTAGTAGAAATTATTAGATAGGCCAGTAGAGGAGCAGCAAACACAAACAGTAATAGTGCAAGAAAAAGGAGGGCTTGGGGATTTTAACCCATAGACCCATTTTAAGGAGTCTGGTTCCATTTCAGATCGGAAGGGGGTAGTTTCCCAGTTCCACTGTGGATATAATCTTGCAAGTTCTGTGAGGCCTACAGAATACTGCCAGCTGATAAATAATGTCTGAACAGGTGTTGTGCTCAGACCATTGCTACTGCTCTGCGCGTCTTCACTGAACAAACAAGGCAACATATTTGTATTACCATTGCTGCGTCCCTCCAAATTTGTTTGTGTATACTCAGCATTTTGCCTTACATCAGCGTCATCAACTATGATTTTCAAGAGGGATTAGTGATTTTGGCGTCCTCAATTTTTTGGTGTCCAGTCTGAAAACATTGCTGTTCAGGAAGTTCTGAGCACCCTCCCTTTAAGGCCAAGCCCCTTACTTGAGACAGCAAGTTGGGCTCCCAAAATTTCTAGTCACTTTTGAAAAACTTGGCTGTAAGCGTGCTTCCCTGTGTCTGTTCAGTATGTAACAAAGGGGCTCTGACCTGGGGGGGGGGGGGGGGGGGGGGGGAAGGAGTGGGGGGAGGAAGGGTGTCCTGTGTGTTTCAGCAATAAAATAACAACGCTTGAGGAGTTTGGCCAGGTCAAGATCAGAATCCCATCTTACACATCATTTGCATTTGAACTCTAACTCTTCTATAACAAATAAAATTATGGAGTTAATTAAAAGATAGCAGAGTGAGAGAAACTATAATGCAAGGGAAAATGGAGAAGTTTTCAGCTGAAAATTGGACGTGGGCAGCTGATGAGGCAGAACAAACCTGAGGGCTGTTTCAAATGGCACAAGCTGAAGGGGAAAAGGTTTTTCTCCATAACAGTGATAAAATTGTATGGAGAGATGGGCAGGGCTAGATGAACTGAGATGGCTGGAAGGGGAGTGGTGACACGAAAGATCCATGAGACAGGATGGAGCAAGGCCATGGAGATTTTTAAAAACAGAACTGGCTCCTCCTGAACAGAATGGGAACCAGTGGAGTTGTTTATTTATACACAGCATGTCAGATTCAGGAAAGTAAAACCTGAGTTGGGATGCTTGTGGCTTTCAGTACAAACACTGAAACAGAAATTATTTGACTCCCAACCAGCTATTATGTAGTAAACACGATCACTTTCATAGCCTCTCCTTTTGCCACCTGGGTCCACAAAACAGTAGTCAGAACATCATCCGGCTACATAAGCAATACTGTCTGATTAGCCCAAAAAGCCTTATTCATACATCATAACAGTGATTCATGTCCTTGTACACTGGAGGTTTGACCACTGCTGTACCATATTCTGTGAAGCCTGGTGCGAGTGGGGCTACCAAATGTAATTTTGATTGAGTGTTTGAGCTAGCTCACTTCTGTAAGTTATACGTCTCCACATATAGCTGCTGGAAGGCACATACTCCATATTATGAAGCTTTCAGGGGGGATTTCTGATTAACAATTTACAGGGCTGAAAATAAGCAGATAAACAAGAGAGTTATATGATGGCAAGGCAAGTTTGTTTCCTCCTTTCTCCAAAGGAATATGATGTTCCCAAATGGAGTCTCATAATCCCCTCAAGTTTTCACTTCTATTTACATATCCCATCCTAGGAGGTCAAATGTAACCACCTGGAAATATATACAACACTCCCCTGCAGATAAAACATACAGATCCTCAATTGGCCTAAAGTGGATGGCGGCTGAGTAACAAAAGGCACCTACAGCATTTCCTGTGATTATAAGAAGACTGAGTCCAAGTGACCCCACTGAGTGTCTCTAAGCTAGATCACACTTGGAAACAAAAGTGCATTTTTTATTTACTGCTTCTCTGGTTAAACAAAGAAATAAATGTCACTGTTTGATATAACTCGCAATTTAGTGTAAAATTCAGTTACAACTATTTAGTATCATCCTGCATTATCATTTCCCCCAATTTAAAAGAATTGTTTTGTGCAGCAGTCTCTATTTCCCTTGTGGCTATCTAACTCAAATGAACATCTTAATCTGACAGATACAAAAAAAGTTCAGATAACATTTCCATTTATTTACATGCTGTGACAATATTTAACATACTGCTAAAATTAGTTACTAAAAATATACATGTCAAGCAGAACCTACTCCCAAATCCCACTGAGACATTGTAGCTCAGGCCTTCAGGCAGCAAAAGAAAGGAAGAAAAGAGACAGTTATTGTATTAATATTAATTTGATGTCTTACCTAAATAGAATACAACGGAGCAAGAAGCTCTCAGCATTCCATTTATTCTATTTTATTTGTATGTGTTTTTGCAAAGACCAAACATTGCATTTATGAGACTATGAATTTCACTGAACATTTCTTAAACAAAGTAGAATGCCAATATGTTAAATACCCAGACAACTTTACATTAAATTTCTATTAGAATGTAAACCTATATTAGTGACTCAAGAGGATTATTATATCTGTATCTCCCATCATGAGGATTTGAGGAAAACCTAACATCAGGAGTGGAACTGGAGAGGTGTATCACTAGGACTCTTCAAATACATTTCTGAATATTTGTGGTTTTTGAGAAGTTTAGACCTAAATGAGATATGTTAGAACACATGGAACCCTATCTACAATAGTGTAGATACTACTAAACATAGCAGCAGTGGGAAATTGATAGCAAAAAACAACCTAGTGGGATGAACGCCAAGGAAGGTGGTTAAAGCAGAAACAATTAGGTGTAACGTGAGGAAAATAACCAAAAATGAATAATGCACATTTAATTAAAAGTGAGGTCTGTTAGGAAATGGATTAATCTCCTGTTACATGAGTAACTTAAAACAAAATAAAGCACTAAAGAATATGTTATAGGAAACTATCCTGTTCTGGCAGAAAGATGGATTTGATAATAGATCTTTACATTTCTAATTTCTCAGATTTTATAATTCTATGGACATTATAATAAATACAGCATATAGTACAAACCTACTATAGTTACTAAAAAAACAAGCACAAAATTAATAAATAAAATTTGTTGAAAAAACTGGCTCTAGTATCTTAAGTGTATGATTTTATACTAATGTTTAAATCAGATAGTTGAATATTTTTCAGCTACAACCCATGGTGATATTTGACTGTTTCTTGCATTCTCCAAAGTGTATTGTTTCTGCTATATATTATATCCCGATTTAAAATGTGCGTAAAGCCAGCACTTTCACAAGGGACTAGTAATTTCCAACTTGACACATCTTAAGCCTGATTTTCAAAAAGTGTTGAACACCCATCCTTTCAAAACCACTTGTCACTGAAACTTAGCTGTATTTTTAACCAGTTTCTCGCAAGGTGTACAATCAAATCCTCAAGTGCAAACAGACACCCAAAAACTAAACGCAAGGGATCTCATGAAACAGGGCGACAAAACGACAGATAAAATTCAGTGCTGATAAATACAAAGTAATGCACATTGGAAAACATAATCCCCATTAGACTAACAAAATGATAGGGTCTAAAGGAAAAGTTACCTACTGTAACTGATGGTTCTTCAAGAGGTGTAGTCCTTATCTGGATTCCACAGTGGGTATGCATGCGCGGCATGTACCAGAGCTGGAACCATTGAAAGCAGTGTCCGTAGACCTCGCATTGTGTATGCCTCGCATTGCCCACATGGTGCGTCCAAGGTCTCATATGTCTGTGCGGGTCGATGCCCCCTCAGTTTCCTCTTACTCCTAGGCATTGAGCCTTAAGCATAGGGGACAGGGGGCGGGACTGGAATCCAGAAAGGGACCACACATCTCAAAGAACCATCAGTTACAGTAAGTAACTTCCCCTTCTTCTTCGAGTGATGGTCCCTCTGTGGATTCCATCATGGGAGCGTAGCTAGCAGTAACCAGTATGGAGATGGGGTTAGGGATCCATAGATGCCCGAGTTTATAGAACTGTAGTGCCCACTGGCGCATCAGCAGAGGTGGCATTAGTCAAAGCATAGCGAGCCGTGCATCTGTGTATAGACGTTCAAGTTGCTGCCTTGCAAATGTCTTGCCATGGGACATCGGTGAGGACCATCGTGGTCACCTGTGCTCTTGTGGAATGTGCTCTGATCCGAGGTGGAAGCTGAACTCGAGAGAACAAGTAGCTTTCCTCTATGCAACGAACAATCCAATGGCAGATACACTGGGATGAGAGTGCACACCTCTTGCAGTGGTCCGCTATCGCCACAAAGAGTTTTGGGGAGGTTCTGAAGGGGCGAGTGCGTTGTAAATAAAAGGCTAGCACCCGTCTGATGTTAAGGAAATATAGGGTTCTCTCCCTGGTAGAGGAATGCAGCTTATGGTAAAAAACAGGGAGGTGAATTGTGACCCATCCATGCCTAGGGTAGCCACCTGAAAATGCCAAGATCAGGGCAGGCTGTAAAAGGAGAGCAGGTTCTCCCAACACTGGTGGGTGACACTGAAGTCAGACTTCCCAACCAGCCACAAACCGTGCTTCTGATTCCCCACACTGGTTATCAAGCAGCCAAAATAAAACATACACAGCCCCCTTTACTGCATTTCAGTCTCTGGCTCCCAGTTGGCCACTAGGTCCAGTAAAGAGATCAGTTATTTAAAGCTCTATGCTCTTTACCAAAAAGGTTTCTTCTGACCCCAAAGGGTCAGTCACAGTACCAGATCAATATAAGTTTGGATCTTACCCAAAATACCACACAGCCAGCCAATCCTTTAGTAAATAAAACTAAAGGTTTATTATAAAAAGAAAGGAATAAACTATAAGAGGAATGTTAAAGGACTAAAGCAATCAAATACATACAAATGATTTGAAAGTCCATATATAGATATATAAATAAAGTAGAATTGTGGAGTTTGCAGGCTTGTATAGTCCCTCTGGTATACATCCAGTACTTGGATGGGTCTCAGTCCTTTGTTTCACAGCTTCAGTTCAGTTCAGTTGTAGATGAGTTGATCCAGAGGTAGGCTGGAGACCAAAGATAGGCTAAAGACAAAATGGATGTCGTGCAGCTGCCTTTTATGTCCTTTGGCCTAGGCCATGCTGCTTGTGGAATTTTACAGGAATAAAATGGAGTTCATAGTCACATGAGTAAGTCCTGCTGACTCATCAGGTATATCACTGGCTTCTCCTCCTAGGACCCTTGTACCTGTGAATTTCTTAACGGGCCATTAAACAGGCTATTGCTACAGCCATCCTGTCTGGGGTGTCGCCCAGACACAGCACAATTTGAAATACAGATATATCAACCATATCCATATCTTCCATTACATATACAACACATGAACATAAACATTATCATCTTACTTAGCACATTATAGCCTTTCTAACAGTACCTGACATGGCATATCTCACATGAATTATTATGATTTTGACACACTGATGTTAAATAATATAATAAATGCCCCCCTCTCTCCCAATCCAGCCAGCGTGACATGAATAACTTGGCTGAGGTGAAAGTGGGAGGCTACTTTAGGGAGAAATTTGGGGTGAAGTCTCAGTGATACTTTGTCTTTATGAAAGATGGTAAAAGAAGGGTCTGCCATCATGGCTGCTAGTTCACTAACACGTTGAGCTGAGGTAATAGCTACAAGAACGATTGTCTTCATAGAGAGAAACAGAAGGGCACAGGAGGATAAGGGTTCAAAGGGCAACTTAGTAAGAGTGGAAAGGACAAGGTTCACTCCAAGCTGGAGTGGGGTTCCTGACTGTTGGGAACACATTAAGTAAACCCTTTATAAACCTAACAACAGATTGATGACTAAAAACAGTTGAACCCTCCACAGGTGGGAGGAAAGCGCTAATGGCCACTAGGTGAACTCTTACAGAGGAATGCGAGAGCCCTAGCTGCTGTAGGGAGAGGAGGTAGTCTAGGACGGTTGGAATACTCATAGTTGACAAGAGGTGATGGTTGTTTGAAGCCCACTGAGTAAAACATCTCCAATTGGCCTGATAAGATCTGGTCGTGGGATGGCAGCTGCATGTGAGTACCCATTGTACTGGGGAGAAGCAGGCATTGTCTGCCTGCAAGCCCCATCCAAATACCACACTGTGAGGTGGAGTGGTGCTGGGTTGAGGTGCTGAACGCGGCCGCTCTGTTGGGTAAGTAGGTTCGGTCTGAGGGGGAGAGGTATTGGAGGGTGGGTCGACAGGTGCAGTAGGTCTGAGTACCAATGCTATCTGGGGCAAGACGGGGCTATGAGTACAATCTGCGCCTGATCATGTTTCAGTTTGTTCAGTACTCGAGGAATAGTGGAAAGGGAGGAAAGGTGTACCAGAGATCCAGCGCACATGCAATGAGAAAGGCATCACTCTGTGACCCCTGTCCCAACGCGCCCCTGGAACAGACGAGAGGAAGCTGGTTCTTGCTGAGGCAAAAAAGGTCCCATGTGGGGGTTCCCCACCATCAAAA